>NC_141093.1:45486599-46086599 GCF_041138505.1 Cibotium barometz | reverse complement strand
TATGTTTCTCTTCCAGTTGATTAATTAAATCCATAATTAAACAACCCACTGGACTCTCGGATTCCCAAGTCAAATCCTTGACTGGAATCAGCCCACTTTGACCATACATTTCATACATTGACTAAAGTCAAACTTGGTCAAACTTCATTAATCAATGATTTGATTACAAGTTGGTGACATCCCCTCGGCTTCTAATCAGTTGACCTCAACTGAAAAGCCTGCTTGTAGATGTCCAAAATCTCTGGATGATCAGACAACATGTCTTCATCCATCCACTTGGCAAGCAATGCCGAATAATTTTTGAATTTTACAAGGTATCTGTACATCTGTTTGCCCTGGGGGCCCTTATGTACACTATGATACACAATCTGTTCTGGTTGGAGGACCTCCTCTAACTCTTCCACCTCTGGTGGATCCTCTAGAACCGGTTCAGTTGCTTCTAGTCGCTAGTACTTCTTCAGAAGACTCACATGGAATGCATTGTGAATAGTCCAATGACCTGGCAAACCCAATCTGAAGGATACTGGATTTATCTCCTCTATGACTTTGAATGGTCCATAGTACCTCGGAGATAGTTTAACATAAACCTTTTCCTTACCCTTCAGCTTGCGGAGTCTTGTCTTTTCAAATTTCAGAAGTACCCACTCTCCAATTTTGAGGTCCAACTGCCTTCTGTGTTTATCTGCAGGTTGCTTTTGCTTCAGCTGAGATCTTTCTATTGCTGTCCGCACCTGGCTGAACGCTGTCTCAAGATCTCTGACATATTCATAGCTGCAAAAATCTCATCCTTTGTTCGAAGGATTGGCGGTACAATGACCTTTCCGTATATGACCTCAAAAGGAGCTCTTCCTGTGGAGCTATGCACCGTATTGTTGTATGCAAACTCCACCAGTGGGAGATACCTTTGCCACTCAGTTTTCTGCTCAGCCACATAACATTTTAGCAAATCCAATACTGTGGAATTTGCTATCTCGCTCTGACCGTCTGTCTGAGGATGAAATGAAGAAGAGAAATTCAACTTCGTCCCCAAATTGTCAAACAAGGCCCTCCAGAATAGACTGATCATTCTGGGGTCACGGTCACTCACAATGGACTTAGGCATACCATGGTGCTTGAATATCTGAGCAATAAACACCCTTGCCATGTGGTGTACCTTTATCGTCTTCTTGACTGGAATGAAATGAGCCTGCTTACTGAAGCGGTCAATGATAGTCCATATCCCATCATTTCCAGTTCTTGACCTTGGCAACTCAAATATGAAGTCCATTGCTATACTCTCCCATGGTGCTTCTGGCACGGGTAGAGGCATTAAAAGACCAGGTGTTTGATGCCTGTCATATTTGACTTTCTGGCAAGTAAGGCATTATGTGACAAACTGATGTAAGTCTTTCCGCATTCCTGGCCAATAAAAATATCTTTCCAGAGCTTGGGTAGTTGAGGCAATACCCCTATGTCCTGCATACAGTGGTGCAAGACATTCATCCATTATTTTCTATCTCATGCCTCTAGCTATGCGTAGGCAATCGTCCTTCATCAGATACCCATCTTTCATTGAATACTGACTGCTAAACTGCCCATCAAGCATTTGCTGATAAACTACTCCAAAGTCTGGATCTTGTGCATACTGGGACTCATACTGGGACTGCATGTCCTATAAATCCTGGTGATAGGCAATAGTGACATTATGCACTTGGGGTCTCCTAGATAGAGCATATGCTGCCCTATTCTTCACTCCTGGCACATAGACAATCTGGAAGTGAAACATGGACAGCAAATTTGCCCACTTGAAGTGCTTCTCAGATAACTTTGTCTGTGTCAAGAAGTAACGTAAGCTCTGGTGATCCGTCTTCACAATAAAATCAGCTCCCAACAAATAATGTTTCCAGTTGGTGAGAGCGTGGATCACAGCTAATAGTTCTTTCTCATAGAACACCAAATGAAGCTCTGCATCACGGAGCCTTCTGCTCTCATATGCAACCACATGCCCATCCTATTGGAGCACTGCTCCAATGCTGTCCCCACATGCATCACACTCGACCACGAAGGGCTTATACAAATCAGGAACCACAAGTACTGGTCCTGTCATAAGCTTCTCTTTCAGTTGCTTGAAAGTAGCTTTCTGGCTGTCTCCCCAAACAAAAGTGGCATTCTTCTTTGTCAGATCATGAAGAGGAGTAGCTAAGGCTGCGAAATGCCCTATGAATCTGCGATAGTAGGAGCATAAGCCCAAGAAGCTCCGTACCTCGTGCACTGAACGCAGCTCTGGCCAATCTCTGATGGCCTGTATTTTAGCACGGTCCATTCTGACTCCCTCCCTAGAAATAATGTGTCCCAGATAATGGATCTCGTCCAAGAAGAATTCACTCTTCTTTCCATTGATGAAGAGCTGATTTTTACGCAGCTCTTCGAATACCAAGGCCAGATGTTGTTTATGTTCCTCCAGTGATGTAGAGAAGACAATGATGTCGTCAAAGAAGGTACCAGTAAAATGTCCATACGGCCTGAATATCCGATCCATCATCCTATTGAAAGTGGCAAGGGCATTTGTCAACCCAAATGGCATCACTAGATATTCATACAGTCCAAAGGTAGTCCTGAAGGCTGTCTTATACACATCCTGTGGCTGTATCCTTATCTGATGATAACCACTTTTCAAATCTATCCTGCTAAAAATAGTGGCTCCACCCAATTTGTCCAAGACATCATCAATGCGTGGAATGGGGAACCTGTTCTTGATGGTCATCTTGTTCAAGGCGCGATAATCCACGCACATCCTGAACGAACCATCTTTCTTCTGTACTAGCAGTACAGGTGAGCAAAAAGGTGAGGAGCTGGGCTGTATTAACCCTTTGGACAGCAAGTCCTGAACCTGGTTCATTATCTCCTCCCTCTACGTGGCACTGACCCTGTATGGTGGCCTATTAGGCAGCTCACTCCCTGGCACTAGATCTATCATGTGATCCTCTTGCCTCTCTGGGGGTAGCTGTTCTGGTAGTGCCTCCGAAAAACAATCTTTGAATTTATTTAAAAATTGAAAATTGCTTTCATTGTGTACATTAAAATCAGCAGACATATCTAGGATTGTGTCCCTGACAAAAACCATGTACGCAGAAATTGCTGATTTCATTTCTTTGCTGAAAGATTTATCTGATACAACGGGGATAGTTTCCCCTCTACTTTTAGCAATGATTTTCTGCAACCTACCCCTATGTACAAACTGAAACACCCTATCTGGGAAGCTCAACTGTACACTGTGGCGAAGAAACCACAAAATTCCCAGCACAACATCATGGTGCTTCAGGGGTGAAACAAAGAAATCCTCATAGTCTGTATAGTTTTGTACATGAAGCTGTAGTTTCCCAATAAGCGGGGTGACTGGCACTGGGTCCCCATGAAACATCTGATCGGCATTTAGGGCCCTACCCAATTCTTCCACCTTGATCCCTAAACGGATGGCCAAGTCTTCTGAGATGAAGTTGTCGGAAGCCCCTTGATCAAAGAAGATCAGTGCTGGCTGGTCACGAATCTTCCCCCAAGCCAGACACATCTCCCGTTCCTCTGGATCCTGGCTGCGTCCCAAAACATCAGGGATCCCTGCAGCTCGTGGCCTAGGTGGCTGTTGTGGCTTCTTTGCCTCTT
The DNA here is from genome assembly GCF_041138505.1 of Cibotium barometz. Classification (NCBI taxonomy): domain Eukaryota; kingdom Viridiplantae; phylum Streptophyta; class Polypodiopsida; order Cyatheales; family Cibotiaceae; genus Cibotium; species Cibotium barometz. The sequence goes on along the minus strand of NC_141093.1, from coordinate 46,082,960 downwards.
TCCCCTTCGATGTCGAAGGCATGTCTGGGCATCTGGCAGCCACATGTCCTGGTTCCCCGCACCAGAAACACTTGCCCTCTTTCCTGAAGATATCAATTTGTTCAAGACTGAATTTGGATTGAAACTTTAATCCTCTGGGCTGTGGGGGCTGTGACGGTTTTCCCTCGGCTTCTGAGGTTGAAACCCTTTCTTTGCCCCTCTAGGGAATTCTCTCCGTTCAGGAAATTCCCTCCTTTCTTGCCTGTAGGATTCAGGCTTCCTTCTTGTCGGCATACCTGCTTGCAGTGACATCAAAGTGGAGGGGTCTTGCATGTACATTAGACTAGCCACTGTAGCAGCATGCATCAGATTTTGAATAGGTATTCACTTGGGTCAGAATTTTCGGGGTCAGACCGGCCTTGTACTTCTCCATCTGAGTCTTGTGGGATATTTTCCTAAATGGCAAGACCTGCAGGTAATAGTCCCAAAACCTCTGGTTGTAGTCATCCACGGACTCCCCTGCTTCCATGTGCAGACTGTCCCAAGCATTCATTACATGGCTTTTGAATTCCTTGGGCAGGAACTGCTTGAAGAAGGCCTTTTTAAACCCCTTCTAGTGCTTGGGTGCAGTACCATCCTGCGTCTGGGCTTCCCACCACGCACTGGCTATCCCTGTAAGATGCAGGCTAACCATTCTCAACTTGGATGATTCCAGGAAGTTCTCACTTCCAAACGCTGCATCAAACTGTCTGACAAATTGAACGGCTTTATCCGCTTGCCCATATCTGCCATTGAAGGTGATGAATCTCACGGATTTCCCACCCTCCTTGAATTCTCTGGGCTTGTCACACTTTTTCTTTTTAACTGTCTTCTCTCTTCTCGATGGCTCCGGAGAGGTCTCAGAAGAAGAAGACTCTGAGCTGGATGTAGAGCATGAAGAGGTACTGGATGGTTCCTGTTGTTGCCTCCTCTTCTTGGTCCGAGCACGGGACCCTCTTTTCCTTTTTTCTGCTGGACTCAGGCTGTGCTTCCACTTGCACAAGTGGCCTAGGCACATCATAGGCGGTACTTGAAGCCTCTCCTTGGACAAACAGGTGTTGTAACCTCGGATCCCTCCTGAAGGTTTCCATTTTGTTGCATCATTTCTTTCACTCTTTGTTCCAGCTCCATTGGCATCTGTGGGTCCACCTCTGGTGCAGCAGGAGCACCCTGACTAGGCATTTGTTTACCCTTGTCTTTCCCGGCCATCCTTTTTACTGTAACTATACTTTCTGACTGTACTTTTGAAGGACTGTACCTTTTTGTGTAGATTTCACAAAACTGTTTCTTTTTCCCTCTTTTTAATAAACTATACTTTCTTTGTTTATCCACTGAATACAGGCATATGCAGGCTGTAACACAAGGATAATACCCCTGACAGTAGTAGTGCAGTTACTGGTTTTCTTTTATGGATTTCACAATTATTTCTCTTCCCTGTGTCTCTATGCAGGCTGTTCACAGTACCAGCAGGTACATTCAGGTAAGGACTAAGTTGGCCAAAGGTATCTTTTTGTGATTATTATGATCACCCTTTCAAAGAGGAGCTTTTCTCTGCTTCTTTTTTTTTTTGTAATCAGAATATACTGTATAGCTTAGGCGGGCAGTTGCGCAGATAGGTAATTCGATCACCAGGGGCTTTTCGCCTCATCTTTTCTCCTCCAAGAATTTTCTATCAGTCTTGGACTTGGTTGGATCGTGACAGTTCCACGATTTTGATTTTTATTTCTGTGGAGAAGATGGTGCAAATCTAAAATAGAAGCTGACGTTCCTTCGTGACCGAATTCCAGCACGCGGCCAATTTAGATTTCTTCCAACAGAGTGAAAGACTGTGATCGACTTTGTACTAATGAATCATTAATTAGAATTGGTCTTGCTCTGCCCAAAAGCCGCGATCAAATTTCTTTCTTCGCGACTGTCACAGTTTAACACGGGCCACTTCACAAATCGTTCCGGTGGATATTCATGCCTGACGCGAGCATCGATTCATAGAGTTCTTCATTTCACAGCTTCTAACAGGGGGAAACTCGGTCGTCAAGTAGTCAGCCTGTTCCACGTTGGGAATTCCGACGCAGACTAATCAATCACGAGAGCATTTTTATAAGCAAGACGACAGCGCGAAGCTGTTTCAATATCGTCTGTGTATCGTGACAGTCACTTTTCCCCTTTGTCAAAGGTTGAGGGTTCTGAATTCTCAACACATAATCGGTTTCGCGAACGATAGATTCTACTCCAAATCAAATTTCTGCCTGAGTTTTCAGCTCGCACTATTCATTTAAGCAATTTCCACTTGTCGTCTCCATCGCGATGATCAATTCTTGGATACCACTATCTCTGTTTGACAGTCGCGACGAGTTTTTCACTTCGTGGGCACTTCTTTAGAAACTCCTTCCGACTGTCTACAAATCGCGAGCATAAATTTATTATTGCATCGCGACAAGCTTTTCAATATTCCCTTCGTTCCATCCGGCGTGGGTATTCAATCTTCTTCTAGGGGTATCCAATTTTATCAACTCGCGAATTATCCCAGATCCAATTTACGTTATCAATTCAGGACACAAGCTCACGGCAGGTTCCCTCCCAGTCTGCCTCACCCGAATTCAGACTTGCTCAAGCATCTGTCAGAACACTTCCAACAGTAATCGTTTACTGTTCTTAGCTCAAACACTTCCAGGCATACTGATCTGCCCCTGACAGGAAATCACATCGACTGCTTTCCAAGCATCTTCCACAGTCTCTGTATTTACAGGCTTATGCAATTGATTTTTGGGCAGCTCTTATGCAATTAGTACTTCATGCCTTTGACTCTGGGTATTTTCTCAAGTGCAGCTGACTGTTCACAGTCTTTCTGCCTTACTGTCATTTGTTCCCAGCAATTACTGCTTCACAGATAGCATCTATTGCTTACCCCTTTTCCCACAGCATTTGCAGGCATCTCTTGTGCAGGTATTTTACACTTGATCTATGCACCTTTCAGAGAAGGTGCAGACCTTGCTCTGATACCACTGTAAGACGAGGGACGGGGCTTTCCCCTGTATTACCTGCTTTCTAATCTAACACCATCATTGCCCCCATTATACCTGCACCTATGAAATCTCTGCAACATCATTGTGAGCACAAGCATCCATAGTTGCATGCTAGAGAAACAGTCTGCGGAATTGAAAGTACCGTTGAAATGTAGATTTTTCTCTCCCTCTCTCAACACCCGAGTGAGGCCCAGAGAAACGCGCTGGCTGGACCCCCCCGAAAGTTTTTATTCCACAGTACCACGCGCCCGACTCATCAGACAACTCCAGGATTTGGGTTATGGACAGGAGGTTATATGGGCTGTAGTGGCTTTATATGAGAGGGTGACAGGACGTGTCCGCATTGGTTCCAATTGGTTTAGGACATGGTTGCCCCCCCCTAAGCTTCCAGTGAAGCTCGAGTTTTACCGCACACCTTGTCTCCAGATCTCCATCATTCCGCCAGGATACCTACAACTACATTTGCCTCATGCACTTTGGATTTCTCTTGGTCAGTTCAGGGTCTCCTCACATCGACTACGCATCGAGAGCGGACGAGCAGAGGGCATTCCACGAGAGGGTCGCATTTGTACCTTTTGTGATCTACAGGAGATTGAGTCCGAGGAGCATTTCACTACCATATGCCCCATCTACTATGCCATCCGAGGTCAATACCATTGCCTCTTCCGCGACGGGTTTGGACCTCTTACTCGGGTCCTACTTTACCCAGACCAGCGATGTCTCGCCGCCTTCCTACATGAGATGACTCAATATCGAGCCACACTCATGCGTGCTCAATTGCGTGACCAGTCGGGGCAGCCAGATCCTGCTTAGAGGCCCATCACCAACTTCTTCCGACTACCAGATCCAACACCCCAACTGACCCGGCATCGTACACGGGATCGAGAGCCAGAGCCTCGCTAGATGAGACAGCGGACTGATTCACTTTTCTGTGCACGGACATACCTGCTTTCTTCTCTAGTTCCGACACCTGACCGACCAGGGTCTTTGTGGCACTAGTTCGACGCTGAGTCATCTCCCGCCGACTTTAGCGACGACAGACTTCTAGAGGACAGCCCTCCATCATGGCTTTTATGCACCCCTGTTCAACACCAGAGAATCATTGATATCTAGCTATCTATTGATAAATTTTTATAGATTTATAGACATATGGATGTACATGGATAGTTCTATCTGTCACCATTTATTGATATCCCAAGGTTAATAAAGTGGTTTGACCAAGTTTTGACTAAGTTTGACTTCAAAGGATACTTTTAAATGGTCAAAGTAATGTTGACTTTTAATTAATGATTTAATTAAAGTCAGAGAACTCGGAGGATTCCGAAAGACTTAGAGGATTCTAAGTATAAAAGGGGAGGATTCCCAAGCAGCACATTTAATGTGCTAGTGACTCGGTCAAAGTCAAAAGTGACCCGATCAAAGTTAAAAACAAGTTGGAGGATTCCAAGAGTGGGGCACTGGACCCAAGTGGAATAAATTCCAGGAAATCCAGAAGAAAAAGGCATGGGACCCGGACCCAAGTGGTTTGATTCCAGAAATCTGGAGAAGAAAATAAAAAGGGGGGCACTGGACCCTAGTGGTTGAAATTCCAAGAAATCCAGAAGAACAAGAATGGGGCCCGGCCCAAGTGGTTAAATCCAGAAATCCGGAAAAGTTAATGGGAACCGGCCCAAGGGATTGATGTTAAATCATCCAGAAACTCGGTGTGACTTCGGTCAAAGGAATTGACCTCGGTCAAAGGTCTTTGACCTCAGTCAAAGAGGTTTGATCTTGGTCAAAATGGGTTGACTTTGGATCAACCAAGTATATATTATTATTATGTGCACATATATGTGTGTGGGGACGCCCACTGTGAGTAGGATTAGTCAAGATTATTATTTTTAATGATGCATGCAAGGCTAACAATTAATGTGCGCTGGTTATGGTGCCATTAGCATTGTTACAGGTACCCGGGTGAATTAAAAAGAATTATTAAAAGCGGGACCCACGCACCGGCTTGCCAAGGCTCAAGTGACCGAGCGCGCGCAAGTAGCTTCTAGTGTGTGTGCGGCATTTAGCTAGGTGGCTTGTACCTAGCAGTTAGCGACTAGTGTGTAGGCACATAGCTAGTTACTATTTTTAGAGGGTTGAGATAAGTCTCACCTCTTGTAATGATTCTAGTTAGTTCTAGTTCTTGGTTCTTGGAATTGGGTACAGCTGCTTCTGCAGAAATTTTGTGACGGATCTTTCTTGCAATAATATTAACCCGCAAGGGGGGATCCAAGAAAGCGATTGCCCTGGATCCTAGTCGGGTGTGATGTGTGCTTTTGACATGAATGTTTGAACAAGAAGCAGAGAACAAAAACAGGAAAAAGAAAGAGAATTTTTGAACGTGCTGTTATCTCTTATTTTATCTGCCTGTGTAATCAAGAAAAAGAACAGCTTGCTGTTGTTATAGTGGTATAGCATGGCTCTGTGATTTTCCAAAATCACACCGACCCTGGAAGTGGATATTCTAGAAAGAATCGTGCAGATGGGGCTCTGTGAAGAAGAAAAGAGTTTTCTTTGATTTTGACTAAATAACTGTCGAGCAGAAATGCCTGGAAAAGAAAAGATACGAACTGAGTAAATTGGGGGTAAATGCTAAAATGCCTGACAGACGTGTTCAGACACCCACGAATAGATGGAATGCCTGAAAAGAGCCGAAGTAGCACAAAACAGCAACGCGATTTGATTTCACAGTCTCTGCAGGAAGACATTTCGAGAAAGAAATCGAGATGATGACAAATTTCTCACGCAATTACAAAATCGCGATGATTTTGTGCTCGCTTGGATTGGTTCGAAGAAATTCCGCCTCCTGACATCAAATCGCCATTGAAAAACGAATCGCGAAGCAGGATAAGAGCATCGCGACTGCTAATCATGCCTTTCGAATTGACATTTTGGGTCTAACTATCCAAGAATGAGAGAAAAAATCCTGACAGAAATTCCAAATTGATTTTGGAATTGAAAACGGGTCGCGATAGCAGAAGTTCACTGTGTGAAGACCTCAGAAGTTCGCGATTTTGAAATCGGATAAGTATCATTTGATTATACGAGGAGGAATACGCACCCCATCCATAAACTGAATCATGTGGGTCACTGACTAAAGGCCACGGTGGAACCAGAAACGTTCTGGAAAGATGAAGGAACCGCGACCAGAGAAATCCTAGATCCGCCGTTTCGTGAGCTCAATAGAAGAGGTGAAAACAGTCTCGGTGGTGACTTGAATCACTAGTGCTGGACGCCCATGTTTAAATTGTTCGCCGGCAACTAATTTCCGTGCGAAATTTGGGACTAAGTGAAGACTCGCGATGAGTTCACCACAAACGTGAAGGCGCGACGGAATTGGGGAGATAAAAGCCTGTTTTGTTAAACGCGATTCTGATATTATTATGCAGCGGAGAGAAGTACATTAAATTGTGCGCAGACAATTTGACGTTATGCCCTGAAAATAATTCTGTATACTCTCGAAGCAAGTCTGCATCATATATTTGATAGTAGTCAATCGTGTCCAGCCTTTGGACATAGGATAGTCTACAGCAGTGCCAACAGCCTGACGATGGCAAGGAATACACACAGTATGTCTAAGGACAGAAAACGATGCAGAGAATAAATAAATGCCCTGGCAGATCTGTCAGAGTTCTGAAGTGGCAGAGACAGCTTCTGTGAGGAGTTGCAAATGCTCAGCCATGCCTGAACAGAGAATAAAATATATGCTGTGAACAAATGCCTACATAGTAGTGACAGTCGTGTCAGAAAATTCGAAACAGCAGGAATAGCCTGTAGTGGCCACTTGAAATGCTAAGTCAACAGTGAGTGCCGAGTACATTATGCCTGTTCAGTTTTGAGTCTGAGGACATTGATGCCTGCAGATTGTTGAAGAGATAATTAAATATTAAAAAGAGCAGTGAATAAAGAGGCAGCAAAGGCATTCTACTGTGCATGCATCATGGCTTCACATGAACCCGTGCCATCAGGACAGGAGGCAAATAAAGAAGAGCGGTACAGGAAACTACTTGCTGACCTGGCAGAGGCTAGGCAAGATCCTTTGTTCCAGAGCTTAGTCAGTCCTCCTGTTGAGGGACCTGCTTTGCCCTTGAAAGGGACAGGTCAGTGGATCAGAGAGGAAGATGAACCCGTGAGCGTAGTCACCACATGCAGTCACGCAGGTCCTCCTCATCTCATCATGAAAGTAGCAGACGATCCCGTCGTACACGCAGGAGAACACGTAGCTTGTCTACAACAGCTAGTGGGGAGTCAGACTCCAATTCTCCTTGCAGGTCCCCTGATGGTCATACTTACAGAAGAGCAAGACGCAGCAGACAACGCAGTCGGAGGGACTTCAAGGAAGGAAGTAAGTCTGTTAAGTTTATAACATTTAATGGACACTATGCCCAGCCAGAGAAGGCTATGCAGTTCATCAGACAATTTGATGCGGCCTTTGGCATGGAAGACTTTTATGAGCCCTCAAAACTAAGAGCTGTTAGCCTGCACTTAACTGGCGCAGCGAGTGCTTGGTGGGAATCTTTGTTGCGAGATGGCACTGCACCCAAGCACTGGAAGGCCTTTAAAAAGGCATTCCACAAACAGTTCCTGCCCAAACCTTTCAGAGACCAAGTCATTAGGTCTTGGGACAGTCTGCATATGGAGGAAGGGGAAACAATGGATGAATATAATCAGAAATTTTGGGACTACTACTTACAAGTCCTACCCTTCCGTCGGGTATCCAAGAAGATGCAGTTGGAAAAGTACAGAGCTGGGTTGAATATGAAAATTCAAACCCAGGTTAATACGCAACACTTCAAGGATATCCAGAGCTTGATGCACGCTGCTACAGTGGCCAGTCTTGTACAGATGGAAGATCCTTCCACACTTATGTCACTGCAAGCAGGACTCTTGAAGAAACGAAAATTTGAAGTCGGGAGATTTCAAAAGAGGTCTGAGGTTAGAGGGGAAAAGAGAATGATGCCTTATCAGAAGCCGAGGGGTGGCCGGTTTAGAAAGCCCTCCAGGGATTTCAGAGGCAAAGGCCAGTGGACACCTGAGCAAATAGAGACCTTCCGTAAGGAAGGTAAATGTTTTAGATGCGGCAAAGAAGGGCATGTGGCTGCCAAGTGTCCCGACAGGCCCTCCACATCGAGGGGAACTGGGGCAGAAAAGTCACAAGGGCCGCCTAAGACTACAATGAGTGGAATCCCTGATATTCTGGGAAGCAATGCCAATCCCGCCGCTAGGGAGCTTCTGATGACATGGGGGAAGATCCGTGATCAGCCCGCTTTGATATTGTTTGATTCAGGGGCAACAGATAATTTTATATCACAGGATCTCGCCATAAAACTGGGAATCAAGGCTGAAGAACTTGGAAGAGAATTAGATGCAGAACAGATCTTCCAAGGAGAGTCAGTACCAGTCACTCCCCTGATTGGGAAGCTGAGGGTTCACATTCAGGAGTATGTGGACCAAGAGGACTTCCTGATCTCACCCCTCAGACATTATGATGTTGTTTTGGGCACCCCGTGGTTCCACCATAAGCAGGTGCAAATTGTATATCCAGACAGACTCCTGAAGTTTGTACATAAAGGTAAAGAGATGCATTTGGAAGCCAGGCAAAAGGGTGATACCATTCCCCTTGTAAATAGTGTGGCCGTTGGCAAATCAATAAAGAATGCTGTTTTTGTAAAGGACAAATGCTCGAGTTTTACCGCACACCTTGTCTCCAGATCTCACCAGAGGGATTCATCATTCCGCCAGGATACATACAACTACATTTGCCTCATGCACTTTGGATTTCTCTTGGTTAGTTCAGGGTCTCCTCACATCGACTACGCATCGAGAGCGGACGAGCAGAGGGCGTTCCACGAGAGGGTCGCATTTGTACCTTTTGTGATCTACAGGAGATTGAGTCCGAGGAGCATTTCACTACCATATGCCCCATCTACTATGCCATCCGAGGTCAATACCACTGCCTCTTCCGCGACGGGTTTGGACCTCTTACTCGGCTCCTACTTTACCCAGACCAGCGATGTCTCGCCGCCTTCCTACATGAGATGACTCAATATCGAGCCACACTCATGCGTGCTCAATTGCGTGACCAGTCGGGGCAGACAGATCCTGCTTAGAGGCCCATCACCAACTTCTTCCGACTACCAGATCCAACACCCCAACTGACCCGGCGTCGTACACGGGATCGAGAGCCAGAGCCTCGCTAGATGAGACAGCGGACTGATTCACTTTTCTGCGCACGGACATACCTGCTTTCTTCTCTAGTTCCGACACCTGACCGACCAGGGTCTTTGTGGCACTAGTTCAACGCTGAGTCATCTCCCGCCGACTTAAGCGACGACAGACTTCTAGAGGACAGCCCTCCATCATGGCTTTTATGCACCCCTGTTCAACACCAGAGAATCATTGATATCTAGCTATCTATTGATATATTTTTATAGATTTATAGACATATGGATGTACATGGATAGTTCTATCCTTCGTGATATTACTTGTTTTTTTATGCTACGGGATTGTGGGTCCGTTTTGAAGAACACACCCGCCTAGTGCATTGTACAAGATTTACTTTAGTCTCATAGGCCTTTTATGGTCTCCCGTAGACTTTAATAAACTCTCTCTCTCTCTCTCTCTCTCTCTCTCTCTCTCTCTCTCATATCAGATCGCCCAACTGGGGTCACCGTTGCATACATTCGTCATAGGGCCCCCCATCGCCCCAGATGTGCTACCGCCACCAGGCAGCACGATGTCAGAGACCAATCATCCATCGCAAGATTCTTTTCGACCCACCCGACGGCCCCACTGTGATTGGCCTTTGACTACTGCCCTACCCTCCCCCCTTTTTTTGTTACCATCAATCTGGTGCACCATTTTTTTCCACATCATCTGCAGATCAATCTGGAGATTGCTAGACACTTTTTGTATTTTGTATTTTGCATCAAGATCAGTATCAGTATCAGGACTAGACCCACCGTCCATCATACATACATACATATATACATTGGGTAGACACGGTCTGGATAGTCCGTTTTGAGACCACCACCGTCATGTCCATTGTATCAGTCACCTTTAATCTTATAGACCTTCACGGTCTCCTAAAAACTTTAATAAACTCTCTCTCTCTCTCTCTCTCTCTCTCTCTCTCTCTCTCTCTCTCTCTCTCTCTCTCTCTCTAGTCCCATGGGTCTGTTGCCCCCTATGGACAATAATATACGTCTACTTCTCTGCGTGTGTGTGTGTGTGTCCCCCTGAGGCGTTGGGATAGAAGGTACACACAAAGACAAGAACTTGGGTCTCAAAACGGACTAGACCCACCGTCCATCATACATACATACATATATACATTGGGTAGACACGGTCTGGATAGTCCGTTTTGAGACCACCACCGTCATGTCCATTGTATCAGTCACCTTTAATCTTATAGACCTTCACGGTCTCCTAAAAACTTTAATAAACTCTCTCTCTCTCTCTCTCTCTCTCTCTCTAGTCCCATGGGTCTGTTGCCCCCTATGGACAATAATATACGTCTACTTCTCTGCGTGTGTGTGTGTGTGTCCCCCTGAGGCGTTGGGATAGAAGGTACACACAAAGACAAGAACTTGGGTTCTCTTAGCAGGTACCAAAACCCCTCCTCTTTGTCGAACCAGCCAACTTGAATTATGTGTGCCTGATAAGCAAAATAATCAACTTTTAATCACATACTCTTAATAATTTTCAATAAAGTTTATGATCGACTTACTAAGTATTAATGCTAATAAAACAAAAAGTGCACAAAGAACTTTCTCTTTACTACTACCAATCATCTTTACTTGGAGAAACCAAATTACAAATAGGATGTTTGAGGTTCACAAATTCAATCCACCATATATTGCATTAATCACCAATAGAGAATGCTTAGTTTACGACTGATCAATCAGTTTTGCAATGTGAAAGCTTGATAGCTAGAATCGTTGGAAATAGAAGACTTTCTACTTACTTCAAAGAAGCCAATCGAATATGACATTGACAAGAACATGTAATATTCGTAACAGATACAGCTAAGCATGAATATCGAAAAAAAGTAAAGTTGCCTCTTTACAACATCGCTAAGTTTTTGAATTGCATGACCTATATCAAACCTAGAGCAGTCATTGGAGATCTCTAAGAAAACAACACTATAATGACAGGCTTGAAATTAATTCCATGCCTCAATTAAACCAACTTGCTACGTCCCATTCAACACTTAAGCGACATATGCTCTATCTATACCACACCATAAAATTAATACAGGGGACCTATTAGTGTGGTTATACTCTCCCGCTTTGTCTCTCCTCCCTTGTGCATACATAGATGAATGAGCAAGCCTGATAATACAGACTTTAACGTGTAGAAATCCCTTCATCACTAATCGTGCTAAACTAGGAGTACTCTCACCCATATCCCCACCTCCCTTCTTCCCCGTTGGAGTCCTCTCATGCAGCATTGCCCCATTTCCCAATCCCCCTTTCCTCCCTCTCGAAGTGGTCTCTCTCTCTCCGAGTGTAAAGCCCCCTTCTTGGAACTAGCACTCGAAGGCCAATCTTGGATTGGTGCTTTAGACATAAACTATCAGGGAAATGATGCAACAAATGGAGGCCTTCAGGAAAGATCCTCGGTTGCAGCATCTATTTGCCCAAGAGGAGGCCCCAATTATAGCTCAGGATGTCCCAAGATCTCCGGTACAAGCGGAAGTACAACAAGACGTTAAAAGTTGGAAAAGAGGAAGAACCCTTGACAAGCATGCAAAGAAGAAACATCACAAGAAGCCTAAAACTTCATCATCTTCCTCCAATTCCAGCTCCTCATTCAGTACTTCATCCTCGTCTACTTCTTCCACATCCTCGGAAGAAGTCAAAAGAGACAGATACTAAGGGTGAAAGGAAAGGGTTTCATCCTTGAAAGCCGAGGGGAAACCCACTACCACCAAGAGGATCTAAGGGTAGATCCAGGTTTACTCCAGAGCAGATTGCCATATTCAGGAAGGAGGGCAAATGCTTCCGATGTGGGCTAGAAGGGCATGTGGTTGCCCAATGTCCTGAAAGGACTTCAACATTGAAGGGGAAAGAGGTAGAAAAGCCACCAGAGCCACCTAGCAAGGCTGTAGGAGTCCCAGATATTTTGGGATGCAATAAAAATCCAGAAGAGAGGGAAATGTGTCTAGCATGAGGCAAAGTTAGAGACCAGCCAGCGCTTATCTTCTTTGACCAAGGGGCTTCCGATAATTTTATATCTGAAGACTTGGCCATATGACTTGGGATCAAAGTGGAAGAATTGTGCAGGGCCTTGGAGGCTGATCAGATGTTCCATGCCGATCACCCCACTTATTGGGAATCTGAGGCTTTATGTACAAAACTATGTAGATCAGGACTTCTTTGTGTCACCTCTGAAGCATCATGATGTAGTCTTAGGGATACCGTGGTTTCACTGCCACAGTGTACAATTAACTTTTCCAAATACAGCATTGCAGTTTGTACATAAGGGTAAAACCCCGAAAGATATTGGAAAAGAACAAAGGGGAAACCATTCCCATTATATTAGATAACTCTGTTGGAAAAGAAATAAAATCTGCACTTTCCGCGTACATGGTTTTTGTAAGAGATACAATGCTAGATGTACATGCTGACTTTAATGTGCATGATGAAAATAATTTTCAGTTTTTGAATAATTTTAAGAATTGCTTCTTTGAAGCAATACCAGACCAGCTACCTCTAGAGAAGCTAGAAGATCATATGATAGATCTAATGCCAGGGAGTGAGCCCCCAAACAGACCACCCTATAGAGTCAGTGCTACTCAGAGGGAAGAAATTATGAATCAAGTGCAGGATTGGCTGTCCAAAGGGCTGATTCAGCCTAGTTTCTCACCTTTTTGTTCACCTGTACTTTTGGTGCAGAAGAAAGATGGTTCATTCAGGATGTGTGTGGATTATCACGCTTTGAACAAGATGACCATCAAGAATAGGTTCCCCATTTCTCGCATAGATGATGTATTGGATAAATTGGGGGGAGCCTCAGTCTTTAGCAGGATAGACTTTAAGAGCGGATATCCTCAGATAAGAATACAGCCATAGAATGTGTATAAGACAGCTTTTAGGACCACCTTTGGCTTGTATGAATATTTAGTGATGCCTTTCGGGTTGTCAATTGCCCCTCTGCCACTTTTAACAGGATGATGGATCGAATATTCAGGCCATATAGACACTTTGCTGGCACATTCTTTGACGACATTATTATCTTCTCAAAGTCACAAGAAGAACACCGAGAGCATTTAGCCGTGGTATTCGAAGAGCTGCGTAAAAATCAGCATTCATAAATGGAAAGAAGAGTGAGTTCTTCCTGGGAGAGATCCATTATCTGGGCCACATTATTTCCAAGCAAGGAGTTACAATGGATCCTGCTAAGATCCAGGCCATAAAAGAATGGCCAGAACTGCGATTAGTGCATGAAGTACGGAGCTTTTTGGGCTTATGCTCCTACTACAGAGGGTTTATCCGACATTTCGCAGCCTTAGTTGCCCCTCTACATGATTTAACGAAAAAGAATGTCACTTTTACATGGGGGGTCAAGCGGCTTTTAGTAGCCTAAAAGAAAAGCTTACTATGGGACCAATTTTAGTGGTTCCTCATCTATACAAGCCCTTTGTTGTTGAATGTGATGCATGCGGGGACAGCATTGGAGCAGTGCTCCAGTGGGATGGGCATGTGGTAGCATACGAGAGCAGAAGGCCCCGTGATGCGGAATTATATTTAGGGGTCTATGAAAAAGAATTATTGGCTGTGATCCATGGTCTCACCAATTGGAAACATGACCTTTTGGGAGCTGATTTTGTTGTTAAGACGGATCACCAAAGTCTCTAGTACTTTCTGACATAGACAAAGCTATCTGAAAAGCACTTTAAATGGGCAAATTTGCTGTCCATGTTTCATTTTCAGATTGTGTATGTACCTGGAGTAGAGAACAAGGCAACAGACGCTCTGTCTAGGAGACCTCAAGTGCATAATGTCACTATTGCCTATCATCAAGACTTACAAGATATGCAGTCCCAATATGCAAAGGATCCAAACTTTGCGGAAATTTTCCAGCAAATGCTTGAGGGACAGTCCTCTAGTCAGTACTCCATGAAAGATGGATATCTCATGAAAGCTGATTGCCTATGCATCACCCGAGGGTTAAGGCAGAAAATCATGGAAGAATGTCATGCACCACCCTATGCAAGACACAGAGGGATTGCCTCAACCACCCAAGCTTTGGAAAGATACTTCTTTTGGCCAAGAATGCGAAAAGATTTGTATTAGTTTGTCACAGAATGCCTAACTTGTCAAAAGGTCAAGTATGATAGGCATAAGACACCTGGTCTTTTGATGCCACTCCCAGTACTAGAAGGCACTGTGGGAAAGTATAGCAATGGACTTCGTGTTTGATCTGCCAAGATTGAAAAACAGGAATGATGGGATATGGACTGTTATTGATCGCTTCAGTAAGCAACCTCATTTCATTCTAGATAAAAAGACAATTAAGGTAAATCATATGGCAAGGGTGTTTATTGCACAGATATTTAAGCACCATGGGATGCCTAAGTCCATTGTAAGTGACCGTGATCCCAAAATGACCAACCTATTCTAGAGAGCTTTGTTTGACAACTTGGGGACGAAGTTCAATTTTTCTTCTTCATTTCATCCTCAAACAGATAGTCAAAGTGAGATAGCAAATTCCACTATATTGGATTTGCTTAAATGTTACGTGGCTGAGCAAAAACTAAGTGGGAAAAGTATCTCCCATTGGTGGAGTTTGCCTATAATAATACAGTGCCTACCTCCACAAGAAAAGCTCCATTTGAGGTCATCTATGGAAAAGTAATTTTACCCCCAATCCTTCGGACAAAGGATGAGATTTTTGCAGCTGATGAGTATGTCAGAGATCTCGAGACAGCTTTCAGCCAGGTACGGACAGCCATAGAGAGGTCTCAGTTAAAGCAAAAGGAAGCTGCAGATAAACATAGAAGGCAGCTTGACCTCAAAGTTGGAGAGTGGGTACTTCTAAAGTTTGAGAAGACAAGGCTCCGCAAGATGAAGGGTAAAGAAAAGGCGTATGCTAAACTATTCCCCGGGTACTATGGGCCATTCGAAGTCATACATGAGATAAATCCAGTATCCTTCCGATTGGAGTTGCTAGATCGCTGGAGGATTCACAATGCATTTCATGTGAGTCTTCTCAAAAAGTACCAGGACCAGAACCAATGGAACCGGTTCTGGAAGATCCACCAGTGGTGGAAGATTTGGAGGAGATCCTCCAACCAAAACAAATTGTGTACCATACTGTACATAAGGGCCCCCAAGGCAGGAAATTTTACAGATACCTTATAAAATTTTAGAACTATTCGGCATTACATGCCAAGTGGATGGATGCAGACATGTTGTCTGACCATCTAGAGATCTTGGACATCTATAAGGAAGCTTGTTGAGGACAATTGATTAGAAGCCGAGGGGATGTCACCACTTATAATTAATCATTGGATTAATAAAGTTGATCAAAGTTTGATTTGAATCAATGCATTATTTAATGGTCAAAGAAGGGCAGATTCCAGTCAAGGACTTGACTCAGGATTAGAGACCCAGGTAGTTGTTAATTAAGAATTTAATTAATCAACCAAAGATTTTGTGAAAGGACTTAGTCAAAGCACTGACTTTGTCCTAAAGGAACTTGGAGGAATCCAAGTGAAGGGGAATCGGACCCCAATGGATTAAGTCCAAGGAACCAGATTATATTAAATGAGACTACCGGCCCAGTGGATTGGCAGTAGCAATTCCAAAAACTCGGGAGAATACGGGAACCGGCCCAAGGATTAGACTAGGTGATGGTGCTTAAAGAGTTGGCATGAGAATAACAAAATGCATGTAGCGACGTGTGTCAACCTCTCTGGTGTTCATGTACTAATAGGTGAAGAGCTCTGTGGAGTTCAGAACAAGGAGGCTTTTGACAAAATACATAGTGGTTGTGACATGGATGCTCATGGAGTAAATGCATCTAATGACATGTGTCGAGCTCGGTCGTGTTTAGAACTAAGAATTTTAACAAATTGTATGCCATTATTGCACGAGTGTGGCAATCATTACGCCCAAAAAAAATCCGACACGAGTGCACACCCGTCTTAAGTTCAAAATCTCACCCACCAACACGTAACGTTGTAGTCTCAAAAGTGGCCTCAAGATAGTTGTGTGATTGGCTTCGGTCACCTGAGAATCTAGTATTGACTTCGGTCAAGAGACATTGATCTTGGTCAAAGGGATTTGACCTTGGTCAATGGAGTTGGATTGACCCACCAGTATATGTTTATGTTGTGTGCACGCATGTGGGCAATGGGGATGCTCACAAGTCACTAGGATTAGTCCAAGAAATGAATATTTTATTTGCATGCAAAAAGAGCTAACATTTAGTGGGTCCCATGTCTTGGTGCAAGGATTAAATGTGCAGGTGTATAAGAAGGTTCATTATCCCCAGCTTCATGGAGCCTACCGGAGCTACCTACGTGCCAGATGGTGGTACCTACCTAGGAGCTGCATACACATAGACCGGAGCTAACTAGGTCCAAGGATTAAATGAGACCTAGCTAAGCTTAGGTGGTAGGTTAGGAGTAGAATGTAGTCTAGGATTGCGAAATGTAATCTTAATGAGGATGAGACTTATCTTCCTCACGTACTTTGAGGCTGTGCATTATTGAGATGACTACGCTCACACAAGAATGTCGTAAAGCTGAACTTTGATCGTGAATAAAGAACCTAGGGGGGGTCCAGCGCGGCATGTTGTCCTAGACCCTTGTGGTGTGCTGCACGGGTATTTTGAATTTGGCAATCTCGATGTTCATAGCGAAGAAATGCTTGTATTGATCCTATTTTGTAGAGATTTCACAAGTGTAGATTTGAAATTTTGGTAGGAAAAGCAAGTAATCAATGCAGTGCCTAGTTACAACACTCTTTAGCAATGTGTCCGAAGGTTTCACAGTACTAGCATTTGATGTTCTTCTTTTGTGCTTTCTTTGCATCTTCGGTCTTCAATTAGAGTTGTTGGACTTACCCTTGCCCTTCTCATTCACCATGAGAGTTTTTTCATCCGACTGATTGTAGATGTTCTCCGGGGCCTCCTCCTGTGATAACAAAGGTGCAAGCTCTTCAAGCATCATAGGTTTGGATCAATCACCTACGGTAATTGTAGTCACAAAGCCTCTATATGCCTTGGGTAGCCGGTGGAGCACCACGAGTGCTAGTTGGGTTGAATCAACCCTAAGCCAACTGGTCCCTCACCACTTTCAACTTCGTGATGTGGTCATGCACATTGACTTCTTCATTTAGATCCAGATTGTAAAGCTGATGTTGAAGGGTCAAGATCCGTGCGGTGTTGTCTGTCTCGTACAGGTCCTTCAGAGTGGCCCATGCTTCAATCAAGGTCTCTGTCATCTGGATATGCAGTATAGCCACATCAGTGCTCATGCCAATGATTATCACTAATGCATGAGCATCGCGATCCTCATAGGCCTTCAGCTCGTCTATGTCAATAGGCTGTAGCAACCTGCCTTTCTGATCCACAACTTCCTTTGGCTTTGGATCCCCTCCCGTCACAAGCCTCCACAACTTCCGGGCCACCAAGTGGCTGCGGATCTTCACCTTCTATAAAGGATAGTTCGTCCCGTCCAACTTCCCAAACCCGCCGAAGTTGGGAATGAAAGAAGTGGGGATGTAAGAAGAAGAGGGACAGGGAATTGCAGTAGAAGAGGAAGCTACTAATTTGGCCATCATGTCCCCTAGATCTGAGTCTTTTACTTGCTGAAAATTCACAGCAAAACCAGCACAAAGGGAACCATGAACCAGAGCGCTTCTAGAGGCAGAAGACTCCTTCCTTCGCAATGGATGTTTTCGTCAACTATTGCTTTGATACCATGTTAAAGATCACGCCAAAAGAACAAGCATCCACGCAGCAAAAGGATCGAATAATAGTGCTGGAATAAACTCAGAAAGATGACAGCAAAACAAAGCTGACATGAGTGCAAGAGTACTCCTGTATAATCTCCACAACTATAGGCAAAACAGTAGGCCAATAGGCGCCTACGCACAGGTACAAACGCTGAGCACTCAGGGGTGAATACCATACAGCAACAAAGCGAAATCTGGATCAGATTCGTGTCAGAGATAGTGTGGGAAGAGGGGCTGGGGGCAGCCTTATATAAGGCACAGTCTGTCCCAGATCATACTGCCCCCAGAATAGGCAACCATAAAAATGCCATTGGGCTGGCCTAGGTGGCTGACATTATGTCGGCCAAGTTGGCCGACCTGCTGGCCAACAATGCCCCAGAATGGGGGCTATTCAGCCAGCCCCCCCTCTTCTTCTCTATGCCCCTACTTTGGGGCTTGGGCTGGCCTTAATGCCAGGCCCCCCTTCTTCCCCACAAAACCCTAATGGGTTTGCCCATGGGCTTGCCTCATGCGGGAGCCCTATAGTGGGGTAGTGACCCTTAACTTGTAACAAGGAGACCATCTAGTTCCCCCGTTAGCCACCCTCGTCGCCAATTTGCAGGAGGTTATTTACAACCTGTGCTTATATGAGCATGTGACTTCAAGTTTCAGAGCGGCTGCTGAGATGCAGGATTGTCTTTGCAAGGCTTGGCTTGCAGTGCGAGAGGTATTCGTGGGATGTATAGGCCTCCACCTTGGCTGTTAGCATTGTGTCAGAGATTCCCTAGGATGTGAGCTGAGTTCTCTTGGAACATGCTGGTTTTTTTTAAAGCCAGCTTGTTTCTCTTTTCCCATTATCAGTGCCTATGGGATTGCTGATTTGTAGGATTGTATTGTGAAGCATCAATAGATGTCGGAGAAATGAACACATCTTGTTTTGAAAGTATACTTATTTTCAAAGGTGGAACTAGATCATCTTTCACATTTCCATTCTCAAACTACTCTTGTTCACCTCTCTTGTTTGACCTCCGTGTATGTCACATTGATGTGAGAGCTTTGGCGTGGGCAAGGCAACATCATCATCTTCCTAAGCAATGTCACGGGCTGGAGGCTAGAGCAACTCCAGAGTAGCCACAAGCAAACAATAGCCAGATTTTCATTGTCTACAAGCCAACTACACACAACCACTCTCCTTAACATAAAACTTCCAAATACCAAATGTACTAGAAGAATGTTATTGATGGCTTGATGATTTGGAAAAGGAATGAGGAGTGCAATGGGGACGAAGATCAGTGGACAAATTTGCCCGAGGTATCTAAGATAATTATTGGTGTAAACAAAAGATTTGCATGTGCTACTACTACATTAAAGTATGTTTTATGAAATGTGGAGTCCCTCTTCTTTGTATGAACAAGCAATGGTTGAGCCATAAAAGAGGGTTAAATGTTCGACAATAGATGAATTTAGTCTCTTTCATAGAATGAAATTGTTACTTTTGGTTGAGGTCAAACCAACATAAAGGTGGCGTGGTCCATTACTAAGAGCTTCTCAATTCAGATAAGCACTACAAATTGGAAGTAAGACCAAGCCTTTGGGAGATAGTAGACACAAGTGATGCTTGTCCAAGGATGCAACATAAATCATGCAATGATGATTTAATTGAGCCTTTTTCCATGCCTTACTTATTGAGCTTACATTGGCGTGTTGAGACTAAAATGAAATAATAAGTTTGGACTATGGTTTGATTAGCCTTCTCCCTTAAGTGCTAGCCTTCATTATGGCTGAGTCTGACCAGAACCTCCGTAGCTTTGTCAAAAACTCAGTATGTAGACTTTTGTATGAATGTATGCTCTTGTGTGTGTGTTAGAGCATATATTGATACAGAGTTCTACACCCACTACTGGGCGCTGATGACGTTAGTGGGGATGTCATGGTAGCTAGTCCCTACTATGCATGATGGAGTTGATGGTTTATAATTGATTTGATGACTACCATGAAGTTATAAATTGCACTTCTTGTTTAAAATTTTTAATTTTCATGTGATGAGTTTGGGCATGTTCCTGAATTCATCTAGGTATATATTTTTGCCGTATTAGCGGACATTCAAATTTCCATTTGTGAAATTTTCGCCCAAGTTACGCATAAACTGTGTCTGCAAATTTTCAACAATATACTATATAGGGATACTAGTTGCATCTATCCCATCAACATATGCACTCTATTTTAGATTTTTATTTCTTCAACTACCCCTGTTGTTGTTTGCATTAGCATGCATTAGTGTAGACTTCTCTGTCCACCATTAGAGGCATAAACTGTGCTTTACAACTTGGTAATTGTCTACACCTTTCTCAATATTGTCGGAACGTATGCACAATTTGATCTGTCCAGAAATTGTCTTTGTTTATGTTCTAACAGGATAGATCAAGGAACCACCTATGCTACTCTCAAGCAAAATTTTCTTTTTTCTTTTTTTTTTGGTGCAGCTACCCTTCTGTATTCGTTAATTCATATAGTAATGTCCCTTCAGCAATTTCATGTAGTATTTACGGCTTTAGCTGATTTATAGGAGCGATACCCAAATCGCGTCTTTTGATCTCGAAAATGCTAATTCTTGGTTGCTCTCTAAAATTTGTGGCTTGCAATCACCTTTTGTCTCTTATGGAACTGATTTTGTCTCCTCTTTCAGTCTGAGATCCAACTTTACTATATAAGGCATACTTGCACAAACTGCTTGTCGACATGGACTATTCCGTTCTCGCTTACATTGGCTTAAATTCCCCAGCGTATTCAACAAACTGTTGTAGGCAGAAGTCAAGAAAAAAAAAATGTGAACTTGATATGCCTATGCATCTGAAGCCTGTAGCTCTTTTCCAAAAAGTTCTCAATTTAGTTCTGTTCTTTTATGAATATCTCAATCTTGACATCATGGGTGCCACTCGATTAGTTTCTATGCAGCAAGAGTAACGTGATTATCAAACAGATGATTCCACATGCCAATTACAGACGACATCATCTTCAGCTGCATACACGATCGCATATGCTGCCAATTATCCCAAACGTCACAAATTTGTGAACTTGCCTTATCTAATGGGAAAATCCGTTAAAACCAACAATGACGAGGTTATTTGCCCCAAGTCGAATCCATCTTTGCTCTCTACCAATTTCATATGTCGTCTGTGAAGATTATCAACGATTCTCTTCAGAGGGTGGAATTCAATAGCTCCGTAAACATTCCGTCTTCAATCAACATATCTGGCCGGAAATCACATCGCAGAACCCATACACCACTGAATTTATTTCTTTTTGGCTAATCGGCAGATTGGAACAGCCGTACCCAAAACTATGTCGTGCAACTGCGGGCATATCAGGATCCTTTTCTGTCTTGCAGAATCGGGATTGTTTGCACTTTTGTGTTCTTACGCATCACAATAGTTCCTTCTCATAGGGAATACATGCATAAGGATCTTTCTTACTTTTCCCTGATCGACACAGGCCACCTGAAAAGAAGATCCCCAGAGCAAGCAAAAGAGAAAGAAATAACTCTAAATGCAAGCAAAGCTGCAACTGAACTGAGATCTTATCAAGGCCAATATTCAAGCAAATGGGTGGCTGAATGCCTCCACAAGGTGCAATGAAGAGTGCAAGGGAAAGGGGAGGAAAGCCAAGGATGGCTGAGGGAGAGGGGAACATAGAGAAGAAAGAAGAGGGAGAAGAGGAAAGGTATAGAGAAAGGGGTAGGAGATAGAGGTAGAGAGAGAACTGAAAAGGCGTAGAGAGAGAACTTTGTATCAATATATACTCTCAGACACTCAAGCGCACAAGAGCATACATTCATACAAAGGTCTGCATACTGAATTTATGTCAAATCTCTGAAGGTTCTGGGCAGACTCGGCCACAATCGAACACTCCGACTCAGCTCAAACAAAGAAACATGGAACTCAGCAAAGTCAAAGAAGCCAGAAAAGCAGGAAAATGGGCTGCCTACCGGACTGTAGAAGCAATGATTAGGGATTTTATATCCAAGCCTAAAGACTCTCCATCTTAAACTGATGTAATGATTTTTTGGTTGTGCTTTTTGCCTCCTAGTCCCGCAACAGCTTTTGAAGTCATTAATCAGAGATTGTAAAGCTAAGCCTCACTGATATACGAAAGGCCACTTACTGATGAGCATAGATCATAGATGTTTTTTTTTAGTAAGCTGGAGAGGAGATGCAATGGGCACCCCTATCACCTGAAAGTAGTTTAGTTTAGTAGTGCTGTTTTTGTGCCATGGGCACCCTGAAGTGGATTGTAACTAGACTTTCTTATGTTTCTTGGTCTCATAGGTCATTTTGGCCTTTTGTAGATGTTACTAAATCATTTCGTCTCTCTCTCTCTCTCTCTCTATATATATATATATATATATATATATATATATAAGAAAATTTACAGGTGCAGAGAAAATTTACATGTGCAGGGTCAAACTCTGCAAAGACATGATACAAATGAATGTCCATTGGCTTGAAGGATGAATATTCAGCCCGTAACTTGTCCAGCATCCTGACCATCTCAATCTCACTAGCTCCACATCTCGGCCCGATACACCTCCTGCCCCTCTGGAACTCCAAGATGATACAAGACCACAACTGCTTGCAAGCTGTTTCAATCGCTTCCCTGGCACTGTCACCGACTCCTACAAATTTAAGAATACTTATCACCTATTGGAACCTCTCTCTCTCTCTCTCTCTCTCTCTCTCTCTCTCTATATATATATATATATATATATATATATATATATATATATATGCCAAAGAACACAAATACTTACATGTGGCATAGAAAAAAATATAGAAAACTCTGTCTCACATGGGGGATGTCTTACAGCATTTGATGGCAGATTTATTGAGATGACATACTCCAATCATTGAGAGAACTGTGACTCAGCTTGGAGGACTGGCAAAATGAAGCTGTCCCAAAGACCCCTTGTCATTAAATTCAGAACAGCAGCAAATAGAGTCACTCTTATGAGTATGAGAGGCAGTCTAAAAGGAACAAAAATATACCTAGATGATGATCTCACTTTAATGCAACAGAAGCATAAAAAGGAAGGCATGGCCGAAGTCATGGAGGCCAGAAATGCAGGGAAATGGGCTGTATACAGAAATGGGAAAGTCATAATCCGAGTAATCCGAGTTAAGACAAGCAACAAGGGAGGCAAAGATCAGGAAGATCTAGCAGATGAGGGCAAAGCTCGAGAAGAGCCAGCAAATGGGGGTTTATGACGGTGTCAGCCTCCTGGTTTAGATGCACTGCGAGATTGAAAATGGCTGTCTGGAATTGCAATGGGACTTTACGGTCTGACACAGGAGGCTTCTCAGAGACTTCATACAGCAAAATTGTTCCCCTTTTCTTTTAGTTCTGTGCAGGCTCCTTCCCCTTTGTTTTGACGGGCCTCCCCCTTTTAGGCTGCCCCAGATAGCCTATTGCTGACTGGGTGCAGCAAGTACTGTTTACAATGTATGCTATGCAGGAATTGCTATGAGCTTAGATGAGGAAATGACAGATGCCAAACAGCATGAATGCATTGGATACTTGGCATATTGCTGAAGCATAATGCCTACACGAGGATCTTTAGAGGATGTATGGGGGAAACAAGCACTGGATAATGGAGTGAATGCCTACTTGACAAGTGCACCACAAAGCAAAGAGTCGGAAGTCATTGCAAATCTTAACAGAATCATTATGGTTCTCATTCATAAGGTCGAAAGTCTAGAATCCACCAATATTATACGTATGGCTCAGAAGTCATCTGTAGATAAGGCCCTACAAGAAATGCGAAGACAAGGGACTAAAATGCAGGAGGAATGGGAAAAAGAAAAGAGCAGAAGAGAGGCCTGGGAAAAAGAGCATGCTGAATGGATGGATGAGAGATCCACACTACAAAATAAGGTCAATGAATTGGGATCAGAATTGCAGAAGATTAAGAAGCCCACAATAGGAGAAAACAATGAAGCCCTCAGTGTATTGAAAGATGAGAATGCATCTCTCGAAAAAAAAGAGATGATAGCCATGCAGGCTGCCCTAGAAGAGAAGCATACTGAGACAGAGCAAGAGATACTCAAGTGGACAGCAGTAGTCAAAAAGGGGGCTCCGACCCCCAAAAAGGAAGTCATCTCGGACCTTGGAGGAGGAAAAAAGAAGGGCCAATAAAGCCTTGAATATATTGGTACGAGGCATGGAGCCTGAAGATACTCCATTCATAGATGCACAAATCCTTTTCACCAAGACGGGTGTAAACCTTTGAGGTTCTTGAGATGTTCTGTAGGGAGAGAGACTTGACAGTTAACCTTGGGAAAACCAACGGTCATGATCTTCAACACTTCACAAGTAGTGCTACATCGTCATAGTTTTACCTACCGTGGAGAACCAGTGGAGGTTGTGTAGTCACACACTTACTTAGGAGCTGGTTTTTCAGGCTCGGTCTTCAGGATGATACATGCAGCTAGAGCAAGGCTCACTGGGGGGCAAGGGGCCCTAGCACAACTTGAGAGACACGGTCACCAAGCACATGTTCAGTACCGTCTGACAAAAGAATGGCTTTTCGACACTGGTAAAGCCTACTACTATGTATGTTGGCCCCTTTTGGGGATGTGACATTTATGCGACGGACTAGACTAGACTTGAGAGATTACAGGTGCTTATGGGCTACTAAAGTAAACCTTTTCAATCCCCCGTCAGATTATACATGCCGAGTTTGCCATTACACCCCTTCAGACTGACACGCTCTTTCAGACAGTGACCTTCCTTCATAGAGTCCGAGCCTTGCCTCGTTGGAGACTCCCATAGCTAACCCTATTGTCCTCTATACGCCTTGCAGAGAATGGTGATACTCCAAGATGGTATGCACTTGTCTCTCTTTGGTTTACCAGACAAGGCCTACAGATGGACCAACTCCCTCCATTTCAGTATAGCCTCGATGCACCGCCATCACTACTCCCCACACGAGATGAGATCAACCGTATCATACGGTTAGACCTCTGCTAGATCCACATGTCTAGGACTTGGGAGGGGGATCAGCTCTAAGACCCAGTTTTATCATGAGCATTTCTTGTGGATATCAGAAGATGGTTTCATTCTCAGGCCAAAGTACCTTGAGGACAGAAGAGTGTCACATGCTTTGAGGATCACCATACCCAGAGAGGGGCGACTATGCCGTTTATGCAGCCTAGGAGAGATTGAGTCAAAGGAACATTTCCTGTGTTTCTGCTCAGTCTACTATGAAATACCCAGCCATTAACACTGTCTCTTTTTTGAGGGCTCTCGCTTTGGCCCACATACACGACTGCCTCACTTTCCCAACCAGATATGCATCGGCCTATAACTGATAGAGATGAGGCCACCGTGACATAATCTTACCACGGCTCAAGCAGCAGCAGACAAAGATGATGCTACAAGACTTTCAGCCCAACAGACCACAAAAACTTGTCACAGATTTCTACACCACAAAGACTACGGATCGACCTACGAGACAATTTCATAGCCCCTACACGACATGAAGGATGCACAAAGCTCGCACTATCGAGGTCTGCCCCATCACTGCTCTTCTTGACGGGAGCCGCTCTAGACGTGGAGTCAGACCTACCATTTCTATAATCCGGACATAGGAGCATGCATTGCATATGTGGATCAAAGTATTGCATGTGGATGGGCCCACAAAAGCAGTTCGCATAGTTTCCGGGTGAAAGGCACTAAGAGGGGGTGCGAAAATATACTAGGCGCATCTCTTTGCTAAAAACACCTTTGCAATGTGCTTTTTTGGATAAGAATCGCATGATTTTGTGTAGACTGGGAAAAACTAGCTCAAAGCATGCACGAAAAGCTTAATAAAAAGCTGGCAGGCCACCATATCTATGCTCAAGGCGAAGAGGCGCACTCATGACAGCAATTCAGAGGTGTATACATTGCTGAATTTCGTGCCCAGGAAGCCCCCACATCAGATTGCACTTCCTCATGTGTGTTGACGCTACTTCCGTGCAGATTGGGGATTGTGAGAAGATTGTGTGGTGATTGTTCCTTCCATTCTTCATCGAATTGTTGCTGGATACTGTGCGTGGAGAATTGTACCGCCATTGTTTCTGCTACATGCTTGAATCATGTGCACGGAGGTGTCCACTGGAGTTGCCTTGTAACTTGGCGCATCTTCCTAGCTAGCTTGATTGCGAAGAATCTTTCTATTTAAACGTCTGAAATTGATCTTGGTCCCTATTGCCAGCCCGTGGATTGTGGCCAATGTGGTTGACGGTTGGAGTCTTTGATTCGTGCCTTGGGAACTTGTGCTTTGGGTGAACTATTGTTGTATTGTTCTATTGATTTAATAAAAGTAAGGAAATACCGCAAGGGGCACCAATTGTTGGGGCCAACCGTGGTGTAGTGTGACTGAAGGACAACATTCTAGCTCTCTAGTGCTATTTTGTCATATTTGGTTTGCTGAATTTCGTTGTGGTTGTGTTGGTTTTTCACCATCAGATGCCCTCATCTCAGTGACACATACTATTGCCACCAGCTCTTTTCCCACCACACAATCCTCGATGTGTGCTCGGACAAGGACTATGCCTCAGAACCCCCGGTATGATGATAAGTGCAGAGAGATGAGATCTTACCTTATAAATCAGCGAGCTATGAGTCACATGACACCACAGGAGGCACAACAAAGACTACGATATTTGACATGTCATAAACAATGGGCTTTCTTGGCACGCAGAATGTAGAAAGTGATTCGATCATTTTGTGGAGGTGACCCTACTTTTGGCTAGGGTTTGTTATTTAAGGGGAAATCACCTATCCCCATCACAGATCTAGGAGCCTGGCATGCATACGCTAGCTCACTATACGATGTACCGCAGCAGTTTTTGCCCGATATGTCCTCCATGCCCCGACCCACCACCTGTCAGTTGTTCACGGCACAGAATGTATGCAAGGCACTTGGTCAAATACACACCCAAAGAGCCTAGGCCCTAGGATCATGTGGGCTTACACACAAAGCACTTTGCACACAGATAGGAGGTCCTAGCGCCGATCCTAGCGCAAATGTTTAATCATGCAGTATGCCATAGGTTTCCGCCCACCTGGAGTACCACCACCATTGTGCCTATACACAAGGCATGACACCCCATGACCCCTGGAAATTACCGCACCCTGATGATTGGTCACACCTTGGCTAAGATTTACGGGTCGGTTCTAGAGAAGCATATCAGCAATTATACCAAGGCATAGGGGCAGCAAGCTATAGGACAAGCAGCATTCCAGAGACAACATTCCACTCTAAAAAATATTTTCACCTTGAGGGCGGTCATTGAGGAGGTAAGATCGAGACATCAGAAGGTTTATGCATGCTGTGTGGACTTCAAAAAGACTTTTGACACTGTTCCACGTTGTCGGTTGATCAGAAGACTACATGAGCTGCACATTGCAAAGACCCTCATTTGCGGAGTCATGAACCTGTATGAGTCTGTCAAAGGTAGAGTCTGTGCCCGGAGAGGCCTCTCTGACTGGGTAGAGAGCACCATTGGGGTGAAATAGGGCTGCCCCCTTTCACAGACACCTTTTGCGCTCTATATAGACAAGATCACCTCCTTCATCAACCCCTTTGAGGGCGAGGGTTCACTGTTGGCCGATTTGATGATATAGATCCTATTATATGCAGATGACAGAGTTCTTCTGTCGTCTTCAGCAGAGGGCTTACAAAGGCATCTAGAGGCATGCAGCAATGAGCGACATTTGTCAATTAACCTTGGGAAAACCAAGGTTATGATCTTTAACACCTCTCCAGCACACTACGGACTCTATCACAGCCCACCAGTCCCTTCTTATACCAGTTGAGATGGTGCAGTCATACACATACTTGAGAGCAGTTTTCACAAGACCACTTTTCAGGATGACCCAGGTGGCTAGAGCTCAGCTTACTCGAGGACAGGGAGCTCTGGCACGACTAGAGAGACGATGTTTTCAGGCACACTTCCACGACCCACCTACGAAGTGTTGGCTCTTTGACACCCTTGTGAGACCGACTGCTATCTACGCAGCACCCTTTTGGGGATGTGACATCTCTTTGACAGAGTGGGCGAGGTACAAGAGGCTTCAAGTAACTATGGGTTCCAGGATGATCCAGAGTAACCCCTTAGTCTCCCACCAAATTATACAGGCAAAGTTTGCCATGACAGCACTTCAGACAAATGCTATTTTCTAAACAGTCATCGGGTCCGTGCCCTACCTCAATGGAGACCCCTGAGCCTAGCATTATCCTTTTTTATGCGACTGGCAGAGAGCGGACATACCACAAGATGGTATGCACGAGTATCTCTTTAGTTCACCAGGCATGGGTTACATATAGACCGGCCCCTTTCAGTAATCTGGATGCTCCGCCTTCACTACTCCCCCCACAAGATGAGATTAACCATATTATACTGCTAGATCTCCTCCAGACACACATATCCTAAGTTTGGATAGAAGCTCACGAGCTTCCCATCAAAACTCATTTCTACCATGATCACTTCCTGAGGATATGTGAGGAGGGTTTCATCATCACACCACCGTATCTCGAGGACGAAGAGCATCACATGCTCTGAGGACTACCATCAGACAGATGCGGGTTTCCTCCCACCAGCTAGAGATTGAGACTCTAGAGCAGCAGGCACACCCAGGGAGAGGTGAAGCTACAAGCTATGCACTTTAGGGGGGATTGAGACAGAGAAGCATTTCCTACGTTTCTACCTAGTCTACTATGAGATCAGAGGATGGTACCATTGCCTCTTCCAATAGGATGTGGTTTCGGCTATTGTGGTTTCGGTCCACTCACACGATTGCTCCATTTTTTTGACCAGAGTCTGTATCTGCTAGGAATGAGGTGACACAAGGATACACTCTTACGACAGATCCAACAGCAGCAAAAAATGACCCAGACTAACAAGACGTAGCGGCATGTCACAGATTTCATCATCTCAGAGGATGGACCAAGACACTGAGAGCCAGAGGAGGATGAGCTAGCCGTGCTACGAGATGACTGGATCACTGATCCCAGGCGCAGTCCCAGATTGGCTGACCCCCTTCTAGGGTGGCCCTCCCCTATCTATGGGGCCCCTCCCCTAAGTTCTCAATGCTCCAATCTTCCTGCTTCCAGGTTCAGCCTCCCGTGCTGCCCAGGCGACCTGTTCCAGGCCCAGATGGTCCTGATTTCAGCTCCTTGCTCCTGGTCCTCGGTTGTCCTGGTTCTTGCCTCCTGCAGGCCAAGATCTACAGATCAAAGTTCATGGTTGGCATGCCCTGTAAGTGGCAATAGGTGCAGCTCGTTTTTTTTATAATCCAAACTAATTCGCATATACAGGGTCTTATGAGATCTGCCGTATGTAACGTCAATCTTTCAGCTGCTTAGTTATGTGCATGTTGTGTGTGAAAAAACTACTCTGTGATCTATGCCTCCGAGAATTAAGAGTAATCGTGCGTGACCTTTGGCTTTGACTTGCATAGGCAGGATTCACTCCTATGCTTATTCCGCACGTTTCCGGACCAGGATTCATGAAGCGATGTTCAATATGATCTAATTTTGGCATGCGTATGATGTTTATGGACGGTGGCCTGGATGATTCTCGTCGCTCGTCTGTTCTTTTTCAAGCACAATCCATGTTAGGAAAACTTACCAGAAAAGTTAAAGGTATCGATAAGGGCCATAAACGGAGGCCACTGGTCTTCTTTCTTTTCTTCCTCGTGCTGCTGCTCCAAGCTCATCACGTACATGAACACCAAATGAAGCTCTGCATCACGGAGCCTTCTTCTCTCATATGCAACCACATGCCCATCCTGTTGGAGCACTGCTCCAATGCTGTCCCCACATGCATCACACTCGACCACGAAGGGCTTATATAAATCAGGAACCACAAGTACTGGTCCTGTCATAAGCTTCTCTTTCAATTGCTTGAAAGTAGCTTTCAGGCTGTCTCCCCAAACAAAAGTGGCATTTTTCTTTGTCAAATCATGAAGAGGAGCAGCTAAGGCTGCGAAATGCCATATGAATCTGCGATAGTAGGAGCATAAGCCCAAGAAGCTCCATACCTCGTGCACTGAACCCAACTCTCGCCAATCTCTGATGGCCTGTATTTTAGCAGGGTCCATTCTGACTCCCTCCCTACAAATAATGTGTCCCAGATAATGGATCTCGTCCAAGAAGAATTCACTCTTCTTTCTATTGATGAAGAGCTGATTTTTATGCAGCTCTTCGAATACCAAGGCCAGATGTTTATGTTCCTCCAGTGATGTAGAGAAGACAATGATGTCGTCAAAGAAGGTACCAGTAAAATGTCTATACGGCCTGAATATTCGATCCATCATCCTATTGAAAGTGGCAAGGGCATTTGTCAACCCAAATGGCATCACTAGATATTCATACAGTCCAAAGGTAGTCCTGAAGGCTGTCTTATACACATCCTGTGGCTGTATCCTTATCTGATGATAACCACTTTTCAAATCTATCCTGCTAAAAATAGTGGCTCCACCCAATTTGTCCAAGACATCATCAATGCGTGGAATGGGGAACCTGTTCTTGATGGTCATCTTGTTCAGGGCGCGATAATCCACGCACATCCTGAACGAACCATCTTTCTTCTGTACTAGCAGTATAGGTGAGCAAAAAGGTGAGGAGCTGGGCTGTATTAACCCTTTGGGTAGCAAGTCCTGAACCTGGTTCATTATCTCCTCCCTCTACGTGGCACTGACCCTGTATGGTGGCCTATTAGGCGGCTCACTCCCTGGCACTAGATCTATCATGTGATCCTCTGGCCTCTCTGGGGGTAGCTGTTCTGGTAGTGCCTCCGAAAAACAATCTTTGAATTTATTTAAAAATTGAAAATTGCTTTCATTGTGTACATTAAAATCAGCAGACATATCTAGGATTGTGTCCCTGACAAAAACCATGTACGCAGAAATTGCTGATTTCATTTCTTTGCTGAAAGATTTATCTGATACAACGGGGATAGTTTCCCCTCTACTTTTAGCAATGATTTTCTGCAACCTACCCCTATGTACAAACTGAAACACCCTATCTGGGAAGCTCAACTGTACACTGTGGCGAAGAAACCACAGAATTCCCAGCACAACATCATGGTGCTTCAGGGGTGAAACAAAGAAATCCTCATAGTCTGTATAGTTTTGTACATGAAGCTGTAGTTTCCCAATAAGCGGGGTGACTGGCACTTGGTCCCCATGAAACATCTGATCGGCATTTAGGGCCCTACCCAATTCTTCCACCTTGATCCCTAAACGGATGGCCAAGTCTTCTGAGATGAAGTTGTCGGAAGCCCCTTGGTCAAAGAAGATCAGTGCTGGCTGGTCACGAATCTTCCCCCAAGCCAGACACACCTCCCGTTCCTCTGGATCCTGGCTGCGTCCCAAAACATCAGGGATCCCTGCAGCTCGTGGCCTAGGTGGCTGTTGTGGCTTCTTTGCCTCTTTCCCCTTCGATGTTGAAGGCCTGTCTGGGCATCTGGCAGCCACATGTCCTGGTTCCCCGCACCGGAAACACTTGCCCTCTTTCCTGAAGATATCAATTTGTTCAAGACTGAATTTGGATTGAAACTTTAATCCTCTGGGCTGTGACGGTTTTCCCTCGGCTTCTGAGGTTGAAACCCTTTTTTTGCCCCTCTAGGGAATTCTCTCCGTTCAGGAAATTCCCTCCTTTCTTGCCTGTAGGATTCAGGCTTCCTTCTTGTCGGCATACCTGCTTGCAGTGACATCAAAGTGGAGGGGTCTTGCATGTACATTAGACTAGCCACTGTAGCAGCATGCATCAGATTTTGAATACCCTTTATTAGTTGGGTATTCACTTGGGTCTGAATTTTCGGGGTCAGACCGGCCTTGTACTTCTGCATCTGAGTCTTGTGGGATATTTTCCTAAATGGCAAGACCTGCAGGTAATAGTCCCAAAACCTCTGGTTGTAGTCATCCACCCCACGGACTCCCCTGCTTCCATGTGCAGACTAGACTGTCCCAAGCATTCATTACATGGCTTTTGAATTCCTTGGGCAGGAACTGCTTGAAGGCGGCCTTTTTAAACCCCTTGGAGTGCTTGGGTGCAGTACCATCCTGCGTCTGGGCTTCCCACCACGCACTGGCTATCCCTGTAAGATGCAGGCTAACCATTCTCAACTTGGATGATTCCAGGAAGTTCTCACTTCCAAACGCTGCATCAAACTGTCTGACAAATTGAACGGCTTTCTCCGCTTGTTCATATCTGCCATTGAAGGTGATGAATCTCACGGATTTCCCACCCTCCTTGAATTCTCTGGGCTTGTCACACTTTTTCTTTTTAACTGTCTTCTCTCTTCTCGATGGCTCCGGAGAGGTATCAGAAGACGAAGACTCTGAGCTGGATGTAGAGGATGAAGAGGTACTGGAAGGTTCCTGTTGTTGCCTCCTCTTCTTGGTCCGAGCACGGGACCCTCTTTTCCTTTTTTCTGCTGGACTCAGGCTGTGCTTCCACTTGCACAGGTGGCCTAGGCACATCATAGGCGGTACTTGAAGCCTCTCCTTGGACAAACAGGTGTTGTAACCTCGGATCCCTCCTGAAGGTTTCCATTTGTTGCATCATTTCTTTCACTCTTTGTTCCAGCTCCATTGGCATCTGTGGGTCCACCTCTGGTGGAGCAGGAGCACCCTGACTAGGCATTTGTTTACCCTTGTCTTTCCCGGCCATCCTTTTTACTGTAACTATACTTTCTGACTGTACTTTTGAAGGACTGTACCTTTTTGTGTAGATTTCACAAAACTGTTTCTTTTTCCCTCTTTTTAATAAACTATACTTTCTTTGTTTATCCACTGAATACAGGCATATGCAGGCTGTAACACAAGGATAATACCCCTGACAGTAGTAGTGCAGTTACTGGTTTTCTTTTATGGATTTCACAATTATTTGTCCCCTGTGTCTCTATGCAGGCTGTACACAGTACCAGCAGGTACATTCAGGTAAGGACTAAGTTGGCCAAAGGTATCTTTTTGACAGTAATTTCTGATTGTGATTATAATGATCACCCTTTCAACGAGGAGCTTTTCTCTGCTTCTTTTTTTTTTGTAATCAGAATATACTGTATAGCTTAGGCGGGCAGTTGCGCAGATAGGTAATTCCATCACCAGGGGCTTTTCGCCTATCAGTCTTGGACTTGGTTGGATCGTGACAGTTCCACGATTTTGATTTTTATTTCTGTGGAGAAGATGGTGCAAATCTAAAATAGAAGCTGACGTTCCTTCGTGGCCGAATTCCAGCACGCGGCCAATTTAGATTTCTTCCAACAGAGTGAAAGACTGTGATCGACTCTGTACTAATGAATCATTAATTAGAATCGGTCTTGCTCTGCCCAAAAGCCGCGATCAAATTTCTTTCTTCGCGACTGTCACAGTTTAACACGGGCCACTTCACAAATCGTTCCGGTGGATATTCATGCCTGACGCGAGCATCGATTAATAGAGTTCTTCATTTCACAGCTTCTAACAGGGGGAAACTCGGTCGTCAAGTAGTCAGCCTGTTCCACGTTGGGAATTCCGGCGCAGACTAATCAATCACGAGAGCATTTTTATAAGCAAGACGACAACGCGAAGCTGTTTCAATATCGTCTGTGTATCGTGACAGTCACTTTTCCCCTTTGTCAAAGGTTAAGGGTTCTGAATTCTCAACACATAATCGGTGTCGCGAACGATAGATTCTACTCCAAATCAAATATCTGCCTGAGTTTTCAGCTCGCACTATTCATTTAAGCAATTTCCGCTTGTCGTCTCCATCGCGATGATCAATTCTTGGATACCACTATCTCTGTTTGACAGTCGTGACGAGTTTTTCACTTCGTGGGCACTTCTTTGGAAACTCCTTCCGACTGTCTACAAATCGCGAGCATAAATTTATCATTGCATCGCGACAAGCTTTTCAATATTCCCTTCGTTCCATCCGGCATGGGTATCCAGTCTTCTTCTAGGGGTATCCAATTTTATCAACTCGCGAATTATCCCAGATCCAATTTACGTTATCAATTCAGGACACAAGCTCATGGCAGGTTCTCTCCCAGTCTGCCTCACCCGAATTCAGACTTGCTCAAGCATCTGTCAGAACACTTCCAACAGTAATCGTTTACTGTTCTTAGCTCAAACACTTCCAGGCATATTGATCTGCCCCTAATGACAGGAAATCACATCGACTGCTTTCCAAGCATCTTCCACATTCTCTGTATTTACACACTTATGCAATTGATTTCTGGGCAGCTCTTATGCAATTAGTACTTCATGCCTTTGACTCTGGGTATTTTCTCAAGTGCAGCTGACTGTTCACAGTCTTTCTGCCTTACTGTCATTTGTTCCCAACAATTACTGCTTCACAGATAGCATCTATTGCTTACCCCTTTTCCCACAGCATTTGCAGGCATCTCTTGTGCAGGTATTTTACACTTGATCTATGCACCTTTCAGAGAAGGTGCAGACCTTGCTCTGATACCACTGTAAGACAAGGGACGGGGCTTTCCCCTGTATTACCTGCTTTCTAATCTACCACCATCATTGCCCCCATTATACCTGCACCTGTGAAATCTCTGCAACATCATTGTGAGCACAAGCATCCATAGTTGCATGCTAGAGAAACAGTCTGCTGAATTGAAAGTACCGTTGAAATGTAGATTTTTCTCTCCCTCTCTCAACACCCGACTGAGGCCCAGAGCAACGCGTTGGCTGGACCCCCCCGAAAGTTTTTATTCCACTTGAAAACTCAGTTCAGTTACAAAGTAGCCTACTTACAGAAGAGCAAGACGCAGCAGACAACGCAGTCACAGGGACTTCAAGGAAGGAAGTAAGTCTGTTAAGTTTATAACATTTAATGGACACTATGCCCAGCCAGAGAAGGCTATGCAGTTCATCAGACAATTTGATGCGGCCTTTGGCATGGAAGACTTTTATGAGCCCTCAAAACTAAGAGCTGTTAGCCTGCACTTAACTGGCGCAACGAGTGCTTGGTGGGAATCTTTGTTGCGAGATGGCACCGCACCCAAGCACTGGAAGGCCTTTAAAAAGGCATTCCACAACCAGTTCCTGCCCAAACCTTTCAGAGACCAAGTCATTAGGTCTTGGGACAGTCTGCATATGGAGGAAGGGGAAACAATGGATGAATATAATCAGAAATTTTGGGACTACTACTTACAAGTCCTACCCTTCCGTCGGGTATCCAAGAAGATGCAGTTGGAAAAGTACAGAGTTGGGTTGAATATGAAAATTCAAACCCAGGTTAATACGCAACACTTCAAGGATATCCAGAGCTTGATGCACGCTGCTATAGTGGCCAGTCTTGTACAGACGGAAGATCCTTCCACACTTATGTCACTGCAAGCAGGACTCCCGAAGAAACGAAAATTTGAAGTCGGGAGATTTCAAAAGAGGTCTGAGGTTAGAGGGGAAAAGAGAATGATGCCTTATCAGAAGCCGAGGGGTGGCCGGTTTAGAAAGCCCTCCGGGGATTTCAGAGGCAAAGGCCAGTGGACGCCTGAGCAAATAGAGACCTTCCGTACGGAGGGTAAATGTTTTAGATGCGGCAAAGAAGGGCATGTGGCTGCCAAGTGTCCCCACAGGCCCTCCACATCGAGGGGAACTGGGGCAGAAAAGTCACAAGGGCCGCCTAAGACTACAGTGGGTGGACTCCCTGATATTCTGGGAAGGAATGCCAATCCCGCCGCCAGGGAGCTTCTGATGACATGGGGGAAGATCCGTGATCAGCCCGCTTTGATATTGTTTGATTCAGGGGCAACAGATAATTTTATATCACAGGATCTCGCCATAAAACTGGGAATCAAGGCTGAAGAACTTGGAAGAGAATTAGATGCAGAACAGATCTTCCAAGGAGAGTCAGTACCAGTCACTCCCCTGATTGGGAAGCTGAGGGTTCACATTCAGGAGTATGTGGACCAAGAGGACTTCCTGATCTCACCCCTTAGACATTATGATGTTGTTTTGGGCACCCCGTGGTTCCACCATAAGCAGGTGCAAATTGTATATCCAGACAAACTCCTGAAGTTTGTACATAAAGGTAAAGAGATGCATTTGGAAGCCAGGCAAAAGGGTGATACCATTCCCCTTGTAAATAGTGTGGCCGTTGGCAAATCAATAAAGAATGTTGTTTTTGTGTACTCGATTTTTGTAAAGGACAAGCCAGCAGATTCTTTAATTGAATTAAATAATGCAAAAAATCAGAAATTGCAGTTCCTAAATCAATTTCAAGATTGCTTTTCTGATGCCTTGCCAGGAGAATTACCTCCTGAGAGACCGGATGATCATGGCATAGATCTGATTCCGGGTAGTGAGCCGCCAAATAGACCACCTTATAGGGTCAGCGCAGCTCAGAGAGAGGAAATCCTGACGCAGATTCAGGAATTGATGAGCAAAGGACTGATTCAGCCTAGCTCATCGCCCTTCTGTTCACCAGTATTATTGGTACAGAAGAAGGATGGTACATTTAGAATGTGCGTGGACTACCGCGCGTTGAATAAAATGACCATCAAAAATAGATTCCCGATACCTCGAATTGATGATGTGTTGGATCAGCTGAATGGAGCAGCTATCTTTAGCAGGATTGATTTAAAAAGTGGATATCACCAGATTCGGATCAAGCCACAGGATGTGCCAAAGACTGCATTTCGCACTACCTTTGGGCTGTATGAATATCTGGTTATCCCTTTTGGGTTGACAAATGCCCCAGCCACATTCAATAGAATGATGGGCAGAATCTTCCGTCAGTACCGCCATTTCACTGGTACATTCTTTGATGATATCTTGGTTTTTTCTAAGACGGAAGAAGAGCATAAAAGGCACTTGGAAGTTGTGTTCCAGGAACTACGAGCACATAAGCTCCTGATTAACTCCAAGAAGAGTGAGTTCTTCCCGGAAGAAATCCACTATCTCGGACACATAATCTCCAAAGAGGGGATTAGAATGGATCCTGCAAAGATAAGAGCAATACAGGAATGGCCAGAGCTAAAAACGGTACATGAAGTACGCAGTTTTTTGGGTCCATGCTCTTACTACAGAAGGTTCATCCGACACTTTGCTGAGATTGCAGCACCATTACATGACCTGACGAAGAAGAATTCAGTTTTCAAATGGGGAGAAAGTCAAAAGTCAGCTTTTCGTACACTGAAGGAAAAGTTGACTACTGAGCCCATACTGGTAGTCCCTGATTTATATAAGTCATTTGAGGTGCATTGTGATGCATGCAGGGATTGCATTGGGGCTGCTCTCCATCAAGAAGGACATGTAGTGGCATTTGAGAGCCGAGGATTGCAAAATGCGGAGAAACAGACGGGAATCTATGAAAAAGAGTTAGTGGCTGTAATTCATGCATTGACCACTTGGAAGCACTATCTCTTGGGTGCAGATTTTACAGTGAGGACTGATCATCAGAGCCTAAGATATTTCCTTACGCAGACAAAGATATCTGAGAAGCATATGCGGTGGGCGAACATGCTGTCCATGTATCATTTTCAGATCATACCCACCCCAGGGACTCAGAATAAAGTGGCAGATGCTTTGTCCAGGAGGCCACAGATTAGCAATGTGACAATTGCATATCATCAGGACTTAGAAGAGATGAGAGAACAATATGCCACTGACTCTGATTTTAAGGAAATATGGCAGCAAATGCAAGAAGGATTGTCCTCAAGTCAGTATTCAGTCAAAGAAGGATATCTCATGAAAGATGACTGTTTATGTGTAACCCGAGAGATGAGGCGAAAAATTTTGGATGAGTGCCATGCACTGCCTTATGCTGGGCACTGAGGAATTGCAGCCACCACTAAGGCAATAGAGAGGTACTTTTTTTGGCCAGCCATGCGAAAAGACATACTTCAGTATGTAATGGAATGCCTAATTTGTCAGAAAGTGAAGTATGACAGACATAAGACACCTGGCCTGTTGATGCCTCTACCGATCCCACAGGCACCGTGGGTAAGTATTGCAATGGACTTTATTTTTGAGTTGCCAACTACGAGAAATGGGAATGATGGTATCTGGACCATCATAGACAGATTCAGTAAGCAAGCCCATTTCTTGCCTGTCAAGAAAACCATTAAGGCAGATCATATGGCAAGAGTCTTTTTGGCACAGATTTTCAAGCACCATGGGATGCCAAAGTCCATTGTGAGTGACCGTGACCCCAGAATGACCAGCCTATTCTGGAGAGCATTGTTTGACAACATGGGGACAAAGCTGGATTTCTCTTCTGCATTTCATCCCCAGACAGACGGTCAGAGTGAGAGAGCAAACTCAACACTATTGGACATGTTGAAATGCTATGTGGCTGAGCGAAAAGCAGAGTGGGAAAAGTATCTCCCACTAGTGGAGTTTGCATATCATAATACAGTGCATTCGTCCACAGGAAAAGCACCCTTTGAGATCATCTATGGGAAGGTGATTCTGCCAGCTATCCTCAAAACAAAAGATGAGATATTTGCAGCAGATGAGTATGTCAGGGATCTTGAGACAGCATTTACTCAGGTGCGGACAGCCATTGAAAGGTCTCAAGAGAAGCATAAGAAGGCTGCAGATAAGCATAGAAGACAGATGGATCTCAAGCAGGGGGATTGGGTACTTCTAAAGTTTGAAAAGGCTAGACTCCGCAAGAAGAAAGGCAAAGAAAAAGTGTATGTCAAATTGTCACTCAGAAACTATGGTCCTTTCAGGATTTCTGAGGTGATTAATGAAGTTGCCTACAGGTTGGAGTTGCCCGCGCATTGGTAGATACATAATGCATTTCACATTAGCCTTTTGAAGAAGTACCAAGGACCAGAACCAGTGGATCCAGTTCTGGAAGACCCACCAGAGGTGGAAGAGTTGAAGGAGATCCTCCAACCTGAGCAGATTGTGTACCATACTGTACATAAAGGCCCAAAGGGCGAGAAGAAATTTAGATTTCTTGTAAAATTTAAAAATTTTTCTGCTCTGAATGCCAAGTGGATGGATGAGGACATGTTGTCTACCCATCCCCAGCTATTGGATGTATATAAAGAGGCTTTTCAGTTGAGGACAACTGATCAGAAGCCGAGGGGATGTCACCATTTATTGATATCCCAAGGTTAATAAAGTGGTTTGACCAAGTTTTGACTAAGTTTGACTTCAATCAAAGGATACTTTTAAATGGTCAAAGTAATGTTGACTTTTAATTAATGATTTAATTAAAGTCAGAGAACTCGGAGGATTCCGAAAGACTTAGAGGATTCTAAGTATAAAAGGGGAGGATTCCCAAGCAGCACATTTAATGTACTAGTGACTCGGTCAAAGTCAAAAGTGACCCGGTCAAAGTTAAAAACAACTTGGAGGATTCCAAGAGTGGGGCCCTGGACCCAAGTGGAATAAATTCCAGGAAATCCAGAAGAAAAAGGCATGGGACTCGGACCCAAGTGGTTTGATTCCAGAAATCCGGAGAAGAAAATAAAAAGGGGGCACTGGACCCTAGTGGTTGAAATTCCAAGAAATCCAGAAGAACAAGAATGGGGCCCGGCCCAAGTGGTTAAATCCAGAAATCCGGAAAAGTTAATGGGAACCGGCCCAAGGGATTGATGTTAAATCATCCAGAAACTCGGTGTGACTTCGGTCAAAGGAATTGACCTCGGTCAAAGGTCTTCGACCTCAATCAAAGAGGTTTGACCTTGGTCAAAATGGGTTGACTTTGGATCAACCAAGTATATATTATTATTATGTGCACGTATATGTGTGTGGGGACGCCCACTGTGACTAGGATTAGTCAAGATTATTATTTTTAATGATGCATGCAAGGCTAACAATTAATGTGCGCTGGTTATGGTGCCATTAGCATTGTTACAGGTACTCGGGTGAGTTAAAAAGAATTATTAAAAGCGGGACCCACGCACCGGCTTGCCAAGGCTCAAGTGACCGAGAGCGCGCAAGTAGCTTCTAGTGTGTGTGCGGCAGCTAGCTAGGTGGCTTGTACCTAGCAGTTAGCGGCTAGTGTGTAGGCACATAGCCAATTACTATTTTTAGAGGATTGAGATAAGTCTCACCTCTTGTAATGATTCTAGTTAGTTCTAGTTCTTGGTTCTTGGAATTGGGTACAGCTGCTTCTGCAAAAATTTTGTAACGGATCTTTCTTGCAATAATATTAACCCGCAAGGGGGGATCCAGGAAAGCGATTGCCCTGGATCCTAGTCGGGGTGTGATGTGTACTTTTGACATGAATGTTTGAACAAGAAGCAGAGAACAAAAACAGGAAAAAGAAAGAGAATTTTTGAACGTGCTGTTATCTCTGATTTTATCTGCCTGTGTAATCAAGAAAAAGAACAGCTTGCTGTTGTTATACTATCCTTCGTGATATTACTTGTTTTTTTATGCTACGGGATTGTGGGTCCGTTTTGAGACCACACCCGCCTAGTGCATTGTACAAGATTTACTTTCGTCTCATAGGCCTTTTATGGTCTCCCGTAGACTTTAATAAACTCTCTCTCTCTCTCTCTCTCTCTCTCTCTCTCTCTCTCTCTCTCTCACCCAGATTCAGCTTTTTTATTCAGTACTTTTTCATTTTGTTGGGATGACAGAGGATACCCCATACAGGTACTCCGATTTGTCTCATAGGCCGAGTTCGGTCTTTTGGAAGACGTTAATAAAATCTTTCTTTCTTTCTTTCTTTCTCTCTCTCTCTCTCTCTCTCTCTCTCTCTCTCATATCAGATCGCCCAACTGGGGTCACCGTTGCATACATTCGTCATAGGGCCCCCCATCGCCCCAGATGTGCTACCGCCACCAGGCAGCACGATGTCAGAGACCAATCATCCATCGCAAGATTCTTTTCGACCCACCCGACGGCCCCACTGTGATTGGCCTTTGACTACTGCCCTACCCTCCCCCCTTTTTTTGTACCATCAATCCTTTTGTACCATCAATCTGGTGCACCATTTTTTTCCACATCATCTGCAGATCAATCTGGAGATTGCTAGACACTTTTTGTATTTTGTATTTTGTATCAAGATCAGTATCAGTATCAAGACTAGACCCACCGTCCATCATACATACATACATACATACATACATACATACATACATATATAGATATATATAAATATATATATATATATATATTGGGTAGACACGGTCTGGATAGTCCGTTTTGAGACCACCACCGTCATGTCCACTGTATCAGTCACCTTTAATCTTATAGACCTTCACGGTCTCCTAAAAACTTTAATAAACTCTCTCTCTCTCTCTCTCTCTCTCTCTCTCTCTAGTCCCATGGGTCTGTTGCCCCCTATGGACAATAATATACGTCTACTTCTCTGCGTGTGTGTGTGTGTGTCCCCCTGAGGCGTTGGGATAGAAGGTACACACAAAGACAAGAACTTGGGTTCTCTTAGCAGGTACCAAAACCCCTCCTCTTTGTCGAACCAGCCAACTTGAATTATGTGTGCCTGATAAGTAAAATAATCAACTTTTAATCACATACTCTTAATAATTTTCAATAAAGTTTATGATCGACTTACTAAGTATTAATGCTAATAAAACAATTAATGCATTTTATAGTGACCTGCTTTCAGCGGAGCCAGCCACTGAGGATCGAGATGTTTGCAGACAGACTGTGTGGGCCCATGTGCAGAGGAGGGTCACAGACCATATGCGTACAGTTCTAGGTGCGCCTCTGTCAGAGATTGAGCTTGCCGAGGCCTTGAGGGTCCTGCCGCGACATAGTTGCCCAGGGGAGGACGGACTGACGCCGGCCTTTTTTATGTGCTATTGGGACCTTTTGGGACCAGGCCTCCGCAGGGGCTTTCAGCATGTTTTGGACACTGGGGTGATGCCGCAGAGCTTTTCAGAGGGCTTGATCTACCTTATCCCCAAGGGGGAGGGAGTATCAGATGACATTCGGCATTGGAGGCCTATTACGATCCTCAATACTGTCTACAAGGTCTTAGCAAAGGCCTTGAGTTTGAGGATCCAGCCCTTCCTGGGGGAGTTGATTCATGCTACTCAGACAGGATTTGTCAAGGAGCGCAGTATCCTTGACAACATCTTTACTTTCTGGGAGGCGACGGCCCGAGCTAGATTTCTTGGCGAGGACTTGGTCGTGATGCTTCTCGATTTTGAGAAGGCATACGATAGAGTTGATTGGGGATTCTTAGAGGGCACTATGCTTCACCTGGGCTTTGAGCCAGGATGGATCAGAGGGGTGGCAGCTCTGTATTCCACAGCTCGCAGCCAGGTGCTGATTGCAGGAGGACGGGGGCCGAGTTTTGAGCTGACCAGATCAGTCCGTCAGGGGTGTCCTCTCGCCCCTTTCCTTTTTCTCTTCTTTGCGGAGGCTATGAGTATGTATTTGACGGCAGAGGAGGTTGGTTTGAGAGGACTTCAGCTCCCAGTCCGGGGGGAGGATTTGCTTCATGATGAGTTTGCAGACGACACGGGCTTATTTTTGCATGGCCAAGAGGCCAATCTTATTCGGGCTGAGCAGTCGCTCCAGGCTTTTAGTGCAGCTTCGGGAGCATTGATCAATTGGCGCAAGACAGTGGCCTTTTGGATCAGTAGTGCTCCCACTCCGGCATGGAGCCCGGACCCCGGTTTTAGATGGATTCCTCCAGGCACAGCAGTGCGGTATTTGGGATGCCAGATTGGCCTCGATTTGTCACCTGAGCAGCAGATTGCCCCGCTTCTTTTGAGCATTCGGAAGAAGCTATTGTATTGGAGTACAGCTCGACTATCCTTGGCTGGGAGGGTGGTGGTGGCAAATCAGGTGCTGTTAGCGACCATGTGGTACATTACGTCTTGCTGGATTTTCTCGAGCTCTTGCATCAGCCAGGTACAGAGGCTGATCAGGAACTTTCTGTGGTCTGGGCGGGACGGTCAGCCAGCTCGGGCAAAGGTTGCATGGGCAGTTATTACACTTCCGCTGGCTCAGGGCGGTTTGGGCATTATAGATCCATTCGATCAGAGCAGAGCCTTATTGGGGAAGCTTATTGTTCGGGGGTTGCTTCCAGGCGCTGAGCCGTGGAAAGAGCTCCTCTTGCAGCGACTGCAGGCTCGGGCGCCCCCTGCAGGGGGTACTTGGGCACCAGAGATTCGCTGGATCTTCATAGAGATGAGGAGGACAGGCCTTAGTAGAGGATGGGAGGACAGATTTGCCTTGAGTATCTTGAGACCTTGGGAGCTGCTGAGACCGGGGCTCTCTCAGCGGCCTCCTTCTTGTGTTGAGGAGCGGGCCAGGCAGCCGCTCATCTGGAGCCCAGCGGTTCGCACAGAGCAGGGTCATATCCTGGGTTCTCGGCCTCGTCTAGCCTGGGGACCTTTAGCGGCAGGCCCTGCTCGTAGTTTTGGAGACTGGCAGGCTTTCTGCAGTCTACCAGAGGAGATCCAGGTGGAGAGGCTGAGTCACTTCAGAGGGGGGTTGATTATGAGGGATGATATACAGGAGGCTCTCACAGAGGAGTGGTTCACGCCTCTCGAGCCAGTGGCCCCACGGTGGATGGGAGCCTTTACACAGTTGGAGATCCTGATTGCTGTCAGAGCTAGCACTGAGGATGGCAGATGCCTCTACTATGAGATTCAGGATGAGGGTAGACTCCAGAGAGTGGAGGTGGAGTCGCCTTTGGTTGCAGAGTGCACCTTTCAGAGGATTCGGGTAGTGGCAGCCGCTTCTCGGAAGTGGCATATTGACCCCGACCCTGCTGATGTGCTCCCGGATTGGCGCATATGGGCATATGCAGCGCGCCCCTTGGCCCGGCTACAGTGGGACCCCGGGGAGTACGAGTGGCATGACCCTTATGCATCCCTTGAGGCCACAGAGATCACCTTTTTCCAGTATACTGTTCGGTTGGGACGGCATATTTTGACGACGAGGAGGACGGTTTCTCCAGCGGTAGCGGGGCATTGGCGATTGCAGGGACTCTCACAGGAGTTCCTGGAGGACTTCTGGGCTCGGCTCTGGGCTAGTCGGCAGGCCCG
This sequence comes from Cibotium barometz, assembly GCF_041138505.1. NCBI lineage: Eukaryota > Viridiplantae > Streptophyta > Polypodiopsida > Cyatheales > Cibotiaceae > Cibotium > Cibotium barometz. Next base: position 46,038,959 of record NC_141093.1, on the reverse strand, counting down.
CAGGATCTCGGCTTTTCAGTGGCTGGTCGCCCACAGGGGCTCAGCAGTTGGCACCTGGCTTGTTTACAGCGGTCTTCCGACGGCCTGCGTTCGATGCGGCCACCCTATGGAGACACAGAGACATTGCCTTTGGGACTGCCCTCACGCACAGCAGATTTGGCTGCGGATGCTGCGTATTCTGGCCCCCCTCTCTCCAGAGGGTATGTTTACGTGGGGCGCCGCTGCTTGGTCGACTTCGTCAGGGCCTGCTATGGGCTATGAGATGGAGCAGGGCACTCAGGCCATCAGATTTATTAGGGGCCCGCCTCGCCTGGTTCCGGCACCTGATTTCTCGTCCGCCAGCTGGACACAGGAGAGGAATTTACGATGGGAGCTCCTCAGCAGCCTCACCATCTGGTTCACCTGGAGGGCCCGGTGTTTCACGGCCTTTGAGGGGAGACTGGAGCCACCAGCAGAGACTGTACGGGGGATTTGGCAGGAGTTGATCCACACCCTGCGAGGACAGTTTGATCGCATCCGGGGCGACTCGGACGAGGCGATCTTGCGGCGCCAGGCTTTTCACACCACCTGGCGCAGCGGCCCCTTCTACACCTTACACACGGGATCCCCCCGTTGGCATTACAGGCCACCTGTTTGGCTATTCCCCCCCCCTATTGTATGATTTAGCCCTTCAGTCCTTAGTACTGATGCTTGTATTTTGCAGCACCTAGGGAGAGTCTCCCGGGCTGCCCTGCTGGATTCACTGCTCTTTTTCTCTTATGAGCAGGAGAGATCTTTTGTAGCCCTACGGGCGTTTTTATATAACTAATGAAAGGATCTTTTCTTGGAAAAAAAAAAAAGAAGCAGAGAACAAAAACAGGAAAAAGAAAGAGAATTTTTGAACGTGCTGTTATCTCTGATTTTATCTGCCTGTGTAATCAAGAAAAAGAACAGCTTACTGTTGTTATACTTCCAGGCCACCAAGTGGCTGCGGATCTTCACCTTCTATAAAGGATAGTTCGCCCCGTCCAACTTCCCAAACCCGCCGAAGTTGGGGATGAAAGAAGTGGGGATGTAAGAAGAAGAGGGACAGGGAATTGCAGTAGAAGAGGAAGCTACTGATTTGGCCATCATGTCCCCTAGATCTGAGTCTTTTACTTGCTGAAAATTCACAGCAAAACCAGCACAAAGGGAACCATGAACCGGAGCGCTTCTAGAGGCAGAAGACTCCTTCCTTCGCAATGGATGTCTTCGTCAACTATTGCTTTGATACCATGTTAAAGATCACACCAAAAGAACAAGCATCCACGCAGCAAAAGGATCGAATAATAGTGCTGGAATAAACTCAGAAAGATGACAGCAAAACAAAGCTGACATGAGTGCAAGAGTACTCCTGTATAATCTCCACAACTATGGGCAAAACAGTAGGCCAATAGGCGCCCACGCACAGGTACAAAAGCTGAGCACTCAGGGGTGAATACCATTCAGCAACAAAGCGAAATCTGGATCAGATTCGTGTCAGAGATAGTGTGGGAAGAGGGGCTGGGGGCAGCCTTATATAAGGCACAGTCTGTCCCAGATCATACTGCCCCCAGGATAGGCGACCATAAAGTTGCCATTGGGCAGTGACCCTTAACTTGTAACAAGGAGACCATTTAGTACCCTCGTCGCCAATTTGCAGGAGGTTATTTACAACCTGTGCTTATATGACCATGTGACTTCAAGTTTCAGAGTGGCTGCTGAGATGCAAGATTGTCTTTGCAAGGCTTGGCTTGCAGTGCGAGAGGTATTCGTGGGATGTATAGGCCTCCACCTTGGCTGTTAGCATTGTGTCACAGATTCCCTAGGATGTGAGCTGAGTTCTCTTGGAACATGCTGGTTTTTTTGACAGCCAGCTTGTTTCTCTTTTCCCATTATCATTGCCTATGGGATTGCTGATTTGTAGGATTGTATTGTGAAGCATCAATAGATGTCGGAGAAATGAACACATCTTGTTTTGAAAGTATACTTATTTTCAAAGGTGGAACTAGATCATCTTTCACATCTCCATTCTCAAACTGCTCTTGTTCACCTCTCTTGTTTGACCTCCGTGTATGTCACATTGATGTGAGAGCTTTGGCGTGGGCAAGGCAACATCATCATCTTCCTAAGCAATGTCACGGGCTGGAGGCTAGAGCAACTCCAGAGTAGCCACAAGCAAACAATAGCCAGATTTTCATTGTCTACAAGCCAACTACACACAACCACTCTCCTTAACATAAAACTTCCAAACACCAAATGTACTAGAAGAATGTTATTGATGGCTTGATGATTTGGAAAAGGAATGAGGAGTGCAATGGGGACGAAGATCAGTGGACAAATTTGCTCGAGGTATCTAAGATAATTATTGGTGTAAACAAAAGATTTGCAGGTGCTACTACTACATTAAACTATGTTTTATGAAATGTGGAGTCCCTCTTCTTTGTATGAACAAGCAATGGTTGAACCATAGAAGAGGGTTAAATGTTCGACAATAGATGAATTTAGTCTCTTTCATAGAATGAAATTGTTACTTTTGGTTGAGGTCAAACCAACATAAAGGTGGCGTGGTCCATTACTAAGAGCTTCTCAATTCAGATAAGCACTGCAAATTGGAAGTAAGACCAAGCCTTTGGGAGATAGTAGACACAAGTGATGCTTGTCCAAGGATGCAACATAAATCATGCAATGATGATTTAATTGAGCCTTTTTCCATGCCTTACTTATTGAGCTTACATTGGCGTGTTGAGACTAAAATGAAATAATAAGTTTGGACTATGGTTTGATTAGCCTTCTCCCTTAAGTGCTAGCCTTCATTATGGCTGAGTCTGACCAGAACCTCCGTAGCTTTGTCAAAAACTCAGTATGTAGACTTTTGTATGAATGTATGCTCTTGTGTGTGTGTTAGAGCATATATTGATACAGAGTTTTACACCCACTACTGGGCGCTGATGATGTTAGTGGGGATGTCATGGTAGCTAGTCCCTACTATGCATGATGGAGTTGATGGTTTATAATTGATTTGATGACTACCATGAAGTTATAAATTGCACTTCTTGTTTAAAATTTTTAATTTTCATGTGATGAGTTTGGACATGTTCCTGAATTCATCTAGGTATATATTTTTCCCGTATTAGCGGACATTCAAATTTCCATTTGTGAAATTTTCGCCCAAGTTACGCATAAACTGTGTCTGCAAATTTTCAACAATATACTATATAGGGATACTAGTTGCATCTATCCCATCAACATATGCATTCTATTTTAGATTTTTATTTCTTCAACTACCCCTGTTGTTGTTTGCATTAGCATGCATTAGACTTCTCTGTCCACCATTAGAGGCATAAACTGTGCTTTACAACTTGGCAATTGTCTACACCTTTCTCAATATTGTCGGAACGTATGCACAATTTGATCTGTCCAGAAATTGTCTTTGTTTATGTTCTAACAGGATAGATCAAGGAACCACCTATGCTACTCTCAAGCAAAATTTTCTTTTTTCTTTTTTTTTTGGTGCAGCTACCCTTCTGTATTCGTTAATTCATATAGTAATGCTCCCTTCAGCAATTTCATGTAGTATTTACGGCTTTAGCTGATTTATAGGGGCGATACCCAAATCGCGTCTTTTGATCTCGAAAATGCTAATTCTTGGTTGCTCTCTAAAATTTGTGGCTTGCAATCACCTTTTGTCTCTTATGGAACTGATTTTGTCTCCTCTTTCAGTCTGAGATCCAACTTTACTATATAAGGCATACTTGCACAAACTGCTTGTCGACATGGACTATTCCGTTCTCGCTTACATTGGCTTAAATTTCCCAGCGTATTCAACAAACTGTTGTAGGCAAAAGTCAAGAAAAAAAAAATGTGAACTTGATATGCCTATGCATCTGAAGCCTATAGCTGTTTTCCAAAAAGTTCTCAATTTAGTTCTGTTCTTTTATGAATATCTCAATCTTGACATCATGGGTGCCACTCTATTAGTTTCTATGCAGCAAGAGTAACGTGATTATCAAACAGATGATTCCACATGCCAATTACAGACGACATCATCTTCAGCTGCGTACACGATCGCATATGCTGCCAATTATCCCAAACGTCACAAATTTGTGAACTTGCCTTATCTAATGGGAAAATCCGTTAAAACCAACGTTATTTGCCCCAAGTCGAATCCATCTTTGCTCTCTACCAATTTCATATGTCGTCTGTGAGGATTATCAACGATTCTCTTCAGAGGGTGGAATTCAATAGCTCCGTAAACATTCCGTCTTCAGTCAACATATCTGGCCAGAAATCACATCGCAGACCCCATACACCACTGAATTTATTTCTTTTTGGCTAATCGGCAGATTGGAACAGCCGTACCCAAAACTATGTCGTGCAACTGCGGGCATATCAGGATCCTTTTCTCTCTTGCAGAATCGGGATCGTTTGCACTTTTGTGTTCTTACGCATCACAATAGTTCCTTCTCATAGGGAATACATGCATAAGGATCTTTCTTACTTTTCCCTGATCGACACAGGCCACCTGAAAAGAAGATCCCCAGAGCAAGCAAAAGAGAAAGAAATAACTCTAAATGCAAGCAAAGCTGCAACTGAACTGAGATCTTATCAAGGCCAATATTCAAGCAAATGGGTGGCTGAATGCCTCCACAAGGTGCAATGAAGAGTGCAAGGGAAAGGGGAGGAAAGCCAAGGATGGCTGAGGGAGAGGGGAACATAGAGAAGAAAGAAGAGGGAGAAGAGGAAAGGTATAGAGAAAGGGGTAGGAGATAGAGGTAGAGAGAGAACTGAAAAGGCGTAGAGAGAGAACTTTGTATCAATATATACTCTCAGACACACAAGCGCACAAGAGCATACATTTATACAAAGGTCTGCATACTGAATTTATGTCAAATCTCTGAAGGTTCTGGGCAGACTCGGCCACAATCGAACACTCCGACTCAGCTCAAACAAAGAAACATGGAACTCAGCAAAGTCAAAGAAGCCAGAAAAGCAGGAAAATGGGCTGCCTACCGGACTGTAGAAGCAATGATTAGGGATTTTATATCCAAGCCTAAAGACTCTCCATCTTAAACTGATGTAATGAAGGCCACCCTACAATAGGATCTAGAATGTAGATGGTGTTTTGCTATGTGATAAATAATCTCCAATTGAGTTGCCATGGGCACTCCTTGATTTTTTGGTTGTGCTTTTTGCCTCCTAGTCCCGCAACGGCTTTTGAAGTCATTAATTAGAGATTGTAAAGCTAAGCCTCACTGATATACGAAAGGCCACTTACTGATGAGCATAGATCATAGATGTTTTTTTTTAGTAAGCTGGAGAGGAGATGCAATGGGCACCCCTATCACCTAAAAGTAGTTTAGTTTAGTAGTGCTGTTTTTGTGCCATGGGCACCCCGAAGTGGATTGTAACTAGACTTTCTTATGTTTCTTGGTCTCATAGGTCATTTTGGCCTTTTGTAGATGTTACTAAATCATTTTGTCTCTCTCTCTCTCTCTCTCTCTCTCTCTCTCTCTCTCTCTCTATGATATAACTTTTGGTCTCATAGGTCATTATGGCCTTTTGAAGACGTTAATATAACATTTCATTTCATTTTCATTTCTATATATATATATATATATATATATAAAAGAAAATTTACATGTGCAGAGAAAATTTACATGTGCAGGGTCAAACTCTGCAAAGACATGATACAAATGAATGTCCATTGGCTTGAAGGATGAATATTCAGCCCGTATCTTGTCCAGCATCCTGACCATCTCAATCTCACTAGCTCCACATCTCAGTTTGCCAAGGCCCATGTGACCGAGGGCGTGCAAAAGAATTCTAGAGTGGGTGTGTGTAGCTAGCTAGGTGGCTTGTACCTAGCAGTTAGAGGCTAAGGTTTAAGCATGTGGCCAGTTACTATTTTTGGAGGTTTTGAGATAAGCCTCACCTCTTGTAAAGAATCTAGTCTAGCTTTTGGACTGCTTCAGGCTGCTACAGGCAGGATTTCTTTGTAATTGATCTTTCTTGCAATTAATACAAACCTGCAAGGGGGGATCCAGTGATGCAGTTGCCCTGGATCCTAGTCGGGGTGTCGTGTACTTTCAAATGCATGCTGAGCAGGAAGTAGAGAAAAGCAACAGGAAAGAAAAAGAAAAAAAATGATCGTGCTGGAGTTTGTGTAATTTTCTGTCTGTAATCTTGAAATGGAGCTGCCTGTGTGGTTTTAGCTTGAGTGGCTTGGCAGACCATTATTCAGCCCTAGAGCAAAGGAGGTCTAGCCATCATTGCTCCAGAGCCCCCATGCCCGGATATGTGATGCGCAACCGCATTCTGGTAAAAGAGGATGGAGGGCAATTGCCTGCTATTATAAGGAGCATCCATAGAGCACAATTGAGCTACACAAAGTGGATGTATATAAGCGCTTTTTATGGCTAAAAGTACAAGGGATGGGCCCCCTATGTATATTACGGGATTTTATATCCCGCACTGGGCTTCAGATGCAAATTGGGCGAGAGTAGAGCGATTGCAGATTCTCGTGCTTGCACGGGATTTGTAGCAAGCCATCAGTTCCGCATCGTTTTGTTCTAGCCAAGTTTGGAGCACCTCCAATACAGCTTGATGCAAGCTTCCAAGTGATCACATATCTACACAGGATCCAAGAGTACGGCTCCTCATCTACTGGCTGACTTCGACTCTCTATGTCTTTAGCCTACGCGGGTGAACAAAGATGTTGGTATGCTCATATCGTTTTCTTTTTTGTCCTTTTTGTGAAGATATCTGTTGATACTCCCAGGGAGCTGCCTCAGGGCCTCCTTGTACTGATGTATGAACAGGTTTTCTATTGTCCCATAGACATTTTCAAGTCTCCCGTGGACAATAGTAATCTCTCTCTCTCTCTCTCTCTCTCTCTCACACACACACACACACATCCGGGTCCACGACCTCACGTCCATGCTCTCAGCATGCCCTACCGGGGTCACAATCACACTCATCCGCCACAGGGCCGCTTGCCGCCCCCAACAACTGACCTCGACCTCCATCAAGCAGCGAGACGTCAGAGGCCAATCATTCATCGCAGGATTTTTTTCAGCCTCCCACCCAATGGCCACTTTGTGATTGGCCTCTGATGACTGCCATGCTCTCCTTTTTTTGTATCACCATTTTGTAACATTTTTGTATTATCTGGAGATAGAGATAGACATTTTTTGTGTCACGAATAGACACACCATCCTCTATATATTTTTTGGTAGACACGGCTCGGCTGGTTCGTTTTGAGACCGCCACCGTAATGCCCACTGTATCAATTATCTTTAGTCTCGTAGACCTTCACGGTCTCCCAAAGATTTCAATAAACTTTCTTTCTTCTTTCTTTCTCTTCCTCCTTGCCTCCTTCCTTCTTCCTCCATTGCTGCTCACTTCTGTCCTGCACCCTCACGCCATAGCTGCTTACTTCCGCCCTGACCCACGTGCCATAGCTGATCACCTCCACCCTGATATACTTGCCTCCTGTTTTTTACCCCTGACCTGTTGCCTCATCCACAACCTGTTGCCTCCTGCTGCGACCTGCTGTTTATACCCGCACCATTTGGTCTACACCTGCGCCTGCTGCTTGACATACTGCCCCAAACCTGCTGCATCAACTCCAGGTCACGCATCAGCATCACGCCCAGTCACTTGCTCTCATGAGCATCTGCCCACAGCCCTGATTCGTGGGCCTGTTTGCGCTCCTGCAACTGCCCACGTTTCTGGCCTGGAGGTGCCTGCGCTGCCTTGACTGGAAATACCCGCAACTGTGCTACCTAGCAACGGTAGCAAGGCTAGCAAGCAAAGCCTATACCTTGGGCCTTGCCATTGCCAAGCTCGCTTCAGAACTACCAGCCTCAGTTCGACAAACATCAACCCCCGGCCATAAACAATCAGCCCGTACCTCTCCTGCGCGCGTATGTTCCTGCCTGCTACATCTGCCCATTGGCTGGCCCGTGGCTTTGCTGGTCGACACCAAGTGGCCTGCCTGGAATCCTTTCGAAAATTACTCTCCATTGATGCTAACTTAGAGCTTGGAGGAATGCCCTCACACTTAGGGCTGAACTGAATCAGCTCAAGAATCTCCTTCTTCCTTCTTGCCTTGGGGTTTGATGGCCACAGATAAGGAGACAGAGAAGGAGAAAGAGAAACCTAAACCATCACCCAAACAAGCAATCCTCAGAGATCTTTTGAAAAGGACGTCTCGCAGCAACGGCCTTGAAGTGGATAGCAAACCGATTTCCAAGCTTACCATCATGGGCACCACCGCAGCCACCACTTCAGCTATCACCTCCACTCTCAATGTGCCAGTTTCTATAGGAGACGCCTTCAATCCAACACTCCATTTGCAACCCTCCCCACTGCAAATGAGTTATATGTCACCCCTACCCCTTACACAGCAGCCCTTCCCCACCCCTTCATCCTATACAGCTAGCATTGGACCTATGTTCCATCAGTCCCCCGCTCACTCCAGACTTACACCATGTCACAATTCTCACCCCCCAGGATTTCACAGGATACCATCAACTACATCTTGACGGAGATTCATCACTTACGGGATAGAGAGGTGGAGCATGCTCGCACTATTCAGAGTATGGGCCAGAGATTCTACACCTACTACAGGAGGTTGTCGCTCTCACAGTTACAGTTACAGTCACAGCCACTCCACGTACCACACCTGAGGTAGAGGATCAAATCACCACCATTCAGACAGCTATTGAGGAGACCACAAGATGGGTGGACATTGCGAAACGTGCACCAAAGGCGGCCGTGTCAGCTACTATTGCCGAGCAACAGCAGAGAGCCAATAAGGCTCTCAATATCTGAGTACGGGGGATCCCTCGGACAAATTCATCCATACCCTTGGTAGATGCGACCGCTTTTGTGACCTCCACACTGGGGATTGTAGAGCATGGGATTGAGCATGCATGGCGCACGAGACGAGACGTCATGCACCCACAGCCCTTGATTATTAGATTTCGGGATACTCAGGCTTGACTTGCAACTCTCAGACAGTGTTCCTCTTTACGAGACCACCCCACTGTCTTTATGGATGAGGACCTCACACCTTACAAGTGGAGGAGCGGCGTGCTCTCCTACAGCAGAGGGATACAGCCCGTCAGGAGGGAAAGTGGGCCGTGGTCCGAGATGGACGGTTACGGGTTGGCCCACGTTGTCCAGCTCCTATAGATACCATAGGAGAACATGCAAATCCCCCTCCCAAATAGGGAAACATGGTCTATGAGACTTAGCACACAATATCCTTGGCATGCACTGTATGGAACTGTAATGGTACCTTATGGTCCGATCCAGGGAATTTTTCGGAGTCATACATTGGATGAGATATTGCTTTCACACTGAGACACACCAGAGCCTTGAGCGTCCTCTACCCATAGTTAGTGCATACACTTGGAATTAGCATTCCGCAAGGAGACCGGAGACACGAGAAGTTAGAGGATCAGGGGGAATTGCAGTCCTATTCAGATCAGCCCTCATCAATTTGATTTCCGTGGTTCGATGTGACACATGCCCACTTCCTCTGCCTTCGACTACGATGCCCCTCCGCTCGTGACCTGTTCATAGCGATCTGCTATTTCCCTCTAGAGACATCGCACTTTACACGGATTTTACATGTGGAGACGGAGACCTCACCCTACTCATCAGTACTACACCCAAATATTATGTTCTCTAGACACTAAGAGGTCCTCCAGGTTGGGGGACTTCAGCGTGAGGATAGGTACACGACAGACATCACGTCTAGAGTTTCACTCAAACCCCATTCTATTACATGAGATGGTATAGAAGATTCAAGCATCTCTTGATCCTCAGCAGACAAACATGCCCCCATCACTGCATATGGACATTCTTTCTTAAATCTAGGCTGGGTGCATGATGCGATCATTTGCAATGGGCTGGACAAATGGCCTTCATCCAGCGGGTTCACATGCTTCCCTCATGGAGGCGGTGCCAGTGTTATTGATTACCTCATGGGATCTCCTACTTTAGCTTCACAGATCACTGATTTCCACGTCACACCCCCACCTCCAGGAGCCGACCACACCTACTTGCTCTTCCATATTCTCACCTCCAAACACACCCCCAGTCATATACACCACCTATCATGACATACACTTTGATCACAAGCTCTCTCCCGACGATGCAACACATCTATCCTCCCTCCTACGCCACATAGACACCATCCCCTCGTAACAGTTGGTATGATGATGAGTGCAAGGCTCTCTGCCGCACACTTAGACTCACGACCAAAATAAACACACGGGTAGCCCCCCACCTATTCACGGAGTATTGCCGCCCGGTCCACCCCAAAAAACAAGCATTCCTCCGCCAAAATAAGGACGCGCTAAAATGAACATTTTGTTTAGTAGTAACTTCAAGGAGTTTTGGAGGAAGTTTCTGGAGCGACGCTCTCTCACACCCCTCATGGATACTTCTCTCTGGCACTCCTACGCACGTACCCTTTATGATAAATGTCACAAATCCCTATATTCTAGGGACATGCGGATGCGTGTCAAGCCTAGAAACATGCGGATGCATGTATGTATTATACCTGGGCATGTGTATGGATCATATGAGTGGATGCATATGAGTCCAAGGACATGGTAGGACATTTGTGGACTTTCGGGCGGTGCCCGTGTGGATTCCAGCCATGCACACATGGTGTGTTATGATGGCAGGCGGAATATTTTCAAGTACAAGAATGATGATAGGTGGTTCTCCAAGTTTACATGTGCACAATGCATAAATGATGCATGCCATAACTTTATTTTACTTTGTGTGACATTGTCTTGCTGCCTGGACAATGCATGTTATTTGGCTTGTGAAGTCCGAGGGACCGGGGAAGCCCGGGCACCTTGTGGACACGCGTGTGCACTCCTGTTTGGGCCTAAAACTGTGGGCTTATGGATTTTGCAGGTGGTAAGTGCGTCCACACTCAATTTATAGCTTATTTCATTTACTACTAAAGTTTATTGGTTTGCAGGTCCACACTCATTAATAAGTGGCCGGACAACTTATAATGCGTTCGCATTTGGTTGGACCAAAATTAATGAAGTCCGGACAGCTTATGGCCATTTCCCATTTGGTTGGACCTAAACTTATACAAACAGGACAAATGGAGCACTATGGGCTGGACACCTACCTGGACACCTTATGGGAACACTTGTCAGCCTGTATGTGTACCCACCAAGCCCCTTAGGTGGCACTGGAGAAAGGCGCCTCCCTCAAGAGGTCTTTTGGGCTGTTTTATTCATAACTCAACACTTTGGAGAGCTGGTTGAAGCTTTGGGAGTTGCTACAGGGCTGGTTGCTTGCTTCCCGGACTCACACAAGCTTGGATAATGATCCCCACACTCTTCTAAAGGGCTGGTTGGTAAATTTCAGACCTGTAATTTCTGGTTATTGCGAGTTTTGGGCTGTTTACAGGTGTCCAAAGTCAACTTGGACAGTACAGGACAGCTCTAGGGACCTCCACACGGCTGTAGGATCCTTTACAGGTGGAATTCTCGCGATAGAAGGTTGCTGTTTTGGACTGGTTATTGCACAAAACAGGCCGGACAGCAATGGAATATGTGAGCATAGATGTGTCTCAAGGATTCCTGGTGTAACAGGTGCTTAGGGCAAGCATTGGGGACACTTGCTCGCGGAGAACACAGGTTTCTGGATCAGTTTCTCGTGTGGAAACAGGGCCTAAAGATCCATTTACATCTTGTGCAGGGCGGAGTACCTGTGAGGATTGTGATACTCTTGTGCAGGGCGGATGTACCTGTGAAGAGGCTTGTGCAGGGCGGATGTACCTGTGTGTAGGGCGGATGTACCTACAGATTCTCTTGTTTGAAATGTATTCATTCATGATATATTTGGAAGAATCAGGTGCAGGCTGGTGGTGAATCCCCAAGCACCCGTAATCTTGTACTTTGCAGACTCTTTTGGTAATATAACCTAAAGGGGGGGGGGGGTCAGCCTATCATCGGCCCCTTTATGTGGTGTACTGTCATTCTCAGCTTTGTGGTTGTAATACTTAAGTGTTAAGTGCTCAGAATCTTGTTCACATTTATACGATTCCAATACACGCGTCCGCTTCCCGTTACATTGGTATCAGAGCTCAGTTTTTTTCCCCTCATTGGAAAACGGTCTGAGGCTTGGAATCATAAGTGGTGACCTGATTTGAGTGTCATGGACAGCCACATTTCTGACAGTGTGGAGAACACACAGGACCGTGAATTTCATGGTACAAGGGATGCAAGAGATGCTACAGGCAATGATGTCTATGGAGATGCAGGTACTCATGACACTATGCATTCTGATTTGGAATCTTTGAGGCGTCAAGTGCGACGCTATAGGGCTGAAACCGAAGAGCTTAGGTCATTGAAAAATGACCCGGATGTACAAAGGGTGTTGGCTGCGAAGGCAAAGGATTCGGTCCATGAAGTCACTTTTGAAGCAATTGCAAAGGAAATGGATGTTGAGAAACCCCGAGAGCTTGCACTTGCATACCTAATGGTTAAGGGTGATGTATACACTGAAGCAGATGGTAGTTTGGCTTTCAAGAAGCCACCCCTCATGGCTGCCCGTGGTGATGCACATGATGCACAACAAGCAGAAAGAGCACAGCAAGTGCCAAATGCTGAAAGGACAAGAGTTCCTGGTGCTAGGCTTGATGCAGGTCAAGAGAAGAGTAAGGATGAGGAATCCTCTACTCATTCCCGCTTTGCTCCAAGAAGACATATCCGTTCTCGTGTTGAGCTTTCCACTCATTTGGAGAGTGTGACTCAAGAGAGAACGAAGAGGGATCGTGAATCTTCATCACGGCATCATCATCATGCAGATGAACAGGATGTACATAGGGATGCTTATAGAAGGAAGAAGCCTCGAGAATTCAAGTCCGGTGACAAGGATGTAAAGTTTGAAAACTTTCAGGGACGGATGGACTCTACCAAAGCACTTGCTTTCATTAGACAGTTTGAGATAGCTTTTTGCAATGAAGACTTTTCGCAAAAGTCTATGCTCAGGCATGTGGGAATGCATCTCAAGGATACGGCAAGTGATTGGTGGCTTGCAAAAATACTTGATGGAAGTGCTGCCCCAACTTGGTCTTCTTTCAAAATTCAGTTTTATGATCAATTCTTACCACCAAACTTTGCAAAGGATGTACGCAAGGAGTGGGATTGGCTGTCCCAAGATGAGGGAGAGTCCGTTGCTTCATACATAGCAAAGTTTTGGAAAGTCCTTCTCAAGGTTACTCCCTTCATGAAGATTGGAGAGGACGAGAAGAAGAGAAAGTTTGAATCGGGGCTCCATCACATCATCCAACAAAGCTTGGGAGTGTACCCAAATAAGACCATACAAGAGCTTATACACTCAGCCATGATTGCGGAGAACTTGCACATAAAAGCACCCACAAATAAGCCATTTGCAGGTCAAAACAAGAGCAAATTCAGGGCTGGTTATGACCAGAAAAAGGGTGGACAGCCACCTAAGAATGCTCCCAAAGATGGCCGAGATGCAAAGGATGACTCCGAAAAGAAGCCGGGGGGTAAACGCCACAATTTTGGGCTCTCAAAACAGCAATTGGAAGAGTACAGGAAGGCTGGAAAATGCTTTAAGTGTGGCAGTAAAGATCATATATATCCTAAATGCCCACAGAATCCTAAGAATGCTGAGCCTAATGTGCAAAAGCCTCTTGTGAATGTTGTACCCGATGTGCAGGGTAATACAGGGCATGAGCCCAAGAGTAGAGTCATATGCAAGGCTTGGGGCAAATTGAAGGATCAGCCCGCTTTGTTTCTTTTTGATGATGCTTCCACATATAACTTTATATCCGTACAGATGGTTGCCGCCATAGGTCTCAATGTGGAAGACATGGGAAGCAAATGAATGCAGATGCCGCCTTTGAGGGCAAACAGGTTGATGTAACTCCGGTCATTGGTAAACTCCGTGTACAAATACAGGACTACCTCGACTATGAGAGCTTTCTAGTGGCTCCTCTTACAGGTTGTGATGTTTTGTTGGGGATGCCCTGGCATCACCGTTTAGAGCCTGTTAAGGCTTACAAAGAGAAGAAAATCAGCTTTGTACATAGAGGCCGTGAGCACTCTATAGATGCTAGTACTACTGGAAGTACCATACCTCTTGTAAGCCATGTACAAATTAATAAGGCAATAAAGAAATCAGCTTGTTCTTACTTGGTTTTTGTACGTGATACCATTGAACATTCTAGTGTTGATGTTAGTGCATTAGATCAAGACAAGCTTAACTTTTTGAATGAGTTCAAAGATTGTTTTGCAAATGCTTTGCCAGCAAGGTTGCCACCAGAGAGGCCGGAAGATCATTGTATAGATCTAATTCCCGGTAGCTCTCCACCTAATAGGCCACCATACAGGGTGAGTGCTAGTCAACAAGAAGAGATTATGGCACAGGTGAATGAACTTTTGGAAAAGGGTTTGATTCGGCCTAGTTCCTCGCCATATTGCTCGCCGGTACTTCTTGTTCAAAAGAAGGATGCTACTTACAGGATGTGTGTTGATTACCGTGCCCTCAATTAGATAACCATCAAGAATCGGTTTCCGATTCCGCGCATTGATGACATCTTGGACAAGCTTGAAGGTTCGGCATGTTTCAGCCGAATAGACCTCAAGAGTGGGTATCATCAAGTGAGAGTGGCACCTCAAGATGTTCACAAGACTACATTTAGAACAGCCTTTGGTCTTTATGAGTTTTTGGTGGTGCCTTTTGGTCTTACAAATGCACCCGCTACCTTCAACAGGATGATGGACAGGGTGTTCAGAAAGCATAGAAAGTTCACAGGTATATTCTTTGATGACATTATTGTATTCTCAAAGAACGAAAACCAACATCGTGAGCACCTGGCTATTGTGTTTAAAGAGCTTAAGGAAAATCAGCTCTACATAAATGCAAAAAAGAGTGAATTCTTCCTCCCAGAGATTCACTATCTTGGTCACATTGTATCAAAAGATGGTGTGCGCATGGATCCCGCAAAGATACAAGCCATGCAAGAATGGCCAGAGCTGAAATCAGTCCATGAAGTGAGGAGCTTCCTTGGTTTATGTGCTTACTACAGGAGGTTCGTCAAGCATTTTGCTTTCATTGCCGCTCCGTTACATGATTTAACGAAGAAGAAAGCAATCTTTAAATGGACACAAGAAGAGAGAGATGCCTTTCAAAAGTTGAAGAGTGCAATCATCTCGGGACCGGTACTCATTATTCCGGATTTGCACAAACCTTTTGTCGTGGAATGTGATGCATGTGGGAACTGCATAGGAACAATTTTGAACCAAGAAGGACATGCCATTGCCTATGAGAGCAGAAGCTTGCAACATGCAGAGCTTCACTTACAGGTTTATGAGAAGGAGTTGTTGGCTGTAATTCATGCCCTTACTATTTGGAAACACTATCTTTTAGGGGCTGATTTTATGGTCAAAACTGATCATCAAAGTTTGAGATACTTTTTAACTCAAAGTAAGCTCTCAGAGAAGCATATGAGATGGGCAAATTTCCTCTCAATGTTTCATTTTCAGATTTTACACACTCCAGGGAAAAAGAATGTGGTGGCAGATGCCTTATCTAGACGACCACAGGTTCATGCTATTACAGTTGCATACCATGAGGACTTATCGGATATGCGTAATACTTATCATATGGATGAGGATTTTGCACATGTATGGGCTGATTTGCAAGAGGGTATTGCTGTCCCATCTTATGTCATAAGAGATGGATATCTCATGATGCAAAATCGTATGTGTGTGGTAAAGAACCTTCGCCATAAGCTTATGGATGAGTGCCATGCTCCTCCATATGCAGGTCATAGAGGCATTTTGGCCACAGCACAAGCTTTGGAGAGGTATTTCTTTTGGCCACATATTCGCAAGGATATTGAAGCATATGTACGTGAATGTATGGTATGTCAAAAGGTCAAGTTTGACCGACATAAAGAACCTGGATTGCTTCAGCCTTTGCCTATACCAAATGAACCATGGGAAAGCATTGCTATGGATTTCATTATGGATTTGCCAAGGACGCCACAGGGAAATGATGCTATTTGGACCATTATTGACAGGTTTAGCAAGCAGGCACATTTCATTCCCGTGCGCAAGACAATAAAGCCAGATCATATGGCTAGGATGTTTTTGGCACAGATATTCAAACACCATGGCATGCCTAAATCTATTGTGGGGGATAGAGATCCTAGAACCACAAGCTTATTTTGGCGCGCATTGTTTGACAATATGGGTACAAAGCTGAACTTCTCATCAGCTTACCATCCACAGACAGATGGGCAAAGTGAAATAGCAAATTCAGCCGTCCTCGACTTGCTGAAATTTTATGTATCCGACCGCAAATCGGATTGGGAGAAGTATTTACCACTTGTGGAGTTTGCCTACAACAACACGGTACATACTTCTACGGGCAAGGTGCCCTTTGAGATTATCTATGGCAAGGTGGTACTACCACCCATCCTTCGTACAAAGGATGAGATTTTTGCAGCAGATGAGTATGTCAGAGACTTGGATACTGCATTTGCACAGGTACGGACAGCCATAGAGAGGTCTCAAACCAAGATTAAAAAGACAGCTGATAAGCATAGAAGGGATGTACAATTCAAACAAGGTGATTGGGTCTTGCTGAAATTTGAAAAGGCACGCCTTCGGAAGAGGCCAGGGAAAGAGGGAAAGTACCCTAAACTTTCCAACAGGTATTATGGACCTTTTCAGATCTTGGAGAAGATCAATGATGTTGCATTTCAGCTTGTACTCCCAGATCATTGGAACATGCATAATGCTTTTCTTGTGAGCCTATTGAGGCCTTATGTAGGACCGACACCGTTTGAGCCGGTTTTGGAAGACCCACCCGAGGTGGATGAGCTGGAAGAGATTCTTCAACCTGAACAGATTGTTTTTCACAAGGAACGAAAGCTTGCGGGAGGCAAACTTGTTCGTAGGTACCTTGTGAAGTTCAAGAATTATTCAGCTTTGGATGCGAAATGGATGGATGAGGCCTACTTCGAGGATTACCCAGATCTTTTGAACGCCTATCTGGAGGCTTTTCAGTTGCGGTCAACTGATTAGAAGCCGGGGGGATGTCACAAATCCCTATATTCTAGGGACATGCGGATGTCACAAATCCCTATATTCTAGGGACATGCGGATGCGTGTCAGACCTGGGCATGTGTATGGATCATATGAGTGGATGCATATGAGTCCAAGGACATGGCAGGACATTTGTGGACTTTCGGGCGGTGCCCGTGTGGATTCCGGCCATGCACACATGGTGTGTTATGATGGCAAGCGGAATATTTTCAAGTACAAGAATGATGATAGGTGGTTCTCCAAGTTTACATGTGCACAATGCATAAATGATGCATGCCATAACTTTATTTTACTTTGTGTGACATTGTCTTGCTGCCTGGACAATGCTTGTTATTTTGGCTTGTGAAGTCCGAGGGACCGGGGACGCCCTGGCACCTTGTGGACACGCGTGTGCACTCCTGTTTGGGCCTAAAACTGTGGGCTTATGGGTTTTGCAGGTGGTAAGTGCGTCCACACTCAATTTATAGCTTATTTCATTTACTACTAAAGTTTATTGGTTTGCAGGTCCACACTCATTAATAAGTGG
This sequence comes from Cibotium barometz, assembly GCF_041138505.1. NCBI lineage: Eukaryota > Viridiplantae > Streptophyta > Polypodiopsida > Cyatheales > Cibotiaceae > Cibotium > Cibotium barometz. Next base: position 46,021,301 of record NC_141093.1, on the reverse strand, counting down.
CCGGACAACTTATAATGCGTTCGCATTTGGTTGAACCAAAATTAATGAAGTCCAGACAGCTTATGGCCATTTCCCATTTGGTTGGACCTAAACTTATACAAACAGGACAAATGGAGCACTATGGGCTAAAAGTAGGGTCACCTCCACAAAATGATCGAATCACTTTCTACATTCTGCGTGCCAAGAAAGCCCATTGTTTATGACATGTCAAATATCGTAGTCTTTGTTGTGCCTCCTGTGGTGTCATGTGACTCATAGCTCGTTGATTTATAAGGTAAGATCTCATCTCTCTGCACTTATCATCATACCGGGGGTTTTGAGGCATAGTCCTTGTCCGAGCACACATCGAGGATTGTGTGGTGGGAAAAGAGCTGGTGGCAATAGTATGTGTCACTGAGATGAGGGCATCTGATGGTGAAAAACCAACACAACCACAACGAAATTCAGCAAACCAAATATGACAAAATAGCACTAGAGAGCTAGAATGTTGTCCTTCAGTCACACTACACCACGGTTGGCCCCAACAATTGGTGCCCCTTGCGGTATTTCCTTACTTTTATTAAATCAATAGAACAATACAACAATAGTTCACCCAAAGCACAAGTTCCCAAGGCACGAATCAAAGACTCCAACTGTCAACCACATTGGCCACAATCCACGGGCTGGCAATAGGGACCAATATCAATTTCAGACGTTTAAATAGAAAGATTCTTCGCAATCAAGCTAGCTAGGAAGACGCACCAAGTTACAAGGCGACTCCAGTGGACACCTCCGCGCACATGATTCAAGCATGTAGCAGAAACAATGGCAGTACAATTCTCCACGCACAGTATCCAGCAACAATTCGATGAAGAATGGAAGGAACAATCACCACACAATCTTCTCACAATCCCCAATCTGCAGGGAAGTAGCCTCAACACACATGAGGAAGTGCAATCTCATGTGGGGGCTTCCTGGGCACGAAATTCAGCAATGTATACACCTCTGAATTGCTGTCATGAGTGCGCCTCTTCGCCTTGAGCATAGATATGGTGGCCTGCCAGTTTTTTATTAAGCTTTTCGTGCATGCTTTGAGCTAGTTTTTCCCAGTCTACACAAAATCATGTGATTCTTATCCAAAAAAGCACATTGCAAAGGTGTTTTTAGCAAAGAGATGCGCCTAGTATATTTTCGCACCCCCTCTTAGTGCCTTTCACACGGAAACTATGCGAACTGCTTTTGTGGGCCCATCCACATGCAATACTTTGATCCACAGATGCCATGCATGCTCCTATGTCCGGACTATAGAAATGGTAGGTCTGACTCCACGTCTAGAGCGGCTCCCGTCAAGAAGAGCAGTGATGGGGCAGACCTCGATAGTGCGAGCTTTGTGCATCCTTCATGTCGTGTAGGGGCTATGAAATTGTCTCGTAGGTCGATCCGTAGTCTTTGTGGTGTAGAAATCTGTGACAAGTTTTTGTGGTCTGTTGGGCTGAAAGTCTTGTAGCATCATCTGTGTCTGCTGCTGCTTGAGCTGTGGTAAGATTATGTCACGGTGGTCTCATCTCTATCAGTTATAGGCCGATGCATATCTGGTTGGGAAAGTGAGGCAGTCGTGTATGTGGGCCAAAGCGAGAGCCCTCAAAAAAGAGACAGTGTTAATGGCTGGGTATTTCATAGTAGACTGAGCAGAAACACAGGAAATGTTCCTTTGACTCAATCTCTCCTAGGCTGCATAAACGGCATAGTCGCCCCTCTCTGGGTATGGCGATCCTCAAAGCATGTGACACTCTTCTGTCCTCAAGGTACTTTGGCCTGAGAATGAAACCATCTTCTGATATCCACAAGAAATGCTCATGATAAAACTAGGTCTTAGAGCTGATCCCCCTCCCAAGTCCTAGACATGTGGATCTAGCAGAGGTCTAACCGTATGATACGGTTGATCTCATCTCGTGTGGGGAGTAGTGATGGCGGTGCATCGAGGCTATACTGAAATGGAGGGAGTTGGTCCATCTGTAGGCCTTGTCTGGTAAACCAAACAGAGACAAGTGCATACCATCTTGGAGTATCACCATTCTCTGCAAGGCGTATAGAGGACAATAGGGTTAGCTATGGGAGTCTCCAACGAGGCAAGGCTCGGACTCTATGAAGGAAGACTGTCTGAAAGAGCGTGTCAGTCTGAAGGGGTGTCCTGGCAAACTCGGCATGTATAATCTGATGGGGGATTGAAAAGGTTTACTTTAGGAGCCCATAAGCACCTGTAATCTCTCAAGTCTAGTCTAGTCCGTCACATAAATGTCACATCCCCAAAAGGGGCCAACATACATAGTAGTAGGCTTTACCAGAGTGTCGAAAAGCCATTCTTTTGTCAGACGGTACTGAACATGTGCTTGGTGACCGTGTCTCTCAAGTTGTGCCAGGGCCCCTTGCCCCCCAGTGAGCCTTGCTCTAGCTGCATGTATCATCCTGAAGACCGAGCCTGAAAAACCAGCTCCTAAGTGTGACTACACAACCTCCACTGGTTCTCCACGGTAGGTAAAACTATGACGATGTAGCACTACTTGTGAAGTGTTGAAGATCATGACCGTTGGTTTTCCCAAGGTTAACTGTCAAGTCTCTCTCCCTACAGAACATCTCAAGAACCTCAAAGGTTTACACCCGTCTTTGTGAAAAGGATTTGTGCATCTATGAATAGTGTATGAAAGATGTGGATGGATGTGTGGATAATGTGGATTGATGTGGATGGATGTGGATTGATGTATGGATGATGTGGATTGATGTGGATTGATGAGTGGATGATATAAATTGATGTGGATGATGTGGATTGGTGTGTGTATGATGAGTGAATGATGTGGATTGATGTGGATGATGTGGATTGATGTGTGGATAATGTGGATGGATGTATGGATGATGTGGATTGACGTGTGGATTGATGTGGATGGATGTATGGAAGATGTGGATGGATGTGTGGATAATGTGGATTGATGTGGATGGCTCCATGCCTCGTACCAATATATTCAAGGCTTTATTGGCCCTTCTTTTTTCCTCCTCCAAGGTCCGAGATGACTTCCTTTTTGGGGGTCGGAGCCCCCTTTTTGACTACTGCTGTCCACTTGAGTATCTCTTCCTCTCTCTCAGTATGCTTCTCTTCCAGGGCAGCCTGCATGGCTATCATCTCTTTTTTTTCGAGAGATGCATTCTCATCTTTCAATACACTGAGGGCTTCATTGTTTTCTCCTATTGTGGGCTTCTTAATCTTCTGCAATTCTGATCCCAATTCATTGACCTTATTTTGTAGTGTGGATCTCTCATCCATCCATTCAGCATGCTCTTTTTCCCAGGCCTCTCTTCTGCTCTTTTCTTTTTCCCATTCCTCCTGCATTTTAGTCCCTTATCTTCGCATTTCTTGTAGGGCCTTATCTACAGATGACTTCTGAGCCATACGTATAATATTGGTGGATTCTAGACTTTCGACCTTATCAATGAGAACCATAATGATTCTGTTAAGATTTGCAATGACTTCCGACTCTTTGCTTTGTGGTGCACTTGTCAAGTAGGCATTCACTGCATTATCCAGTGCTTGTTTCCCCCATACATTCTCTAAAGATCCTCGTGTAGGCATTATGCTTCAGCAATATGCCAAGTATCCAATGCATTCATGCTGTTTGGCATCTGTGATTTCCTCATCTAAGCTCATAGTAATTCCTGCATAGCATACATTGGTAAACAGTACTTGCTGCACCCAGTCAGCAATAGGCCATCTGGGGCAGCCTAAAAGGGGGAGGGCCGTCAAAACAAAGGGGAAGGAGCCTGCACAGAACTAAGAGAAAAGGGGAACAGTTTTGCTGTATGAAGTCTCTGAGAAGCCTCCTGTGTCAGACCGTAAAGTCCCATTCAATTCCAGACAGCCATTTTCAATCTCGCAGTGCATCTAAACCAGGAGGCTGACACCGTCATAAACCCCCATCTGCTGGCTCTTCTCGAGCTTTGCCCTCATCTGCTAGATCTTCCTGATCTTTGCCTCCCTTGTTGCTTGTCTTAACTCGGATTATGACTTTCCCATTTCTGTATACAGCCCATTTCCCTGCATTTCTGGCCTCCATGACTTCGGCCATGCCTTCTTTTTTATGCTCCTGTTGCATTAAAGTGAGATCATCATCTAGGTATATTTTTGTTCCTTTTAGACTGCCTCTCATACTCATAAGAGTGACTCTATTTGCTGCTGTTCTGAATTTAATGACAAGGGGTCTTTGGGACAGCTTCATTTTGCCAGTCCTCCAAGCTGAGTCACAGTTCTCTCAATGATTGGAGTATGTCATCTCAATAAATCTGCCATCAAATGCTGTAAGACATCCCCCATGTGAGACAGAGTTTTCTATATTTTTTTCTACGCCACATGTAAGTATTTGTGTTCTTTGGCATATATATATATATATATATATATATATATATATATATATATATATATATATATATATATATATATATATATATATATATATATATATATAGAGAGAGAGAGAGAGAGAGAGAGAGAGAGAGGTTCCAATAGGTGATAAGTATTCTTAAATTTGTAGGAGTCGGTGACAGTGCGCCAGGGAAGCGATTGAAACAGCTTGCAAGCAGTTGTGGTCTTGTATCATCTTGGAGTTCCAGAGGGGCAGGAGGTGTATCGGGCCGAGATGTGGAGCTAGTGAGATTGAGATGGTCAGGATGCTGGACAAGATACGGGCTGAATATTCATCCTTCAAGCCAATGGACATTCATTTGTATCATGTCTTTGCAAAGTTTGACCCTGCATATGTATATTTTCTCTGCACATGTAAATTTTCTTATATATATATATATATATATATATATATAGAGAGAGAGAGAGAGAGAGAGAGAGAGATGAAATGATTTAGTAACATCTACAAAAGGCCAAAATGACCTATGAGACCAAGAAACATAAGAAAGTCTAGTTACAATCCACTTCGGGGTGCCCATGGCACAAAAACAGCACTACTAAACTAAACTACTTTCAGGTGATAGGGGTGCCCATTGCATCTCCTCTCCAGCTTACTAAAAAAAACATCTATGATCTATGCTCATCAGTAAGTGGCCTTTCGTATATCAGTGAGGCTTAGCTTTACAATCTCTGATTAATGACTTCAAAAGCCGTTGCGGGACTAGGAGGCAACTCAATTGGAGATTATTTATCACATAGCAAAACACCATCTACATTCTAGATCCTATTGTAGGGAGGCCTTCATTACATCAGTTTAAGATGGAGAGTCTTTAGGCTTGGATATAAAATCCCTAATCATTGCTTCTACAGTCCGGTAGGCAGCCCATTTTCCTGCTTTTCTGGCTTCTTTGACTTTGCTGAGTTCCATGTTTCTTTGTTTGAGCTGAGTCGGAGTGTTCGATTGTGGCCGAGTCTGCCCAGGACCTTCAGAGATTTGACATAAATTCAGTATGCAGACCTTTGTATGAATGTATGCTCTTGTGCGCTTGTGTGTCTGAGAGTATATATTGATACAAAGTTCTCCCTCTACGCCTTTTCAGTTCTCTCTCTACCTCTATCTCCTACCCCTTTCTCTATACCTTTCCTCTTCTCCCTCTTCTTTCTTCTCTATGTTCCCCTCTCCCTCAGCCATCCTTGGCTTTCCTCCCCTTTCCCTTGCACTCTTCATTGCACCTTGTGGAGGCATTCAGCCACCCATTTGCTTGAATATTGGCCTTGATAAGATCTCAGTTCAGTTGCAGCTTTGCTTGCATTTAGAGTTATTTCTTTCTCTTTTGCTTGCTCTGGGGATCTTCTTTTCAGGTGGCCTATGTCGATCAGGGAAAAGTAAGAAAGATCCTTATGCATGTATTCCCTATGAGAAGGAACTATTGTGATGCGTAAGAATACAAAAGTGCAAACGATCCCGATTCTGCAAGAGAGAAAAGGATCCTGATATGCCCGCAGTTGCACGACATAGTTTTGGGTACGGCTGTTCCAATCTGCCGATTAGCCAAAAAGAAATAAATTCAGTGGTGTATGGGGTCTGCGATGTGATTTCCGGCCAGATATGTTGACTGAAGACGGAATGTTTACGGAGCTATTGAATTCCACCCTCTGAAGAGAATCGTTGATAATCCTCAGAGACGACATATGAAATTGGTAGAGAGCAAAGATGGATTCGACTTGGGGCAAATAACCTCGTCATTGTTGGTTTTAACGGATTTTCCCATTAGATAAGGCAAGTTCACAAATTTGTGACGTTTGGGATAATTGGCAGCATATGCGATCGTGTACGCAGCTGAAGATGATGTCGTCTGTAATTGGCATGTGGAATCATCTGTTTGATAATCACATTACTCTCGCTGCATAGAAACTAATAGAGTGGCACCCATGATGTCAAGATTGAGATATTCATAAAAGAACAGAACTAAATTGAGAACTTTTTGGAAAACAGCTACAGGCTACAGATGCATAGGCATATCAAGTTCACATTTTTTTTTTCTTGACTTCTGCCTACAACAGTTTGTTGAATACGCTGGGGAATTTAAGCCAATGTAAGCGAGAACGGAATAGTCCATGTCGACAAGCAGTTTGTGCAAGTATGCCTTATATAGTAAAGTTGGATCTCAGACTGAAAGAGGAGACAAAATCAGTTCCATAAGAGACAAAAGGTGATTGCAAGCCACAAATTTTAGAGAGCAACCAAGAATTAGCATTTTCGAGATCAAAAGACGCGATTTGGGTATCGCCCCTATAAATCAGCTAAAGCCGTAAATACTACATGAAATTGCTGAAGGGAGCATTACTATATGAATTAACGAATACAGAAGGGTAGCTGCACCAAAAAAAAAAAGAAAAAAGAAAATTTTGCTTGAGAGTAGCATAGGTGGTTCCTTGATCTATCGTGTTAGAACATAAACAAAGACAATTTCTGGACAGATCAAATTGTGCATACGTTCCAACAATATTGAGAAAGGTGTAGACAATTGCCAAGTTGTAAAGCACAGTTTATGCCTCTAATGGTGGACAAAGAAGTCTAATGCATGCTAATGCAAACAACAACAGGGGTAGTTGAAGAAATAAAAATCTAAAATAGAATGCATATGTTGATGGGATAGATGCAACTAGTATCCTTATATAGTATATTGTTGAAAATTTGCAGACACAGTTTATGCGTAACTTGGGCGAAAATTTCACAAATGGAAATTTGAATGTCCGCTAATACGGCAAAAATATATACCTAGATGAATTCAGGAACATGCCCAAACTCATCACATGAAAATTAAAAATTTTAAACAAGAAGTGCAATTTATAACTTCATGGTAGTCATCAAATCAATTATAAACCATCAACTCCATCATGCATAGTAGGGACTAGCTACCATGACATCCCCACTAACGTCATCAGCGCCCAGTAGTGGGTGTAGAACTCTGTATCAATATATGCTCTAACACACACACAAGAGCATACATTCATACAAAAGTCTACATACTGAGTTTTTGACAAAGCTACAGAGGTTCTGGTCAGACTCAGCCATAATGAAGGCTAGCACTTAAGGGAGAAGGCTAATCAAACCATAGTCCAAACTTATTATTTCATTTTAGTCTCAACACGCCAATGTAAGCTCAATAAGTAAGGCATGGAAAAAGGCGCAATTAAATCATCATTGCATGATTTATGTTGCATCCTTGGACAAGCATCACTTGTGTATACTATCTCCCAAAGGCTTGGTCTTACTTCCAATTTGCAGTGCTTATCTGAATTGAGAAGCTCTTAGTAATGGACCACGCCACCTTTATGTTGGTTTGACCTCAACCAAAAGTAACAATTTCATTCTATGAAAGAGACTAAATTCATCTATTGTCGAACATTTAACCCTCTTCTATGGTTCAACCATTGCTTGTTCATACAAAGAAGAGGGACTCCACATTTCATAAAACATAGTTTAATGTAGTAGTAGCACCTGCAAATCTTTTGTTTACACCAATAATTATCTTAGATACCTCGAGCAAATTTGTCCACTGATCTTCGTCCCCATTGCACTCCTCATTCCTTTTCCAAATCATCAAGCCATCAATAACATTCTTCTAGTACATTTGGTATTTGGAAGTTTTATGTTAAGGAGAGTGGTTGTGTGTAGTTGGCTTGTAGACAATGAAAATCTGGCTATTGTTTGCTTGTGGCTACTCAGGAGTTGCTCTAGCCTCCAGCCCGTGACATTGCTTAGGAAGATGATGATGTTGCCTTGCCCACGCCAAAGCTCTCACATCAATGTGACATACACGGAGGTCAAACAAGAGAGGTGAACAAGAGCAGTTTGAGAATGGAGATGTGAAAGATGATCTAGTTCCACCTTTGAAAATAAGTATACTTTCAAAACAAGATGTGTTCATTTCTCCGACATCTATTGATGCTTCACAATACAATCCTACAAATCAGCAATCCCATAGGCACTGATAATGGGAAAAGAGAAACAAGCTGGCTGTCAAAAAAACCAGCATGTTCCAAGAGAACTCAGCTCACATCCTAGGGAATCTCTGACACAATGCTAACAGCCAAGGTGGAGGCCTATACATCCCACGAATACCTCTCGCACTGCAAGCCAAGCCTTGCAAAGACAATCTTGCATCTCAGCAGCCACTCTGAAACTTGAAGTCACATGCTCATATAAGCACAGGTTGTAAATAACCTCCTGCGAATTGGCGATGAGGGTACTAAATGGTCTCCTTGTTACAAGTTAAGGGTCACTGCCCAATGGCAACTTTATGGTCGCCTATCCTGGGGGCAGTATGATCTGGGACAGATTGTGCCTTATATAAGGCTGCCCCCAGCCCCTCTTCCCACATTATCTCTGACACGAATCTGATCCAGATTTCGCTTTGTTGCTGTATGGTATTCACCCCTGAGTGCTCAGCTTTTGTACCTGTGCGTAGGCGCCTATTGGCCTACTGTTTTGCCCATAGTTGTGGAGATTATACAGGAGTACTCTTGCACTCATGTCAGCTTTGTTTTGCTGTCATCTTTCTGAGTTTATTCCAGCACTATTATTCGATCCTTTTGCTGCGTGGATGCTTGTTCTTTTGGTGTGATCTTTAACATGGTATCAAAGCAATAGTTGACGAAGACATCCATTGCGAAGGAAGGAGTCTTCTGCCTCTAGAAGCGCTCCGGTTCATGGTTCCCTTTGTGCTGGTTTTGCTGTGAATTTTCAGCAAGTAAAAGACTCAGATCTAGGGGACATGATGGCCAAATTAGTAGCTTCCTCTTCTACTGCAATTCCCTGTCCCTCTTCTTCTTACATCCCCACTTCTTTCATCCCCAACTTCGGCGGGTTTGGGAAGTTGGACGGGACGAACTATCCTTTATAGAAGGTGAAGATCCGCAGCCACTTGGTGGCCCGGAAGTTGTGGAGGCTTGTGACGGGAGGGGATCCAAAGCCAAAGGAAGTTGTGGATCAGAAAGGCAGGTTGCTGCAGCCTATTGACAGAGACGAGCTGAAATCGCGATGCTCATGCATTAGTGATAATCATTGGCATGAGCACTGATGTGGCTATACTGCATATCCAGATGACAGAGACCTTGATTGAAGCATGGGCCACTCTGAAGGACCTGTACAAGACAGACAACACCGCATGGATCTTGACCCTTCAACATCAGCTTTACATCTGGATCTAAATGAAGAAGTCAATGTGCATGACCACATCACGAAGTTGGTGGTGAGGGACCAGTTGGCTTAGGGTTGATTCAACCCAACTAGCACTCGTGGTGCTCCACCGGCTACCCAAGGCATACAGAGGCTTTGTGACTACAATTACCGTAGGTGATTGATCCAAACCTATGATGCTTGAAGAGCTTGCACCTTTGTTATCACAGGAGGAGGCCCCGGAGAACATCTACAATCAGTCGGATGAAAAAACTCTCATGGTGAATGAGAAGGGCAAGGGTAAGTCCAACAACTCTAATCGAAGACCGAAGATGCAAAGAAAGCACAAAAGAAGAACATCAAATGCTAGTACTGTGAAACCTTCGGACACATTGCTAAAGACTGCTGTAACTAGGCACTGCATTGATTACCTGCTTTTCCTACCAAAATTTCAAATCTACACTTGTGAAATCTGTACAAAATAGGATCAATACAAGCATTTCTTCGCTATGAACATCGAGATTGCCAAATTCCAAATACCCGTGCAGCACACCACAAGGGTCTAGGACAACATGCCGCACTGGACCCCCCCTAGGTTCTTTATTCACGATCAAAGTTCAGCTTTACGACATTCTTGTGTGAGCGTAATCATCTCAATAATGCACAGCCTCAAAGTACGTGAGGAAGATAAGTCTCATCCTCATTCATTTTTAGCCTAAGATTACATGTCGCAATCCTAGACTACATTCTACTCCTAACCTACCACCTAAGCTTAGCTAGGTCTCATTTAATCCTTGGACCTAGTTAGCTCCGGTCTATGTGTATGCAGCTCCTAGGTAGGTACCACCATGTGGCATGTAGGTAGCTCCGGTAGGCTCCATGAAGCTGGGGATAGTGAACCTTCTTGTATACCTGCACATTTAATCCTTGCACCAAGACATGGGACCCACTAAATGTTAGCTCTTTTTGCATGCAAATAAAATATTCATTTCTTTGACTAATCCTAGTGACTTGTGAGCATCCCCATTGCCCACATGCGTGCACACAACATAAACATATACTGGTGGGTCAATCCAACTCCATTGACCAAGGTCAAATCCCTTTGACCAAGATCAATGTCTCTTGACCGAAGTCAATACTGGGTTCTCAGGTGACCGAAGCCAATCACACAACTATCTTGAGGGCACTTTTGAGACTACAACGTTACGTGTTGGTGGGTGAGATTTTGAACTTAAGACGGGTGTGCACTCGTGTCGGATTTTTTTTTGGGCGTAATGATTGCCACACTCGTGCAATAATGGCATACAATTTGTTAAAATTCTTAGTTCTAAACACGACCGAGCTCGACACATGTCATTAGATGCATTTACTCCATGAGCATCCATGTCACAACCACTATGTATTTTGTCAAAAGCCTCCTTGTTCTGAACTCCACAGAGCTCTTCACCTATTAGTACATGAATACTAGAGAGGTTGACACACGTCGCTACATGCATTTTGTTATTCTCATGCCAACTCTTTAAGCACCATCACCTAGTCTAACCCTTGGGCTGGTTCCCGTATTCTCCCGAGTTTTTGGAATTGCTACTGCCAATCCACTGGGCCGGTAGTCTCATTTAATATAATCTGGTTCCTTGGATTTAATCCACTGGGGTCCGATTTCCCTTCACTTGGATTCCTCCAAGTTCCTTTAGGACAAAGTCAGTGCTTTGACTAAGTCCTTTCACAAAATCTTTGGTTGATTAATTAAATTCTTAATTAACAACTACCTAGGTCTCTAATCCTGAGTCAAGTCCCTGACTGGAATCTGCCCTTCTTTGACCATTAAATAATGCATTGATTCAAATCAAACTTTGATCAACTTTATTAATCCAATAATTAATTATAAGTGGTGACATCCCCTCCGCTTCTAATCAATTGTCCTCAACAAGCTTCCTTATAGATGTCCAAGATCTCTAGATGGTCAGACAACATGTCTGCATCCATCCACTTGGCATGTAATGCCGAATAGTTCTAAAATTTTACAAGGTATCTGTAAAATTTCCTACCTTGGGAGCCCTTATGTACAGTATGGTACACAATTTGTTTTGGTTGGAGGATCTCCTCCAAATCTTCCACCACTGGTGGATCTTCCAGAACCGGTTCCATTGGTTTTGGTCCTAGTACTTCTTGAGAAGACTCACATGAAAGGCATTGTGAATCCTCCAGCGATCTAGCAACTCCAATCGGAAGGATCCTGGATTTATCTCATGTATGACTTTGAATGGCCCATAGTACCGGGGGAATAGTTTAGCATACGCCTTTTCTTTACCCTTCATCTTGCGGAGCCTTGTCTTCTCAAACCTTAGAAGTACCCACTCTCCAACTTTGAGGTCAAGCTGCCTTCTATGTTGATCTGCAGCTTCCTTTTGCTTTAACTGAGACCTCTCTATGGTTGTCCGTACCTGGCTGAAAGCTGTCTCGAGATCTCTGACATACTCATCAGCTGCAAAAATCTCATCCTTTGTCCGAAGGATTGGGGGTAAAATTACTTTTCCATAGATGACCTCAAATGGAGCTTTTCGTGTGGAGCTAGGCAGTGTATTATTATAGGCAAACTCCACCAATGGGAGATACTTTTCCCACTTAGTTTTTGCTCAGCCACGTAACATTTAAGCAAATCCAATATAGTGGAATTTGCTATCTCACTTTGACCATCTGTTTGAGGATGAAATGAAGAAGAAAAATTCAACTTCGTCCCCAAGTTGTCAAACAAAGCTCTCTAGAATAGGCTGGTCATTTTGGGATCACGGTCACTTACAATGACTTAGGCATCCCATGGTGCTTAAATATCTGTGCAATAAACACCCTTGCCATATGATCTACCTTAATTGTCTTTTTATTTCTAGAATGAAATGAGCTTGCTTACTGAAGCGATCAATAACAGTCCATATCCCATCATTCCCGTTTTTCAATCTTGGCAGATCAAACACGAAGTCCATTGCTATACTTTCCCACAGTGCCTTCTAGTACTGGGAGTGGCATCAAAAGACCAGGTGTCTTATGCCTATCATACTTGACCTTTTGACAAGTTAGGCATTCTGTGACAAACTAATACAAATCTTTTCGCATTCTTGGCCAAAAGAAGTATCTTTCCAAAGCTTGGGTGGTTGAGGCAATCCCTCTGTGTCTTGCATAGGGTGGTGCATGACATTCTTCCATGATTTTCTGCCTTAACCCTCGGGTGATGCATAGGCAATCAGCTTTCATGAGATATCCATCTTTCATGGAGTACTGACTAGAGGACTGTCCCTCAAGCATTTGCTGGAAAATTTCCCCAAAGTTTGGATCCTTTGCATATTGGGACTGCATATCTTGTAAGTCTTGATGATAGGCAATAGTGACATTATGCACTTGAGGTCTCCTAGACAGAGCATCTGTTGCCTTGTTCTCTACTCCAGGTACATACACAATCTGAAAATGAAACATGGACAGCAAATTTGCCCATTTAAAGTGCTTTTCAGATAGCTTTGTCTGTGTCAGAAAGTACCAGAGACTTTGGTGATCCATCTTAACAACAAAATCAGCTCCCAAAAGGTCATGTTTCCAATTGGTGAGACCATGGATCACAGCCAATAATTCTTTTTCATAGACCCCTAAATGTAATTCTGCATCACGGGGCCTTCTGCTGTCGTATGCTACCACATGCCCATCCTACTGGAGCACTGCTCCAATGCTGTCCCCGCATGCATCACATTCAACAACAAAGGGCTTGTATAGATCAGGAACCACTAAAATTGGTCCCATGGTAAGCTTTTCTTTTAGGCTACTGAAAGCCGCTTGACCCCCCATGTAAAAGTGACATTCTTTTTCATTAAATCATGTAGAGGGGCAACTAAGGCTGTGAAATGTCGGAGAAACCCTCTGTAGTAGGAGCATAAGCCCAAAAAGCTCCGTACTTCATGCACTAATAGCAGTTCTGGCCATTCTTTTATGGCCTGGATTTTAGCAGGATCCATTGTAACTCCTTGCTTGGAAATAATGTGGCCCAGATAATGGACCTCTCCCAGGAAGAACTCACTCTTCTTTCCATTTATGAATGCTGATTTTTACGCAGCTCTTCGAATACCATGGCTAAATGCTCTCGGTGTTCTTCTTGTGACTTTGAGAAGACAATAATGTCGTCAAAGAATGTGCCAGCAAAGTGTCTATATGGCCTGAATATTCGATCCATCATCCTGTTAAAAGTAGCAGAGGGGCAATTGACAACCCGAAAGGCATCACTAAATATTCATACAAGCAAATGGTGGTCCTAAAAGCTGTCTTATACACATTCTGTGGCTGTATTCTTATCTGAGGATATCCGCTCTTCAAGTCTATCCTGCTAAAGACTGAGGCTCCCCCCAATTTATCCAATACATCATCTATGCGAGAAATGGGAAACCTATTCTTGATGGTCATCTTGTTCAAAGCGTGATAATCCACGCACATCCTGAATGAACCATCTTTCTTCTGCACCAAAAGTACAGGTGAACAAAAAGGTGAGAAACTGGGCTGAATCAGCCCTTTGGACAGCCAATCCTGCACCTGATTCATAATTTCTTCCCTCTGAGTAGCACTGACTCTATAGGGTGGTCAGTTTGGCGGCTCACTCCCTGGCATTAGATCTATCATATGATCTTCTAGCTTCTCTAGAGGTAGCTGGTTTGGTATTGCTTCAAAGAAGCAATCCTTAAAATTATTCAAAAACTAAAAATTATTTTCATCATGCACATTAAAGTCAGCATGTACATCTAGCATTGTATCCCTTACAAAAACCATGTACGCGGAAAGTGCAGATTTTATTTCTTTTCCAACAGAGTTATCTAATATAATGGGAATGGTTTCCCCTTTGTTCTTTTCCAATATCTTTCGGGGTTTTACCCTTATGTACAAACTGCAATGCTGTATTTGGAAAAGTTAATTGTACACTGTGGCAGTGAAACCACGGTATCCCTAAGACTACATCATGATGCTTCAGAGGTGACACAAAGAAGTCCTGATCTACATAGTTTTGTACATGAAGCCTCAGCTTCCCAATAAGTGGGGTGATCGGCACAGGGTCTCCATGGAACATCTGATCAGCCTCCAAGGCCCTGCACAATTCTTCCACTTTGATCCCAAGTCATATGGCCAAGTCTTCAGATATAAAATTATCGGAAGCCCCTTGGTCAAAGAAGATAAGCGCTGGCTGGTCTCTAACTTTGCCTCATGCTAGACACATTTCCCTCTCTTCTGGATTTTTATTGCATCCCAAAATATTTGGGACTCCTACAGCCTTGCTAGGTGGCTCTGGTGGCTTTTCTACCTCTTTCCCCTTCAATGTTGAAGTCCTTTCAGGACATTGGGCAACCACATGCCCTTCTAGCCCACATCGGAAGCATTTGCCCTCCTTCCTGAATATGGCAATCTGCTCTGGAGTAAACCTGGATCTACCCTTAGATCCTCTTGGTGGTAGTGGGTTTCCCCTCGGCTTTCAAGGATGAAACCCTTTCCTTTCACCCTTAGTATCTGTCTCTTTTGACTTCTTCCGAGGATGTGGAAGAAGTAGACGAGGATGAAGTACTGAATGAGGAGCTGGAATTGGAGGAAGATGATGAAGTTTTAGGCTTCTTGTGATGTTTCTTCTTTGCATGCTTGTCAAGGGTTCTTCCTCTTTTCCAACTTTTAACGTCTTGCTGTACTTCCGCTTGTACCGGAGATCTTGGGACATCCTGAGCTATAATTGGGGCCTCCTCTTGGGCAAATAGATGCTGCAACCGAGGATCTTTCCTGAAGGCCTCCATTTGTTGCATCATTTCCCTGATAGTTTATGTCTAAAGCACCAATCCAAGATTGGCCTTCGAGTGCTAGTTCCAAGAAGGGGGCTTTACACTCGGAGAGAGAGAGACCACTTCGAGAGGGAGGAAAGGGGGATTGGGAAATGGGGCAATGCTGCATGAGAGGACTCCAACGGGGAAGAAGGGAGGTGGGGATATGGGTGAGAGTACTCCTAGTTTAGCACGATTAGTGATGAAGGGATTTCTACACATTAAAGTCTGTATTATCAGGCTTGCTCATTCATCTATGTATGCACAAGGGAGGAGAGACAAAGCGGGAGAGTATAACCACACTAATAGGTCCCCTGTATTAATTTTATGGTGTGGTATAGATAGAGCATATGTCGCTTAAGTGTTGAATGGGACGTAGCAAGTTGGTTTAATTGAGGCATGGAATTAATTTCAAGCCTGTCATTATAGTGTTGTTTTCTTAGAGATCTCCAATGACTGCTCTAGGTTTGATATAGGTCATGCAATTCAAAAACTTAGCGATGTTGTAAAGAGGCAACTTTACTTTTTTTCGATATTCATGCTTAGCTGTATCTGTTACGAATATTACATGTTCTTGTCAATGTCATATTCGATTGGCTTCTTTGAAGTAAGTAGAAAGTCTTCTATTTCCAACGATTCTAGCTATCAAGCTTTCACATTGCAAAACTGATTGATCAGTCGTAAACTAAGCATTCTCTATTGGTGATTAATGCAATATATGGTGGATTGAATTTGTGAACCTCAAACATCCTATTTGTAATTTGGTTTCTCCAAGTAAAGATGATTGGTAGTAGTAAAGAGAAAGTTCTTTGTGCACTTTTTGTTTTATTAGCATTAATACTTAGTAAGTCGATCATAAACTTTATTGAAAATTATTAAGAGTATGTGATTAAAAGTTGATTATTTTGCTTATCAGGCACACATAATTCAAGTTGGCTGGTTCGACAAAGAGGAGGGGTTTTGGTACCTGCTAAGAGAACCCAAGTTCTTGTCTTTGTGTGTACCTTCTATCCCAACGCCTCAGGGGGACACACACACACACACGTAGAGAAGTAGACGTATATTATTGTCCATAGGGGGCAACAGACCCATGGGACTAGAGAGAGAGAGAGAGAGAGAGAGAGAGTTTATTAAAGTTTTTAGGAGACCGTGAAGGTCTATAAGATTAAAGGTGACTGATACAATGGACATGACGGTCGTGGTCTCAAAACGGACTATCCAGACCGTGTCTACCCAAAATATATATATATATATATTTATATATATCTATATATGTATGTATGTATGTATGTATGATGGACGGTGGGTCTAGTCTTGATACTGATACTGATCTTGATACAAAATACAAAATACAAAAAGTGTGTGCACATAATAATAATATATACTTGGTTGATCCAAAGTCAACCCATTTTGACCAAGGTCAAACCTCTTTGACTGAGGTCAAAGACCTTTGACCGAGGTCAATTCCTTTGACCGAAGTCACACCGAGTTTCTGGATGATTTAACATCAATCCCTTGGGCCGGTTCCCATTAACTTTTCCGGATTTCTGGATTTAACCACTTGGGCCGGGCCCCATTCTTGTTCTTCTGGATTTCCTGGAATTTCAACCACTAGGGTCCAGTGCCCCCCTTTTTATTTTCTTCTCCGGATTTCTGGAATCAAACCACTTGGGTCCGGGTCCCATGCCTTTTTCTTCTGGATTTCCTGGAATTTATTCCACTTGGGTCCAGTGCCCCACTCTTGGAATCCTCCAAGTTGTTTTTAACTTTGACCGGGTCACTTTTGCCTTTGACCGAGTCACTAGCACATTAAATGTGCTGCTTGGGAATCCTCCCCTTTTATACTTAGAATCCTCTAAGTCTTTCGGAATCCTCCGAATTCTCTGACTTTAATAAAATCATTAATTAAAAGTCAACATTACTTTGACCATTTAAAAGTATCCTTTGATTGAAGTCAAACTTAGTCAAAACTTGGTCAAACCACTTTATTAACCTTGGGATATCAATAAATGGTGACAGATAGAACTATCCATGTACATCCATATGTCTATAAATCTATAAAAATTTATCAATAGATAGCTAGATATCAATGATTCTCTGGTGTTGAACAGGGGTGCGTAAAAGCCATGATGGAGGGCTGTCCTCTAGAAGTCTGTCGTCGCTAAAGTCGGCGCGAGATGACTCAGCGTCGAACTAGTGCCACAAAGACCCTGGTCGGTCAGGTGTCGGAACTAGAGAAGAAAGCAGGTATGTCCGTGCGCAGAAAAGTGAATCAGTCCGCTGTCTCATCTAGCGAGGCTCTGGCTCTCAATCCCGTGTACGACACCGGGTCAGTTGGGGTGTTGGATCTGGTAGTCGGAAGAAGTTGGTGATGGGCCTCTAAGCAGGATCTGGCTGCCCCGACTGGTCACGCAATTGAGCACGCATGAGTGTGGCTCGATATTGAGTCATCTCATGTAGGAAGGCGGCGAGACATCGCTGGTCTGGGTAAAGTAGGAGCCGCGTAAGAGGTCCAAACCCGTCGCGGAAGAGGCAGTGGTATTGACCTCGGATGGCATAGTAGATGGGGCATATGGTGGTGAAATGCTCCTCGGACTCAATCTCCTGTAGATCACAAAAGGTACAAATGCGACCCTCTCGTGGAATGCCCTCTGCTCATCCGCTCTCGATGCGTAGTCGATGTGAGGAGACCCTGAACTGACCAAGAGAAATCCAAAGTGCATGAGGCAAATGTAGTTGTATGTATCCTGGCGGAATGATGAATCCCTTTGGTGAGATCTGGAGACAAGGTGTGCGGTAAAACTCGAGCTTCACTGGAAGCTTAAGGGGGGGCCAACCATGTCCTAAACCAATTGGAACCAATGCGGACACATCCTGTCACCCTCTCATATAAAGCCACTACAGCCCATATAACCTCCTGTCCATAACCCAAATCCTGGAGTCGTCTGATGAGTCGGGCGCGTGGTACTGTGTCAAATGCCTTGTGGAAGTCTACAAAACAGCAATAGACTCTCTGTCTCGTGTGTCTAGCCTCCTCAATGATGTATTAACGTCGTCAAAAAGAGCGCGACAAGAGATCTCATACAAGCCACATGGGGCTGAAACTGAAATCATTGATTAATAAAGTTTGACCAAGTTTGACTTTAGTCAATGCATGAAATGTATGGTCAAAGTGGGCTGATTCCAGTCAAGGATTTGACTTGGGAATCCGAGAGCCCAGTGGGTTGTTTAATTATGGATTTAATTAATCAACTGGAAGAGAAACATATGGACAGGGTCAAAGTACTGGCCTAGTCAAGCTGGACTTGGAGGATTCCGAGTCAAGGGGAACCGGAACCCCTGTGGGTTAAGTCCAAAGAACCGGAAGAATGGGACTACCGGCCCAAGGGACTGACAATGGTCATGCCTGAAACGCGGAAGAACATGGGACTACCGGCCCACAGGATTGACATTGGTCATGCCTGAAATGCGGAAGAACATGGGACTACCGGCCCACAGGATTGACATTGGTCATGCCTGAAACGCGGAAGAATATGGGAACCGGCCCAAGGGTTGTACTTCGGTCAACCAGGAATCCGGCGTTGACTTCGGTCAAAGGACATTGATCATGAGGATTCAGATCAATGAGAGTTGGATTGACCCAGCAGTATATGTTTTATGTTGTGTGTACACACATGTGGTCAGTGGGGACGCCCACACGTGACTAAGATTTGTCAAAGAAAAGAATTGTTTTATTTGCATGCAAATGAATGGCTAACATTCAACGGGTGCCATGATTGGTGCTAGCTTAAATGTGCAGGTACCAGGTAGGGTTGGATTACCCTCTTGTACATGGAAGTTGCTGGCGATATTTAGGTGCCAGGCGACGGCGCCTAGCTAGGGGCCGCGCACCCCTAGGGCCGAGACTAGCTAGAGACGGCTTTAATTTTAAAAGCCTAGCTAGCCTTTGAGGATAGACTTTGACTAAAGTTGAGCAATAGAGAATTGCCATGTAATATCATTCTAATTGTAATGTCTATTGTGACTTATCTTCACATAGAGAACTCTACCTGTGCATTATGGATGATCTAACTCTCCCACAGGCTACTTTGTAACTGAACTGAGTTTTCAAGTGGAATAAAAACTTTCGGGGGGGTCCAGCCAACGCGTTGCTCTGGGCCTCAGTCGGGTGTTGAGAGAGGGAGAGAAAAATCTACATTTCAACAGTACTTTCAATTCAGCAGACTGTTTCTCTAGCATGCAACTATGGATGCTTGTGCTCACAATGATGTTGCAGAGATTTCACAGGTGCAGGTATAATGGGGGCAATGATGGTGGTAGATTAGAAAGCAGGTAATACAGGGGAAAGCCCCGTCCCTCGTCTTACAGTGGCATCAGAGCAAGGTCTGCACCTTCTCTGAAAGGTGCATAGATCAAGTGTAAAATACCTGCACAAGAGATGCCTGCAAATGCTGTGGGAAAAGGGGTAAGCAATAGATGCTATCTGTGAATCAGTAATTGCTGGGAACAAATGACAGTAAGGCAGAAAGACTGTGAACAGTCAGCTGCACTTGAGAAAATACCCAGAGTCAAAGGCATGAAGTACTAATTGCATAAGAGCTGCCCAGAAATCAATTGCATACGTGTGTAAATACAGAGAATGTGGAAGATGTTTGGAAAGCAGTCGATGTGATTTCCTGTCAGGGGCAGATCAATATGCCTGGAAGTGTTTGAGCTAAGAACAATAAACGATTACTGTTGGAAGTGTTCTGACAGATGCTTGAGCAAGTTTGAATTCGGGTGAGGCAGACTGGGAGAGAACCTGCCGTGAGCTTGTGTCCTGAATTGATAACGTAAATTGGATCTGGGATAATTCGCGAGTTGATAAAATTGGATACCCCTAGAAGAAGACTGAATACCCACGCCGGATGGAACGAAGGGAATATTGAAAAGCTTGTCGCGATGCAATGATAAATTTATGCTCGCGATTTGTAGACAATCGGAAGGAGTTTCCAAAGAAGTGCCCACGAAGTGAAAAACTCTTCGCGACTGTCAAACAGAGATAGTGGTATCCAAGAATTGATCATCGCGATGGAGACGACAAGCGGAAATTGCTTAAATGAATAGTGCGAGCTGAAAACTCAGGCAGAAATTTGATTTGGAGTAGAATCTATCGTTCGCGACACCGATTATGTGTTGAGAATTCAGAACCCTTAACCTTTGACAAAGGGGAAAAGTGACTGTCACAATACACAGACGATATTGAAACAGCTTCGCGCTGTCGTCTTGCTTATAAAAATGCTCTCGTGATTGATTAGTCTGCGCCGGAATTCCCAACGTGGAACAGGCTGACTACTTGACGACCGAGTTTCCCCCGGTTAGAAGCTGTGAAATGAAGAACTCTATTAATCGATGCTCGCGTCAGGCATGAATATCCACCGAAACGATTTGTGAAGTGGCCCGTGTTAAACTGTGACAGTCGCGAAGAAAGAAATTTGATCGCGGCTTTTGGGCAAAGCAAGACCAATTCTAATTAATGATTCATTAGTACAGAGTCGATCACAGTCTTTCACTCTGTTGGAAGAAATCTAAATTGGCCGCGTGCTGGAATTCGGTCACGAAGGAACGTCAGCTTCTATTTTAGATTTGCACCATCTTCTCCACAGAAATAAAAATCAAAATCGTGGAACTGTCACGATCCAACCAAGTCCAAGACTGATAGAAAATTCTTGGAGGAGAAAAGATGAGGCGAAAAGCCCCTGGTGATGGAATTACCTATCTGCACAACTGCCCGCCTAAGCTATACAGTATATTCTGATTACAAAAAAAAAAGAAGCAGAGAAAAGCTCCTCGTTGAAAGGGTGATCATTATAATCACAATTAGAAATTACTGTCAAAAAGATACCTTTGGCCAACTTAGTCCTTACCTGAATGTACCTACTGGTACTGTGTACAGCTTGCATAGAGACACAGGGAAGACAAATAATTGTGAAATCCATAAAAGAAAACCAGTAACTGCACTACTACTGTCAGGGGTATTATCCTTGTGTTACAGCCTGCATATGCCTGTATTCAGTGGATAAACAAAAAAAGTATAGTTTATTAAAAAGAGGGAAAAAGAAACGGTTTTGTGAAATCTACACAAAAAGGTATAGTCCTTCAAAAGTACAGTCAGAAAGTATAGTTACAGTAAAAAGGATGGCCGGGAAAGACAAGGGTAAACAAATGCCTAGTCAGGGTGCTCCTGCTGCACCAGAGGTGGACCCACAGATGCCAATGGAGCTGGAACAAAGAGTGAAAGAAATGATGCAACAAATGGAAACCTTCAGGAGGGATCTGAGGTTACAACACCTGTTTGTCCAAGGAGAGGCTTCAAGTACCGCCTATGATGTGCCTAGGCCACCTGTGCAAGTGGAAGCACAGCCTGAGTCCAGCAGAAAAAAGGAAAAGAGGGTCCCGTGCTCGGACCAAGAAGAAGAAGAAGAACACGTGCGGACATTGATGGTGGACCTCCTGGTTAGGTGGATCCGCACGTCTACACTTGGCACGTCGGTGGTTATCATGACTCTCACATGACCACTGACTCATCACTTATCATATTTGGTTTGTTACACCTATCTACAGCTGTGGCATAGTTATAGCACCAGTCGACTAGTATAGTCGGTTATGCACTATTTGACCTAGTAGGTCACTTTCCTTTATGTTGTATCTTATCTATACTTTGTGTACATTGTAAAGTGTGTGGAGGAAGAAGAAAAAACCAGCAAGATAACGTTTTGGCCTCCATCTCTCTTTGTGTGTTCTTGAGTGAGCTTCTCCTTGTGAGTATTGTGTGTGTTTGATGCAGCAGCTTGAGCAAGTCCCCCCACCATGCGATTCTTGACATGGTATCAGAGCCTCACCACTGAGAGAGGAGAAGCAAGGATTCGAGCGAGCAAGCAACGGGTAAAAAGCTCTCCCATGCTCCCCTATTTCTCATGATAGTGCCTGCGAAGGCACCCGAAGCAGGGCAGAGCAAAAATCTTAGATTGCAGTGAGATTTAGTGTGCAAGCAGAACGGTGTATATTCCGGGGGAGAGCTCGATAGGGCTTGTTGTCGTGTTTTTGGCCATTCGAGGCCATTTCAGGCCCCGTTTCAGACCTGCAAGGTTGTAGACAACAGTTTCAGGGTATGCTGGAATTTCGATCGTGTTGACCAGAAGTGTGTGCACAGGTTACAGATTTCGAATCTGTAAGTTCTGAGGTGTTTGTCAAGAAGCAAACACAAAGTATATGTGCAAACAAGTTGTAGTTTGTATGTATTTTTAAACAGTCAGTGAAAAAGACAATCTGGTGTATTGCTGTGCACTTCTAGTAAAAGGGTGCAGAAGACTTGCTTGTTGTTTGGTATCAGACTTTGGTATGATGGCAGATAACAGCGAAAACCCCATCATTGAGAAGCTGAAGTGAAGGAGAAGAAGCAAGGATTCGAGCGAGCAAGCAACGGGTAAAAAGCTCTCCCATTCTCCCCTATTTCTCTTGGATAGTGCCTGTGAAGGTACCCGAAGCAGGGTAGAGCAAAAATCTCAGATTGCAGTGAGATTTGGTGTGTAAGTAGAGCGGTGTATATTCCACGGGGGAACTCGTTAGGCCGTTTGAGGCCGTTTCAGGTGCCGTTTTGGACCCGCAAGGTTGTGGACAACAGTTTCAGGGTATGCTGCGATTTCGGTCGTGTTAACCAAAAGTGTATGCACAGGTTACAGATTTCGAATCTGTAAGTTTTGAGGTGTTTGTCAGGAAGCAAACACAAAGTATATCTGCAAACAGGTTGTAGTTTGCATGTATTTTTTGAACAGTCAGTGAAAAAGACTGTCTGGTGTTGCTGTGCACTTCTACTAAAAGGGTGCAGAAGACTTGCTTGCTGTTTGGTATCAGATTTTGGCATAATGGCAGATAACAGTGGAAACCCCATGATTGAGAAGCTGGACAAGAATAACTACCCATCTTGGAAGTTCCGTGTGACCAACTTCCTTATTGGGAAAGGCCTCTGTGAGTTTGTTTCAGGTGAAGAAAAGGAGCCGGAGCTGAGTGAACCTACGACTGCAGATGACCTAAAGGCATGGAAAGAGTGGAATGCGAAAGACAAGAAAGTGATGTATTGGCTATCTGCAATCATTGATAACACTATGTTGGGGCATATCAGAAATGCAGAAAGCTCACATGCAGCTTGGACCACGTTTGAAAATATGTTTTCTGTAAATACAAAGGCAAGGAAGATTCAGCTCAAGCAAGAGCTGAATACCTTGAAGAAAGGAACTTTGACTGTCAATGAGTATGTATTGAAAGTGAGGAGCATTGCAGATGCATTAGCAGCAATTGATGCAATGCCTGATGATGATGATTTGGTATCGTCTACCTTGGGTGGACTTAACAATGAAAAGGCTTGGAAGTCCTTTGTTACTTCTGTATATGTACGGAAGCCATTTCCAGACTTTGATGAGTTGATCTCTCTAATGATCACAAAAGAGATCAACATGCAGGGTGAGTCTTCAAAAAAAAGTAGTGAACAGGCCCATGCATTCTATTCCAGTTCAGGAAGGGGACGTGGCAAGTTCTCTCCAAGAGGCCGTGGTATGGGACGTGGTGGTGATAACTAGCAAAACAGGTTAAACAATCAGTTTGGTGATATGCAGGTTTCAGGAGGCCATGGTAATTTTAGAGGCAGGGGGAGCTCGAGAGGAAGAGGTGGACGGCAGAATCGAGGATCTAATAATTCTGGTATTGTGTGTCATTATTGTGGCAAAATAGGCCATATTACAGCCCAATGTTATGCTAAGAGAGATGATATTTGCAGTGGTAAACTATAGCAAGGAAACTATGCATCGTCTTCACGAAAAATGAAGACAGAAAAGAGTATTTGTTTGTTATGCAGCACATGATGAATGCTGTTACAAGAAAGGGGACACAAGATGATGTATGGTATGTTGATTCGACTAGTCATGGTGAATGGTTTGGAGAGATGTAGGATTTGGAGAGATGCAGGATTTGGAGAATCCAGGCTATGTGCAAACCGGTGATGATTCGTGCCACCCAATTACCCAAAAGTTACCTTGGCTTTGCATGATGGAAAGACAAAGAGTTTGTCAGATGTATTGCATGTACCATCCATTACAAAGAACTTAGTTTCTGTTGGTCAGATGGTAGAGCAAGGGTTGCAAGTCAGATTTAATGCAAAGGGCTGCTTTGTGGAAGATTTTAATGATAAGTGCAGGTTGGTGGAAAAAGGAAGTAGAATTGGCCGCACGTTTACTTTAGATGCTGGAATTCCTACAATGAATGCTGCTATGTATGCTAAAGGCAAAGGAGTTGTTGCAGATATTGACATATGGCACAAATGCATTGGACATGCAAATGTGCAAAGGCTGAAATTAATGCAGTCTAAAGGGTTGGTTAAAGGTTTGCCTATGTCTAAAGTTGCAGCATTTCATAAGGTTTGTGAAGCATGTCAGTTTGGTAAGCAGGCAAGACAACCCTTCTCAGATGATAGAGATGTAAGCAAAAATGTACTTGATGTTGTGCATACAGATGTTTGGGGACCTACGTAGAATGTATCTCTTGGTGGCAGCAAATATTTTGTCACGTTTATTGATGACTGTTCAAGAAAGTTGTGGGTGTATTTTATGAAGGAGAAGAGTGATGTGTTTGAGCACTTCAAAGCTTTCAAGGCTGTTGTTGAAACAGAAACAGGCTTGAAATTTAAATGCTTGAGGTCAGATGGAGGGGGAGAGTATCTCTCTAATGAGTTCAGTAACTTCTTGAGGTCTCATGGGATAAAGAGACAGTTTACATGCAAGTATACCCCACAGCAAAATGGGGTTGCAGAAAGGAAAAACAGGCATATTGCAGAAGTTGCACGAGCCTTGATGGCTGAAAATATTATGCCTAAGCATTTTTGGTCTGAAGCTATTCACACTACTGTATATATTATGAACAGAACCCCCACAACTGCAATTCATGAAATGACTCCCGAAGAACGGTTTACAGGTAAGAAGCCTGATGTGTCACACCTGAAAGTGTTTGGCTGTATTGCATATGTCCATGTGCCAGATGAGTTGCAAAAGAAGCTTGACCCAAAGGCTGAAAAATGTATTTTCATTAGATATTCTTTGGAACAGAAAGGATATCGTTGCTATAACCCTATCTCACAGGTGAGTTTAGAGTGAGCAGGGATGTTATTTTTGATGAGATGAGCAGTTGGTATGCATCTAGTGGTGATGCATTGAAGGAAGATGATGATCATGACAGTTATATGCAAACAGAATAGAAAGAATCACAGAGTCTTAGTGGTCTAGAGACACCATCGAGTAGTAGACCGACTGTTAGTCCTTGGTCTGGGAGACTAAGGAACAGTCCTACATCTTCAAGTGCATCTACTAGTGTTGTAGGTAAAGACAAAGGGAAGAAGAAAATGTCAGATTGTATTGATGCAGTTCTTGATGGAGATTCCAGTGGTTTAGAGAGTTTAGATGAAGAACTTGGTATTCCTTCAGTGAGGACTCCAGGTGTACAGAGAGTACAAAGTAATGTAAAGACTCCATTCAGGGATCCTGTGATACGCAGGTCTAGTAGGGCGAGATACCTTGTTAAAAGATTTGGCTTTGAAGGTTATGCAGCTCATCATTATGCCTATATGGTGAAAGTGGTTGAGGATGTTGAGCCTACTTGTTTTGAGGATGCTGTTGGTCATGCTCATTGGGATGCAGCAATGAATGAGGAGATGGCTGCATTAGAGGCAAACAAGACATATCTTGTATTGTTGCCTAAGGACAAGAAAGCTATTAGCTGTAAGTGCGTTTACAAAATAAAGCATAATGCAGACGGATCTGTTAGCAGGTATAAGGCCAGGTTGGTTGCGAAGGGTTATGCCCAGACATATGGCATAGATTATGATGAGACATTCAGTCTAGTTGCTAGAATGGCAACTCTTAGATGTAAAAAATGCTTTCTTACATGGTGATTTGCAAGAAGAGTTGTATATGGAGCAGCCAGCAGGTTATGAGGATTTAGAGCATCACACATATGTGTGCATTTTAAAGAAGGCGCTCTAGGGCTGAAACAAGCACCAAGAGCATGGTCTGACAAGATTGGAGAATATCTTGTCAACATTGTATTTTATGTTTCTGATGCTGATCACTCACTTTATGTGAGAAAGGGAGATGCAGGTTTGATCATCATAGTCATCTATGTGGATGATCTGATTCTTATAGGTGACAGTGACAGTGGGATTGCTGAAGTTACAGGTTTTTTGAAGAAGAAGTTTGAGATGAAGGATTTGGGTGAGCTGAGATACTTCCTTGGTCTTGAAGTGATCAGATGTGATGATGGTATATGGCTGTCCCAAAGGTAGTATGGCTTGGATATGTTATCCAAGTATGGTATGATAGCATGTAAGCCTCTTTCAGTGCCGTTGGAGCAAAATGTGAAGTTGAGTACTGATATTGGAGATGAGATAGAAGACCCTACTATGTTTAGGAGGATAGTAGGGAGTTTGATTTATATGACTATCACAAGGCCAGACTTGAGCTATGCTGTTGGTCTTGTTAGTCAGTTTATGCAGATGCCTAGAAAGCCTCATTTGGATGCAGTTAGACGCATATTGAGGTATGTGAAGTCCACTTTGCATTATGGACTTTTTTATGAGGCAGGTAACGAGATATAAGTACTTGGATACACAGATGCAGATTGGGTAGGTAGTATGTATGATAGAAGATCTACCAATGGATTCATGTTTTCCCTTGGTAGTGTAGCAGTTACCCAACCTCCATAGTTATCACTACCTCCTTCCAATACTTCATCATGAACTACTTCAATGGCTGATGAGCCGATAAATGATGGAAGGGTGGCATGAAGCTCTTCTTGGAAGCGGGGTCAGAAAGTACTTATTAACCTTTTGAGCAATACCTTGCACTTGTGCCATAGTAGTAGGCTCCTCATACTTGAGCTTCAATCGAAACTCATCTGACACTCCATTGGTCAAGCAACTCAATAAATAAGTGGTCATTCCTACTTGGAACACTTCATTATCTGGTTGCATGGTAGTTAGACGATCAAGTAGCTCAGTCGCATGGTCCACATATCGTCATGCTGACTCTTCCTTTGATTGTCCTAGGTTTGCCACCAACTGATGAACATTCTCGCATTCCACCTCTGTCCGAAAATGCTCCACCATTGCTGCAGATAGCCTTGGCCAACTTTGTCGTGTAGCCTCCAATTGTTTCTCATACTAAACTTGGGCAAGGCCCTCCAAAAAGGTTGGTAAGATCACTAACCAACGATCTTCAATCAAGCAATTAAAAGAAACACATTTGCGTTTAAATGCCACCAAGTACTCTTTTGGGTTCTCATCCATCCTCCCACAAAATACAGGGATGTCTACCATCAGAAAGGAAGGAGAAAAAAAGGAGAGAAAAGGGAGGTGAAGTTTTATCTACCAGCAAATAATAGAAAGAGGTAGCTTCAACTGAAAGTTAGGTGAAAATGCATCTACAAAACACACATAGGTAGGGTAGAGTGTAACTGGCCTATTGTGATATACTATACAAGAAGAGTTTTCAGCAAAGAGTAGCTAACTACCTTGAAAGGACCAACCCTTATTGGTCGAGGCACTGTATTTATTCCAGACTGGTCTTCATATGTGAGGATTAGGGGCACGGCATTGCATAAGGTTGTTCATCAAAGCAAACAAGAATGCCATTACAAATGTCAACAATTGAAGAGCTTGCACATCACCTTCAGCTTCCTCTAGCTCTTGGAGCTGCTAGGGGTGTGCGGTTTGGCATTCTTCTTTTGAGCAATGTTCATGAGGACTTTCCTGATGATCATCTGAAGTTGGTAGACTCGCATCAGATACGCATAACACTTAGTTTCCCGATGGACACAGCCTCCACACTCTTTACAGATGATTATCCTCATTCGTGGCTTGCAGCTTCGTTGCGGTAGTGCTACCACTCGTTTCATGTGCGATCAATGTATAAGCTTCACGTGCTAAGAAATCAGCAACTGAATTTTGAGATCGAGGGATGTGCTAAATCTTTACCTC
The DNA here is from genome assembly GCF_041138505.1 of Cibotium barometz. Classification (NCBI taxonomy): domain Eukaryota; kingdom Viridiplantae; phylum Streptophyta; class Polypodiopsida; order Cyatheales; family Cibotiaceae; genus Cibotium; species Cibotium barometz. The sequence continues at coordinate 45,992,805 of NC_141093.1, read as the reverse complement.
TGTGAATTGTTTGCAAAGTTCTAGAGCTTGTTGATGTCATGGAAGAACCACACCTTCACTTTGTACTTTCCACCTCCCACTAACTCGTTCACACACAAGTTGACAGTCTCCTCGCACCTCGAGTTGTTGGATGCGATAATCTTAAGCTTTCTATAGCCCAAAGATTAGTGCTGAATACTCAGCTTGGTTGCAGGTGCTTGCAGGCAAAGATCTACTATAACAATATACCTCTCCTCTCGGTGAAGTGAGCTTTACACCCATGCTAGTGGCCTTTGTTGAGGGCTTGTAAGCTCCATCAAATTGCAATATTCAAGATGACATTATACCAAAACCAAAATGTGGACATCCCAAGTTTCACGGTAGTCGAGGATAGAAAGAAGGAGAGGATGGGGGGATCTTAAAACCTCCGCAAGATGTTCTGCCCCAAAGAGACTAACAATGCACAGTTAATGATTAATCTTCAATCTAAAAAGAATTACAACATGAAGTTCAAAATGTGGTTGGAAAGATTGGTTGGGTACAAAGGGATTCCTTGGATGGAACATCACCAACCATATCTGATTCCTAAGAATCGTTGAAGTGAAGTTGAAAAGAAATCATCCAATATAAGCTTGTCTATAAGAACTAACAAGCAAATACACAAGATTTCACTCCAATCTTTAGGGTCATTCTAGCCTTGGCAGAAGGTTACCCGTTTGATTACTTTGGAGGCTGCAAGAAGCTCGATGATGGTGCAATGTGTAGACATGAAGTCAAAATTCTCCCAATGTATCACGAGCTCACCACCATGAACCATCCACGACGAATAATCCCATCCATCATCTCCAGGAGAAAGGTGCTCGATTATAACTTGTTGGAGGTTGATGTGGAGATTCAGGAACAAATCACGCCAATTGGTTCCATTGACATGCTGGGGCCCAAGTACCAAGTCTTTGAATTCGGCGAGAAGTGACATGGAATTTCACCCTCCTCATGTTGCGTGTGTTGAAGCAGTGATCTTGAAAATTTTTAAAATATATTTCAACACTTGAAGAAAGCACATAAAATGAAGCACTTTGCTTTTTACATCAAGAGGAAATTCCTCATGGTTAAAAAGTTATGGTTCCAAGAGCTTCACCATATAAGCAATATCCTCCCAGTTATATCACCAACACCTAGCTAGCCTAGTGGTAATGTAGGCTTTTGGCATTTGGGAGGTCATGGGTTCAAATCCCACTCTACTTAAAATCCTACTACTTCAATATATATTTAGTTATATATATAAAAGGAGAGGAGAGCATAGGAGAAGAGAAGAAGAAGAAGATAGTGGGGTGAAGGAAGTGTAGAAATCGGCTGAAATTTTTTTCCTACAGGATCCACGTGCACCTTGCCACACAATCATAGTCACTTAGTGCAGAATAGTTTTGAATCCGTAGGTGAGATTGTAGTCGTGCAGTCACCTCACGTGGTCATGGGAATGCAATCGTTGCTCTGCGCTTTAGCTAGCCGGACCATCGCAGTCGCAATCCTGCACTTCATAGTCGCAGGAGACATTTTTCTCGTCAGTGTTGTTGGCCATGGAGATTACGTATCCTAGTAGCCACAACAAAAATGTGGATGCACAACATTATGGTGGCATTGTTGCAAACATACACATTCAGGATGCCGTAATGCATCATGACGTATGAAGTGCCGTCAATTTCAAGTTACAATAGATGAGGAAGAGAGGGAAGGAACATGATACAAATGTAAAAATAGGAAGTGACTCAAAGGATATTCATAGAGAAACAGTACTGGCATGAAACTATATTCATAGAGAAGGGTGGCTCATGTACAATGGAAAGGAGTGGATGGAATACAAGTGAAGTGAAGTGATGGAGCATTCTATGTGGACATAGGAAAACTAAGTGAAAGAGAGAGAGCATCAAAGGAGATGGGTATGGACTAAGGGAGTGGAGAGGAGCATGGCTACAAGTGGGATGTTGGGTGTCAAATGAGGAGTGTGTGTCCATTACAAAGAAAATAGCCTTCTTAAATAGGCAAGGTGAGGTTGTAACCCCCCAAATATAATAATGCTACTTTTCCAAGTTTGTCCCATTCCTAGCCTTTTTTGTGAGTGCTGCCACACATTACGAGTGCTTCAATATCACTCATCCATCTCTCTTGCTCTCTTGCTCCCATTCCTATTGTATTTGGGATTATTGGTCCCTAAGCTGAGAGAAAAATTAAAGATAATGGTCAAATATGTTGAGAACATTCATATGGAATTGGATCGTATTATACAACAATTTGTATGAGGTAAGGCCAAATTTGAAGACTCTCCCAAACTTTGGGCTTTTGGGACAATAGTGACCTTAATACCTTGTTGTCATTATTTTTTTGGAAATGGATAGTTAGAAGTGGAAGACAAAACCTTTGTGTGAAATTTGTTTCTTTCACGAGGACTCATGATTTCTTTAAGTTTTTCATTTATATGCCCAAGGGATGATGTGGCAGTTTAGAGCACTTCCATGGATTGTTTATCCACCTACGAATAGAGTACTTACTCTCCCACTTGTTGTAAAATTTGTTTTGAATGGAATAATTGATCAGTTTTTGCTTTCAAAAGATGCTCTCCAGAATTTTGGCACTCTCCACCATTCTCCAATAGTTTGTCTTCTATGCCCATGGAATTTCTCTCTATTTTATCATTTCTCTACCCATTACAGTAAGTCTAAGCTAGGTGAGTGGAAAATCATATACAAAACAACAATACAAACCATCGGATCAAACAATCAGTAGTTTTTCAAAACAAGTTCAACTTGGATGGTTTAGGACTATCAAAAGTATGTTGACTATAAGTCCAAGCTAGCTTGATGGGAATTCAAAAAATTTATACCACTAGGCTAGTTCACGTAAGTCCAAGCTAGCTCGATGGGAATTCAAACAACTTAAACCATTGGGCTAGCTCATCCACCTGTGTTTGTTGCTCTTCCACCATCGGGCTAGTTCAAGACAATCACACTAAGTCCAAGTTATCCCCATGGTAAATTAAAAACTCGGAGCATTTATGACATTTAAAGTGAGTCCAAACTAGCCCAATCAGAATTCAAATATAGAACAACCATTTAAACCACCGAGTTGGTTTATCCACCCATGTTTATTGCTCAATCACTTTAAGTCCAATCTAGCTCGATGAAAAATTAAACAATGAAAAAAAATGATGTCAACTTGGATGGTTTACAACATTTACAGTGAGTCCAAGCTATCTAGGATGGATTTCAAATACTAAAAAATAATTTAGACTACTAGGTTGGTTCACTCACCTCATTTTTGCAAAATTGCTTCCTATTGTTTCTCTGTAAGGGATCTTTTATTTTCAAGTTGTTTCTCCCTCTCTTTACCTTTCCTCACACCACCTACTTCTCCTTGTGATCGTAAATTAGTAAAACACCAAAACAACTGGTAGAATAGATTGAAAGGAATAAGATGAGTACAACTTACCTAAACCAACAGAATGGATTCAAGGAAGATCATGAGTGAAATGAGAAAAAAAAAGGGAGGGAGTTTTGAAAGTGTGCACAAGAACAACACGTCGAGTCCAACGTGAGTAAGCATCGGAATTCAGAAAGTATGCACAAGAAGAAGAAACAATGTTGCACATATGTTTCAGGTATCAAATTTGAGATTAGACAAAGCAAGAGGCATGAAATTTTAACATTTCAGTGCTCATGCTTCCCTCCTCTAGCAGTACACATCAATAAATTGGAAATGCGAGTGGGTGTAAGGAGGTTAATGTATTATGATTTTTATGCTTGAAAGCACATTCCAAGTGCTTGTGTAACTAGTATAAATGTCAGCTCTATTATATTAATAATGCATAATCATTTTGGTATGCTTTGAAAGTAGGACATGTCACATTATAGTGTTACAAGCTGTGTAGTGACATCATAACTTGGATGTGGTGGAATCTCATCATCAATTGTTGCTTACTAGTGTCTTGCACTAGTGCAAGGATAACACACAAACTCACAAAACAATAAGAATCTAATTGCAAAGGAAAAACCAAACATTCTGCCTTCAAACTGAAATGGAGAAGAGCAAAAGCGGGAGCAAGAGAAGAGTTGGAAGGAGCCTTCATGAGGCATGTCTCGCTCTCAAATAAATTCTACTTTGTCTCTCAATATGGTGCAACAATATCTCTCTTTTATTTCCTCATCCATGCAACAGAATCTTTCTTCTGAATGAATCTCTCTCTCTCTCTCTCTCTCTCTCTCTCTCCCCCCCCTCTTCCTCTCCCTTCCTCTCCCCCCCCCCCTCTCTCTCTCTCTCTCTCTCTCTCTCATCTTCATGTAGTATAAGTGGACATGATTCAAAGGAAAGTTTCAGGTCTGATATTGAATAATTAGACATTTCTTGTATATGGAATATTATCCTTGTGTGTGTGTGAGTGTGCGTGTGCATGCATGCACATGTGCACCCACATCCATTTATATGGAAGTTTACTATTTGCTTAAAAATTTCAAATGGTGTTGGATTTATTGAAAAATTTTGCACCTTAATGAATTGAGTATGATCAAATCCATACATTCCATGGTAATTTTGGATATTAATTTCACAAAATTTCAATGTTTCAAAGCCATTCTGCAATAGTTCCACAAGTCTAGATTCCATTTTTTCAATACATCCTATTTTTCATCGCATTTAGAGAAAGTTATGGAGTGTTCGATTGAATGGGTATGCAAAATTTTAGCATGAAATTGGAGGCCCCTTAAACCATGCCAGATGTTCTCAATTGGATCTTTCCTTTAGTTGAGGAGAAGCTCATGTAGTGTATTTTAATATCATTCCTTGGTTTCATGTATGTGTAGAAAATATTTTGATGTTTTTGCAAAAATTGTTATAATATATACTAACTTTTTGATGTTGAGGGAAAGTGTAGTTGTAGCCTCCTACGCATAGTGCTTGCCATGTAGGAATTGGGCCTTAAGAGTCCATGCTTACATCTAGGATAATAATTATGAGTTGGAGGGGTACATGTAAGCATGAGAACCTCTTGGATCATGTAGACTATATTGCTAGGTAGGAGAAATCGTTTAGCTTAGTAAACCAAGTGAATTGTCTCCCTTCCATGAAAGGGTGTATGAGAGAGGGGATGCTATAGGCACATGGGAGAGGGATGCTATATCAAGATGGTGACATGCATCATATGTAACACTATTGAAGTGGGTAAGATTGCACACAAACGAGAACTAAATAGAATATTCCTTTTTCAAAAGAAAAAATTGATACTTTTTTATCATAATGAAAAATACTATTACACAATATCATAATGGAAAAAAATGTATTTTAAAAAAGGTCCTACATTTAAACATACATTTCTTTAAAATTTTCAAATATGGCAAAATGTCAGTGGCCATACACTATAGGAGGGGCTCTTGAAACCAAATGGGTTCACACCATCCATATCCAATCCAAGTCTCAAGTTCTTGAGTTCTTCCTTGAGACTTGGCCATGTCTCATCAATATGTCTCCAAGCTGGAATGTTTGCAACTAATCTCCACTTGCCATCAGTTGATCGATAGGAGGAATGCCATGACATGAGCTTGGGAATGGATTTTCACTTGAACATATGTTACATGTGAGGGACTATGGGAAACACTACACATTACAAGGCACATCTAGAATTTTGAGATATGCTCTATATCTTGCCTCACCCATAGAGAGCACACTCTTAAAAGCCTTATGTGCTCCACAAAATAATCCTCTTATCATCAATTCTTTATGTTCAAAAGTGCTTTCGTTCACACCATATAGCATTGAACACAGTGCACTAGACCAAAATAGAAGCAATATTTGTGTAAGCAATGTGAATAAATATTAAAAGCAAATGACTTACAACTAATGCAAAACATTAGTTCTATGTACCTTTAACAAGCATCCTCATGCATACTCCCATTCTTCCACCATGATATGCATCCCCTCATCTTTCTCTACTCTCTCCATTTCCTCATGCAACCAATCAACATGGATATCATTCGAAAGTGTTGCTAGATGCTTAGGGTATGCCTTACGAGAGCCATGTTGCCTCTAAAAGAGAGATCTTTTTGCTTGCCTTCTTCCCTTTGCATCCTCATGTCTTGTAACCCATCTACTCATCACATCACTATTATGGATGCAAGTGAAATTGAGATCATCAATCAATGCTCTATCAATTACTTTACTTTGTCCTTTCCCTTTTGAGGCACAATAGAGGTCATCCTCAACTCCTCTTCATTGCTCCATAGTCATGGCAAAGAATTGTCCACTTGACTAAGAAATTCTGAAATATATATAAGAGACTCTTGTATCAACCATCCCTCGGCCATGCTTCCTTCAGGCCTTGCACTTTGCCTCACAAAGTCTTTTAAGGTCTTCATGAAGCGCTCTAGGAAGAACATCCAATGTGCATGCACAGTGTCGCATAAAGCAATTTCATCCACCAAATGCACAATGAGATGTAGTTGGCTTGTGAGAATGGTTCGTAGAAAAGTTTCCTCTACCAAACAAACCACCTCCACTGCCATAACGTGCGCATCATCTTATGTGGCTAGATCAATTGCTTTGGAACTAACATATCTGAAAAACAAATGAATAGCATGTTATACCTCATGCACATTCATTTTGAAAAACTATCAAATCAAAGTGCAAGGTATAATGAAGTGTGATCTGACATCGGTTTTACATACCTCACAAGCTCGCCCATCTTATAAATACATTTTTTCAAACTCTTGTTTGCACAATGGTTGTTGATGCTAGTAGGTAGTATGAATTGCACACATAAGAGCACATGTATATATGGTTTGAGGCATTACAAAATTTAATTTCAATGTATAAGACTTGGAAAACACTTACTTGGAGCATCTTGTGCCAATCGTGGGACTTCAACCCATATAGTTGCTCAACACCTCTTTTCTTAATGGTTGTAAAGGCCCCCTTCAATGATCTCATGCATCTAGTGGGAGTACACAAATTAATGATGGTCTGCTTTACCTACTTCTCCTCTTGCTTTGATATAATCCATGGTGCACATGGAAGACAAACGTGCCCACCCTCCTCTTGTGGCCAAGCTTGATGCATCTGTCCTGTAACTCGCAAGTCCTCATGTACGCTGACATTTTCTCATTTACCAATAACATGTTTCCAAATACCAAATGCCACATTCTTGAAGATGTGCATGGGAGCAAGAAGATGGATGATCTTGAGATGAATAAAAGTTAGAATAATGAAGTCAATAGTTATAATTAATATAACCAATGGTATTAGAGTAGAGAGGTGATTATAATTCCTACCATAACAATCGTTGTATCCTGGAAAGTCATCTATTGTCTACATCAACACTGCTTTCAAGTCGAAGTGTCAAGAGGAGAGAGGCCTACTCACATCCACCACCACCACAACACCTCTCCATAGTTCCTGTAGCTCATCAATCAACAGTTCGAGATAAACATCCATGTGCTTTACTTTATGTTTCCTTGGAATTAGAAGGGACAACATAAGATGTTCGTTCTTGATCACCATTAATGGTGAAAGGTTGTAATTTACTAACACAACTAGTCACATGCTGTATGCGGTGCTTTTGAAACCAAATGGATTAACTCAATCCATAGCTAGGCCAAGTCTCAAGTTTCTGGGCTCTATTTAAAAGTTAGGCCACTCATCTTCAATATGCTTCCAAGCAAGAGTGTCTATAAGAATTCTCCACACACCATCATCCGATCGATGTGAGGAATGCCATGACATGAGCTCTGCTATGGATTTCCACTTGAACATGTGTTTGATGCGAGGAATTATAGGAAAGTGTCGCAAGACTTTACGAGGTACATCAAAACTCTTCACATCTATTCTATACCTTGCTGGGACAATGTTAAGCCTCCTTATGCATCCCATGAAAGAGAATGCAATCATTGACACATGCATGTATGCGATCATAATCCAATCCTCCAAGAGATGTCACATAGCATCTCACTATGTCTCTTGAGGTGGGTAGTCTATTCCCCTTTGGAAGCATGTTTGATAATAGCCTGCATCCAATATCATCAATTAACGATTAAAACATATTGAGATTTATTCATTGCGAAACCCTTAACCACTAATTCAAATTTGCAAGTTAGAATGCTTACTTCAATAATGCATCAAGACTTGCATTGCTCCATCCATAAACTGTTTGTAGATTGAGAAGTTCAAGTGAAGCACGTAAAATAGAGAATGTGAACCCTTTAAATACCGGTGTTCTTGTTCCATATCATCATCGTCCATACCTTTGGGATTATTCCTCAAAAGATGCCACACCATATTATCAAACAATTCCTCTTCCACGACTTTGTGGGGTGCATGGCTATTATCATCCCTTTCCCACTCATCTCTGACAATAGATCTCGAAGCTTCAGCATCATCTCATCGACGCTTCGCATGCTCACGTTGAGCGTAGGGCACCATGTTAGGGTGTGGTACTGAAAAAAATGTCCATGTCATCGATGTTGAAAAGGCATGACTAGTTCACGTAGAATTACCATGAATCACATTGATAAGTATGAAAAATGGGATCCGACAGTAGATCCAATAAGTGTTGCAAGAAGTTGATGGTCTTTTTTTATGCTTTTGCATTATGTTGAAGTTTGTTACACTCCTTCCTTTCCACACAAGAACAAACACCCCACGTGTGGATTTTGCCATATAGATGTTGTGCCGAGGCAAAGCACCAATGGGATGAGGCATCTTTAATGGGGATGGTTTTGGATGACTTTTGTGATGGTGATGGTAGCACTCCACCATTACCTCATGAGGTCATGGAGGAGGTGGCATTTGATGATATGGTTTTTTATCTATTTCTCTATGATCCCAAAGGGAGTGATGATAGTTTTGAGAAGGATCACATTTTTACCATTGTAGAGACACCAATATTTGAGGGGTGCACAAGTTTTCTCTATCTTTCATGCCTCCCTTGAGGTGCAAAACTTGTAGACAATCTATGGATGGAGCAATGCAAGTTTGGATGTATTACTCAAGTAAGCTTTCTATCTCTCAAACATGGTGAATTATGCTCATATGGATCAATTTGAATACTTTTTCTTATCAGTTACTATCTTCACATGCAGGCTATTGTGTAACATGCTCCCCAAATAGAATAGATTACTAGCACTAAGAAATATGGTGAGGCACCCAAAGGGTTGGATTATAAACGCACCCATGCATGCATGAATGATTGATTGCGGTGTCATTAGTGGCTTTGAAGGAGCCAATGGAAAAGTGGATGATTATTGTGGCACAATCCAAGACATATTTAGGCTGCAATTTTTTCGCTTCTTTGTGTATGTTTTGGATGTCAAATGGCAAATGAAAATGGTGGAAAAAGGGCCTAATGTAACAATAAAATGCCATGCAAGTGGCTACGTAACTGACTATACAAAGTTTTAGCAAACAAAGAAAGATAGGCTCGTAGTGCCACAACAATGTGAGCAGGTATGCATTTTTTAACTAATGTGTTTTATGTATATATATATCTAAGCTCACGTACCCCTTGACTTTTGATATGCTAATTAATTGTTGTATGTGTATTTGAGTAGTTTATCTATCAGTCAATGGTGCATGACACTAAATGGTGTTACGTCATCCCTGTTGCACCACATTCCAAAGGGATGTACAATACATTCATTGATATGGAGCATATGGAGAATGTAGCAGGCCGCAATGAAGATGATGTTGAACATGCCAATGAAGATGTTATGATCAATGATTAAGAAATAAGAGATGATCATGATAATGAGGATGAGCATGCCATTTCTCATGATCATGAGGATGACCGTACCATTGATGATGTCATCGACTCTTGAGATTTGCACATACACTACAAACTCCCATTCTCACTTTTTCGGGAATCTTCACATTATTAAAGTTCTTCCATAATCTACTGAAATGACTATAGCTAGCAAACTGTTCATTGCTCTCATCTCAGTACCATTATCAATGGACAGAATATCAATAGTGGAATAAAATTAATCATAGCCTTACAAATTGATCAAATGGATATTGATGTTGATCATTTCACAAGGATGGATCTTATTGAAGATGGGATCAAATCCTGACTAGTCCATCATTGTATTGTTCTAAATTGATGACAATTCTATTGTATATGTTGTCTTTTAATTATCATCTCATGATTTGTTTTTTAATATACATTGTTGTAAATGCATGTAGTGGGATTGTGTAATGACATATGTTGTAATGTACTATGAGATGGTTTAAAGAAGATGGTTTTTATTTTTTTTAAAGGTATGGATTTTTTTTAAAGAAGAGATTTTCTATGCTATCGTGTGTAATGACACGTGTATATATGCATCTATAACACATTGTTTATGCGTATATACATGCTCTGTTACATGCATTTTTGAACTCAGTATACATGCAAGTTTAGATGCCCATATACATGCACTCGATATTACTCATATACATGCGCGACCATACACGCGCCCATAACTCATCGCATGTATCCAACACGTGTATGGAAGCATTATCTTGTAGTAGTTGTGCAGCCCAACAATGGAGATGTGTTGCTATAGCAGGCCCAGTAAGAAGGTGCAGAGGGTGGTGCCCATGGAGGAGATGATGAAGAGGAAACGGATGAGCACACTGACTCTAATGATGAGTAGTCAAACCGTGGAGGCCTATGGCTTTTTCATGAATGAAGGCCTATGGTTTTTTCCTTCAGTGTATAAATACAAAAAAGGGGGGTGGATAAGGGCAAGGAAACTCCTAGCTCTAATCTACCTTTTAAAAAAAAAACTCTGCAAATTCGTCGATGTTTTCGTCGGTATAGTGTTTGTCAGTATTTTAGCATAGTCGATATATCCAAATATTAACAGCGGTATAGTGTTTGTCAGTATTTTAGCATAGTCGATATATCCAAATATTAACATCGGTATTTATGTCGCTACATATTCACATTTTGCATTGGTAATATCAATGTTTTTATGTCAATAAAAACTTGGTAGAAAACACTTGTTTATTGATGGTAATATCGATGCCACTATGGATAGTAATATTGATGTTACTATAAAGATAGTCGTTCATTCTTTTGACATTAATATGGACGTGATTCCATCGATATAAATGGAAGCACCATCCATCCCCTCCATATTCCCAACTGCCCCATCAAGGTTTTTCTCCACCTGCAATGCAACCCCAACTCCAATCCTCTTTTCCCCAAGCTCCTTTTCCCCAACCTCGTCCCCAAGCTCCACTACTTGGCAAATCAGATGCTAAAGATTCAGACATGGAGGTGCTAGACCTTGGTAAAAGGGCACGTGATGAGAAAGCTCCAAGTCATAAACCTAGTCGTCCAAAGAAAAGGTTGACGATTGCTGATCTACCCATAACCAAAGAAGTGGAGATGGCCAAAAGTTCTGTCGGCCCTAAGGTGTCGAAGACGCAAAGAAGTAAGTGGAAACCTTCTCACTTCCCTCTTAGAGAAGGACAAGAAGACTACTCAATAGTAGATGATCTTGCACATCGCACCATGAATATCACTTTATCCCAACTTGTTGCACTCAGTCCACGAGTTCGAAGAGAATTACAACAAAGCATATCCACACTGAAGTCCAAGAGAAGTGGAAAGGTACGTGATATTTCTGTCATCTCTGAAGATATCGACTGCTACCCTCATACGGTTGATATGATTATAAATAATTATCGGGTAAAGAATGTATGTGTGAATGGTGGTGGTGCATGCAATGTAATGGTACCTAGGATTATGAATGCACTCACCCTCAAGTGCACTCGGAAGTCATCAACTAGAATCAAAGTAGCAGACGGACGAAGGTTGCACACACATGGCATTATTGAGGACCTACCCATCGCAGTTAATGGTTTTACAACCACAATGAGCTTCTATGTGGTCGACATTGAGGATACTGGGAAGAACCATTCGGCGATACTTGGGAGACCATGATTGCAATGAAGTGATGTTGTTAGCTATTGGAAGACTGGATACATCTCCTTTGGGTCATCTAAAGACAAGATCCCAGTGCAACCAAGAGATGATCCTCCTGTGGAAGAAGAAAGTTCCTCTTTTGTGTCCTCTCTTTCACCCTCACCCTCATCAAAGTCAACTGGAGACACAGACAGGGGAGAGGACTTCACTGATAAGGAGGTATATGTTCTGGATGCTACCAACCCACCTGAAGAAATGGTAACTGCTACTTCCCAACACCTCCAATCTATGCTTTCTAATGACCTGAGTTCTGAGGAAAAGGATGATGTTCAAATATTTCCTAAATCTCTTTGCTACAAGCTATCATGATTTGAGACATGTGAAAGCCATTGAGCACAGATAGAGCTCAAACCCGATGCCAAGCCCGTGATACAATGCTACAGATACTTTGGACCAGATCAAACAGATGCTTTGAGACTAGACATCACAAAGTTGGTGGACATTGGGTTTATCGTACCCGTTCACAACACCAAATGGGTGTCACCGATCGTTGTCACTCCAAAAAGAAATGGTAAGTGGAGGATTTGCATTGTCTAGAAGAAGTTAAATGCAACAACCAAGAGGGATTATCACCCATTACATTTCCAAGACATCATTTTGGAAAAAGTAAGTAGGCATGAGATGTATACCTTTTGTGATGGTTACTTGGGCTTCTATCAAATACATATTGCAGAAGAAGATGTCATCAAAACCACTTTCCACTACATCGTGGGGTACATTTGCTTTCAAGGTGATGCCATTTGGGCTCATAATGCTCCTGCCACTTTTCAACGTTTCATGCAGATGGTATTTGCCCCATACTTAGGAGTTTTTATTGAAGTCTTCCTTGATGATTTTTGTATCTACTCTACACGGCAAGAGTACCTCACCAAGGTTCGCATGGCCTTCCACAGAATTAATGAGGCCAAGGACAGTCTCAACCCAGAGAAGTGTACGATTAGGGCCACACATGGATGACTTCTTGGGCATATTGTTTCTGTTGATGGTATACGCAGTGTATACACCCTAATCCTGAAAAGGTAGATGCCATTCTCAAGCTACCTCCTCCCTCCACTAAGCACCAGCAGGTTCGCTCCTTTGTCAACCTAGCTGGGTATTATCAACACTTTATGGATGGGTATGCTGCTATGACTCAACCTATTAGCTTGTTATTGAAAGACAACATTGAATTCTGTTGGAATCAAGAGTGTGACTGTGGGTTTACACAAGTGAAAAATGCCTTAGCTTCAGAACCCATTCTCAAGCATCTAAGGTTGTGAAGCAGTACCACGATGGATTTTGTGGTGGTCATTATGCGGCTGATTACACAACCAAGAAGATTTTGCATGCTGGCTATTATTGGCCAACTTTGTTAAAGGATGTCACATTGCATTGTAAAATATGTGAGTTCTGCCAGTTCTTTGGTAGGAAGGATTTGCATCCTAGATAACACCATCCTATAATCTCCATTCATCCTTTCCAGAAATAGGGGATTGATTTTGTAGGGCCTCTACCTATTACGGCTCGAAAGAAGAAGTACATCTTGGTGGCTATCCAATATGTCACTAAGTGGGTAGAAGCTTCTCCTCTTCCAATAGCAACTCAAAAAGCACTTGCTGATTTCATTTTTTATCGCATTTGCACAAGGTTTGGCACTCCTATGGAGATCATCTCCGACCATGGAGGACAGTTCATGAGTGATGTAGTGAAGTTGCTGATGGATCGTATGGGCATCAACCATCGTTTGCCATCGGACTTATATAGTTCCAAGGCTACAACAGCCTGACCACACAAAGACTCAGAGGCATCACACAAGAAAAAAAACAAAGCGCACACAAAAATCACACCAAAATAGCAAAAATGTGTTTGATCCCTAGGGATCAAACAATCATAGTCACACAACCAAAAATCTTGAGTGTGTAGTTTGGTCACCATGACTCAACAAGGATATTGGAATACCCTCACCTTGGGTCATCCTAATTACACAAAAATTGAAAAAATCACCACACAATATTTTTGGTTTTTTATTGTTTCCACACAATCACACTTGCCACACTAACACACAATACACATAGCACAACCACAAAGTGACACACCAAACCTCAACGATATACAATGGTCAAGTAGGATGCACTAATGGCATCTTATGCAAATCGATTGGAACGATGGTTGTTGCAGGTTATCGCACATAGTGGGATCAAAAAGTGATCGAAGTAGTATGGGCATACAACATCACCCATAAGACGGCAACTGGTCATACACATTTTGAGCTCGTGTATGGAATCGAAGCTGTGCTACCTCTAGAGATCGAGTTGCCTACTCTAAGAATTGCTTTTCAGAGCAACAATTGTCTGCAAATGAAAAGATGGAAGCTCGATTGATGTAGTTGGAAAGACTAGAAGAGACACGCCGACAATCTCTTCATCTTGTAGAGATCAAGCAGAATAGACAAAAGGCTTGATTGGATACAAAGATCTGCAAAGGGTGGGAACGATAGTTCAATCAAGGTGATTTGGTGTTGTGCTTTGACAATAGACTTGACCATCAGTTCGATAAGAAATTTCTTTCAACATTATCAGGTCCATATAAGGTGATCAAAGAGAGAACCAATGGTTTAGCGGAGGTGCACAAATTAGCAGATCCACATCACTAGAAAGGCTTCAACAAGAGATTTCTGAAACCATATCATACTCATCTCTGACCTACTCATGGAAATGCTATGCATTCCATGACTACCGGGGGGGGGGATCTATTAACCAATAAAATGAACTCTTATAAATGTAATAAGTAAATGTGTGAATGCATGTGTGGCATTAGTTCCATAGAATAATACATGTCCATGGTCCCATGGTTGAGGTGGCAAGGAGCTCCATGTGCCACCCTCCATGTAGGCAAGCATCTTTTCAATCATGCATACAGGTCAAGGTATGTGCATTATAATATGCATAAATGTGATGAGATGGAGGAGCATCTTGAATGGGTCATGCCTCCACCTCACCCGCATTTAATGAGAGGGAAGCTAGTCCATGGTCCAATAATAGAGGTGGCAGAGCATCTTTTGCCAAACCATCCAAAATATAAAATAATGAGGATCAAATCAAAGGATCTAAGATATGGTCTGGAGCATAGGGAAAAAGAAGCCCAACTATTGTCGCTTACAATTCATGGTGCGATCGACTATGGGCTAGGAAGAGGACAAACTTAGAAAAGTAGCATTATTATATTTGGGGGGTTACAACCTCACCTTGCCTATTTAAGAATACCATAGAAGAAGCCAATCCCTCATTTAGTGTTCAAGCTGAGAAAGAGTTATCGTGGCTCAAGTCATTTTAGGGGCCAAAACAGACACATGAGGTACTTGCTTGTGTATTTGATATAACTCCCTGGATTACTAATGTGATGAAAGCGCAAATTCAAGGGGAAAGATTGGAGGTTGAAGGAATGGAAACTTTTACCATTGATTAGCATATGGGAGGTGACTTGAAAGCAATTGAGTGTGTACCTAGTTGTGAACAATGTGCTAACACTCTTAAGCCCTATCCATTTTCTGTAAGGTTGGTAAGAGACAAAAAATCGAAGGGAGGTAAAAAGAGTATTCCTCAAAATCAAGGTGACGAGGACATAATAAATGGGGACACAAACAATTGGATTGGTGGTGTTATGTCTGCCAATATGCTAACTGAGCTAATATGCATTTGAAAGATAGAAATTGGAAACCCACTATTTCTTTTGAATTAAAGAATGTTGAATTTTGCACTTTACATGCATTCATGCAGGTAATTGACCTCCTATTGAAGTGTCACATTGATTATGCTTTTACAATGCAATGTAAAGATAGACAGCATTCACCTCTTTGAAAGGTGGAGGATCTCCTAAACTCAATTGACTGCCATGATGAAAATGCATAAATTGTTAGTGATAAGATATTCTCCAAAATGAGTTATGAAATTGCAAAAAACATATCCATAAGTGGAGCTAAGGAAAAACATTTTTTGTAGAGACCTAAAAAAATGAAGTACTCTACAAATCCTTGGGAAACATGGAAAGATGTGTGTAACTATACAACTTTTGAGTGCAACACTGAAACAAGTCTTATGGTAGCTCGTGAGAATGTTTGGTCTTCATTCAATAAAAAAGTAAAATTGATGAACAAACCAAGGACAACCTTATAATATTATAATAGTTTTCAAGAGGTGCATTGAGAATTTACAAAGGCCATGGTGGATGCATGGGGTGAAACTAGCATTACACATTACATGGTACAATTTCTTTGTTTTTCTTTGTGAACTTGCATTTAGATTGTCTTATTTATGCTTTGATCTTTTCATTACTTTTGCAACATATATTGTACGTTGCATTTCATATTTTATGAATGAATATAGTTCTCTTGACATATGGAATACATAAGAAATGGAAAAGTCACCTTATTAACCAAGAGGAGTATACTTCAGAAATACAAGACATGAAGGAGGAAAGACTCATTCAAATTTTATTGTAGAGATGTTTAATTGGTTTACATATATACTTTTAGAAGAAAATTACCAATGGAAAAGGTGCAAACAAGTAAAATAGCAACAATAGTAAGAAATGAAGCTAAACTAAGGTCATTATTATAATGGAGAGCTCACACATGACCAACACGACATGTTACATGGAGATCTTCACAAAGGTGAAGGAAAATTTTAGAAATAATTTGCCATGATTTAAAAATGTATCAATGTTTACATTGAAATTAAAAACATGTCTTCATATGTACATCGTCAAAGCTAGTCACTCTTTAGTTTCTTGACACCTGACTCCTCATCTTTTGGCATTTATTCTCAGTAACATAAGAATTTATTAAGAGTGTAACCTTGTAGGAATTCAATACTTGTCATTCCACGACCAAGGGCATATCCATCATAACATAAAAATTATCTGACTCTAAAAGGCCAAAAAGTGGGACCATATCCAAAATTATGACTTGTTGTTTCCTTGATGAGCAGGGATTTTCATTAACGTATTCATGTTTTTGTGAACATGTATTCACATCACGTGAGCGTGAATATGGAGTTGTTCACGTCGATAACCTACAAAAAACACCAAAAAAATTGGCAATTTTTACTGTCAGTTCTTTGTCTAGTACTATCAATTTTTGCATTACTACTACTGGGATTTACAAAGTAATCGGTGGTAAAATACCGGTGGTATAAACATAGGTACTGGTGGTATATTTCTTTGCACAAATTTTGCGCCTTCCTGCTATTTTGTGACTATATCATATCTGCGAAGTGGTATTTGGTGCTTGTATGACAAGGTTGTGGTTCATTGTCTTGCTCTTAATCAAGTGGGACAAATGTGGACCACGATCATTGTTGTTTCGGAAGGTGTGCGAGTATGTGTTGTGCTTGCAGATGTGGTTGGTCACTCTAATTTCTTGCATTTTGGGGTGATTGCTAACCGCATACATGAGTGCAATTGCATACGAGTACTTGGTGAGCCCTAGGGAGTCGGGACCTAACCATGATTGGGGTTGTCTAAAGACTAAGCCTATGATCAGTGATGTGCACTGTGCTTTTGGGTGTGGTACACTACTATGAGTGTGCAATGTTTTGGTGGCATTGTTACGAATAAACACATCTAGGACACCGTAATGCATCATGACGTATGAGGTGCCGTCAATTTCGAATTACGGTAGATGAGGAAAAGAGGGAAGAAGCATGATACAAATATCAAAGAGGATTTTACAAGAAATAGGAAGTGACACAAAGGGTATACATAGCAAAAGGGTAATGGCGTGAAACTATGTTCATGGAGAAGGGTGGCTCATATACAATGGAAAGGGGTGAATGGAATACAAGTGAAGCGAAGTGATGGGGCATTCTATGTGGATTTAGGAAAACTAAGTGAGAGAGAGAGAGCATCAAAGGAGATGGGTGTGGACTAAGGGAGTGGAGAGGAGCATGGCTAGAAGTGGTGTGTTGGGTGTGTCAAATGAGGAGTGTGTGTCCATTACAAAGAATAGAGCCTTCTTAAATAGGCAAGGTGAGATTGTAGCCCCCCAAATATAATAATGCTACTTTTCCAAGGTTTGTCCTCTTCCTAGCCCATAGTCGGCCGTACCATGAATTGCAAGCGACAATAGTTGGGCTTCTTTTTCGCTATGCTCCAAACCATAACTTAGATCCTTTGATTTGATCCTCATTATTTTATATTTTGAATGGTTTGGCAAAAGATGCTCTGCCACCTCAATCCCTCTCTCCTAATATTTTATGTACCTTGGCCTATGGGTGACTCATCATTTTTTTGTCCTCCCAAATTATTTATATTATTGGACCATGGACTAGCTTCCCTCTCATTAAATGTGGGTGAGGTGGAGGCATGACCCATTCAAGATGCTCCTCCATCTCATCACATTTATGCATATTATAATGCACACACCTTAACCTATATGCATAATTGAAAAGATGCTTGCCTACATGGAGGGTGGCACATGGAGCTCCTTGCCACCTCAACCATGGGACCATGGACATGTATTATTTTATGGAACTAATGCCACACATGCATTCACACCTTTACTTATTACATTTACAAGAGTTCATTTTGTTGGTTAATAGATTCCCCCCCAGTCGTGGAATGCATAGCATTTCCATGACTCGGTCAGAGATGAGCATAATATGGTTTTAGAAATCTCTTGTTGAAGACTTTCTAGTGATGTGGATCCGCTAATTTGTGCACCTCCACTGAATCATTGCTTCTCTCTTTGATCAGCTTATACGGACCTGATAATGCTAAAAGAAATTTCTTATCCAACTGATGGTCAAGTCTATTGTTGAAGCACAACACCAAATCACATTCATTGAACTATTGTTCCCACCCTTTGAGGATCTTTGCATCCTGTCGGGCCTTTTGTCTATTCTGCTTGATCTCTACAAGATGTAGAGATTGTTAGCATGTCTCTTCTAGTCTTTCCAACTGCATCAATCGAGCTTCCATCTTTTCATTTGAGATAATTGTTGCTCTGAAGCGATTCTCAAGGTAGGCAACTCGATCTCTAGAGGTAGCACAGCTTTGATTCCATACATGAGCTCAGAAGGTGTATGACCAGTTGCCATCTTCTAGGTGATGTATGCCCATACTGCTTCAATCACTTTTTGATCCCACTGTGTGCGATGACTTGCAACCATCTTCCCAATAAATTTGCATAAGATGCCATTAGTGCATTCTACTTGACTGTAAAGTTTAAATAATACTATATATATGTGCAGGCGTGTGTGTGTGTGTAATATTATATACATTAATGTAAAAATCTTTCTAATATCATAAATCTATATACTTTTTAAATTATAATTTTAAATATTTATTTGTAGAAAATATTTAAGCTTTGAGTTTTAAAAGTTTTATGTTGCATGTACCTTCGTTATTAAAATTTGAAAGAGATGGTTTGTAGTGCATATACTTGTTTGAATTGCATAGTTGTGTTTCATGGTGTTGCATCGAGTTTATATTTAATAGATTAACATGATCTATTTAGCCTTGGCAAATTCACCACATATATTCACATCAAGTTTGATGGTGTTGCATGGTGTTCACATGCCATACATTAAAATGATCTATTTGGTCTTTGCATAATCTCATCATGATGTTTTTAAATGTATTGCATGTTATCAAAGCTAAAGTACTTTTTTATTCACTGCTGTTACAATGGCGGCCTCCAGCATCTAACTCTCTCTCTCAGCTTACACACGAGCAATGATGAATACCCTTGGGTTTTCAAGTGAATGCAAGAAGTATGAATAAGCATGTTAGTTGTGGGTGGTATATCATGGGGAGAAGAGCGATTGCTCTTGTTGCCATCTCCTTGTCACAAAATAGAAGGTAAAGCTCGACATTTTCTGACACTGCGATTGGAAATGCTGGTGTGATCATTCAGGTAGATGTGATTGAAGAGGGATTTATAATAGTAAATGTACTTCACAAGAAGATTGAATGTTGCCTACTCCTTGTGTCCTCTCCTACGGGGTTCCTTGATTATTTTTAGTTCTTGCAAAAGCATTCAACAAATCAGATTTTGTAAGGTCCTCTTCATGTGCTTAGTAGCAAACTCGTTTCCTTGTTGGGAGTATGGGCATGATAGACGCGCCGAACATGTCCATGATCTCTACAGAAGTTGATGAAGTTTGTGGAACAATACTAAGATTGATAATCAATTCATTTGTTTGCTTTTAAACAATGCTAAGATTGATAAATAATATGTAGACAGCAAGCAAGCCGGTGGAAGAGTGACACGTAGAGTAGAACACTGATCAGAAGTAAGATGATATCTCAACTAGAGATGCGGGCATGATACGAATGGGCAGTAAAATGTTCTTCTTGAAGCAAGAGCAACCATAATGTTGCACTACATCAGCAGTGAGGCTCCCATTAACCATATTTTGTGTCACTCTCCTCGGAGGAGGTCGGTCACCTATCATTTTGTCTACTTGGAACTTAGATATTTGCAGAGTTTGAAGCAAATGACTATTCTTTGGTTCTCGAAATGTAGAGTTTTGTGAGGTGAAGACCAATTGAATTACAAGGAAGTGCCCTCTTTGAATAGTCTAGATGAAGCTAAGGATTGTGCCTCGTGAGATGTGTATGGGGTTTAGGACTCGGCCGTAATAGATATCCACAAAAGCATACAATAAGTTCATAGTTTCATTCATCTCCTCTCCCTTAGTAGAATGAGGACCATTCATTTCAAATCCCTCCTGTTAAAGCTTTCTCTTGCTTTTGCATGTGTATCTTTCACATATGCACACACAAGCATTGGCGAAGAAACCCTTTCATAAGCATTTGATCACACTGGTAAAGTATGAAGGGAGACATGCAAGGAGTGTAATCATTCTTTCTAATCTCTTATTCTTCACAATCTAACACTCATCCGTCTTAAGAACAAAACTCACTTTTTCACCTAGCATGTGAAGAAAAAAAGAATTGTTAGTCCTTGCTACATAAAAGTACAATAGAAGATAACAAACACTCTAAATTTACTTACATTGATGAGGAAGTCTAGAAAATAAAATCATGGCTTGTTGAAGCCGTTGCAAATCAACAAATATATTATTGAACTCATTGTAGAAATAGGCAATGTTCCCATCTTTCCCTCAAATTTCCCCCCAAGTTGCTATGGTCAATGTGTCATTGATACACATGAATTCTCCGATTTTATGTTTCAATGCATCATTGCATGTTCTTTTTGCAAATCGCAGTTTTTTGCGGACAAGAAAAATGCTCTTTGTTATATCATGTGTGCGAAGTGTATCTTTTAGCAATTGATACAATGCATTGTATCCTTTGTACTTATGCCCACTTCATCACATACATTTTGTACCTCATCATTGCTTATAAGCTTTAGTAACATCTTGTAGGACTTTGTTTGTGAAGAGCACTCGTAATTTCTTCTTCTTCCAGCGACTTATCCGAAGCTCGATCCAGTAAAGATTGTCGAGACTTCTTGTTAGATGATGACATTTTCTTCGTTGCTGGTTCTGGTTGTGGCTTACGTTGTTTTTGAGGCGGGGTTTCGTTGGGTTCCTTGGGCTTTCTAGAGTTTGGAATTTCTTTCTCGCCCCTATCCTCCTTCTGTTCTCGCACTTCTGAAGATGATTCTTCTATCTTCAGGGATCCTACTGGAATGAGGATCTCTTCCATCCTTCTACCCCAATCCTCCGTGAACTTGTGATCGGCCGTGGTTGCTTGGACATATCGTAACCATTGAAGGTCAGATTCCACATAAGCCACCCCGTCGTCACCCATGGGCGGTGTACCAACTGCATCTGCAGCTAACAAGTCGGTGACATAAATGCACAACGGTCACCCTGGCATATCACGAGTGGAGCTCGATATCTCAACACTCCCCCTCGAGCTCAATCCTAATTCCTGCACACCAAGTTGGTCTCTGAACTTGCGCAGCTTCTCTGTGCCCAATGCCTTCGTGAATATGTCAGCTACTTGATCCTCTGTGCTGACATAAACTAGATCAATAAGACCTAGTAAAACCTTCTCCCACACATAGTGATAATGCACCTCAATGTGCTTTGTTCTAGCATGATAGACTGGGTTATTTGCCAAATGTATACTGCTCATGTTGTCACAATAAATGACAACTAGCCCATCTGTAGACTGATGCATATCATAAAGTAGCTTATGCAACCAAGCTACCTCACATGCAGCCATTGCTGCACCCCTGTACTCAGTCTCTGTGCTCGACAAGGCAACTGTAGGCTGTTTCTTGCTGCTCCAAGTGACTGCAGCACTCCCAAAAGAGAACTCATATCCACTGGTAGATCATCTATCAGAAATACTACCAGCGCAATCAGCATCAGCGTATCCATGCAACTGTATCTGAACCCCAGTCTCATAAAATAGTCCATACTACAATGTGGACTTCACATACCTGAGTATGCGTCTAGCTCCATCCAAATGCGGTTTCCTTGGAGCCTGCATAAACTGACTTACCAATCCAACAACATAGCTCAAATCTGGCCTGTTAATAGTCATATAAATCAAACTTCCTACTATGCATCTGTACATAGTAGGGTCTTCTAGAAGCTCACCTGCATCTGCGCTCAGCTTCACATTATGCTCCAAAAGGAACTGAAATAGGCTTACAGCCTGTCATCCCATATTTGGATAGCATGTCCAATCCATACTGCCTTTGCAAGAGCCATATCCCACTTGGTGATCTAATTACCTCAATGCCCAAGAAATAATGCAGCTCTCCCAAATCCTTCATCTCAAACTTCTGCTTCAATAGCATTTTCACATGAAGGATATCTTCATCACTATCACCCGTGATGATCAAATCATCAACATAAATGACAAGCAACATAATACCTTTCTCTGTTCTTCTCACATAAAGTGAGAAATCTGCCTTGGAAATCTGAAAGCCAATAGTGACAAGATACTGTCCTATCTTGTCAGACCATGCTCTAGGTGCTTGCTTCAAGCCATACAAGGCTTTCTTTAACCTGCAAACAAACTCAAGATAAACAGCATGCACATAACCTGGTGGTTGCTCCATATAGACCTCTTCTTGCAAATCACCATGCAAGAAGGCATTCTTTACATCCATCTGATGTAAAGACCATCCCTTTGATGCAGCCATAGCAATGACTGCTCTTACGATTGCCATCCTTGCAACCGGACTGAATGTTTCTTCATAATCAATGCCATATGTCTGTGCATACCCCTTGACAACTAATCTTGCCTTATATATGTTCACAGAACCATCTGCATTGTGCTTCACCTTATAAACCCACTTACAGCCAATTGCATTCTTGTCTTTAGGCAAAGGCTATTGAGATATCGAGCTCCACTTGTGATATGCCAGGGTGACTATTGTGCATTTATGTCACCGACTTGTTAGCTGCAGATGCGGTTAGTACACCGCCCATGAATAATAGCTGGATGACAGCTATCCTTATGTACTCTAGTTCGTGGCTCAAATAGTATGCCACCTTAGTTAGCTAAGTTTGGTTTGAGACCCACATATAGGGTTCTTCTATTTCTTTGTACTAGAGTTCTTTTTGGCTTACACAACTAAGAAGAGAAAAACTGTTTTCAGCCTCCACCTTTGTGTGTATTCCCCCATTGTGTATGTGAGAAAGCCGCAAGTGAGACTCCTTCCTTCTCTCCCACTATCTTCACATGGTATCAGAGCCTGGTTCATGGTAAGGAGCTCAAGAAAGCAAACCAAGTTCGCGGTGTCCTGGTAAGAGGACCAGTGTTGCTTTCCTTTTTCGAGTTTGGGAGCAAATCTCTGCAGGTAGCACAGCCGGAAAGTGCAAGAGTGCATTGTCTCAGATTGAGACTCCCTTCGCGGTGTGGCGAGAGGGCAATATATGCTACGGGCAAGGGCAAAGCCCTTGGTGACTTTATTTTTCTAATTCGAGGCCATTTCGGGGCCCGTTTTGGAGGCGGAAGTTCTCTGCACGCACTCAGAAAAAGGCCCTGTTTTTACTGTGCGACCACTGTTCTGTAGGTCGGTGAAAAGTTGCCGCAGAAATTGCATCATATGCCTGTGCGTAGAGATATTGGGAGTCACAGAATCATCCTTGTTTCCTGTTGATGCAAAATCGTCACTAGGAAGTGACTGTGTGGTCAAATACCACTTTCATCAGTTTTGCAGATTTGCCCTTGTGAGGCTGAAGCTGTGTTTTTTGCAGTGACAGAATATTTTGCAGTGTTCTGTAATGGCGTCTGATTCTCTTTCACAGATTGTCACTGAAAAGCTTGACAAGAACAACTTCCAAGCATGGAAGTTTAGAATGACGAATTTCCTTATGGGAAAAGGATATTGGGAATTCATTACAGGAAATGAAGGAGAACCAGTTCTTCCTAATGTTCCCAATCAACAGGAAATGCAGGCATTTAACACTAGTTTGGTACCAAAACAGGACACTTGAGTGTCCTTTTTTGGGGGTTGCGAAAAAAATCAAACTCCTAATGTAGGCTTTAAAAACCAAAATGCTTCATTGGGCATGTAGAACATAACCCTATGCTTATGTAAAAAATGCTAAACATATAAAATACCTTTTTATTTGGAAGTACATAAGCAACAAAGTAGCATATGTCTTGAAAATGAACATTTTTCAGGATTTTTCCAAATATGCAAGCATCATTCTCTCAAAAAAAAAAATCCAATGATATCAATAGCATTTTTCCCAAGATATTTTGATAGCATACATCAGTCCAAGGAGGTAGAAGTTCACCAAAAAAATCATTTTCCTTTCCTAGAATTTTTTCCAAAAAAGTTGCATAAAATCAGCAAAAGTAACGCGTATTATCAAAACTCAATCACGCCACTAAAAAAAAATGTAGCCCTATCAATGAGAATGTTGATTATTGGTTTTCATGCTTGAGATAAGATAAATAAGCCATAATTTGATGTGTATGACACTAACTTAGCCTCCACTTAAGTAGGTTCTTATCGCCTAGTTCTAAAAAAACTGTAAAAAATAAAAATACAAAATTTGATCATCTTTTTTAAAAAACTAATCATAACTATGCTTGCACAAGTAGTCTACACCTATAGTTACAACAAATAATACACTTACACAGCTTTCCCCTTTGATGAAAATCAAAATTAAGCTCATAATTAGACATTTTATGTATTAAAAACAGGTTGCGCAAAAGGCCATGTATGAGAAGAGGCCCAAAAAGTGGCTATAAAGTTTTGAAAAATTCAAAACAAAGTAGTATTTACCCTATATAACATGGGTGCACCTCAAGTTTTACATTATTAGCTTGCATATGGAAGGAGAAAAATTCATGCTCCACCTGTATAAAAAACGTCATTTCAATATTAGCGAGTCAAAAATTTATCCAATAATTATCGTTTGATGATTCCAAGATTTAGTTTACATCATGGGATTTCCATCAAGCCAAGTTTCATGATCAAACTATGTCCCTTCTAAAAGTTATGTCCAAATTACTACTGTTTTGAAAACAGCAAAAATCATGCGTTTTATCAGTATGTGTGTAAGAAAATTAAAATATTGCCTTGCAAAAGCTAAGAAAAGTGCAATTTAAAAAATCTCAAGGATTTTTTGGGTCTTGAGGAACATCTGTGGATGTTAAGCATTTCAAAACTCTTAATAGATTGCCCACAAAAATTCAAGAAAAATGCTAACTTTCAGGACACTTTAGTGTCCAATTACAGAACTAGTGTTAAAGGATGGCATGAGAGAGCCAGAAAAGTTATGTACTAGCTGTCTATCAATATTTCAGATTCTATGATTGTGCATATTCAGGATGCAAGTACGCCAAAGGAGGCATGGGATACTTTGGCAAAAATGTATAGCACAAATACGCAAGCCAGGAAAATGCAGCTCAAGCAGGAGTTGCACAATGTGCAGAGAGAAAGTATGAGCATCAATAACTACCACATGAAGGTGAAGAAGATTGCAGATGCACTTGCTTCCATTGGGTCGCCAGTGGAAGATGATGATTTAGTTTCTGTGACCTTGAATGGTCTAGGAAAGGATTATGCACAGTTCCGGACATCCATTTCCGTCCGTGAAAAATTTTCTAATTTTGAGGAGTTGATTGCTCTTCTGATTTCTGAGGAGCAGAGAAATGGTGGTGCATCTTCTTCAGGAGGAGCTTCAAAAGAAACTGTCTTCTACTCAAATGCTGGAAGAGGTAGAGGTAGAGGTAGAGGAGGCCGATCTGGAGGCCGTGGTAGAAATCAGAATATGCAGCAAACTCAAGAAAACCAGTCCTATGGAGGAGGACGTGGTAACTCTAGAGGCTGGGGGAGCCAAAGAGGTCGTGGTGGATGGCAAAAAGGCCAAAATGCAAATAGCAATGTTGAATGCTACTACTGTGGTAAAATGGGTCATATGGCTAAAGACTGCTATAAAAAGCAGAATGACATCATGAATGGAAAATTGCAGCAAGGGAATTATGCATCTTCTAGTAGACAGGGTGATGATAAAAA
The DNA here is from genome assembly GCF_041138505.1 of Cibotium barometz. Classification (NCBI taxonomy): domain Eukaryota; kingdom Viridiplantae; phylum Streptophyta; class Polypodiopsida; order Cyatheales; family Cibotiaceae; genus Cibotium; species Cibotium barometz. Next base: position 45,966,376 of record NC_141093.1, on the reverse strand, counting down.
TGAGCATCTGTTTATGGTGCAGCACATGACCAATTCTGTGATGACAAGTGCAGAAGAAAGCAATGATGTGTGGTATGTTGACTCAGGTGCATCAAACCACATGACAGGTCATGTAGAATGGATGCAGGATGCAAGGAAAATTGAAAAACCAGGATTTGTGGAGACTGGTGATGATACTGCACATCCTATTGTGCAAATTGGTAAAATTCCTTTGTCTATGCAGGGTGGGAAAAAGAAATACCTGTCAGATGTATTTCATGTCCCGAATATCACCAAGAACCTGGTTTCTATTGTCAAATGGTTGAGCAGGGCTCGCAGGTCAGATTTAATCCTCATGGATGCTTTGTTGAGGATATGAAAAATAAAGGTTGCTTGATAGCAAAAGGGAAGAAGAAGGGCAGGATGTTTACATTGGATGCGGACATGCCTGAATTGAGTGTAGCAATGTTTGCACATGGGACCGGTGTTGCAGATATTGATATCTGGCATAAACGCATTGGTCATGTTAATGTACAACGACTTAAATCAATGCAGGCCCAAAATATTGTTGCAGGATTGCCTAAATTCAAGTTGCAAAAATGCATAAGGTATATGAAGCCTGTCAATTTGGAAAACAGGCAAGGAAACCATTTCCTAGACATGTTCAAGAGAGTAAGTAGCCATTGGAATTAATCCACTCTGATGTGTGGACTACTAAAGCTGCTGGAGGCTGTCATTATTTTGTCACTTTTATTGATGACTATAGCAGAAAAGTTTGGGTGTATTTTATGAAAAAGAAAAGTGAAGTGTTTGGGCATTTCAAAGCTTTTAAAGCTATGGTTGAAAAAGAAACAAGCCTACAAATAAAATGCCTAAGGTCAGATGGAGGGGGAGAGTACCTCTCAAATGAGTTTGCAAGGTTCTTGCAGGAGCATGGCATAAAGTAACAATATTCATGCAGTCATCCCCCACAGCAAAATGGACTTGCAGAAAGGAAAAACAGGCATATTGGAGAGGTATCTCGTGCCATGCTCAACAAAAAAGACCTGCCAGATTTTTATTGGGCTGAAGCAGTTGCTACAACAGTCTACATAATGAACAGGACTCCCATTGCAGCAATACATGGCATGACTCCAGAGGAGAGGTATACTGGTAGGAAACTAGATATTTCTCATTTAAAAATTTTTGGTTACATTGCCTATGTTTATGTGCCAGATGAGTTGAGGTCCAAGTTGGATCCAAAAGCTGAGAAGTGCATCTTTATTGGTTATTCTCTGCAGTAGAAAGGGTATAGGTGCTATAACCCTTCTATTCGTAAGTTTACAGTGAGCAGAGATGATGTTTTTGATGAGATGAGTAGCTGGTATAAACCAGTAAATGTGATTAACGATGTAGATGCACAAAATGGTAATGTTGCACAGAATTCACAGCAGTAATCACAAAATATTAGTGGACCTGGAGTGTCCTCTAGCAGTGGTTCACATTCTTTGCCATGGACAGGCAGATTGAGATCAGGAGAATCTCCTCAAAGCAATGCAGATAGTGGTATGCAGGTATCACGAAAAGGAAAAGAGAAGGTAGATCAGCCCATGTTTGATGTGAATGTAGGTCACTCTTATGTGGATGGTGAATCCAGTGGCTCAGAATAGAGCATTGATGATGAGTTGGGTATTCCTTCTGTTGTTACACCTGGAGTAAGGAAGACCAGGGATGTTTTGAGAGCACCTGGAAGTGAGCCTATTTTGCACAGGTCTACCAGAGCTAGGTATCCTGTGGATAGGCTGAAATATGATGGATTTACAGCCATTCACTATGCCTATATGGTCAAAGTGATACAGGAACCAGAACCCACTTCTTTTGAGCAAGCCATGGGAAAAGAAAAATGGGAGAAAGCCATGGATGAAGAAATGGATGCCTTGGAAGTAAATGCTACATGGGAATTGATGCCTTTGCCTAAAGACAAGAATGCAATTGGCTGTAAGTGGGTTTATAAGGTGAAGCACAATGCAGATGGTTCTGTGAACAGATACAAGGCAAGATTAGTTGTCAAGGGGTATGCACAGACATATGGCATTGATTATGAAGAAACATTCAGTCCGGTTGCAAGGATGGTAACCGTAAGAGCAGTCGTTGCTATGGCTACATCAAAGGGATGGTCTTTACATCAGATGGATGTAAAGAATGCCTTCTTGCATGGTGATTTGCAAGAAGAGGTCTATATGGAGCAGCCACTAGGTTATGTGCATGCTGTTCATCCTGAGTTTGTTTGCAGGTTGAAGAAAGCCTTGCATGGCTTGAAGCAAGCACCTAGAGCATGGTCTGACAAGATAGGACAGTATCTTGTCACTATTGGCTTTCAGATTTCCAAGTCAGATTTCTCACTTTATGTGAGAAAAACAGAGAAAGATATTATGCTGCTTGTCATTTATGTTGATGATTTGATCATCACAGGTGATAGTGATGAAGATATCCTTCATGTGAAAATGCTATTGAAGCAGAAGTTTGAGATGAAGGATTTGGGAGAGCTACGTTATTTCTTGGGCATTGAGGTGATTAGATCACCAAGTGGGATACGGCTCTTGCAGAGGTAGTATGGATTGGACATGCTGTCCAAATATGGGATGACAGGCTGTAAGCCTATTTCAGTTCCTTTGGAGCAGAATGTGAAGCTGAGCGCAGATGCAGGTGAGCTTCTAAAAGACCCTCCTATGTACAGACGCATAGTAGGAAGTTTGATTTATATGACTATTAACAGGCCAGATTTGAGCTATGCTGTTGGATTGGTAAGTCAGTTTATGCAAGCTCCAAGGAAACCGCATTTGGATGCGGCTAGATGCATACTCAGGTATGTGAAGTCCACATTGCAGTATGGACTATTTTATGAGACTGGGGTTCAGATATAGTTGCATGATACACTGATGCTAATTGGGCTGGTAGTATTTGTGATAGACGATCTACCAGTGGATATGTGTTCTCTTTTGAGAGTGCTGCAGTCACTTGGAGCAGCAAGAAACAGCCTACAATTGCCTTGTCGAGCACAAAGGCTAAGTACAGGGGTGCAGCAACGGCTGCATGTGAGGTAGCTTGGTTGCATAAACTACTTTATGATATGCGTCAATCTACAAATGGGCCAGTTGTCATTTATTGTGACAACATGAGCACTATATACTTGGCAAATAACCCAGTCTATCATGCTAGAACAAAGCACATTGAGGTGCATTATCACTATGTGTGGGAGAAGGTTTTACTAGGTCTTATTGATCTAGTTTATGTCAACATAGAGGATCAGGTAGCTGACATATTCACGAAGGCATTGGGCGCAGAGAAGCTGCGCAAGTTCAGAGACCTGCTTGGTGTGCAGGAATTGGGATTGAGCTCGAGGGGGAGTGTTGAGATATCGAGCTCCACTCGTGATATGCCAGGGTGACCGTTGTGCATTTATGTCACCGACTTGTTAGCTGCAGATGCGGTTGGTACACCGCCCATGAATAATAGTTAGTCGACATGGGGCCATGAGTGACGGGGAGGCGTGAAGTTCATCGATATCTCCTACAACCATATATAAATGCTTGCTTTCGTAGCACACTTTTGAGCCTATGTTGGCATTGTGAAAGTTTATCCAAATTATCGGAGGCTGCCCACTGGAGTCAAGTTGCTTGAATGTGCCATCCACACCATTGACTAGGCCATCGGGAATGTTTATGTTGCCTCCACAAATCTTGACTATCACCGACTTGTTAGCTGCAGATGTGGTTGGTACACCGCCCATGAATAATAGTTAGTCGTCATGGGGCCATGAGTGACGGGTCTGTGAGGGGGGTGGGGGATCTTTGCTCTAGAAACTTTCTCCAAAAGTCCTTGGAATAGCTACTAAACAAGATGTTGAGTAGCGCGTCCTCGTTCTGGTGCAGGAAGGCTAGCTTCTTGCGGCGTATTAGACGGCGGTATTTCTTGGCGAGATGTGGGTCAGCCCTTGCATTTGGTTGGGTTGTGAGTCAGAGTGTGTAGGGTAGGGTTTTAAACTCGTCATCGTACTAACTATTGGAAGGGGTGGAGCCCTTGGGGGGGGGTGAGGGGTGTGATGCGGAAGTTTGTGATTTGTGAGGCTAAAGTAGGAGATCCCATGATATAATCGACGACACTAGCTTTGCCTTCGTGTGGGAAGCATGTGAAATTGCTGGATGTAGGCCAACGGGCTGCCCCGTTGTAGATGACTATATCAGAGTGGTGGTGAGTGTCAGGCAACCACTAGCGCAATAGTAAATGGAGAGGAGCCGGGAATGGAGTAGTTAGCACAGAAGCTGGCAACATCTAAGCAATCCATCTGAGTAATGCAGTTCCACATCTGGAGGCTTTGTTCTTGGATTGAGATGTGCACACTCCCTTGTTCCGCACCTTCCTTCGGAACCTCTGTGGTGGATTGATGCCAATGTATTTTTGACAAAAAATTACCACCTGCATACACAATTTCCACAGTTGTGGCATGCCTCGGCGTTACCACCTCAAAAAGTGTCTAGAGAGCCCACGCTGCAAGAATGGATGCAACTCCAGTTAGGACCTGATCAGATGATTCAAAAGCAATTGATGGTGTGAAACCCAACAAGTAGGCTCACCCGTGCCCTCCACAGTAGGCGTTGATCTAGAGCAACATGATCTAGGGCAAGCCCATGGGCAAGGGGCTAACAGGAATACAATTGAGCCCAGTGCGAGGCAAGGTATCGGGTGGGTGAACACCACAACTATATTTGATCGTCACAACAATGGGGTTAAGGGAGTGGTATCCGACAACAACAATAAGGACTTGCCGATCATGGGGAGACCACAACAAACGCAATTGAATCCGATTCCAATGGAAACTATCTTGCTGGAATACATTCCGGTCCTTAACACCAGAGGAGAATCAAGCCTGCAATTTCAAGCCTCTTTTCTTGACCATGGCAATTATCACTATTTTGCTACCTGTATCTTTGAAGTGGAAGAGCTCTGCTCAGATGCAACTACAGGAGCAAGTTAAGATGGAATCAACCTTGAAAGACACTCAAGATTAGAGTTTTGGAAACCTCTTCATGCACACATTCTCTGCCTTGAAAAGGCACATACATGTTTCGTACAGCCTTTTTTTCTAATTGCAGGATGTGGGTTTTGTAGTCCATAGTGAGTGCCATGTGTTATGGCTAAGAAGCCAGATGACACCCTAATATGTGTGGTGCAGTCATCTAGCCAGCCACTAATTAGCTGAATACGTGTAGGGTACTATGCAGAGTAATTGTCCAACTCCACCACATAAGATCTGGCGGTGTAACCACTAATGGTTCTTGATCATGGGGGAGAGGGGGGCATGCTCCACTTTGGGGCCATAATTCCAGTTTTGTAACGGATTATTTCCGCACAAGAATGTAGTCTCTTGTATGCTGTCTTGAGAGATGATACATCTTTCCAGCAATACAGAGCACTGAGTCTTGTTCTTCTGTCTTCTGTTCTTGCAATTCAATATCAGTGTTCCTTCCATGTCTGTTGCGATAGTTGTCTCTGTGAGCACTTTAAGCATCAACAACCTGTACATGTGATCTGGAGGAGTAGAGGCATTTTCAATTTGACCAATATATTTGTGATGTCATTTGTGAAGTTGCCATGTTGTTTTCCAGTCTATACATGACTTGGGGTTTGAAGCTTGGTAGTCCTATGACATCAAGGCTACAATCTTTGCCAATCAGAACTTCACCTGAAAGTTTTCATGTTAAATTTTTCATGGGCTAGCTGGAAATAATTTGCACATAATGCAGGAGAAATATATTGGAGTCTTAATGGACCGCTTCGCAGGATGTACATGGTATCTTTGTTGTGTGCAAAGGTAAATGACAGGAATTTTTGGAAAGTGACAGACTTCACTTCTAGTTACAGTCTTTTAAAGAGCTCGGAGGTATAACAATGGTAGAGGTCCGGTATTGAAACTTTGACAGGTAAAAAGGTGCTCAATGTACGTGTTTACATGTAAAATCTTTATGACTGTTGCCTTTTTATTTTAGTTTCTTTGGAATCACTTTCACAGATCCATTAATTCCTTTGTCGATGTTAGCACCCTCCCCTCCTCTCTCTTGCCATCGCCCAGCACCTGCTCGCCATCACGACCAGCATCGACCAGCACCTGCTCGCCATCACGCTCAACATTGACCTGCACCTGCTCGCCATTGCGACCTGCACCTGCTCCCTCACGTTCAGCTCGCCGTCGCCACTGCTCCCACACGCTCAGCCCGCCCTGCTCGCGCCACTGCTCCCTCACGCTCTGCTCGCCGTCGCCACTGCTCCCTCACGCTCAGCTCACTGTCGCGACCTGCACCTGCCCGCCATCACGACCTGCACCTGCCCGGTATCAACACCTGCTCAACCTGCGCCTGCCCCTGCTCGACCATCAGCTCGCCACTCCACCAGCCCGCCATTGCCCTGCTCGACCTACGCCACCACCTGCTGCTCGACTTGCTCCATCAGCTCGCCATCGTGACTTACCTCGCCACCTGCGCCACCTACGCTACCTGCATCAACTGCGCCACCTGCCTACGCTACCTGCGTCACCTGCTGCCCCCTTACCCTCGTGTACCTGCTGCTGCTCCCCCCGGCAGCCTGTTGCCTCTTCCACTCTGATCTGATCTGTAGGTCACAGTGAATTGCAAGCTTTGGCTTGCCACTGGCCCTGCGCACCCTACAGCAATGATAAACATGCCCTGCCCCTGCAGGAAACTATCGTACACCTAAACAGGCCCCCACCATGGCCCACAAACCCAAACAGTCCCCGAAACCAATTGTGGGAGACCTCGCAAAGCGTATTTCCAGGAGTGGACTCGCAATTGATAGCCAACCAGTCCTGAAAACATCGGGTGCCATGGGCACCAATGCAGCTCTTTCTACCGCAGCTATCATCTCGACTCCGGCCACTGCCTCCCCTACCAGTGTACCCACTACCCCCGTTACCACCGCGCTCAGCCTGCCCCCCACAGGAGAGGGTCACAGTTCCTTACTCCCCACACAGCTCCCTTTTTTATCCACCTCTTATGTCCCCCCTACCTCTCACCCAGCAGCCTTTCTCTACCCCCCTGCCCTATACAGCCAGCATATCCCCCACGCCCCCCCAGCCCTACGCCATGTCCCAGTTCGCATCCCCCCGGATCCCACCTGAGACGCTTGACTACATCTTTATGGAGTTGCATCGACTACGGGATCATACTGTAGCACACGACCAACTTATCTAGAGCATGAGACAGGAGATCACTCACCTCCACCAGGAGGTGGTCTCCCTCACCGCTACAGTCACAGCGGCCTCGCGCACCACACCAGTGGTGGAGGAGCGGATCGCCACCATCCAGACCGCTATTGAGGAGACTACCAGATGGGTGGATGTTGTGAGACGGGCACCCAAAGCAGCAGTTTCAGCCACCATCGCCGAGCAGGAACAGAGGGCCAGTAAGGCTCTCAACATCCGAGTTCGAGGTATCCCCCGAGCAGATTCACCTACCCCCCTCGCGGACGCGACTGCTTTCGTGACCTCCACCCTTGGCCTCGCCGAGCATGGGATCGAGCACGCATGGCGCACGGGACGGGATCCCACACGTCCACAGCCACTTATCATTCGATTCAGGGACACTCAGGAGCCTGAGGCAAGGAGGCTGGAGCCTGGGAGCAAGGAGGTTGGAGGAGCCTGGGGCAAGGAGGCTGGAGGAAAGAGTCACAGAAATGAGTAGGGACTGACCCAGGGGGTGGAGGTATATATACCCTCCAGTAGGAGGGTCGACTAGAAGGGGGTCGGCCCTGGGAGCTGGTTGGCTAGGGCTGGCCGACAGCTGGTCGGCCAGGGTTGTGTACCGACTGGCCCCAGGTTGGGTGCCTCTGGGTGCCCCCTCTGAGTGTAGGAAGAGCCTCCGAAGGATGGGAAAATAGTGCCAGATACAGGTGCAGAATTTGGAATGTAAGAACCTCACGAGGGGCGGGCACACCCACAAAGAAGCCCTCACTCAGAGCAGTGTGCACACAAGTACACTGTAGACAGGAGATGCATATAATGCTAACACCCCCTCTCAGCTCCTGTCGAAGAAGCAGGGAGCTGGGTGTGTCCGCAAGAAGCTGGTACTGTCGATGATGAGCCGGACCGTTGAAGGATGGTGAACGGGAGAGTCCCCCTCTGGAGAGTATGTTCCCTGTTGGGGCCATGTAAAGAAACAATCCAAGACTCGGAGTGTAGTGCAAATGGGGCGATGTAACTCCGCCCACAAACCGGGGCAGCAAAAGGAGCCCAGCTTGGATGAGGAGCTGGGAAGCTGGAGGATGATCAGAGGCAGAACTGCTGTGCTCTATAGGAAGCTGGAAGGGCTGGGGTGAGCAGAAGAGGAGCAGTGACTGTCTGCAGGAGAGGATCAACCAGCCTGAAGACTAGGAGCTCTGCAAGTCCAACTTAGATCAGAAACAAATGATCAGAGCAGCTCCAAAAAGGTTTGTCAGTGAAGAGTGTTGGGTTTTATGCTGTGTATGCACCCAGAGGAGTGCTAGTGATCATTAGTAGATTACTGGGGCACTTTTTACTTCAGTTAGTGGAGGTTTTTTCCCCCAGTTTAGCTCAGTTTCACTTATATGCAGTTTATAAGTGTTTTGGTCCACCCGGCACATTTTATGGCCGGACATGTGAACACTTATCTTTAGGGTCACTATTATGTGGCTATTGTACTTCACTTTTTTCATCAAGCAATAGACTGAAGTCGTGTTCTCTCTCTCTGTTGGTTTCCATGCCTGCTTGAAGCTTGTGTAAACCCTAACCCTAACACTTCATTGCCTTCAATTGGTATCAGAGCAGTGAAGGCTTGCCATTGCAGTACACAGTAGCCTTCAGTTTCTGTCCAGCCCGTACATAAGTACTTGTCCGTACCAGTTCGCCGTACAACTCTGCTGCCCGTACTGTTCCAACTCTGCGCAGCAGATAGGTGCTTCCGTACAGTCAGCGCTGCCTTACTGTACCTGCCCGTACACCTGTGCGCTGCCTGCAAATCGTACAGCTGCCGACTGCATTTGTTCGCCTGCAGCCTGCCGTAACTGTTCGCAGCCGTCAGCATCTGTACCTGGTCGCCTCAACGCTTGACGTCCTGCTCTTGTCAACGCTGGTCGCCTTAGTGTACTCAGTCGACTGCTGCAACAGGCGTCGACTTGCTTCCGTACAGTCAGCGCCGTCCTAAGCTTCTGTTCCTGTCAGCGCACGTGTATCAACTTCGATAGACTGCGCTTGTCAGCGCTGCTGTACCTGCTACGTACATCCGTGCTTGTAAACGCCAACTGTCACCTGCGCAGAGAACCGTGCAGCATTCAGTGCTGCGTACCTTCTGCTGTACCAGTCGACTGTACTTTCTGTACATTCGACTAAAGTTTCAACACTGTACCTGCTTTGACCAGACCTGCAGAGTACCTGTTCACATTGTTCAATACAGTGCTTCGTAAGAGTACATTCATTGTACTTCAACTGTACCTGTAGTCTATTCGCATTGAAGTCAACTTGTACCTGCTAACATCACACTGTGGTAAGCATTGCAAGTTTTGAATATTGGGCATTTTTATTTTCTCTGTGAAAATATACAGGCACAATAGGCAGATTTTCTAGCTAAGAACTATACAGGTTTTTTGCACAGTTTGGGTGCAGCAAATTTGGGCATTTTTGGGGCATTTTGGCATTGTGTACGCCATTTGCTGCTCTACTCAGTCATTGGTGCATTGAGCTGCACATTCAGAGGATTGAGAGTGCAGGCATAATTGGGTGAACTATATTCAGTGGAGTACAGTTATTATCAGGGTTTCTGCTATTGGGTTTTTTGATAAACAGGTACAACATTGTGCGTAAGCATAATGGCAAATCAACAGCAAAGTGATGTATTCACATATTTGTCTAAGGAAGACAAATTGGATGGCACGAACTACTCCTTGTGGAGTTTTATGCTGAAAAATGTGCTTGTGGCAAAAGGTCTTTGGGATTTTGTTAGTGGTGATGAACCACGTCCAGGTCCATTGGCTCCAGAGACTCCTCCCCAAGGGGGTGCTCGTTGACGAGGACAACAGGTACAGGCTCCAGGACAGCCATTGCCTGTTCAAAGAACAAATGCTCAAAAGACATGGGATGCCAGGGATGCACAAGCTTTGTCACTCATTGCATTGTCAGTACAGAGGTCTATTATACCTCATATTCGTTCAGCTGGCTCTTCACAGAATGCATGGGTGACTTTGGAGCAGATGTATGCTGCTCGTAATGAGGCTAGGATCTCATTTTTGAAAAGAGAGCTGGAAAATCAAAAAATGAATGAAGGAGATGATATGTCTAGCCACTTAAACAAGCTGCAGGATTTGAGAGAGCAACTCATCAATGTGGATGAGATTATTCCTGAGACACAGCTTGTGTCCACCATCTTGCACTCTTTGCCAAGATCTTACTTGGCTTTTCATACCTCTTTGAACCTCAGCATGAGGAATGCTGTTGAACCCCTCAAGTATCAGGAACTTGTTGCTCTCTTACTACAAGAGGAGCAAATGAGGAAGAATATGAATATGAACACAAATGCTGAACAAGCATTTACTACAGGTCAAAAGGGGAAAGGAAAAACTCAGCCAAAGAGTGCAAATCAAAATTCAGGTGATGGTGGTTCTTCACAGGATACCAAGAAAAGTGATGGACAGCCCAAGAAGAAGGGCAAATGTCATTACTGTAAGAAGCCAGGTCACTACATCACGGAATGTAGGAAGAGGATTGTCAAAGAGAAGGCAAAGGAAGCTGGGATGTTTGTTAATGATGCTTCTAAAGCTCCTCCAGAGACTGCTTCTTTTGTTGAGGACAGGGATTACTGTTTTTATACATGCAGCTATGATGCCTCTTGGTCTTCACAGGCACTCAGTTTGACAGAGTATGCATGTACTTGGTATTTTGATAGTGGTGCCTCAAAGCATATCACATCTCGCAGGGATTTGTTTAGTCATGTTGGCCCTGCCCCTGTTGGCAAAACTGTTCAGTGTGCCAACAATGCTTCATATCCAGTTCGTGGCATTGGGGAGATTCAGCTCACAGCCATTGATGGCTCCATTCTCCGCCTTACAGATGCCTTATATGTACCAGGGATAAAGAAGAATTTGTTGTCCATTTCTTCTTTAGCACATTGTGGAATGCAAGTCCACTTTGATGATGATAAATGCATGGTCAGAGACAAAGCTAATGCCTTGACCTTGATGCTTACTGGTACATTATGTCATGGACTTTATCAGTTGGATGCATTTCAGCCAGTGGATCAGTCTGCTTATAATGCATTCACTCTTACTCCAGCTATGGTTGATGCGGAGTTATGGCATGCTCGCATGGGGCATGTAAATTTTGGTAGTCTTATGCTTATGCAGCGACATAACATATTTACAGATCTACCTCTCATGGAGAACCCTCCAGATCACATTTGTGAAGGATGTATTTTGGGAAAAATGCACAGGTTTTCCCTCCCACGTGATCAGGCTCTAAGAGCAACTACAAAGTTGCAACTTATACACAGTGATCTTTGTGGTCCCATGCAGACGAAGTCATTAGGTGGTTGCTTCTATTTTGCAACATTTATTGATGACTTCTCTCGTATATGCTGGGTCTATCCTTTGACACAGAACTCACAGGTATATGATGCATTTTTGGCCTTTGTAGCACTTGCTGAGACAGAGTCAGGATGCAAGGTGAAGACTCTCCGTTCTGACCGAGGGGGGGAATATATGTCACATATGCTGAATTCCTTTCTTGGGAGTAGAGGTATAAAACATCAGTATACTACTCCTTACACTCCACAGCAGAATGGGGTTGCAGAAAGGAAGAATCGGTCACTCATGGAGATGGCCAGATGTATGCTAAAGGCAAAAAGGCTACCACATATCTTTTGGGTGGAAGGAGTCATGTGTGCTTGTCATATTTTGAATCGATGTCCCACAAAGGCATTGGTTTCTATTACTCCTTTTGAGGCTTGGCATGGCCGCAAGCCTTCTGTATCGCATTTTCGTATCTTTGGGTGTCTTGCATATGCACACATACCCAAAGAGTTGAGGAGGAAGCTGGATGATAAAGCCACAAAATGCATTTTTGTTGGGTATAGCCGTGAGAGCAAGGGCTACAGGTTATATGACCCACTATCCAGGAAGATATTCACTAGTCGAGATGTGATTTTTGATGAAAAATCAGAAATATCCATGGCTGGTTATGAGGCAAATCAGGCTGAAAATGATGTGTTTGAAGGTCTACTACCCATGGAGTTTCATTCCACAGTTGGTGATCCAACTCATGAGGGTACAGGACAGCCAGCAAATGATGTAGGTGGTGCAGAAATTCAGCAGCCAAATGAGCCAGAAGCTGAACCAAATATGGGGCAGCAGGCACCACAGGTCAGACATATACCTAGATGGTATTTGAGGACATTACAGGACAGCCATTTAGAGGGTCCTCTTGCTGGTCGTACTCGTAGGGAAACAAGGACCAATGAGCATGCACACATCATGGATTTGAATCTGGTTATGGCAGCCAGTTTACAGGATGATGATGAGCCTGATTCATTTGTGGATGCACGAGATAATGTGCATTGGAACAAAGCCATGCAGGATGAGCTTGATTCTATTAAAAGGAATCAAACATGGGATTTGGTTGATCTGCCCAAAGGCAAGAAAGCAATTGGTACTAAATGGGTCTATAAGTTGAAAAGACATGCAGATGGATCCATTGACAGGTACAAAGCCCGTCTAATTGCAAAGGGCTATGCACAGAAGAAGGGCATTGATTATGAGGAGACATTTGCTCCTACATCCCGTATGTCGACACTTAGGTGTGTCATTGCATTGGCTGCACATCGTGGTTGGGTTGTTCACCAGTTGGATATAAAGACTGCATTCCTACATGGGGACCTCGAGGAGGAAGTTTATGTATTTCAGCCCATGGGATTTGCAGAACATGGTCATGAGGGGAAAGTTTGCAGGCTGAAAAAGGCCTTGTATGGTTTGAAACAAGCTCCACGAGCTTGGTATGCAAAAATAGATGCTTTTCTACTCACTCAGGGATTTGTGAACAGTCCATCAGAAGCCACTCTGTATGTAAAGAAAGAAGAAGCAGATCTGCTGGTCATCAGTCTTTATGTGGATGATCTCTTGCTCATGGGATCAAATGATGACAAAATTGCAGCTTTTAAGGAGATACTGCAACAGACATTTGACATGTCTGACTTGGGGCTTGTACATTACTATTTGGGCATACAGTTTGTGCAGGATAACAGAGGCATTGGGTTGTTGCAATCACGTTATGTTGCTAAACTTCTGGAGAAGTTTAAATTTCAGGATTGCAAGCCTATTAGTACTCCTATGGATCCTGGGATGAAATTGTCTCTACAAGATGACAGTGTTTCCTTTGATGCCACTACATATGCTCAGGCTGTTGGGTGCCTCATTTACTTGTGTAATACAAGGCCAGATATTCAGTATGCAGTCTCTCAGTTGAGCAGATTTATGCACAGCCCGCGGTTGTCACATTGGCAAGCTGTGAAGCGTGTATTCCGTTATTTGCAGGGTACCTTGTCTCTTGGATTGCTTTATCCTGAGGGGGGTGACATGCAGTTATACGCTTACAGTGATTCAGATTGGGCTGGTGATTTTGATACCAGACATTCCACTAGTGGAAATTGTTTCTTTCTTGGCTCTTCATGCATTTCTTGGCTAAGCAAGAAACAGACCACAGTGGCCACTTCGTCTTGTGAGGCAGAGTACAGAGCAGCCTACACTACTACTGTTGAGTGTGTTTGGCTGCGTCGTCTCATGACTGATATGGATATTTCAGTGGAGGAGCCTACACCTATCTATACTGATAGTCAGAGTGCCATTGCTGTGGCCAGGAATCCTGTGTTTCATGCTCGCATGAAACACATTGAGATTCACTATCATTTTGTTCGGGAAAGACTCCAGGCAGGAGATATCAGTTTGATCTACTGTCCTACAGATCAGAATGTGGCAGACATCTTCACCAAGGCATTACCACGTCCGAAATTTGAAGCATTCCGCAATGCTTTGAATTTGTTTCCTTTTGGTGGATGATGTACAGTGATCACATATCACTCCAGGGGGGTTTGTTGGGTTTTATGCTGTGTATGCACCCAGAGGAGTGCTAGTGATCATCAGTAGATTACTGGGGCACTTTTTACTTCAGTTAGTGGAGGTTTTTTCCCCCAGTTTAGCTCAGTTTCACTTATATGCAGTTTATAAGTGTTTTGGTCCACCCGGCACATTTTATGGCCGGACATGTGAACACTTATCTTTAGGGTCACTATTATGTGGCTATTGTACTTCACTTTTTTCATCAAGCAATAGACTGAAGTCGTGTTCTCTCTCTCTGTTGGTTTCCACGCCTGCTTGAAGCTTGTGTAAACCCTAACCCTAACACTTCATTACCTTCAAAGAGGTACCGGGAAGCAAGGAACCTGTTGAACAAAGAGGAACCAGAGAAGAGGATAACTAGCCCCCTCTGTTTACTGAGGTGGGTATCGGCAAAACCATCGGGGAGGGGGGGAAATAGCAAATTCGAATAGGAAGCCATCAGGAGTCGAAAACAGAGGACTTGGCTCCAAAATAGAAGAAGGGGGAAGGGGGGGGGGGGGGGGGGGGGGGAGAATCAAAACTGAGATTACCACTGCAGAGGAACCAAAGGCAGTACCGGGGGCCATCAGAAGGGCGGAGGTGTGAAATCCTGGAGCAGCGAGGAGGAGGGGGTCATGTGCCGAGAGGCCCCACTATCAACAATCCATTTGCGAGCATCGGAACTATGGAGAGCCAAAGACTCTATTCCAGAAAGTGGTACCGAATCCAAGAGCTCAAGGTGAACAAATGCAGGGGTGGGGGTAAGGGTGGCATCAGCCGCAGCGGCAGCGGTTGCGTCGGCCTGTTTGTGTTTGCGGTAGGGACAATTGCGCCAATAATGTCCTGGAGTACCGCAGTGATTGCAATTGCCTGTGGGGGCAGGACGGTCGTGGGGAGCATCCGAAGAAGACGGACTAGCAGAGGACGGAGCATTCTTGAATCGAGGTTTGGTACGTTGAGCCATGAGAGCTTCAGAAGGACCATCAGAGATTTGATGAACTGTTCCTCCTGATCCATCATCATGGGGATAAGTTCCTCCCAAGTGATGGTGCTGAGGCGGCCAGAGGTAATAAGAGAAGAATAGAATGCGGAGTATCTGCTGTGTGTAATAACATGAGATAAGAGAGTAATAGCCATATCTTCGGAGGAGATATCCTTGCCTGCATGGAGTATGTCCTGATGCATGCTCTGCATTTTATTGATGTGTTTCCGTATGGAAGAGGAAGTGGCCGGATCGAGGCGACGAAGCTGAACTTCCAAGGAGATGCGTTTCATGGGAGTGACTCGAAGATACATGCCATCCAAGAATTCCCAAATAGCACGTGCAGAGGTAAGGTGCTTGATATGATTGAGAGCCCCTGGTTGACAATTGAGAAAGATGAACGAGCGTACACGAGCATTCATCTTGTCCCAGATAAGGGGAGCATGCGGATCATCCTCAGGATCTGGACGAGGGATCCCTGGATCAACAAACTCGGCAAGGTCGTAGGACTCCAATACGGATGCCATCTGAACTTTCCAGAGAGAATAATTGGTCCCATCCAACTGGCGAGTGTCTAGAAATGTGGGAAGGGTGGGGATGCGGATAGGCTTGTCAGACTCTTGAAAGAAGCTGGGGAGACGGGGAACATACTTCTGTTCAGCAGCCATGGCTTGTAGTAACAGTCCTGGGAAAGCAATAGAGTGGCTGGAAAGGGCAGCCAACCAGCAAAGATCGGGAGCTGGAACAAGGCTGCCGACGAGAGGAAGGCAACCAAAAAAAATATGGGGTGGAAGAGAGCTCTGTAGACAGCGGGAAAGAGAGTTGCCGACGGGGAAGAGCTCCTTCTACTCCATCACCACAGGAGCTCCAAGATCAGAGAGTATGCTGGTGCTCTGATAAGCCGATAAATTCTGCCAAGAACCCCTGGATAAAGTCGCACGGGTGAAGATGGAGCTGACCCGATGCGCGATGAAGGAAGGGGGGGAGAGGCTCTTGATGAAGCAGTAGGCTGCTATTGATAGTCCGGGGTACAGTAATAGTCTGGGGTACAGGGAACGAAAATTAAAAATATAGATTTATAAAACCTGCAAGATGCCGACCGGTGCCTGGCCTCGGGGCAGGAGATGCTGGAGAAGCTCTCGACAAGGGAACGGGACAGATCTCGGGAAGAAGCACCAGGAAGGCTGCTGACCAGCAGAAGAGAGTCACACAGGTGTTGGTGGATGCTTCAGTGACGAAGAGGATGGGGGAGCACCTAGTGCTCTGATACCATGTCAAGAGTGGCAGCGGAACATGTAAACAAACTGAAGCAACAGAATCACACAGAGAATACCAGAGACAACAAGATGTGCCACAAACAGATCTGCTGTAAATCAGCCCATAAACCAGGGCAACAACTGTGATACAGTAGTCCTGAACAGGATGAGAAACAGGAGCTGCAGAAGGGGCTGAATTGGAGCAGAGGATAGGGGCACAAGGAGGCTGGAGCCTGGGAGCAAGGAGGCTGGAGGAGCCTGAGGCAAGGAGGCTGGAGCCTGGGAGCAAGGAGGCTGGAGGAGCCTGGGGCAAGGAGGCTGGAGGAAAGAGCTACAAAAATGAGTAGGGACTGACCCAGGGGGTGGAGGTATATATACCCTCCAGTAGGAGGGTCGACTAGAAGGGGGTCGGCCCTGGGAGCTGGTTGGCCAGGGCTGTGTACCGACTAGCCTCAGGTTGGGTGCCTCTGGGTGCCCCCTCTGAGTGTAGGAAGAGCCTCCGAAGGAAGGGAAAATAGTGCCAGATACAGGTGCAGAACCGGGAATGAAAGAACCTCACGAGGGGCGGGCACACCTACAAAGAAGCCCTCACTTAGAGCAGTGTGCACACAAGTACACTGTAGACAGGAGATGCATATAATGCTAACAGAGGAGCGGCGCACCCTACTCCAGCAGCGAGATGCAGCCCGTCAGGAGGGGAAGTGGGCTGTCGTCTGAGATGGCTGCCTGCTAGTTGGCCCCTGCCGCCGAGCCCCACCAGGTACTCCAGACACGGTAGCAGGCTCCCCCCCCCAAATAGGGAGACATGGTCTATGAGATTCAGACTCAGCACACAGTACCCTTGGCATGCACCATATGGAACTGTAATGGTACCTTATGGTCTGACCCTGGGAATTTCTTAGAGTCATACACTGGACGTGACATAGTTTTCTATACAGAGACACACCAGAGCCCCGAGCACCCTCTCCCCTCGGTCAGTGGCTATATCTGGGAGTCAGTATTCCGTGAGGAGACCAGAGATACTGGGGGGGTCCGAGGCTCAGGCGGAGTTGCAGTACTCTTCCGTTCAGCACTCATTAGTCTGATATCCGTGGTCAGACGAGATGTTCACGCCCGTTACCTATGGCTCCGATTTCGATGCTCCTCCACACGCGACCTTTTTATTGCAGTCTGCTACTTCCCCCCTGAGACGTCACACTTCGCATGGGTGCTGCGCGAGGATATGGGGGTATCCCCCTATTTAGATCTCTACCCCGACATTGTAGAGTTTTCCAGACGCGGAGAGGTCCTCCTAGTTGGGGGTTTCAATGCAAGGACAGGTACATATCAGACATCCCTCCTGGATTTTCACTCAGATCCGGTCCTATTACCTGAGATGGACATAGAGGACTCGGGCTTCCCCCGCTCTTCGGCCGACAGTCGAGCCCCTGTTACTGCATATGAGCAGGCTCTTTTGGATCTTGGACGTATACATGATTTGGTCATCTACAATGGACTAGATCGGTGGCCTGCCTCCTCTGGTTTCACATGTTTCCCACATGGCGGAGGAGACCGAGAGCAGTTCCTCTTTGCCGGCGACCCTGTTGAGATAGTCGACTCCTATACGTACCTGGGCGTTGTTTTCTCAGGCCCGATCTTCACGATGCGCCCGGCCATGCTGGCTAGGATCAGCCGAGGCTATGCCGCTCTTGCCAGGCTGGAGCGACAGTGCTACCACTCTCACTTTCAGGATCCGCGGACCAAGTCTCTTCTTTTTGATTCCTTGGTCCGCCTAGTAGGCATGTACGGCAGCCCATGGCGGGGGGCCGACCTCTCAGACATAGAGTGGGCACGCGTCGAGCGCCTACAGATACTGATGTTTGCCCGGATGATCCGTAGCAAACCATCGGTACCTCATCAGATCATTTTAGCAGAATTCGGCGTCTCACCATTATAGCTTGATGCGGCCTTCCAGGCTATCACCTATCTACATAGGGTCAGGGACTTCAGCTCCTCTTCCGACGGTTGCCTCCGCCTACCGTGGCTAGCCTTATCTTTCTCTATGGCCTTATCCGCTGATGGGGACCAGCGATGTTGGTATAGTCGTCTTTCCAGCTGGTTCACCCGACTGGGCCTCGACATGGACCGGTTGCCTCCTTTTCAGTACAGCCTCGACGCCCCACCATCTCCCTTCTCCCCCACTGACCAGGAGGTCAACCAGATCATCCGAGAGGACCTGCTCCAGCTTCACACCTGGAGGACCTGGTTTCTTCACCCCGAGCTTCCTGTGAAGCTCGATTTCTATCGCTGACACTGCCTCCAGATCTCACAGGAGGGTTTCATCACGCCCCCGGGTTATACACAGATTCATCTACCGCATGCGCTCCGGATTTCACTCGGCCAGTTTAGGGTCTCATCACACTGATTACGGATCGAGAACGGACGTGCAGAGGGTATCCCACAGTCTAGCTGACGACGCCGACGTGAGCGAGAGCCAGAGCCACAACAGCTACGCCAGCGGACAGACATCCTGGCCTGTGACATCCCGTCTATGCTCTTAGCCCGCCCTACCGGGGTCACCATCGCTCTCGTTCTTCACCATAGGGCCACCCGCCGCCCCCGACGACTGAGCTCGACTAGGCCACGTGACGTCAGAGGCCAATCATCCATCGCAGGGTTTTTTCGGCCTTCCATTTGACGGCCCCTCTATGATTGGCCTCTGACGACCACCACAGGCATATATATATACCTGTATCTCCCCCCTTCTGCTCCACTTTTTGTGTGCCATTTTTTGTATCATCTGGAGATAGACACACATTTTTGTACCAGGACTAGACACATCGTCCTTCATAACCTTTTTTGAAGACACGGTTGGCCGGCCCGTTTTGAGACTGCCACCGTTATGCTCATTGTACTAGTTATCTTTAGTCTCATAGACCTTCACGGTCTCCCGAAGACTTTAATAAAATTTCTTTCTTTCTTTCTTTCTTTCTCTCATCTTGAATGCAATCTTTTCCTTGCAAACTACAGGCAAATGACTGACAGCCATGCTGATTTATCTGTAAACTGTGGAATTGATTGTTATTCTATGTTTCAAGCTTCCCACAATAAGTATGTTTTCTTCATCCTGTTTCCTTTTTGTGTAATTTATGTGTGCAATGATGGTTTATGTGAAAAGCGGGTACCATGACTAGTATGAGATGGAGTAGATCTTTACCATTGCACAAGCTATTCATCATGTCATCTTTACATAAATAACCACAAACAGCATTTTTTGTTGCAGGGCAATCATGCTTCAGCTAATGTCTTGGGTGTTTTGAATCTGTTATTAACATGCATTACGAGTCCTGCATGGCCCAAACAGTAAGAATCGCATTGGAGGATGTCAATTCTTATGTTTGATTTCATTAGATGGGCTTTCAGTGGTTGTCTGACTTCATGTTCTTGACAATGTGTGTATATGATAGATTCCACAATGAACATGATCAAAATGATCGTCAAGTAAATATTCTGGATGCCTGGCAATCTAGCATGGTTGAGAATGATATTGAAAATGCATCTAACACAAAGGAACAAGAGTGTAATGGACAACTGGAAGCATGCACCATACAGAAGGAAGAGCTTGTGGAGGCTGTATGCAAGTTTCTTGAAGCTCATCATAAGAATGCAACAAGACCTTTACCTGCTCTTTTACAAGGAAAAGAAGTTGATCTCCTCAAACTCTGCATGCAAGTAAGACTTTATGGGGGTTATGATAAAGCTACATCTACTTTCATGTGGCCATCCATTTCTGAAAACCTTGGTTTTGATCGAGAGTGTGGGCCACTGTTGAAACTGGTTTATGTAAAATACTTGAAGGCCTTGGAGAGTCGGACATTGATTACACGTCAAGACAATAACGGGCTGCATTTGCATTCTCCGTTGCATACATCTGTCAGTACAGTGAACCTTTTGGCTTCCAAAATTACAGAACAGTCTTCTCCTAACATCTATCAAGGCTGGACTGATGGTACCATTTTTTTTCAATGGCCCTCCAAGGGCCATAAAGAGAGCTTCCGTGAGACCCATCCTAAAAGGGATAGGTTTTCAAATGTCAAGGTAGGGCCTCTTATGAACAGCTCTGTGACAAACAGATGGATGACACCAACGAAGGGATTCATGGGAACTGACTCACTTTCATGTTTCCTTGAATGGTTAAAGCGATTAGCCTTGAACCCAGGAGATCCAAAAAAGGGGCAAGGCCCTCGAGGATCAGAACACAATGAAGCTTGGGTAATGAAATGTGTGATATTGGCCCAGAAAGTACGAGATGTCCTTTGGAAGAGGAAGGATCTTGCATCTTATGGGTCCTCACCAGGAAGACAGGTAAGAATTAAAAGTAAAGGGCTTTGAGATAATCTTTTTGTAACTTGTGTGCATAGTCATTAGCCTTCCCTGCATGTGTCAATTCTTTACACTTCAATAATGCCTTCTGTATTTTTTGAATTTCGAGCAGGTGTTAATGATCCTATTTTTATGGCTTTTACCCAATATAGCTTTAGTTTGGATCGCATTGTGTTGCATTTTGTAAGGATGACACTTCTGCATTCAATTTAACTGGCATTTAGTCCAGTTTTTTGGGTTTGTCATTGTCATTCAACTACTCTAGAGATGAGGAATTGGGATAGGGAAAGATGCTCCCCTTATTGGAGTTCAGATACAAAAGGAGAAATAATCACTCACGAGAACTCTACACAATACATTAATTCTGTATTTTCCCTTCATCTTTTGTGTTTAGAGCAGGCATTAATGATCCCATCTTTGTGGTTTTCAGGCAATATATCTTTAGTTTGGATCTCTTTAATTCTTTCTATCTTTAGTGGTCCATATGCCCTGTCAGTTAGCCTTAGTTTTGTAATAATTCTTCCTATCTTTTTTTGTTTTTTAATTTTGGAGAGAGTAAAATGAAATAATAGAATTTTCTTTACAAGCTGTTGCAGCTTGGATGAAGAGTTGTTGGACTATGGTTTGATCAGCCTTCTCCCTAAGTGCTACCCTTCATTATGGCTGAGTCTGCCCTGCGCCTTTGGTGCTCTGACAGAATCTCATTACACAGACCTTTATATGAATGTATGCTCGTGTGTGTGTGTGTGAACATACATTTATACAAAGTTCTACACCCACTACTGGGCGCTGATGATGTGAGTGGGGATGTCATAGTAGCTGGTCGCTACTATGCATAATGAAGTCGATGGTTTATAATCTAGTGGATGACCGCCATGAAGTCGTAAGCTACACTTTTCCATGTGATGAGTTTGGGCATTTTCCCAGATTCATCTAGGTATAGGATGCCACTTCTGCATTCAATTTAAGTGGCATTACAGTCCAGTTTCTTGTGCTTGGCTTTGTCTTTCATTAACTCTAGAGATGAGGAATTGGGTAAAGTATCCTTCCCTTATTGGAGTTCAGATAGAAAAGGAGAAATAGTCGCTCACAAGAACACTACACAATGAGTTAATTCTTTGATTTTGATAGACAAATGTTTTATAACCTTTGGAGGCTTAGGTGAGTGACTTCATTGCTTATATCAAATACTGACATCACCTATAATTGAGATTCATATCTCACATACTTTGACCCTTGTACCCACTAAGAGAAGACAACACTAGCCTTTAAGGCACTTTCACACACATACAAGGTGGACATCCAGACAAGGCTCTGAATACCTACCAAATGGGCACTTGGAGTGACGGTGGTGAGTCCCAACACATGAAGGAAGGAACTACTGTGGATGCGCAACGATGTGGTGGCGTTGTTGCGAACATACACATTGGGGATGCCGTAATGCATCATGGCATACGTAGAGTCGTCAATTTCGAATTACAATGGAAGAGGAAGAGAGGGAAGAAACATGATACAAATGTAAAAATAGGAAGTGACTCAAAGGATATTTACAACAAAAAGGTAATGATGTGAAACTACATTCATGGAGAAGGGTGGCTCATGTACAATGGAAAGAGGTGGAAGGAATACAAGTGAAGTGAAGTGAGGGGGCATTCTATGTGGACGAAGGAAAACAAGTGAGGGAGAGGGCATCAAAGGAAATGGGTATGGACTAAGAAGGTGGAAAGGAGCATAGCTACAAGTAGAAGGTTGGGTGTCAAATGAGGAGTGTGTGTGTACATTACAAAGAAAAGAGCCTTCTTAAATAGGCAAGGTGAGGTTGTAACCCCCCAAATAAAATAATGCTACTTTTCCAAGTTTGTCTTCTTCCCAGCCCATAGTCGGCCGCACCATGAATTGTAAGTGACAATAGTTGGGCTTCTTTTTCCCTATGCTCCAAACCATATCTTAGACCCTTTGATTTGATTCTCTTTATTTTATATTTTGGATGGACTGGCATAAAGATGATCTGCCACCTCAATCCCTCTTTCCTAATATTTTATGTACCTTGGCCCTGTCAAGAGTGGTAGCGGAAGATGTAAACAAACTGAAGCAACAGAATCACAGAGAGAACACCAAAGACAATAAGATGTGCCACAAACAGATCTGCTGTAAATCAGCCCACAAACTGGGGCAGCAACTGTGATACAAGGATCCTCACATGGGATGGAGAACAGTAGCTGCCAAGAGGCTGAACTGGAGCAGAGAGAAGAGGCACAAAGGGGCTGCAGTCTAGGGCAGCAAAAGGAGCTTAGCTTGGATGAGGAGCTGGGAAGCTGGAGGACGATCAGAGGCAGAACTGCTGTGCTCTACAGGAAGCTGGAAGGGCTGGGGCCTGTAATGGAGAGCAGAAGAGGAGCAGTGACTGTCTGCAGGAGAGGATCAACCAGGCTGTAGACAAGGAGCTCTGCAGGTCTAACTTAGATCAGGAACAGATGATTAGAGCAGCTCCAAAAGATGTATATAATGACCCAGGGGGAGGGCACTTATATAGGCCCCAGTTGGGGGGTCGACTGGACCAGGTCGGCTAGAAGTAGGGCCGACCAGATCTGGTCGGCCAGTTGGGGGCCGACCAGATGGCCGACTGGGCCCCTTCCAAGGTGCCTTCTGGGGTGGTTTTCCGGGTGCCTTCTGGGGTGGAAACTGGCCTCCAAATCAGCAGAAAAAGAGCCAGATACAAGTGCTAAACCGGAAGTAAAGGAAGCCTTACATACGGGCGGGCACACCCACAATAGAAGCCCTCACTCATGGCAGGATGCACTCAGATATACTGTAGTCACTATAGACAGGAGATGCACATAATGCTAACACCCCCTCTCAGCTTCTGGCTAACGGCCGTGATGAACCAGGAGGCTGGGTGTGGACGCATGCATCTGAAATTGTCGATGACGAGCCACATTGTTGAGAGATGGCAAGGGGAGGTCCCCCTTTGGAGATGATGTCCCCCGCGGATGCCATAAAGATAAACAATCCAACACTCAGTGGAGTATAGTGCAGATGAGGAAGGTTTGTCGAAGAGAATCCGGTAGCTGGGAACCTGTACGAGAGAGTAGATGGAGAAGAGGATGTCTGTCCCCCTCTGAAACTGCTACTCAGGTTTGTATTGGCTTGTAGGGCTATGGAGCAAGGGCCTAGGCAACACGAGGAGTTAGCCTGGGAGTAGGGAGGCTGAGGTGGGCTGATCAGAACATGGGCTGCAAGGAGGCTGAACAACAGGGCCTGACAGATGGCAGCAAGAGGATGCGAGATCTGGATCAGCAACAGCTGGAGGAGCCTGAGAACAAAGAGGCTGGAGGAGCCTGGGGCAAGGAGGCTGGAGGAGCCTGAGAGCAAGGAGGCTGAGAACTTGTGCCTGGAGAGGGCTGGAAGCAAGAGACCCAAAGCTGATGATGAGGTAATCAGAAGATGGATGATGATCAGGAGGCAGAACAGGTGCCTGGAGAGGGCTAGGAGCAGGAGCCCAACTGATCATGAAGGAGGACCAGGAAGCAGGAAGGAGGTGCTTGGAAGAGGCTGGAGGCAGGAGCCACACAACTGGTCAAGACTGACCCATGGGGGTGGAGGTATATAACGAGATCTGAACTAGAAGAGGCCATCAGGAGTCGATATCAAAGGACTTGGCCAAACAAAAATTGGGGAATCAAAATTGGGATTACCACTGCAGAGGCACAAGGGGCAGTGGTTCACCACCAAGGGCCCTCAGAAGGGCGGAGGTAGAGAGGAAGCTGCAGGGGTCGAATCATCCTTTCTGTTGTAGACCCTCTCAAGGTATCCCCAAAGTTCTTGTGCTGACATGTACAAAGGTAGCTGATGAAGAACCGGGAATCTGCAATTACATATAAGAAAGGAGTGGACCAAGGCATTCAGCTTACTCCACATTGGTATGGCAGTGACCAATGGGAGATACAAGGGTGGATGAGTGGACTGTCCAAAGAGAAATCCTTGCAAGGAAACAGTTCAAGAACTGCGACGACGTTATCCTTCCAGGTGTCATAGTTAGTACCATCAAACTTCTGAGTTTCGGAGAAGTGGGGAAGGATTGGGATCTGTATCTGGGTGTGGAGATCCGTACTTCTTAGACAGGACTCATGATTTCTTGAGTGGCTGAGGCCCCCCATGTGTTTCAATACCAAACAGAGAACTATCCAAACCAAAGATCAAGAGCCAATAAATTCTGCCAGGAACCCCTGGATAAAGTCGCACGGGTGAAGACGGGAGCCGACCCGATGCGCGATGAAGGAAGGGGGGGAGAGGCTCTTGATGAAGCAGTAGGCTGCTATTGATAGTCCGGCGTACAACGGACAAAAATTTAAAAATATAAATTTACAAAACCCTCTTGCAAGATGCCGACCGGTGCCTGCCTTCGGGGCAGGAGATGCTGGAGAAGCTGTCGAGGTGAAAGATGTACCTGGATTCAGGGGCAGGATGGATGCCGACCAATATTGGTGCACAAGAGGCACTGCCGACCAGGGAACTGGACAGATCTCGGGAAGAAGCACCAGGAAGGCTGGATTCAGGGGCAGGATGGATGCCGACCAATATTGGTGCGCAAGAGGCACTGCCGACCAGAAACAGAGGCAAGTTTGGAGCAGGAGTAGGCTGGGGTACTGCCGACCACCACGGGGACCACCCAGAGTACTGCCGACTGGGAACAGGGGCAGATCTCGGAGCAGAAGGTGGCTGAGGTGTTGCCGACCAGCACTGGGCA
Organism: Cibotium barometz; assembly: GCF_041138505.1. Classification (NCBI taxonomy): domain Eukaryota; kingdom Viridiplantae; phylum Streptophyta; class Polypodiopsida; order Cyatheales; family Cibotiaceae; genus Cibotium; species Cibotium barometz. The sequence continues at coordinate 45,940,905 of NC_141093.1, read as the reverse complement.
TGCAGGAGGCACTGCCGACCAACAAAACAGGTGCCTGGGAAGATGCCGACCAGCAAACTAGGAGCCTGCAGAGATGCCAACCAGAGGGAGAAGTGACCAAGGTGCTGATCTCGGGGCAGGAGGAACAAAGGCTGCTGACCAGCAGAAGGAGAAGGCAATGGGCTGATCACGGAGGCAGGAGGAACATAGGCTGCCGACCAGCAAGAGAGAGGCAGAGAAGAAATCATGCAGGTGTTGGTGGATGCTTCAGTAACCAAGAGGATGGGGAGCACCGAGTGCTCTGATACCATGTCAAGAGTGGCAGCGGAAGATGTAAACAAACTGAAGCAATAGAATCACACAGAGAACACCAAAGACAATAAGATGTGCCACAAACAGATCTGCTGTAAATCAGCCCACAAACTGGGGCAGCAACTGTGATACAAGGATCCTCACATGGGATGGAGAACAGTAGCTGCCAAGAGGCTGAACTGGAGCAGAGAGAAGAGGCACAAAGGGGCTGCAGTCTAGGGCAGCAAAAGGAGCTCAGCTTGGATGAGGAGCTGGGAAGCTGGAGGACGATCAGAGGCAGAACTGCTGTGCTCTACAGGAAGCTGGAAGGGTTGGGGCCTGTAATGGAGAGCAGAAGAGGAGCAGTGACTGTCTGCAGGAGACGATCAACCAGGCTGTAGACAAGGAGCTCTGCAGGTCCAACTTAGATCAGGAACAGATGATCAGAGCAGCTCCAAAAGATGTATATAATGACCCAGGGGGAGGGCACTTATATAGGCCCCAGTTGGGGGGTCGACTGGACCAGGTCGGCCAGAAGTAGGGCCGACCAGATCTGGTCGGTCAGTTGGGGGCCGACCAGATGGCCGACTGGGCCCCTTCCAAGGTGCCTTCTGGGGTGGTTTTTCGGGTGCCTTCTGGGGTGGAAACTGGCCTCCAAATCAGCAGAAAAAGAGCCAGATACAAGTGCTAAACCGGAAGTAAAGGAAGCCTTACATACGGGCGGGCACACCCACAATAGAAGCCCTCACTCATGGCAGGATGCACTCAGATATACTGTAGTCACTAGAGACAGGAGATGCACATAATGCTAACAGGCCCATGGGTGACTCATGATTCTTGTCCTCCCAAATTATTTATTATTGTTGGACCATAGAGTAGCTTCCTTCTCATTAAATGTGGGTGAGGTGGAGGCATGACCCATTCAAGATGCTCTTCCATCTCATCACATTTATGCATATTATAATGCACACACCTTAACCTATATGCATAATTGAAAAGATGCTTGCTTACATGGAGGGTGGCACATGGAGCTCCTTGCCACCTCAACCATGGGGCCATGGACATGTATTATTCTATGAAACTAATGCCACACATACATTCACACATTTACTTATTTCATTTACAAGAGTTCATTTTTTTGGTTAACAGATCCCCCCCCCCCCCCCCCTCCCCCAAGTCATGAAATGCGTAGCATTTCCGTGACTGGGTCAGAGTCGAGTATGAAACGGTTTCAGAAATCTCTTGTTGAAGACTTTCCGGTAATGTGGATCCGCTAATTCGTGCACCTCTATTGATCCATTGCTTCTCTCTTTGATCACCTTGTACGGACCTGACCATGTTGGGAGAAATTTCTTATCCAACTGATAGTCAAGTCCATTGTCGAAGCACAACACCAAATCTCCTTCATTGAACTGTCATTCCCATCCTTTGCGAATCTTTGCATCCAATCGAGCCTTTTGTCTATTCTGCTTGATCTCTACAAGATGTAGAGATTGTCGGCGTGTCTCTTCTAGTCTTTCCAATTGCATCAATCGAGCTTCCATCCTTTTATTTGTAGACAACTGTTGCTCTGAAGCGATCCTCAAGGTAGGCAACTCAATCTCCAGAGGAAGCACAGCTTCTGTTCCGTATACAAGCTCAAAAGGAGTATGACCAGTTGCTGTCTTATGGGTGATGTTGTATGCCCATACTGCTTCGGTCACTTTTTGATCCCACTGTGTGCAATGACCTACAACCATCTTTCCAATAGATTTGCATAAGATGCCATTTGTGCATTCTACTTGACCATTTGAAGCCTAGTAGATACTGGAGGTACGATGGTTGATACCCATACGATCCATTAGCAACTTCACTACATCACTCATGAACTGTCCTCCATGGTCGGAGATGATCTCCATAGGGGTGCCAAACCTTGTGCAAATGCGATTGAAAATGAAATCAGCAACAACTTTTTCAGTTGCTACTGGAAGAGGAGAAGCTTCTACCCACTTAGTGACATATTGGGTAGCCACTAAGATGTACTTCTTCTTTCGAGCTGTAATAGGTAGAGGCCTTACAAAATCAATCCCCCATTTCTGGAACGGATGAATGGAGATTACAGGATGGTGTTGTCCAGGACGCAAATCCTTCCTGCCAAAGAACTGGCAGAACTCACATGTTTTACAATGCAATGTGACATCCTTGAACAAGGTTGGCTAATAATAGCCAGCATGCAGGATCTTCTTGGCTGTCGCATAATGACCACCACAGAATCCATCGTGGTACTGCTTCACAACCTTAGACGCTTCTTCAGTATCTATAGCTCGCCGAAGTACTCCATCAATTCCTTGGCGATATAAAACTCCATCAAAGATGGTGTAGCGTCTGCTATCCCTTCGGATCTTCTTACGCTCATAACTAGTACATCTAGGAGGAAAAGAAAAGGTACACAAAAAGTTGTAAATACCTCCATACCATGGATCATCGATGGAGATGGCAAATAGAAGGTTTACTTCAGGATTTTCTCCCAAATCAATGAGAGCATTTTTCAGATTGGAGCAACCTCCTTTCACAATCTTGAAAGAAAAATCATGCTCTTGGAGTATGGCCAACCATTTAGCAAGTCTACCCAAGGGATGAGAGGACTGCAAAACTTGCTTAGCTAATCCATTGTTTGAAATGATTACAAAATGCCGACCAATGAGATAATGTTTAAATTTTTCAACACAAAAGATTAATGAAAGTGCATGTTTCTCTGATTCTGAATAGCGTTGCTCTGTGTCGAGCATCTGACGAGAGGCATAGCGTATTGGGTACATGAACCGATCTTCTCCTTGTTGAAGAAGAATGCCAGCCAATGTGTGCGTACCAAATCCAGGGTTGATGTAGAATTCCTTTGACCAATCTGGATTGCGGAGAATGGGTTCTGAAGCTAAAGCATCTTTCACTTGTGTGAACCCACCCACGGTCACACTCTTCATTCCAACAGAAATCAGTGTTGTCTTTCAGCAACAAAATAATAGGTCGAGTCATAGTAGCATACCCATCCATAAAGCATCGATAATACCCAGCTAGGTTGACAAAGGAGCGAACCTGGCGCTTAGTGGAGGGAGGAGGTAACTTGAGAATGGCATCTAGTTTTTCAGAATCAGGGTGTATACCATCTGCAGATACAATATGCCCAAGAAGTCGTCCATGTGTGGCCGCGATCGTACACTTCTCTGGGTTGAGGCTGCCCTTGGCCTCATCAATTCTGTGGAAGGCCATGCGAACCTTGGTGAGATGCTCTTGCCGTGTAGAGTAGATACAAAAATCATCAAGGAAGACTTCAATAAAAACTCCTAAGTATGGAGCAAATATCATCTGCATGAAACGTTGAAAGGTGGCAGGAGCATTAGTGAGCCCAAACGGCATCACCTTGAAAGCAAATGTACCCCACGGTGTAGTGAAAGTGGTTTTGATGACATCTTCCTCTGCGATACGGATTTGATAGAAGCCTGAGTAACCATCACAAAAGGTATACATCTCATGCCCACTTACTTTTTCCAAAATAATATCTTGGAAAGGTAATGGGTGATAATCCCTCTTGGTTGCCGCATTCAACTTCTTATAGTCAATGCAAATCCTCCACTTACCATTTCTTTTTGGAGTGACAATGACCGATGACACCCATTCGGTGTTGTGAACGGGTACGATGAACCCAACATCCACCAACTTTGTGATCTCCAGCCTCAAAGCATCTGTTTGTACTGGTCCCAAGCGTCTGTAGCGTTGTACTGCGGACTTGGCATCTGGCTTGAGATCTATTTGGTGCTCAATGGCTGTCACATATCTAAAATCATGATAGCTTGTGGCAAAGAGATTTGGAAAATCCTTGAACATTTCGAGGAATTCATCCTTTTCCTCGGGACTCGGGTCATTAGAAAGCATAGATTGGAGTTGTTAGGAAGTAGCAGTTACCATTTCTTCAGGTGGGTTGGTAGCATCCAGAACATATACCTCCTCATCAGTGAAGTCCTCCCCCTCGTCTGTGTCTCCAGTTGATTTAGATGAGGGTGAGGGTGAAAGAGAGGACACTGAAGAGGAACTTTCTTCTTCCACCGGAGGATCATCTCTTGGTTGTACCGGGATCTCCTCTTTAGATGACCCAAAAGACGTGTGTCCCATCTTCCAATAGCTAACAGCATTACTTCGCCGCAACCATGGTCTCTCGAGTATTGCCGGATGGTTCTTCCCGGTATCCTCAATGTCTACCACATAGAAGTTCACCGTGGTTGTAACACCATTAACTGTGATGGGTAGGTCTCCAATAACATCATGTGTGTGTGAACGTATTGAGAGCGGAACCATATATAAGTGAACACCAAAAGATAGAGAAACATGCACAAGAAAGGGCCTGAAACACTGCTGTATATGAGCCCTAAACCGGGTAGCAAACTGAGATACAAAGAGCCTCCAAAATAGGATATCAAGGGATGAACCAAGGGCTGATCTGGAGCAGATGTAAGAGGCAGCAAGGCTGCAACCTGGGCAGCTACAGGAGCAGAAATCGGGTGCTGAAGAGGTGCGAATCAGGGGCACCAACCGGTGGCTGGAACAGGAGCCAAACAGGGGCAGCAACAAGGGCAGACAAGGAGGCACCAAGCAGGAGCGCAAGAGGGCCTGGAACAGGTGCACCTGGGTTAGAGGAGGAGGCACCTAGCAAGAGAGCAAGAGGGGCTGGAACAGGAGTACCTGGGCTGGAGGAGGAGGCACCTAGCAGGAGAGCTGAAGACAAGAGCGCTTCCAAGTAAGTGAAGAATGAGGAGGGGGGGGGGAGGCCCTTATGTAGGGCTCAGAGAGGAATTCGGCCCAGCTAGGTAGGGGGTCGGCCCAGTTGCCCTAGGCCGGCCAGCTGGTCGGCCAAGGGCTGGTCGGCCAGGGTTGGTCGGCCCAGTTCCCTGGCCCATCCCCCCTCTGTCCCCCTCTGTCCTCCTGTCTTGTGGGTGCCGGAATTGAGCGGATACGAGCCTTGTGGAGGTCGAAACGAGCATGAAGGAGAACTAACTGAGACCTCTCTCACTGGCAGGCACACCCACATCAAAGGTCCCTCACTCTATATAGAACACCTGGAGATGTCAATCTCAACACCCCCTCTCAGCTCCAGGGTGTGGTACAAGACCCAAAGAGCTGGCATGACGCTGGAGGAGGGGAGAGGGAACGGGTTTGGTGAAGATGTCGGCGACGTTGTCGGTAGTGGTGCTGAAGAGAAGCAGAATGGTACCGTCAAGAACCTTCTCACGAGTGTAGTGGTACTGAATTTCGATGTGCTTCGTCTGAGCATGGAAGACCGGGTTGCGTGCAATTGCGATGCAGCTTTGATTGTCGCAAAAAAGGGTGGTAGGAGCGTGTTGTCGAAAACCACAATTGAGAAGAAGATGCCGAAGCCAAACAACCTCACAAGTGGCACTGCTCATGGCACGATACTCAGCCTCGGTGGAAGATAGAGCGATCGTGGGTTGTCGTTTACTGGTCCAAGAGATGGCCACAGATCCAAAGGAGAAGACATAGCCCGTGGTAGAGCGGCGAGAGTCGGGGTCGCCAGCCCAATCAGAGTCACTCCAACCCCGGAGAGTGATCGGGGAAGGAGAGGAGCCACCGGAGGTATAAAGGAGCCCGAAAGTAGAGGTACCCTGAAGATATCGGAGGATACGAAGAGCGGCCTGCCAATGAGAGCGCAAAGGTGTCTGCATAAAGGTACTGAGAGTGCCGACAGAAAAACCGAGATCCAGCCGAGTGTGAAGGATCCAGATGAGAGAGCCAACAAGCCGGCGGTAGAGGGAGGCATCAGTATAATCAGTGGACCCGGAAGCAGAAAGTTTAGAGTTGGGATCCATGGGAGAGGTGATAGGACGACAATTATCCATGTGGAAAGTTTCGAGGAGCTCTTGAACATATCGCTGTTGAGAGACAAAATACCCCCTCTGGGTCTGCCAAATCTCGAGACCCAAGAAAAAATGGAGGCCCAGATCTGTCATCTAAAATTCTGTTTGAAGAGCAACTTTAATGGCAAGAATATGAGTGGTATGTCTCCCGGTAATAATCAAATCATCCACATAAAGAATGATGAAGGTAAGAAGCTGTCCATCATGAAAGAGATAAAGATTGGGATCAGCCAGGGAGCGATGAAGCCCTGTGCGGCAGAAGAAGGTGTCAATGCGCTGATTCCATGCCCGAGGAGCTTGCTTGAGACTGTAGAGGGCCTTGCGAAGGCGACAGACCATGGTAGGGGAACGAGAATCAACGAAGCCGGGGGGCTGATCCACATATACCTCTTCTTGAAGATCGCCATTTAAAAAGGCAAATTTTACGTCCATTTGGAAAATGGGCCATTGATGGTGTGCCGCAAGAGCAAGGATCGTGCGAATGGTGCTCATCCGGGCGGTAGGTGCAAAGGTCTCCCCATAGTCGATGCCGGGGCGTTGAGCATAGCCTTTAGCTACCAGTCGGGCTTTATACTTGTTGCAGAGCCATTAGAAGCGTACTTTGTTTTGAAGATCCACCGGACACCGATCACCAAACGGTGAGAGGGACGAGGAACAAGGTCCCATGTGTGGTTCCGAAGAATAGCATGGATTTCCGCTTCCATAGCCTGTTTCCAATGAGGGTGAGCCAAAGCTTGAGAAACGGTAGTCGGCTCTCGAGTGGCAAGGATGCGAGACATAAGGGCGTAATTGACTTGAAGAGTATCGGAAGAGGACGGTGGAGAGTGGCGATGAGAGCGGCGAGGACCATCATCAGGGTGCGGCTCGGAGTAGGGATCCTCAAGACCGGAGGAGCGGAGAGTATCAATGAGCCAGTGCAGAACGCGGACCGAGCGTGGTTCCAATGGAGGAGCAGACGAGGTCGGATCCTGAGAAGGCGGCGGAGGAGGAAGAATAGGAGGGGATGTAACGGGGGGCGAGGCAGGTGGAGAAGTGGAGGGCTTCGGGGCGTCAGACGGATCTCCAAGAACAGGAGGAGAGGTGGAGGGTAACGAAAGGACCTGCTCATCAAAAATGACATCCCTGCTCAAGGAGATGATGCGGCGGCGCGGATCATATAGCCTATACCCGGTGGAGACGGGGTTGTAGCCCACAAACAAAAGCTTTTGTGACTTCGGATCAAGCTTTCCACGATTAGTTTTAGGGATATGAACATAAGCATCACAGCCAAACACGCGAAAATGAGAAACGTCGGGCTTAGAGCCATAGTAAGCCTGATACGGTGCATGCCTAGAACCGCTGATGTCGGAGAGCGGTTGAGAGTATGTATCGCTGTCATCATGGCCTCAGCCCAGAGGGACTGAGGGAGCTGACTGTGGGTCAGCATAGTCCGGGACATTTCAACGCCGGTACGATGTTTACGTTCAACAACGCCATTATCAGAAGGGGTACCTGTGTTGGCAAATTCCCGTTTGACACCATGACTGCGCAAGAAACGATCAAACTCGAGAGAGGTGAACTCGCCACCCTTATCGGCACGAAGAATTTTGAGCGTGTGGCCGGATTCTTTCTCGACCAGAGCGAGCCAGGTTTGGAAGCGATTGAAAGCCAGATCCTTGTGGGAAAGAAAATAGATCCAAGAATAGCGACTGAAGTCATCAATGAGCAGCATGTAGTACGAGGCTCCACCTAGTGACATAACCTGCATAGGTCCACATAAATCGAGGTGAACAACGCCAAGCGGAACAGTGGCACGGCGAGAGGCATGTTTGGCGAAGGGCTCACGATGTTGTTTGCCCAAAATACAAGAGGGGCATAGACCTTGGCAAGTGCCGACGTCGGGGAAGCCGAGGAGAAGTTGGTCATGGAATGCACGATGGAGAGCATCAATGTGTAGATGACCAAACCGGTAGTGCCAAAGGTCGCCAAGGGAGGTGCCTGTGAGGGAGGGAAGGGTGATAAGCTTGTAGATACCATTGGTAGAATGGCCGGTCCAAACCAGCTATCCTGTGGCACGATCTCGGATGGTAACAGAGGTCTCTTCAAACTCCACCTTCATGTCATTTTGACAAATCTGATGAACGGAAAGGAGATGAAAGCCGAGAGACGGAACATAAAGAACGCGAGAGGAGTGTTCACCCCCTTCGCCATCAGGAATAATATCAAGAGAGCCTTCAGAATGAACAGGAATAGAGCTCTTATTGCCGATGCAGACACGACCAGGGTGAGGAGTGAGATCCTAGAGCAGCGAGGAGGAGGGAGTCATATGCCGAGAGGCCCCACTATCAACGATCCATTCGCGAGCATCGGAACTATGGAGAGCCAAAGACTCTACTCCAGAAAGTGGTACCGAATCCAAGAGCTCAAGGTGAGCAAATGCAGGGGTGGGGGTAAGGGTGGCATTAGCCGCAGCGGCAGCGGTTGCGTCGGCCCGTTTGTGTTTGCGGTAGGGACAATTGCGCCAGTAATGTCCTGGAGTACCGCAGTGATTGCAATTGCCTTTGGGGGCAGGACTATTGTTGGGAGCATCCGAAGAAGACGGACTAGCAGAGGACGGAGCATTCTTGAATCGAGGTTTGGTGCGTTGAGCCACGAGAGCTTCAGAAGGACCATCAGAGGATTTGATAAACTGTTCCTCCTGATCCATCATCATGGGGACAAGTTCCTCCCAAGTGATGGTGCTGAGGCGGCCAGAGGTAATCAGAGAAGAATAGAATGTAGAGTATCTGCTGTCTGTAATAACATGAGATAAGAGAGTAATAGCCATATCTTCGGAGGAGATATCCTTGCTTGCATGGAGTATGTCATGATGCATGCTCTGCATTTTATTGATGTATTCCCGTATGGAAGAGGAAGTGGCCGGATAAAGGCGACGAAGCTGAACTTCCAAGGAGATGCGTTTCATGGTAGTGACTCGAAGATACATGCCATCCAAGAATTCCCAAATAGTACGTGCAAAGGTAAGGTGCTTGATATGATTGAGAACCCCTGGTTGACAATTGAGAAAGATGAACGAGCGTACACGAGCATTCAACTTGTCCCAGATAAGGGGAGCATGCGGATCATCCTCAGGATCTGGACGAGGGATTCCTGGATTAACAAACTCGTACGGATGCCATCTGAACTTTCCAGAGAGAATAGTTGGTCCCATCCAACTGACGAGTGTCTGGAAATGTGGGAAGGGTGGGGATGCGGATAGGCTTGTCAGACTCTTGAAAGAAGCTGGGCATAGAGGGAATGCGGAGGGCCGGAGCGGAATACTTCTGGTCATCAGCCATGGCTTGTAGTGACAGTTCCGGGCACGCAATAGAGTGGCTGGAAACAAGTATCGGACAGCAACCAGGGGCTGAAGAGGGCAGCCAACCAGCAATCCGGGGCTTGGGAGAGGTGCCGACCAGCAAAGAGAAGGCTGCGGAGGGGTGCCGACGAGCAGATCGGGAGCTGGAACGGGGCTGCCGACCAGAGGAAGGCAGCAAAAAAAAAAAAAAAAAAAGGGGTGGAAGAGAGCTCTTAGACAGTGGGAAAGAGAGTCGCCGACGAGGAAGAGCTCCTTCTACTCCATCACCACAGGAGCTCCAAGATCAGAGAGTATTCTGGTGCTCTGATACCATGTGAACGTATTGAGAGCGGAAGCATATATAAGTGAACACCAAAAGATAGAGACACATGCACAAGAAAGGGCCTGAAACACTGCTGTATTTCAGCCCTAAACCGGGCAGCAAACTGAGATACAAAGAGCCTCCAAAATAGGATATCAAGGGATGAACCAAGGGCTGATCTGGAGCAGATGTAAGAGGCAGCAAGGCTGCAACCTGGGCAGCCACAGGAGCAGAAATTGGGTGCTGAAGAGGTGCGAATCAGGGGCACCAACCGGTGGCTGGAACAGGAGCCAAACAGGGGCAGCAACAAGGGCAGACAAGGAGGCACCAAGCAGGAGCGCAAGAGGGCCTGGAACAGGTGCACCTGGGCTGGAGGAGGAGGCACCTAGCAGGAGAGCAAGAGGGGCTGGAACAGGAGCACCTGGGCTGGAGGAGGCACCTAGCAGGAGAGCTGAAGACAGGAGCGCTTCCAAGTAAGTGAAGAATGAGGAGGGGGGGGAGGCCCTTATGTAGGGCTCTGAGAGAAAGTCGGCCCAGCCAGGTAGGGGGTCGGCCCAGTTGCCCTAGGCCGACCAGCTGGTCGGCTAGGGCTGGTCGGCCAGGGTTGGTCGGCCCAGTTCCCTGGCCCATCCCCCCTCTGTCCCCCTCTGTCCTCCTGTCTCGTGGGTGCCGGAATTGAGTGGATACGAGCCCTGTGGAGGTCGAAACGAACCTGAAGGAGAACTAACTGAGACCTCTCTCACTGGGCGGGCACACCCACATCAAAGGCCCCACTCTGTACAGAACACCTGGAGATGTCAATCTCAACAGTGTGTGCAACCTTCGTCCGTCTGCTACTTTGATTTGGGTCGATGACTTCCTAGTGCACTTGCATGCAGCAACACCATCCACATATACATTCTTTACCCGGCAATTATCTATAATCATATCAACCGTATGAGGGTAGTGGTCGATATCTTTGGAGATGGCAGAAACATTACGTACCTTCTCACTTCTCTTGGACTTCCGTGTGGATATGCTTTGTTGTAGTTCTCTTCGGACTCGAGGAGTGAGTGTGACAAGTTGGGGTAAAGTGATATTCATGGTGAGATGTGCAAGATCATCTACTATTGAGTAGTCTTCTTGTCCTTCTCCAAGAGGGAAGTGAGAAGGTTTCCACTTACCTCGTCGCATCTTCGTCACCTTAGGGCTGGCAGAACTTTCGGCCATCTCCACTTCTTTGGCTATGGGCGGATCTGCAATCGTCACTCTTTTCTTTGGACGATCATGTTTACGACTTGGAGCTTCATCATCACGTGCCCTTTTACCAAGGTCCATGCATAGAAATTGAATTCAATGAAAATAACACTTTTATAATAAAAAAATTTCTATTATGCATCTTTCCATGCATAGAAATTAAATCTAATGAAAATAACACTTTTATAATAAAAAAATTTCCAATATGCATCTTTCTATGCATAGAATTTAAATTCAATAAAAACAACACTTTTATAATAGAAAAATTTCCAATATGCATCTTTCTATGCATAGAATTTAAATTCAATAAAAACAACACTTTTATAATAATTTTTTTTCAATATGCATCTTTCTATGCATAGAATTTAAATTCAATAAAAACAACACTTTTATAATAAAAAATTTCTAATATGCATCTTTTCATGCATAGAAATTAATTTCAATAATTAATATCAATGATATCCATGCATATTTATAGGTGAATATGTTCATGGATTAAATAAAAATATTTCTTTTAGAATGTATAAATGATGGGAATTACTTTTTTAGAATAATATAAAAATAAACTTTATTTTCCACAAAATTCAAGAAAATTTTACCATAATCTCCTTTGTATAGCTGACCATTTTTTAATTTTTACATTCTAATTTCTATTTAAAATTAATCCCAATTTGAAGTAAAGTACTCTAATCTACTCAATTTTCACTTTCTAGTGAGTAAATAATAAGAACAGTTTAATCAATTTATTTGTTACACATTCTAGGATAAAGAAAGGCTGAATTCTTAAGGAAGAGAAGGGGGTAGCCTTTTCATCAAGGCATAACATCAAGATTCACTTTAATCAACTTTAAAAAAAAACAAAGAAATCAGAAAACCATAGATTTGAAATTAAAAGTAGATTTTTTAGCTTACATGGAGTTTTGTAAGCTTTCCTTTGGCTTAAGGGATTGAGGGTTCTACTCTTGTTTGGATCAAGAGTGGCCACCAATTTCTTTGTAGAGGATTTAGTAAAAAAACAATTGAATTATCAAGTGAATTCAATGTAATTGGTTCTGGGTAGGAGTAGAGTAACAGTGCATAAACACTATTAAGCTTTTACAAAGGGAGAGCCTTATATTTATAGGAAAAAGTAAGCTTCAAACCAAGCAAACTGATTCTAGAATTTTTCAGATCAGTTTGGTCAAATTTTTACCATTTTTGGGTCAGTTTAGCTTACTTTTTGGAACTAGACTTGAAATAGGAGAGAGGAGAGATGAAATATCTCACTTAATTGATTTAAAATTAGGAGGCAATGATGAAAAAAAGGTGCCTCCTTCATGAGGGGGAATCCCCACTCTAAGGTGTCAAAAAGTCATTTTTTTAAATGTTTCCTTTGGTCCTTAGTCCACTCTTCATCTTATGTGAGGATTTACTCATTTTTGGGGGGGTTTTCTTTATTTCTTCAGTTTATCTCCTCCCTACATTTGGATTAATCTTATTGGTCCCTCAGAACCTTAATCCAAAATTTTTTTGTTACAACATGAGCAACATACAATTGGCCAAGAATCTAGTTTTCATGCGTGGACCAAACATCTAGAGGTCCACTATCATTTTGTCAGAGAGAAAGTGTTGGATGGTACAGTGGATTTGCAGTATTTGAAGACTGAAAAGTAGGTGGCCGACATCTTTACAAAGCCACTTGGCAGGGAGAAGTTTGAGTACTTCCGTACTATGTTGGGAGTACATGGGATGAGCTTGAGGGGGAGTGTTAAAAGCTTTGATAGCCCAAGCTCATCTACATCTTTATCTATAGCAGTACATCATGAGCTTGAGAGGGGCTGTTGAGATTCAAGCTCGATGTCAGCTTATGCCAATTGCACTATGTGCTAGCATGTAAGGTAGTAACATGTGTGAGACATAAATGCCCGCGTCCAGCTGGTCATAGTGTGTGGACATTAGCTAGGGTTAGCAGTGTGTGGACACAATACATGTCATGTGTTGTAGATTATGGACACAATACATGTAGTGTGTTGTAGATTATGGATTATGGATTATGGGTTAGCAGTGTGTGGACACAATACATGTAGTGTGTTGTAGATTATGGATTATGGCTTTATGCATTGTGTGAGAAGGGAGATAGCTTCTCTCTATGGTTAGGGTTTGCTTAATACATTAGGGTTTGCTCCTATGTGTGTGTCTCCTCTTCCTCTACCTGTTTTTCATCATCTTGCTCCTCCATTAAGGATGGCAGTGACTTGGAGGCCATTGAAGGTTAGGGTTAGCGATGCGTTAAGCTCGTCTCCTTCAAATTATTGCTCTAATTTGTTGACTCTAATAGTGGGGGGGTGCCGGTGATTTCATGGGGCTCTATGAGTCCATCATTATCCATTGCATCAAAGCTTTCTAGTTATGTGGGCTCTTGCATTCTTGCTCCAATGTGTCCTTTCATCCAATCCTTTAAATCCTTCCATAAGCTTGGGCTACCTTGAAGTAAGGTACCAATGGGAGTTTGGATTTGAGAAGAAAGGAGGAGGGACTTGCAATGTCTTTAGGTATGGATGAAACTTCTTGAGATTTATCACCCCTGATTATGTCTAGGGTTTTGTGAGGGTAGTGTATCGGAACATGGATTTATGTGTCCATTCTTTTGGGGTAATCATCATTCAAGTTTTTGAGATACTCCTCCACAGGGGTTCCCTGGCAGGGAGAATCCATAGCTGTCGATGTGATCATTTAAGGAGGTCTTTTAGAGGGTGATTTCTCATGGAAATATCTATTGTATTCTTGGGCTTCCTTAGTTGATCTCATGTCAGGAATTTAGGGACATGCTTCAAGGTATGTTGTTTGGGGTTCCTCCTGTAATTGAGATTGATAGTTCCCTAACCAACACTTGATCCGCCTTTAGTCCCTCTTTCTCTTTGGGTTAGGATATTCTGCTAACTTTTGAGGTAGTTGTTTTGGGTCTATTTGTCCTCAGATGAGATGGACTAAAGGTAGAAACTTCTCCTCCTCAGAGGAGGAGGTAGACTCATTGGTGAGTTGTCTTGTCCTCTGACCCACTCTTAATGACCAAATGGCTATCCCCTTCGCCTATCTTTGTGGCCTTCTTCTTTCGTGAGAACCTTGTAACACATCCTTTTTCGAGGACTTCTTTATGGGGTAGAACCTTTGTGTGTCCCTAGTTTCCCACATTTTGTGAGGTTGATGCCTCAACGGTAATAGCTTGAACTATAGCCCTTCTTCTACTCTACATCCCAGTAATTGCATTAAGAGAGGCACCATATGGATGAAGCCATCTCGAGAACTTAGCAGGTTAATACTCATGCTAGGATTAGCTTCATGTGCCTTCCCCATAGAATTTGTCCTTAGTGGACAGTCCTTGTAAATATGGTCTATTCCACACCCTATGCATAAGGGCATCAAGGTGGAGGTACTCACGGGAGTACTCGCCATCCCTTTTTTGACTAGACATTCAGCTATTTGGTGAGGTCTTGCACAATGATATCATGTCATGGGTGGGCGTTTGGACATGTTATTCAAGTCTCGTGCCCAAGGGGCTGGGGTTGCTTATCAAGTACACAGGGTACAAGTGATCCCCCTCCATCACATAATGACTTAGGACTTGGGAGGGTGGACTGTGGACTCAAAGGGAGGGTGGTATTGTCCGCATTTCCCCTCCCTCACCTTCTTCAAATATTTTCGTCAGGGTTAGCTGGTGAATGGGGGGGGTGACACGAGGTAGTGGCGATTGTGGTGCTAGCACCGGGGATGGTAAGGGAACCTCAAGTACCATCAGGATTCCTCTCTAAGACACTTCATGGCATGGTAGAGGTGCATTTTTCTATGTTGGTGCTAGCAGAGCCATCGGTTGTCTAGGATTCAAGGTTAGTGCTTGGGGTAGAGCCTTGGCTTGAGCAACTTTTTGATGGTAACAGTTTGTGGTTTATGATTGTCCCATCTTCGGTAATAGGCAGCACAGTAGAGAGTGGGGTGGGGTCTCAAATGTGGACACTCTATGCTGGTATGGAAAGCTTGATAAATCGGGCATCATACTAACTCTCTCCTTGGGTAAAGATGGGGCTACCTAGCTTGATCCCATCCTTGACCCACTCTTCAGTGTTGGGTCATCTGATGCAGAGTAGTGAAGCAATCGCTAGATGTTCCATCTATTGTCTTGAGGAGGAATCCTTCCCCTTCTCATCATATCCCGTGCTTGTGGTTTTGAAAGATGCTTTCAGAAGTGCCTTCATGCAATTATCGGGAACGGGTTCCCTTGAAATTATCTTTGAATTCCATGAACTTAAAACTAGTCACACCACTTACACACCCAATATGAAATTGCCTTTTTCTCAGCATCAGCTATCTTTAAAACAATCATTTAATGAAACCATTGTGTCACTGATCACAATCCTCAAAATCTCCGGTTGAATCCTTATTTCCAATCATTCCTTCATCGGTGTACCTACTATTGCATCATTGGCAACCAAAACGCTCACCACCTGTTCACTCAGGGGCCTTTTTGATAGTTCCTAGCTCATAGTAACCGACAATATATTCACATATCAAAATGGAATCTCCGTTTTGAAGATCAGCAAGATCAACCAACGGATCCATATAAAAGAGCCATGGACTTATCCGTTGAGGACCAGCAAGGTCAACCAACCAGATCCATGCCCGAATTCAGAAAACAACTCTTACTCCTTGTTCCAATATCTTCCTCGATGTACATGTAGGTATCTTTGGCGACCCTAGCCCAAGCACCGTATGGTCAGCACCCTCTAAGATCCTTTGCAGGTCACCTAGCGCTTCACTCATAGGCCGCTTCCTTGGTCCCTCATCCACTGTACCGGAAGCTCTCCGCCAGCAGTTGCAACTTTAACAACAGATAGGTCTTCCACGACCTCATTCACAAGACAGTCAAATTGCTTCCCCAGTATTCTTGACCTAAAATAGTCATTTAAAAACAGATTTCACATACAAATATAGTTCCAACAATATTTTTATCTTTTCTCATCACTCCACATCCTTTCACATTAGTCCCCATCTTTTCTCATCGTCCCACAATTTTTTTTTCCTTCATTGATCCCTATCACATCACATCATTCCCACATCAATCCACATCCAATCGTATCATCCACACATCAATCCACATCATCCATACATCCATCCACATCTTCCATACATCCACCATCCACATCAATCCACATTACCCACACATCAATCCACATTATCCACACATCCATCCACATCTTCCATACATCCATCCACATCAATCCACATTACCCACACATCAATCCACATTATCCACACATCAATCCACATCATCCATACATCCATTCACGTCAATCCACATTACCCACACATCAATCCACATCATCCATACATCCATCCATATTATCCACATCAATCCACATTATCCACTTATCCATCCACATCAATCCACATTACCCACTTATCCATCCACATCAATCCACATTACCCACACATCCATCCACATCTTCCATACATCCATCCACATCAATCCATACGTCGATCCACATCATCCATACATCCATCCACATCAATCCACATTACCCACACCTCAATCCACATCAATCCACATTCATTTCAGAAGTATTTCCATTCTCATCTAATCACATCTTTTTCTATCTCATCACTTATTTCCTCATTTATCCTCATCAGATCACATCTACTTGCATCCACCCATACATCTCATCACTTCACATACATTAACATCTATCTAGTTTACATCACATCTTATCACATCCATTTCACATCACATCTCATTCACATCCTGATTCACATGCTAACACCTTCATTCATGTCCCTTATCATTCATTCACATCTTGATTCACATGTTATCACATTCATTCGCATCCTATATCATTCATTTACATCTTGATTCACATGACATGAGATCACATCACATCACATCTCATCTATTCATTCACATTTATCTGACATCACATCTCATCTATTCATTCACATTTATCTGATTTGCATCACATATCATCGTATCTATTTACCTTTCATTCTCATCAGTTTTATTCACATCACATCCATCCATCCATCCATCCATTCTTTCCCATCACTTCTATTCTCATCACATCCATCCATCCATTCTTTCCCATCTATCTGATTTGCATTACATCTCATCACATCTATTCACCTCACATTCTCGTCACTCCTATTCTCATCGCATCGCATCCATCCACTCATTCCCATCTATCTTATTCGCATCACATATCATCACATCTATTTACCTTTCATTCTCATCACATCCATCCATCCATTCATTCCCATCTATCTGATTCGCATCCCATCTCATCACATCTATTTACCTCTCATTCTCATCACTTCTATCCTCATCACATCCATCCATCCATTCATTCCCATCTATCTGATTCGCATCCCATCTCATCACATCTATTTACCTCTCATTCTCATTACTTCTATTCTCATCACATCCATCCATCCATTCATTTCCATCTATATGATTCGCATCACATATCATCACATCTATTTACCTTTCATTCTCATCACTTCTATTCTCATCACATCCATCCATCCATTCATTCCCATCTATCTGATTTGCATCCCATCTCTTCACATCTATTTACCTCTCATTCTCATCACATCTATTCTCATCACATCCATCCATCCATTCATTCCCATCTATCTGATTCACATCGCATATCATCACATCTATTTACCTTTCATTCTCATCACTTCTATTCTCATCACATCCATCCATCCATTCATTCCCATCTATCTGATTCGCATCCCATCTATCACATCTATTTACCTCTCATTCTCATCACTTCTATTCTCATCACATCCATCCATCCATTCATTCCCATCTATCTGATTCGCATCGCATATCATCACATCTATTTACCCTTCATTCTCATCACTTCTATTCTCATCACATCCATCCATCCATCCATCCATTCATTCCCATCTATCTGACTCGCATCCCATCTCATCATATCTATTTACCTCTCATTCTCGTCACTTCTATTCTCATAACATCCATCCATCCATTCATTTCCATCTATCTCATTCGCATCACATATAATCACATCTATTTACCTTTCATTCTCATCACTTCTATTCTCATCCCATCCATCCTCTATTCATCCTCATCTATTTGATTCATATCATATCTTGTCACATCTATTTATAGAATGTAAGAGAATTCTTTTTTTTATATAAAGATTCTTTACGCATCTATTTATGCATAAGAACAACTTCAATGGAAAATAACACTTTTATAAAAACCCGTTTATGCATCTATTTATGCATAAATTCAATTTTAAGGAGAATAACACTTTCAAAATAAAAATAAATCTTTTATGCATCTATCTATGCATAAATTCAATTTTAATGAGAATAACTCTTTTGAAATAAAAATAAATTTCTTTATGCATCTTTCTATGCATAAAATCAAAATTTGATAAAAGTGATGCTTTTATAATTAAAAAATGCTTTTATGCATCTATTTATGCATAAATTCAATTTTAAGGAGAATAACACTTTCGAAATAAAAATAAATCTTTTATGCATCTTTCTATGCATAAATTCAAATTTTAATGAGAATAACTCTTTTGAAATAAAAAAAATTTCTTTATGCATCTTTCTATGCATAAAATCAAAATTTGATGAAAGTGACGCTTTTATAATTAAAAAATACTTTTATGCATCTATTTATGCATAAATTCAATTTTAAGGAGAATAACACTTTTGAAATAAAAATAAATCTTTTATGCATCTTTCTATGCATAAACACTCAATTTTAATGAAAATAACTCTTTTGAAATAAAAATAAATTTCTTTATGCATCTTTCTATGCATAAAATCAAAATTAATGAGAATAACTCTTTTGAAATAAAAAATAAATTTCTTTATGCATCTTTCTATGCATAAAATCAAAATTTGATGAAAGTAATGCTTTAATAATTAAAAAAATTCTTTTATGCATAATTTCAATTTTAATGAAAGTAACACTTTTATAATACAAAAATTCTTTTATGCATCTATTTATGCATAAAAATTAATTTTGATGAAAGTAACACTTTTATAATCAAAATATTCCCAATATGCATCCTTTTATGCATAGAAATTAATTCTAATGAAAATAACACTTTTATTATAAAAATATTTTCTAATATGCATTTTTCTATGCATAGAATAAAAATAACACTTTTAGAATACACAAGCAGTGGGGATTACTCTTGTTGAATAATAAAAGATAAAACTTATTTCACAAAATTTAAGAAAATTTTACCATAACCTCCTTTATATGGTTGATCATTTTTTATTTTTTTTCATTCTCAAGTTACTTAGAAATTATCCCAAATGGTTTAAAGCATTCTAAACTAATCAAATTCCACTTTTTAAATAGATACAATATGAAAAGTTTAATTCTAACAATTTGATTACACATCTAGGATAAATAAAAGCTAAATTCAAGAATGAAGAGAGGGGGAAAGCCTATCCAACAAGGCATAGCACCATTTTTCATTTTAAAGAAAACAAAAATTAGAAAACCATTAAATGGAATAAAGAAAAAGTAAGATTTCTAGCTTACATGAATTTTTGTGAGCTTTTCTTTGGCTTGATTGTTTGAGGGATCTACTCTTGTTTTCAACAAGAGTGGTCACCAATTCTTTTGAAGAGGAAATGGTCAAAAACTAATGAATTATCAATAAATTCACTGTTTTTGCCTCTGGGGAGAGGAGTAGAGTAACAGTGCATAAAACATTGTTAACCATTTACAAAGGGGGAGGTTTCATTTATAGGAAAAAGTGAGCCTCTAACCAAGCAAACTGATTCTAGAATTTTTCAGATCAGTTTGGTCAAATTTTGACCATTTTTAGTTCACTTTAGCATACTTTTTGGATCTAGTTGAAGCAGGAGAGAGGAGAGATGAAAATATCTCATTATTTGTGAGTTTAAAACTCAACCACACATGTGAAATAGGCACCTCCTTTCATGAGGGAAATTCCCCCACACTAAGGTGTCAAAAATGTATCATTTCTTCTAAATATCTCTTCTTTTTTAACTAATAACCTTGTCCTTAGTCTTTGTCGTTAGCCAACTCTTCATCTTATGTGAGTATTTACTCATTTTTGGGGGGATTTCCTTTTATTCTTCAATTTATCTCCTCCCTACATTTGGATTAATCAAATTGGTCCATAGGAACCTTAATTCAAAAATTTCAGAAAATCTGGACCCTTAGGCTAAGGTCCTTTTTACCTGATTTCAATTTATTCCAATTGCACATTGGAAATTTCTTTTTGAATATCTGTTTTAGAGGAAACCATTTTAGACACTAGGAGGATTTTTATATCCAAAATATCTCAAATTTGAATTACCTCCCTCTAGACATTTTCTCTCTCTAGTCCAAAATAGGGTAAAACAAGAT
Source organism: Cibotium barometz (assembly GCF_041138505.1). NCBI lineage: Eukaryota > Viridiplantae > Streptophyta > Polypodiopsida > Cyatheales > Cibotiaceae > Cibotium > Cibotium barometz. Next base: position 45,920,452 of record NC_141093.1, on the reverse strand, counting down.
CTTTCTTTTATTTCAGAGAGGGGAATAATTATAAGATCAGAAGGCGAGGTATTTACACCTACACACCTCAAAAGTTGAAGGGAGGAATCTTACATCCTACCCCACTTAAAAAATGCGAGATGTCCTCATCTCGCAAAATTAGAGGAGAACCCTTTTCCTTAAGATCCAACTGATTCTAGGGTTCCATATAGTTTGGTGAACCCAACAGAATCATGGGATAAAGATCCCTAGTATAAAACTCATCATCACATAATAATTCACTCAGATCGTATCATTCAAATCCTTATCACAATAATGGTCCATTAAACCAAATTTTCTATCTGAACAGTCCTTCATGGAAATTTTTAATTATACAGATTTTTAATTTGACATCCCTTAACTTGATCCACTGGGTCAAGTGTTAACAGCAGCAATCTAGCACAATCCACTAATCTCATAGTGAATTGTTGAAGTCATTAATGTCATTCCAGCTACGAACATCATCACAGGGACTCGTCCCATTCATCCTCATTGTGGTTTTGCTTAGTTTATTACATTTCAACCAGAATTTAAGAATCTTCATTTTTCAATCAGAATCTAAATCAACTCATCAGTTCTCAACCAGAATTTAAAATTATATCAACCACATTCAAATTCATCATCTGGATAGTATTAATGCTTATAATTTCAAGTCTTTCATTATCCTCATTGTTTCTGCTCGAGGATACATAGTTGTTTTGCTGTAATTTCCCATTTTGCATATCAAACTGCTTCTTATAACAATTTGCCTGCACATGTCTAGGCTTACCACAATAAAAGCATCCACATGTATCATTATGCTGCCTTTGCCAATTTCCATGACCTCTTTGACTCCCCTTACCTCTGAATTGGCCTCTTCCACCTGTGTGTTGTTGTTGTTGTTGTAAATTCTGGGACTGTTGTTGTTGCTGGTGCTGGTCATAATTTTGATTACCTATTCGGCCACCTCCTTGACCGCGTCCATGGCCTCCTCTACCTCGTCCTCTTCTTGAACTTGTGTAGAAGGCCTGTTGCTCTGAACTGAACTGTTTTTGTTTTGTGAAGACTGGTGGTCTTCACCCAAGCTCTTCTCTTCTATAATCAACATAGACACCAAATCTGTGAAATTAGGGATGTTTTCCCGAGTCTGAATAGATGCCTTGTACTATGGCTTGAGACCATGTAGACAAACTTCCACCTTGTCATTTCATCATCTACTGAAACACCAATAGATGCAAGGGATTCCACAATACCCTTTATCTTCAATGCATAGTCATTCACAGACATACTCTTTTTCTCCACAGTATGAAGTTCATTCTTCAACTGTATCTTTCGTGCCTTGGTATTTGTTTCATAGAGTTTTACTAAGGTGTCCCACGTCTCCTTGGGGGACTTGGCATCTTGAATGTGCCCAATCATGGTGTCCTATATACTGATAGAGAGCCAATACATAACTTTTCTGTCTCCTTGGGGGACTTGGCATCCTGAATGTGCCCAATCATGGTGTCCTATATACTGATAGAGAGCCAATACATAACTTTTCTGGCTCCTTGGTTCCAATCCTTGAACTCTTTCACATCTGCAACAGTCGGATTGATCTCTGGTATCTCCAGTGCCTCTTCATGCTCACCTTCTATATGTAGTCCCAATAACCCTTTCCCATCAAGAAATTTGTCAACCTGAACCTCCAAGCATGGAAGTTGTTCTTATCAAGTTTCTCAGCAACAATTTAGTTTATGCCATCATTGACATCTTGCCAAAAATAGCACTCTAGTTTGTCCTGCACAAACTGCTGTATTTTCTGCAGCGGTACTGTACTACACTCAAACATCTTGCCAGAAATAGCACTCTAGTTTGTCCTGCACAAACTGTTGTATTTTCTGCAGCGGTACTGTACTACACTCAAATATCACAACCAGTGACCTCAATGTGCATACATACACCCAATGGCAACTGTTGACCTCCTTGCAGCACACACAGTGTCTGCACAACCAATCTATCTTCGTGCAGTTCTTAAAACAGAGTTCTACGCAGAGAATCGATGACTTACCTGCAGTGCTCAAAATTGCTTGCTTTTTGAAAAACGGAGGTCATCCTGATGCGCCCGAAACACATTTTTGTCCCAAAAAACGAAGTCCAATAGGACAGTATAGTTGCCATATAGCTTTACTCCCGCAAAGAAAGCTTCTTAATCAGAGATCGTTTGCTGGTGCCTCCCGTAGAGCTCCCGAGACAAGGGTGTAGTCACCAACACAAATAGGGAAGAGTAGTTGAAGCTCTTACCCTTGTACTGCTTCTTGTGCTTCTCTTGCTTGCAGCTTAGCCCTTAGCATGAACCAGGCTCTGATACCATGAAAAGATGTAGGGGGGAAGAGAGCTTGAGCACTTGCAAGCACACACACACTCACAAAACCCTAAAAGAGAACACACAAGGTGAGAGGCTGAAAATCTTCTTCTTCTTCTTCTTCACTCAACACTCAACACATCCATATACAAAGATAAGAGTACACACTCAACACTCAACACACCATATACAAAGATAAGAGTACACATAATATGAAAGGTACTCAACCAAATACATACTAGGGTTCTCTATAGTGTGAACCCAACTAAATGAGATGAACTATGCCAGTCTCTAGAATGGCTGTCACACAGCCTGTCATCCCACTGACCGCATATCACCCATGATCTCACCAACCATGCCAGTGGTGTAAGTGTGGGGCCTTTCCCCCAGGCGGGTCATCAGTGTCCACCACCTCACTAGATGAGCTCGATATCTCAACAGTACCCAGATTTGACATCTATCTTTGTGAACATTTGGGTCCCACTTAACCAATCTAGAAGCTCATCTATCCTAGGGATAGGATACTTATTTTTAATTGTTAATTGATTCAATCCTATGTAGTTAATACAGAGTCTTAACGTTCCATCTTTCTTCTTCTGAAAGAGAACGGCGTACCCCAAGGTGAGACATTGGGTCTGACGAATTCTTGCTCTAACAATTGTCTTAACTGCTCCTTAAGTTCTATGGCTTCAGGGACTGGCATTTTGTATGCACGCTAGGCTATTGGCTGAGCTCTGGGGGTTAACTCGATCTCATGATCTACTTCATGAGACGAAGTCATTTCAGTCAGCTCTTCTAGGAACACATCTGTATACTCACTTAACCACTCTGGTTCTTTAGCCTTGCATTTTATATCTACCGAATTCATCTAACAACATAAATAGCTTGCCTCTTTTTGAGCCCTTCTAACAATTTAGAAGCCTTGACTAATTGCAAAAGTGGGGATCTAGAAATTCTAGTTCCTTGAACTTTATCCCCGTGAAGGTCAAGGAAAGAGATGGTTCCATTATGACAATGAATGTCAGCCCGATGCTTACGGAGCCAATCCATTCCAAGGATTCCATCATAGATTCCCAAGGGTAAGACTTTGAATTGGCACTGTGTTACGTTCCCATCTAGACTAAACTGAATAAGGTCTATCTCAAGGTGTGTGAAAAGAATCTTTCCACTGGCCAATTCCACTTGCATAGGTTTCCCTGATTTTTGATGAAAGATCCTTGCTCCCTCCGTGCAATGGATTCGGGGGTGCTAGCAGTGGAAGTAGCACTTCTTGCACAGGGCAGACCTCTCACTTGAGGCCTCGCCCACGGATATCCAAACAAGAGACTAATCCCTCAGTTCTTCCAAAAACCGAACCCAAAAAAACTTCCCTGGCCCAGAAAGCACGGGCGATTCCTCCATGATATTTTTATTCTAACGTAGTCAAGAGCCTTAACTAACCAAACTGATCCAACCAAACCTATAAGTCACTTGGTCAGATCAAGGAAGAAACTTGCACTTGGATCATAGAGACCAATGCTTTTTTCCTCATCAAGAGGCACAGCCGTTGATTCTTTTCCATAGAACAATTACTATCCGGGATTTACTTCATCTATCATACTTTAATAGAATTGAGTCTCATTTTAGGGATCCATCAGTCCAGCCTAACCCCATGGGTTAGCCAACCACCCAACCGCTGTAGTGATGGGATCCAATTAGGAATTTGGTTAGGTTTTTTCTCGAGTACCAGGGAAAAGAGTTCCCAGGCCCCCTACCCGGTGCTTCATGCAAACTTTAAGATAGTCACACCACTTATACACCCAATATGAAATTGCCTGTTTCATCGATTCAGCTGACTTTTAAACAATCTTTTAATGAAACCATAGTATCACTGATCATAATCCTCCAAAATATCCGGTTGAATTCTAATTTCCAATCATGCCTTCATGGTTGTACCTATGGCATCATTGGCAACCAGAACGCTCACCACCTGTCCACTTAGGGGCCTTTTCAATAGTTCCTAGCTCATAGTACCTGGAAATATATTCACTTATAAAAGTCCAGATGGACTCTCCATTGAAGTTCAGTAAGATCAACCAACAGATCCATAATATAAAAGAGCCATGGACTCATTCGTTGAGGACCAGCAAGGTCAATCAACCAGATCCATGCCCGAATTCAGAAAACAACTCTTACTTCTTGTTCCAATATCTTCCTCGATGCACGCGTGGGTATCTTCGGCGACCCAAAGCCCGAGCACCGTATGGTCAGCACCCTCTAGGATCTTTCAAAGGTCACCTAGCGCTTCACTCATAGACCGCTTCCTTGGTCCCTCATCCACCATACTCACCATTTAAATCGAACCGAGGCTGGTCAAGACCTCGGCCGACCTTGCTATGCGAGACGTCCTCCGTTGACTCTCCGTTAGCTGGTTGCAATTTTATCACTTAGGTCTCCATGACCTCATTCACAAGACGGTCAAAATGCTTCCCGAGCATTATTGATATAAAACAGTCATTTAAAAATAGGTCATAAATATAGTTTCTATAATGAACTCTCGTCTTTCCACATCATTCCACATCAGTCCACATTACTTAATCCACGTCCAATTCATATGTATTTCCATCGTCCTTCATCCATTCTCATCCAATCACATCATTTTCAATCTCATCACATCTTTCCACATTTATCCTCATCACATCTCATCCACTCGCATCTACCCATTTCCATATCTCATCACATCACATTCACTCACATCTCATCAATTCATATCTACCCCGATCCACATTCATTCACATCTCATCAATTCATATCTACCCCGATCCACATCTTATCAATTCATATCTACCCCGATCCACATCACATCTATTTCACATCCATCACATCACATCCATTCATATCCATCACATTCATTCTCACCACCATCCCATCACATACATTCTATCCACATTACATCACGTCCACATCTATCCACATCAAATCTCATTCATCCCATCCACATTACATCACATCCACACATCATATCTCATTCATACACATCATATCTCATTCATACACATCCCATCTCATTCATCCACATCCATCCAATCATTCAAATACACGACTATCCACATCTATCCATACATCCACATCTATCCATACATTCACATCTATCACTTCACATCCACATATATTCACATCACATCACATCCACATTCACATCCACATCTCTTTTCATCTCATCCACATCCACATCACTTTCACATCCACATCCCTTTACATTACATCACATCCTTTCACATCCACGTCCACATTCATTTACATCACATCCTTTCACATCCACATCACATTCTTTCACATACACATCCACATTCATTTACATCACATTCTTTTTCACATACACATCCACATCCATTTACTTCCCATCTCATCCTTTCGCATATCCTCTCATCTCATTATTCACACATTCTTTCACATACACATCCACATCCATTTACATCACATTCTTTCACATACACATACACATCCATTTACTTCCCATCTCATCCTTTCGCATATCCTCTCATCTCATTCTCATCTCATCATTCACACATCCACATCCATTTACTTCACATCTCATCCTCATTCATTTTCATCATACCACATCCTATCACATCCCCATTCAAATCTTATCACATCCATTCACATCCTATCACATCCCATTCATATCTTATCACATCCATTCACATCCTATCGCATCCCATTTATATCTTATCACATCTATTCACATCTATTCACATCCTATCACATCCCATTCACATCTCATCACATCCCATTTACATCTTATCACATCTATTCACATCCTATCACATCCCATTTACATCTTATCACATCCTATTCCCATTTAGTAGCTTTTCCTACTTCGATCCCGATAATGGGACTTTTTCTAAATTTCTGCCAATTGCTTGGCCTAGATAAAGGTTCTTTTTCTCGACGACTATTTCCATATTGTTTCTCAATTTCTCAAATGAATTATATTCAATATTCTTCTTTTGAATAAAAAAATTCATGGGATTTACAAAAATCAATTCTACCCATATTTTCACTTTTGATAAATATTCATTAATTGAATTATACTAAAAATTTCTCTTTTTCCCATTTAATTCCTTGGATCTCAAATATCATGGGAATTCCTCTTTTATCATCAAATAAATTTATCTAAAATTTCTCTTTTCTTTATTAAAAATATATATTAATTCAATATTCCAATAATTCCACTTTTACTATTTAAATGATTGAATTCCAAATGTCATGGGAATTCCTCTTTTATCATTTAAGTATTTCTCATGCATTAAAAAAATTATCTAAAATTTCTCTTTGAATTCTAATAAAATTACCCAATAATTCAATATGCTAAGAATTTCACTTTTCCAATTCAAATGATTGAATTTCAATTGTCATGGGAATTCCACTTTTATCATTTAAATATTTCCCATGCATAAAATAAATTTATCTAAAATTCCTCTTTGAATTTTAATAAAATTACCCATTAATTCAATATGCTAAGAATTCCACTTTTCCAATTCAAATGATTGAATTTCAATTGTCATGGGAATTCCACTTTTATCATTTAAATATTTCTCATGCATAAAATAAATTTATCTAAAATTTCTCTTTGAATTTTAATTAAAAAATCCATTAATTCAATATGCTAAGAATTTCACTTTTCGCATTTAAATGATTGAATTCCAAATGTCATGGGAATTCCTCTTTTATCATTTAAATAAAATTATCACAATTTTCTCTTTTCTTAATTATTTAATTATGTATAAACCTTAAAAATTAGTTTCCTTTGAATGTGATGAAAATCATTCTTTTAGCCTAGGATATTCAATCCTAGAATATGGTAGGAATTCTTCTTTTCATGTTATGCTAAAGATGAATTATGTATCAATTTCTTAAAAAATTTACCATAGCTCCACTGCTATTACTGATAATTTTTAATATTTTTGAAAAAAATAAACTTAGTAATAAAATTATGATAATATAACTATCTTATAAACTTAAATCTAATTTATGGATTTAAATCATAAGATTATCATAATTTTAGAAGCCTAAAAGTATAAAAATCACTTTCTTAAACTCTAGCTTTACAAGCCTAGAGTTTGATTTGTGAATTGAGAATTTATTAATGAGAAGCATCATTTAAATAGAGAATTGGTCATGGGAATGACCATTCTTTTGGGAAGAGAGAGATAAACATAAAAAGCATCCTAATTAAGCATAAATGTAAACTTTTCTTAATTATTCATTATTCTTTTGGGAAGAGAGAGATAAACATAAAAAGCATCCTAATTAAGCATAAATGTAAACTTTTCTTAATTATTCATTACAACTCTTAAGAAAAGATTGATTTGCATTATAAACACTTAATTTAAAAACTTCTCAAGCTTGAGAAGGGTTGGGAAGTGAAAACATTGAGAATAGTAGAGAAAAACCATAAAATTACACTTTACCTCTTGTTTTTGCTTGCTTCTCTATCTTAGAAGAAGCCCCCAACCAATCAATTGGTTAGTGTGTTGAAAGGAAAGCTTCAAGGATGGTTGAAGAGAGAGAGAGGCTCCACTCTCTCCAAAAGTAGAGGATTTTTAAGGGATAATAAAAAAATATCATTATTTTAATGTAATATTGACATGGTATAGTTCACAGATTTTTTTACAAAAGACTAAGGATCTATTTATAGGTGAGGAAGGCCTCTAACCAAGTCCAACTGGGTGAGGGAGGCCTCTAACCAAGTCCAACTGGGTTCTAGAATTTTCCAAGTTCAGTTTGGCTGAATTTGGACAAGATTTGGACCTAGTTTGGCTCCCTTTTGATTTGGTTTGATCTAGGAGAGATAAAAATATCAAAATTTTATTGAATTAAAAACTCCACCACATGTGTGAAATAGGTGCCTCCTTGAAGTCTCCCCCCCTCCTTACCAAGGTGTCAAAAATGTATCATTATACCAAAATATCTCATTTTTTTAGTAATATCTCATAGTTTTTAACTAATAAACCTTGTACTCAGTTAACTCTTCATCTTATGTGGGCATTTACTCATTTTTGGGTATTTTCTTTTATTCATTGGATTTATCTCCTCCTCCCCACACTTGGATTAATCCAATTGGTCCATACGAACCTTAATTGGACCATAATCCAGAAATTTCTGAAAATCTTGACCCTTAGGCTAAGGTCCTTTATATACATTTTCAATTAATTCCAATTGCACATTTGAAAGTTCTTTTTGAATTTCTGTTTTAGGGGAAACCATTTTAGACACTAGGAGGATTTTTATATCCAAAAATATCTCAATTTTAGATTATCTCTCTCTAGATATTTTCTCTCTCCATGCAAAACAAGATCTCTCCATGCCAAAACAGGGCAAAATAGGATCTTTCTTTTATTTCAGAGACGAGAATAATTACAAGATCAGAAGGGGAGGTTCTTACACCTTTACACCTCAAAAGCTAGAGGGAGGAATCTTACATTTGATTTAGGACTAACTTACGCAAACATCCTAGGGAAATAAAAGAATGAGTACTGCCTAAATCAATCAAAAACCTGAATTGCTTACCCTGGTACTCTCCTGGAGTCTTAATGATTATTCCCCTGATGCTCAATTGCGACAATTTGGAGCATTGGTGTGGTTAAAACATGTTTTCTAGTGCAAAAAAATAAAAATTAAACAGAGCTTGTTTTGATGTTATTCCTTTCATTTTCTTGAAGCCTATCTCTTAAGCTTCACAATAAGCTATTGGGTGAAAAAATCAAAGGTCATTTGGTTATTCAATTATGCAATTTAAGCTTGTAAATATGGCAAGAAGAAGCCTCCTCAAAAACTCTCAGATTCTTCAAGAGATGGAAAATGACAATGGGGACTATATAGATGATGTGGGCTAGGGAAACATATTGGAATTGCCAATGCACTTACCCTATGCCAAAAACTCGGGGTAGATGGGACCCCCTTTGCAGGTGCGAGGAGAACCAGGAAATAAAAATTCATAATGGCCATAACATGTCCTTAAAGCAGTTTTAGGAACATCTTTCTCTGCAATACGGATCTCATGATAACCGGTTCGCAAGTCAAGCTTTGTAAAATACTTAGCTCCTTGCAACCTATCTATAAGATCGTCTGATCTAGGCAATGGGTATTTGTTCTTAAATTTTATGCATAGAAAGATGCATAAAGAAATTTATTTTTATTTTAAAATAGTTACTCTCAGCAATTTTGATTTTATGCATAGAAAGATGCATAAAGAATTTTTTTTAAAATTTTAATAGACATATTAAGTGGGCATCTTTTATGCATAGAAAGATGCATAAAGATTTTTTTTAAAATTTCAATAGACATATTAAGTGGGCATCTTTTATTCAAAGTTTTCAACCTACTATACAATACACACCTGGACGTGAAAACGTTGTGGTTGATGCTTTGAGTAGGAGACCTAATATTAATAATATATATGTTATTGAAGGTATCTCTTTTGATAACATGAAAGAAACATATGATAATGATTATGATCTTTTTGATACTTGTAATGCAAATATGATACAAAATCTATTCTTAAGCTTGAATCTAAACTATGAATTTAAATCATAATTTTAACCATAATCATAAACTTAATTATGATTATTCCACTAGATTGAGCTATTTCCATTTTTCCTCTTTTCCCAAATTGATAGGATTATCTCTTTCTCATTTAGAATCAATTAAAGTAGTTTTTAACTACTTATAAATAATCTAAAAGAATTAACCATTATTTTATTAACATAAAAGCATAAAAATACCATTTTCTTATTCTCTATCTTAACACGCTTAGAGTTTGGTTTTGAATTAAGAATTTATCAATGAGAGTAAAGAAGGTCAATAAAGTGCTAAACGAGAATAAACACAAGACATAAAAAACCAAAACCACAAGTTTTTTTCTTTATTATTCAGAAGGGGGGGATCTAATGTAATACAATAAGGTAGGGTTGGGAGGATCTAATGTAATACAATAAGGTAGGGTTGGGAGGACTCTTTCACACCTTGCATTTAATATGCCAATGGCTTGTGAGTGATCAAACCTAGGATTGTAGAATGCATTATCTCAATAGCATGGTTATCTAATAAATTGTAAAAGATGGTCTTTTCTACTAACTACATAAATGTCCCATGGGGCATGCCATAATGGTTGCCCACTTCACCAAAGGTAAATAAATATTTTGGAATGGCCTTATAGTACATGGGTTTGTGTGTGTGTGTGTGCATGCGTCTGAAAAAATTGGGATCTAAGATAGTCAAACAAACTTAGAGGCTTAAAGATATGGATTAAAAAGGAACAGACCCTAATGTATTTGAAATTCCAATTTGAAAGTTTCATGGTTAAGCTTGAAGTAAAATACGTCCCCTAGGCTTTAGCTTGCAAGTTTGAGCTTAGGATTTCAATTTAAAAAAAGGTACTTGGTTCAAATCTTTGAGACATCGTACCCTCCTTGTATGAGCAAGGGGTTCACATGCTTTCCTCTCTATTTCATGCATGCGTGCATCTGATATCCCATACTCACACATAACTTGCATTTAATATATTAGTGGTTTGTGAGTTAAATTTAGGATTGTCTCCATAGCACTGTGGGGCTAGTAAGCCAACTTATGCAAAGCCCCAGAAAACCTCATTTGGATGTAGTGAGACGCATTATGTGATATGTAAAGACCACTGCACATTATGGTCTTCTTTATGAGCATGGTAAAGGCTTGGATGTACATGGCTACACAGATGCAGATTGGGCAAGTAGCTCGTATGACAGGAGGTCTCTACTAGTGGTTATGCCTTTACACTTGGAAGTGCCGTGGTGAGTTAGAGTAGCAAGAAGCAACCTACTGTTGCCTTATCTAGTACACAGGCTGAATACAGGGGTGCAACCATTGCTACATGTGAAGGAGTATGGTTAAAGAAACTCTTGGCTGATTTGGGTGAGCCTATTGATGGCAAGGTTGTCATTCATTGTGACAACATGAGCAGCATACAGTTGGCCAAGAATCCAATTTTTCATGTGCGGACCAAACACATAGAGGTCCACTATCACTTTGTCAAAGAGAAAGTGTTGGATGGTATAGTGGATTTGTAATATGTGAAGACTGAAGAGCAGGTGGTCGATATCTTTACAAAGCCACTTAGCAGGGAGAAGTTTGAGTATTTCCGTACTATGTTTGGAGTACATGGGATGAGCTTGAGGGGGAGTGTTGAGAGCTTTGATAGCCCAAGCTCATCTACATCTTCATCTATGGCAGCACATCATGAGCTTGAGAGGGGCTGTTGAGATTCAAGCTTGATGTCAGCATGTGCCAGCTGTGCTATGTGCTGGCATGTTAGGTAGCATCATGTGTGAGACATAAATTACCGCGTCCAGTTGGTCATAGTGTGTGGACATTAGCTAGGGTTAGCTGTGTGTGGACACAACACATAGTGTGTGTTGTGTATTTTGGATTATGGCTTTATGCATTGTGTGAGAAGGGAGATGGCTTCCCTCTATGGTTAGGGTTTGCAATATACATTAGGGTTTGCTTCTGTGTGTCTCCTCTCCTATGTGTGTGTCTCCTCTCCCTCTATACTTGTTTTTCAACAAACATGATAGTGATGTAAGTGGAGGAAATGATCACCCAACATATCATAAGTGTTAGCTCGTGTTGAGCTTGACATGTCAACACCTTCCCCCTTGACTTCACCCCCTAGAAAGCCGACACTACCCACACCTTCTTCTACTTAAAATGCCCTGATAATAACAACTCCAATGACAACAATGATGATGATGATGATAGCAATGTTAGCCCAAGCCATCCCCCCATTGATCCACCCCCACCCATGTCCCATCCTCATCACCAACCTCCACCAAGTCATTCCCCCAACTCCCACCCTCCACCACCCCCCCACCCCCTAGTTCCCACCATCGTTCCTCAACACCCCCCACCACTTCCACCACCACTCTTCCCCTTTTTCCCTCCCCATCCTCTACACCCCCTCAGATTCCCTCTCCTCCTCCATCACACACACCTCCCTCACCCCCAACCACTCTCAATATTTATATGGGCCTCCTCATGGACTTCAAGGACATACCCTCGACATACCCTCGACATCAGCAAGGCCTCCCTTCACTTTCCTAGATGTTAACCTTGCCATCGCAACCTCTCCATCAATTGTTCCTCCTCATGGACTTCAAGGACATACCCTCGACATCAGCAAGGCCTCCCTTCACTTTCCTAGATGTTAACCTTGCCATCGCAACCTCTCCATCAATTGTTCCTCCACCCCTGGTGTCATCACCACCTAGCCTCCCTTTCCCCACACCCTTGGAGGAAGGAGAGATTCCCCCACCACCACTGCTTCTGCAGGAGCATGAAGTGGTGGACCCACCCCTTAAACCCCCTCAACTGCAGCAACCCCCTGGATTGCATGGATTTTGAGTAAGCAATTAGCATATTGCTTGGTCGAAAACTCCAACAAGCATCCACGTCCTTCCGCCGAATCTCAATGCCAACAACAAACACGTTGCTTGGAAGCGCCAGCATCCACCTGGACAATGTGGAGGTCACCACAAGCCTCCTTCTCATCTTGGTCCCATCACCTTTGAGCTCTCATGGGTAAGTAGCCAGTCTGGTCTCGGCCATTTTTACTGAAGTCATACATATGGGAGAAATACTGCAAGGCACTCTGGCGCCTACGGATAAACCCTGCCTACTTTCCCCATTTGCCAAACGATGGGCTTGAGATTTATTTTAGAAAGAGCAGAAGGTCAACCCCAAGCTATAGTATAACTTCACCTGGTTTGCCCCTCCAACATCCCAAAGCCCATGCTACACAGAGGTCTCCATGCTCACTAAGATGCATGGCTTCATCAACTGTTATGATCAAGTCCACGACCACACAAAAATCGTAGCCACAATCAGCTTCTTCAACTTGATAATCACTCACTTGGAGACTTTCTAGATTGTAACCACTTCTAGGAGGGAAGCCAAGGCCTCGCCTTTGACCTCAATGAAGACCCAACCTTGAAGAAACTCTTTGGATACTACGAACACATCCAATTTGGATGCCTGCATGGCAACTATAGACTTTCGACATGACAGAGACTACCTTTTGGACCAACTACAAAATATTCCATCGATCCCCCCCATCCCAAATTGTGTTACGACTTCATCTGCACGTACTCCATCTACTACCACGTTGATTCCCTTGCCAGCTCTGAGGACATATCTGAATTAGGGAGGGGGTATGTTTACCACACTGGTTAACACTATCTCTTCAAAAATGGTTACACTTTTTCTTGTAACTCATTATTATATGTAACCACACTAAGCGCTTCATGTAAATGATGAATGGGATGACCAAGCTTACGACATGTGTAATGCCGGTCATGAGTATAAACCTAGGTGTACATGAACTAGGAAAATAGTTTTGGGCCCCCAATTGTTAAATGGGTTGCTGGCCATTATAAAAAGTGAGCTCATGTATATAAGTGAGTTATGCAATATGAAAAGGGACAATCCCATTATCACTTAAGAGATTTCCTTTCTTCTCCCTCTCTCTCTCTTTCTCTCTCTCTCTCTCTCTCTCTCTCTCTCTCTCTCTCTCTCTCTCTCTCTCTCTCTCTTGTGGCTATGGTGGTAAGCTTGTGTAGGTTTATCCTTGCTTGCTTGATTGCTTATGTGTGCGTGTAGGTGATGGCATCTTGTCTTGCTTCTTCTCGTCTCTTATCTTGTCTTCTCCCTATTAATCCTAACATACTACCTTGCACACAACAAAGAAAGAGAGAAGAAGAGAAACAATATGCAAGGGTCAAGTTTGAAGATGTGCACTTAGCCAACCCTAATGAGGGTTAACTCCTCGATGTGATGTCACTAGGGGAGCTCATTGCACCTCTACTTGTGTCACCCAAGTTGTAAGATTCCTCTCTCTAGTTTTTGAGATGTAAAGATGTAAGTACCTCCCCTTCAGTCTCTTGTAGTCATTCTCCCCCCTCAGAATGGAAAAAGATCTTGTTTTCCCTTATTTTTGGTCTAGAGAGAGGTAATACAGTTTTGAAATATTTTTGGATAAGTATTTTCTTCCAGCTAGAGAGAGGTAATACAGTTTTGAAATATTTTTGGATAAGTATTTTCTTCCAGCTAATAGGAATAGATCCCTTGAAATAGAAGTTTAAAAAGTGTTTTCCAATGTGCATTAGAAATTAATTGAAATGTGCACAAACACTAGACACCTTAGCCTAAGGGTACCTATTTTTTGAAAATTATGGATTAAGGTCCAAAGAGTGTTCTGATGGGCCTATAGGATTAATTCAAGTGTTTGAATAAGAAAAATGCAAGAATAAAAGAAAATCCCCAAAAATGAGTAAATTCTCACATAAGATGAAGAGTTGACTAGTACTAGCACTTAATAGAAAAAAAGGAAATTTTGACACCTCACGAGGGTGAGTGGAGCTCATGAAGGAGGCACCTAGAATCTCCATCATTACCCCAATTTTTTAATCAAAAAATGAGATATTTCATCTCTCCTCTCACCTCTTTCAAACTAGATCAAAAAAGTGGGCCTAACTGGTCCAAAACTTGTCCAAATTGGATCAAATTGAAGCATTGAAGCTGGAAGCCTCTAGATCCCAATTGGGGACTTGGTTGGTGGCCTCCCTCATGTGTAAATAGACCCCCATTCCTTTGTATTTTCATCTTAGAGTAATTCTATGCTAGTGTAATTTTCAGTTTAATGTAATTCTTTTATCCCTCTTCATTGGCCCTCCATTGTGAAGCTTTGGTGCTTCACTAAACCTCTTCTTCTCTTGAAGATTAACATTTTTCCTTGGTGGGGCAAGCCTCTTCCTTGAGAGCTACACAACTTTTTTAAGGTAAAGAATCAAGCAAACCAAGGGTAAGCCTAAAACAATGATGTTTACTCTCTTTTTGGTGTTAATCTTCTTCCTAACCTCTCTCATGCTTGGGAAGCATTTTATTTTATGGGTTTCCTATTAAAACCATGCTTTTCTTGATTTTTGATAAATTAATGTTTATGTTTAAGCTTAGGTTTATGCATAAACTATTTTTTATGTTAAAAGTGTAGTTTTGAACATTCTCAATTCATGGAAAATACAGGGAAGTTTATGGTAAAATTTTATTATTAGAAAATGAAGGTTTATGCATAATAAATTTTATTCTAAAAGTGTAATTTTAAGCATTCTCATTTCATAGAGAATGCGAGAAAACTATGGCAAAATTTTATCATTAGAAAATGAAGGTTATGCATGAATTAATTTTATACTAAAAGTGTAATTTTGGGCATTCTCATTTCATAGAAAATGTGGGGACGCTATGGCAAAATTTATAGCATTAGAAAATGAATTTATGCATAATAAGTTTTTATGCTAAAAGTGGAAATTTAAGCATTCTCATTTCATGGAAAATGTGAGGAAACTATGGCATAATTTTTATCATTAGGAAATGAATTTATGCATAGTAAATTTAATGCTAAAAGTGGAGTTTTGAGCATTATTCAATTAGTAGAAAAATAAAGAAGGTTATGCATAAATTTTCTAGATTCATTCAATTCATGAGAATTATGAAAATGATTATGAAAATAATTTATTTAGATTTTAAATGAATTAGTATGTGTGCATAAATGTTTTATGCAAAAAGAGGAAATATGGGTATAATTAATTTTGTAAATCCCATGAGATCGTATGCATGAATCTTTTATTCAAAAAGAAGAATATTGAGCATATTTTATTTTCAAAAAATTGAGATAAGAATGTGAAAATATTCATAGGAATGCATCGAGAAATCATGGATAAACTTTTAATCAGAAAGAGGAATCACGAACATATTTGACTTTTGGAATACATCTAGACTCTCGAGAAATGGAATCTTGAGTACATTCTGAACAGGAAAAGGGATTTCCCAGAAAAAGACTAGAAACAAGCTTAGTTGGATGAATGTAAGTACTTGTGATGATTAATGTAAGTACTTGTGATGATTGACTTATTCCTAGATTCCTTGGGAAAGGAATCTGGAATTCTTGAAAGGATCGAGGATCCAAAAGTGAACGGAAATTAAACTGAGTCGAGAGAAAGTTACCTTTAACTAAGCCAAGTAATGGCCAAGACTTAGAAGTTCTGTCAGTATGAAAAGTAGAGTAACTGTACTCTTAACCTGGTTGATTGTGGAATAAAAATTCTGATAAAAAGATCAAGGAAAGTTGATAATCAAACCTGATTCGTTCAAAGCGAAAAGAGACTATCTTGTTTGTGGGAATTGGATTGAGGTGTAGAATGATGTGGATTGATGTGTAGTGATGTATGGAATGATGTGGGTGATGTGTGGATTAATGTGGAAATTTAATTATTAAAACTCCACTAATTCCAGCCTATGGGTTAGCCACCACCCACCAGCCCCATCCGGCCCATGGGTTAGCCACCACCCACCAACCACTGGAATCGGTAGAACCAGACAATTACTCACCCACCTATAATTGAATGCATTTCTTAACTTTTGCTTTCGAATACAATTACGCACACACTCCTCTTTAAAACTTTAACATATAAAATAATCCATTGACACAAATAGTTATTGGTTACCGATGTCATAACTCAAAAATTCCATCCAGTCCCTTGTTTCTCAAAAAACAGTATCACTATGGACTCTCCATTGAGACCAACTGGTCAGCAACAATGAGATCTAGTGAGACAGATTACAATAATCATTTCGTCCATCATACATATCTTCCACGACATATATGCATGGGTGTCATAGGCACCAGGAGCCCGTGCATCTCTTGGTCAGAACCCTCTAGGATCCTCCTTAGGTGTCCTGGCACTTCGCTCAAGGACTGCTTCGTCAGCCCTCGCCCATCGTATCGGAAGCGCACCAATTTTTCAACCATACCGAGGCTGGTCAAGACCTAGGGAGGCTTTGCCGCGCGTGAGCCGTCCTTTGAACTCTCCCTGCCAGCTGTTGCAAACAATCGAACTTCCCTTAGAGAAACATATACCAAATGCTCCCGCCAGCTGTTGCAAACAATGGAACTTCCCTTAGAGAAACATATACCAAATGCTCCCTCCAGCATTCTGGCGTAAGACAGTCCTTTTCTATAAGTAAGTTTTTAGTTTGATTTTCTTTTAAATATAAGGAGTATTTCTTGAATCAGTATCCCCAAAACTTCTTGATCGGAATTCAAAATTTCATACGAGAATTCATCAAATTCTATAATCTTGATCCACAGATCAAGATTCGAAGGGCCTCAAACTTAGTTTCAGATTTGGCCCTTCGAATTGATCCACAGATCAATTCGAAGGGCCTCAAACTTAGTTTCAGATTTGGCGAGAGTTTTGAGTGTATTTTTCTAAACTGGTCACACATTCTTTCCTCCAAACTGATAAAAGAGTTTGGTCTTGGTCATAGTTTAATTCAAGGCTCGAGTCGAATAAGATTTTTCCTGAACTATCTTTCTCGAAAAGGTTTGATAATTCAGTTACTATTTTATTGAATTTCTTTCTTTGAATATTCACTTAACTGATTTCTAAATTAGTTACGAATGCCAATGAGGAATAAATTAATCATTTATCTGAATATTTTGATCTCGATAGATTTCTTGAATTTTCTTTTTACAATCTGTGTGAATATAAAACAATAGAAATTTCTCTCTTAGAGTATTTAATTTATCAAATACTCATAGAATTTAAACATAGAATTTAATTATTCATTTATCAAATACTCATAGAATTTAAACATAGAATTTAAGAGAATTCTAATTTTGATATAAAAATTCTTTATGCATCTATTTATACATAAAAATCAACTTCAATGGGAATAACACTTTTATTTAAAAAATCTTTTTATGCATCTATTTATGCATAAAATCAAATTTAATAGGAATAACACTTTTAAAATAAAAAGAATTTCTTTATGCATCTTTCTATGCATAAAAATTAAATTTAATAAGAATAACACTTTTATAATTTAAAAAAAATCCTTTATGCATCTTTCTATGCATAGAAATCAAATTTAATAAGAATAACACTTTTATAATTAAAAAATTCCATTATGCATCTTTCTATGCATAGAAATCAATTTTAATAATAAGAATAACACTTTTATAATAAAAAAATTTCCTTTATGCATCTTTCTATGCATAGAAATCAAATTTAATAAGAATAACACTTTTATGATTAAAAAATTTCCTTTATGCATCTTTCTATGCATAGAAATCAAATTTAATAAGAATAACACTTTTATAATAAAAAAAATTCTTTATGCATAGAAATCAAATTTAATAAGAATAACACTTTTATAATTAAAAAAATTCTTTATGCATCTTTCTATGCATAGAAATCAAATTTAATAAGAATAACACTTTTATAATAAAAAAATCCATTATGCATCTTTCTATGCATAGAAATCAAATTTAATAATTAATATCAGTGATATCCATGCATATTCATAGGTGAATATGTACATGGAGTAATTAGAATATTTCTTTTAGATGCAAAAATGGTGGGAATTACTCTTTTGGAATAACATAAAAATAAACTTTCTTTTTCACAAAATTTTGGAAAATTTTGCCATAACCTCCTTGTATGGCTGATCATTTCTCATTTTTATCTTTCTTTACTTAACTTAATTAACCCAATTTAGAATTATAGAACTCTAATCTACATAATTTTCTAAATTCAAGAGAATAAACAATAAGAAGAGTTTAATTAATCACTTAGTTATTCTTTCTAGGATTAAGAAAGGTTGGAATGTGAAGAAGAGAAGGGGTGGCCTTTTCATCAAAGGCATAGCATTTGAATTTAATTCAATCATTTGCAAAACATAAAAATCAAGAAAACCATAGATTTTTCGTTAAAATTCGTAAAGAAAGTAAGAAAATTAGCTTACATGGAGCTTGTAAGCTCTCCTTTGGCTTGAGAGATTGAGGGTTCTACTCTTGTTTGAAGCAATAGTGGCCACCAATTCACTTTGGAGAGAATTAGGCCAAAAACAATTGAATTATTAAAAAATTCCATGTAGATGGCTCAGGACAGGAGTAGAGTGATAGTGCATAAACACCATTAAGCTTTTACAAAAGGGGGAGGCTTCTATTTACAGGAAAAAGTGAGCCTCTAACCAAGCAAACTGATTCTAGAATTTTCCAGATTCAGTTTGGTCAACTTTTGACCATTTTTGGGTCAGTTCAGGTTTCTTTTTGGAGAGATGAAAATATCTCATTTTATTGATTAAAAATTGGGGGTAATGATGAGAAAAAGGCACCTACTTCATGAGGGGAGATCCCCACACTGAGGTGTTAAAATTTAGTTTTTTAATTCTTTTCTTTGGTCCTTAGTCCACTCTTCATCTTATGTGAGTATTTAATCATTTTTTGGGGGGGTTTCTTTTATTCTTCAATTTATCTCCTCCCTACATTTGGATTCATCTCATTGGCCTGTCAAACCTTTGTTTGGACCTTAATCCAAAATTTTCTGAAAACAGGGGGTCCTTAGGCTAAGATCTTTTATGCACATTATAATTTATTTCTAATGCACCTTAGGAATTTCTTTTTAAACTTTTGTTTTGGGGGAATATCTTTTAATAAGAAGGGATATTTTTTCATCCAAAGATATCTAAAAACTGAATCACCTCTCTCTAGAATATTTTCTCTCTCTAGGCCAAAACATGTAGAAACAAGATCTTTTATTATTCTGAAAAGGGGATTGATTACAGGGGAAGAAACTAGACAACTTGAGGGGCTGGGAGGTATCTTACAGTATGGTTTATAGTTTTTTTTTACAAAATACTACGAATCTATTTATAGGTGAGGGAGGCCACTAACCAAGTCCAACTGGGTTCTAGAATTTTCCAAGTTCAGTTTGGCTCAATTTGGATAAGATTTGGATTAGTTTGGCTCCCTTTTGGATTTGGTTTGATCCAGGAGAGAGGAGAGATAAACATATCATAATTTTTTTGAATTAAAAACTCATCCACATGTGTGAAATAGGTGCCTACCTCAAGAGTCCCCCTCCTTACCAAGGTGTCAAAAATTCATCATTTCTCTAAAATATCTCATTTTTTAGTAATATCTCTTAATTTTTAACTAATAAACCTTGTACTTAGTCAACTCTTCATCTTGTGTGAGCATTTAATCATTTTTGGGTATTTTCTTTTATTCTTTGGATTTACCTCATCATCCTAACAGTTGGATTAATCCTATTGGCCCATAGGAACCTTAATTGGACCATAATCCAAAAATTTCTGAAAATCTAGACCCTTAGGCTAAGGCCCTTTATATCATTTTTAATTGATTCCTAATGCACATTGGAAAGTTCATTTTGAATTTTTATTTCAGGGGAAACTATTTTAGACACTAGGAGGATTTTCATATCCAAAGATATCTCAATTTTGGATTACCTCTCTCTAGACATTTTCTCTCTCTAGGCCAAAACAGGGTAAAACAAGATCTTTCTCCTATTTGAGAGAGGGGAATAATTACAAGAACAGAAGGGAAAGTTCTTATAACTTTACTCCTCAAAAGTTGGAGGGAGGAATCTTACATCATCCTACCCCACTTAAAAAATGTGAGATGTCCTCATCTCACAGCTGTGCAGGACAAACTCTTTCCCTTAAGATCCAATTGATTATGGGGTTCCTTATAGTCTGGTCAACCCAAACAGAATCCTGGGATAAAGATCCCTTCTACAAGAAGAACATATAGAACTCATTATCAGATAACAATTCATTCAGAACATATCATTCATATCCTTAACACAATACTGGTCCACCATCAGACCAAAAATTCCATCTGAACATTCCTCCATGGGAATTTCAGCTATGTAGGTTCTTAATTTGTCATCCCTTAATTAGATCCACTGGATCAAAGGTTAGACATCAACAATCTGTCAACACAATCCACTAATCTCATAGTGATTTACTGAAGTCATAATCGTCATTCCAGTTACTAACATCATCACTGGGATTCGTCCCATTCATCCTCATTGTGGCTTTGTTCAACTTATCTTCCTTCAACGAGAATTCATGAATCATCATCTTTCAATCAGAATCCAAATCAACTCATCAATTCTCAACCAGAAAATTAAAATCATATCAACCAGCAATCGAATTCATCCTCTAGATAGCATTTTTGCTTATAACTTCAAGGTCTTAGATTTACTCGTATATATTGTCAGTAAAGAGCTGCAGATATACCCATGTTATATACGGATAGTCACGGTCCTTGGAGCTATGTTAAAACCCTAAGATCTCTCTAGATAATTGTTATGCATAAACATGTATAAATCAGGCATAAACTTAACCACCCAACCACCCCAAGGGGGATGCACACATGAATTATAAAATACATCATACATGTACCTTGATGTCCCATACCATCAAGAGGTATAACTCCAATCCAATAGCATGTAGCTATAGTGTGAAATGGTAGGTGAGTAGATATGGACCTCTACACATGAGACCATAGCCTAAGCCTCCAAGCCCCCAGGCCTCCCTTGAGTGTGCCCCATGGCCCTATTATATGGGAGGGACCTCAAGTGACTCTTGACTCTCCATTTCCCATGTGTGACCCTTGGATGCCTGACCCTAACCTTAATCCTTAAGGTAAGTCCTAACCCATGCTCCACTAGAACTTGTTCCCATGCTCCCAAGCTCACAAGCCTAATGTGGGTTAGTCTCCTAGTATATGCACACATAATGTGCATATAACATACTTCTTCTCTCTCTCAAAACATTGCACTCTTGTAATGAAAAGAAGAAGAACTGCACTGAACAATATCAATCGACTCCCAAGTAGAATCCTCTATTTCCCTATCTTTCCACCTAATTTTAACCTTAGGGATTAGTCAACTACAAAGTTTCCTTTCCGTGAATTCAAGTACCTTATCAGGTTCATGTGGAACATAGGATAAATCTTCGACTTCAACGAGTTCTTGAGGAGTAACTGTGTTATCCTCACCTCCCAATTTTCCTTTCAATCTATTGATATTGAAAGACTGGATGAACTCTAACATGTGGAGGTAGTTTTAAGTTCAAACACAACCGTGCCAATCCGATTAACTTGAAAATGGACCACAATATCTAGGAGATAAATTCGAGCATTTTTCTATTGACAAAGTCTGAGAATCTTTAGGAACATTAAAATAAACTAACTCTCCTAGTTCAAAAGACCAAGATAAGCATCCCCTGTCAGTATAAAATCGTACTCTATCCTGAGCACTCCTGATAGAATCCCGAGCTTCAGTCAGCATTCCCTGCATATCTCGCAAGAAATCCCTCAATGCATCAAGCTCGATGTCCTTAAGACTGACATCAATAGGTGCCCTGGGTTGATACCCATACATAAGTATGTACGGACTAAAACCAATAGCTGTATATTTAAAATTGTTATAGGCAAATTCCATCATTGGAAGATATTTTCCCTAATATGATGATTTTCTAGAGACACGTGCACGAAGCATATACTCTACAATCTGATTCATACACTTTGTTTTGCCCATCAGACTACAAATGATCAGAGCAATTCACATTCAAAGTAACTTCCTCGTTGTAAACTATTTGGAATAAAGTAGGAAAACATGGCATTATAACAGCAGAAACCAGGGATTTATTGGCGCCCCAACATACCCACATCTGCATATGGAGACTACATCAAGGAATAACCCTTATCGAGTACATCATTGGAAAAGAATTTTGAACTATTGGCGCCTTTCTAATGATAACTACCCAAAACACAATAAAACTAGGGTAGAAAAATAACTCACCTAGATACATAAATAACTAGGTATCTGAGTTGGAATATGTACAAGAGTACAAGAAATATACTCCAAAATTATGTGCAAAAAATGAAGGCAAATGCTACCTTTCAAAGCACATGAAATTATCCAAAAGATCAAAAGATCCTTATAAAACCATGGATAAAAGCATAGAAGCTCCTCAAATCCATGAAAACCATAGTTGATCATAAAAATCAATGCATACTATCTAATGGTCATTAATCATGCCAAAAGAAGCATTGAAATTGGTGGCCAACTCATCAATCCCCGGAGTATATGAACGTGGTGTCGTTCAAGCAAAACTCCAAAGTAAGCAAGTGAAACACATGTGTGTAGCACTCAGTAAGAAAACCCTAGACACAAGTGATCTAGGCAAAACCTGATGAGTCAAAATAAAACTTGGAAAACATCCAATAAAATCCACCAAAACAAACCGATCAATTGACCCATGATAGAATTTGTCTTAGGCCTAAGAAATTAAGCACAAACCACACTTAAATAAGTGCAAAATAAATTATCATGGAAAAGTGTCAAAGGTGAAACACACTTTGAATGCAGATTATAGCCATCAAAACAAATCAAGGAACATGTCCAAAAAGAATGGCTAAACAATGGTAAAAAATTCATGAAAACATCATTTTAGAATAAATCCAAACAGAAATATCTACTAATACGAGGTATAATCGTATTAATAATATGCGAATAACCCGCATCTATCTAATGTCAGCACGAGAAAACGTACTTCAATATTAAATAACCCTCGAGAATATTAAATTCTTGAGAAAAAAAATTATCATGATTTTTTTTTCCTGATTTTTCCTAATTTTATAAAGGCCTCAAAATACGATAATTTTGAACTCCACCAAACCTATCTTATGGCATTCCAAACCTATATTTTTCCAGAAAATTTTCAGCAAATAAATTTGCTAAAATACCATTGATATTTTAAAAATACCAATTTCTAAGATTTCTAAAAATATTTTCTAGAAAATTCCTAATTTTTCATGAGAATCCCATCGTTCACAAAATTTCCAATTCCACCCGACAATTCTCAAATCCAATGAAAATTTATAATTTAAATGGATTTTCTAATTTTTTGGGTCAAAAAATATATTTTAAAGGAATTTGAATGGTCACGGGCGCCGGAATGGACACACCACATGCCAAACACCAACCCCATATTTTTCGTAAATTTAAAATAACCTTTGTCTAATTTTCCACTAATTTTTAGGAAATTTTTCAAATTTTTTAAATTACCCCGAACGCATTTAGAATACGAACGGTCAAAAAATTTCGGAATTCCAATGGTTTTCTTGGAATACGGAAAGCCAAAAGTTTCGGGAAAATGAAAAGACCAAAAAAAAAACGGAATGTAAAAGGTCAAAAGTTTCCGGAATACGGAAGGTCAAAAGTTTTTCTGGAACTCGGAAATCCAAAAGGTTTCGAGAAAGCGGAAAGCCAAAGGTTTTCCGGAAGATGAAAATTCAGAAGGCACCAAGAAAAAATTTCCTGAAATTTTTTGAGAATTTTCTTTTCTAAATTTCTAAATTTCTCTAATTTTTAGGCTTTTTTCAAGCTTTTTTTGAAATATTTTCAAAATATTTTTTAAAAATAAAAAAATGTTAATAAGCTTTTTTGATTTTTTAGGGGGGGCGTTTTTTTCGCCAACCGCCTGTGCGTAGAAAAACAACAAGAGAGAGAGATCTCCCTTTCCTCTCCACTCTCCTCACACCATTTCATGGTTACTCTCCACCCCCTTCTTCTTTGTTAGAGAGGAGGCTGATTAGGCATTAATTAATATTTTTATAATTACTAATCCTAATCATAATTAAACATTAATTATGACTAATATTTAAAAAATCCCTTTTAAGAGAAATTTACACGAGTGAGAGGAAAAAAGAAGAAAAAATCAGAATTGAGAGGCAGAGAGGGTCCCACGCACACGAGAGAGAATTTCATGCATCAACATGCTGTCCCCTACTGCATTTCAGCATAAAATTGCCAAGAAATTTGATCGCATACTCGTGGAAAAACTCACAAAAATGTATAAAAAATACATTTTAAACTATAAAAATGCTCAAAAATTTTCTAAAAATTCTAGAAATTTAGGAAATCCATCCTACCAAAAATATCCATAGTAAAATATGTGGTATTTTTGTAAAAATTTTCCATTAATGCTTATTTTAAACCATAAAAAATAGAAAAAAATAGCATTAAACTCACAAAATTCTCCCGCAACGTCGATTCGTCCATTGAATTGTAGTAACACACATTCCAATCGCCATATCGACGATCCACGTGCAAATCATCAACACAAATCAACAAAATAACATTTTTATTAGTAAATATTAAAATTTACTTCAAAAAAAATCAACAACAATTAAATAGAGATTGCTCTGATACCACTGTTAAAGCCCTAAGATCTCTCTAGATAATTGTTATGCATAAACATGCATAAATGAGGCATAAACTCAACCACCCAACCACCCCCGAGCCCAAGGGATGCACACATGAATTATAAATGAAATACATCACCTCTACCTTGATGTCCCATACCATCAAGAGGTATAACTCCAATCCAACAGCATCATGTAGCTATAGTGTGAAATGGTAGGTGAGTAGATATGGACCTCTACACAAGAGATCATAGACTAAGCCTCCAAGCCCCCAAGCCTCCCTTGAGTGTGTCCCATGTCCCTATTATATAGGAGGATCCTCATCAAGGATCCTCATCAAGTGAATCTTGACTCTCCATTTCCCATGTGTGACCCTTGGATGCCTGACCCTAACCTTAACCCTTAAGGTTAGTTCCTAACCCATGCTCCACTAGAACTTGTTCCCATGCTCCCATGCTCACAAGCCTAATGTGGCTTAGCCTCCTAGTATATGCACACATAATGTGTATATAACAAGCTATAAGGTAAATACCATCATATCTAGGCCTCAAGCAAGTCAGGGATTTTATATAATTGCAGTACTTCCAATTTATGAATCTTCATTGAATATCAATTTGTATGAATTTCATCACACAATTACAATCTTTTACTGGTACTTCATAAATTTTTGACATTTTTGGCTTCTCTATTGTTCCACTTTAGCCAATTCACTTTGATACCAGCTGAAAGATCCCTGCCCCCTCTGCACAACAAAATTAGGGGTGCTAGCAGCAGAAGTAGCACTTCTTGCGTATGGCAAAGCCTCTCACTGGGGGCCTCGCCCACGGATATCCAGACAAGAGACTAATCCCTTGGTTCTTCCAAAACCGAACCCAGAAAAACTTCCCTTGCCCAGAAAGCACGAGCGATTCCTCCAAGATATTTTTATTCTAACGTACTCAAGAGCCTTAACTAACCAAACTGATTCGACCGAACCCGTAAGTCACATGATCAGATCAAGGAAAAGACTTGCACTTGGATCATAGAGACCAACGCTTTTTTTCTCATCGAGAGGCACAGTCGATTCTTTTCCATAGAACAAGGACTATCCGAGATTTGCTTCATCTATCATACCATAACAGAATTGAGTCTCATTTTAGGGATCCATCAATCCAACCTACCCCACCCAGTCCCATGGGTTAGCCAACCGCCCAACCACTACTGTGATAGGATTCATTTAGGAATTTGGTTATGTTTTGCCCCGGTACCAGGGAAAAGAGTTCTCAGGCCCCCTAGCCGGTGCTTCAAGCAAAGTTCAAGATAGTCACACCACTTACACATGTTAAAAACCATTCTAAGGAGGATCAAACACTAGCTCCATTGCATAGTTGAATAGAAATGAAGAAGATGAAGTTAAGCTACTAATCAAGAAGTAATTAGCATAATGATGAGCATAATGACAACATAAGTGAGGGGCAATAAAATGTGTTGATTTCAATAGATGAGAGCCTCTTTATATAGGCTGAAGTACATGAGGATTAAGCTCAAGATTAGGTGTTAATCATCATCTAAATCATCTCCACCTTCCCTCCTAGATTCAAGCACCTAAAAGTGACCACCAACCCTAGAATCTTGCTAATCACACCAATGCTACCTAATCAAGGGATCACGACCCCTTTGGCTGATGTTGAGCTCCTAAATGACTCTTTTACATCATGGTAAGATTGCATAATAACCTTTGTATCCATTTGCCCATAATCTATGACTTTAGTGCATAGTGCTAGTTACAAGGTATGTGCCCTACACATCATTTTAGTGAAGGTGTTTGCCATATTTTTTAACACCCCTCCTCAAACACTGAATCCACTCAATGATGCAGTTGGTCATGCTGACTCTCATGAGCCTAATTAACCACCCAATGCTCAGTGATAGCATGCATGAGCGTGGTCTGACTAGCAATGCCATACATAGGTTATGCCAATGTGAACTCAGAGGCTTTAGTCATGCGTACAAAAGAGGTATGGGACGACTTTAGAAGAGTGTGACAAGACGTGGCTACATGTATGAGTGAAGAGGACACCCATGTGTATAGGGCATGCCCTTGCTTTTAGCACTTTAGAATAAATGATTTGATCTAATCATAGATAGGGCCTCATGATGGTGGCCCTTGTCTTCATCTTTTTCTTCTTCTTGGTCTTCTTCCTGCTGCACTTCTTCCATGATGTAGACTCGTTGCATCTTCTTCTTGGCAAAACAATTCTTCTCTACATGGCCAGGTTTGTGACAAAAGTCACAAATGAGATTGTTGTTGTTGTAGCCCTTGTTGTAGTTGCCTTTGTTCTTGCCATACCTACTAGATCCTGCATAATAAGCATTTTCAGTAGACAAGGTTGATGACGATGGAGACTCCATTTGCTTGGTCTTTAGTTTTCTCTCCTCCTCAAGAAGAGATGCTTCAATGTCCACAAGCTTTGATATTGGCATATTGGTCAAGGTTGTGACCACATGGTCATATTCTTCAGGTAAAGATTTAAGTAATACACCAATGGAGACATCTTCATCCATCTTAAGACCTATTCCTGCAAGTTGTGTTAATAGGCCTTTCATGTAGTTCAAATGTGAGGCTAGGGATGTGCCAGACTTCATTTCTAGCTTAAAAAATTCAATGAGCAAACCAAACTTTGAACTTTTAGATCGAGCCCCAAATAGAGTTGTGAGTTGGTCCCAAACTTCCTTGGAAGTTTCGCATCCATCCACATGATGAATGTAAGTGTCATCAAGCTCCAATGTGATGATGGCACGAGCTTTGTCATCTCTTACTTCCCAACAAGGAACATCAGCAAGAGTCCTTGGCTTCTTCTCATTCCCATTTACTATGTTGAAGAGCCCCTTCTTCATGAGCATTAACTTGATGCGGGTTTGCCATGTGTGAAAACCATGACCTTTAAAGCGCATTGATGGAGAATCCTTGGTAGCCATTATGATATGGAATGAAGGGGGTCTTACCTCTGATGATTGAGGCAGTGTCTACCCTTTTACAAGAGAGATTAAGACCAAAGAATAGTGCTAAATCAAGTTATTTAGCATATGCTTTCCAAAAGATAAAACCAGAAAATATATTGATTTGTGGGAAGCAAGGGAGACACCTAATCAAGGGGCAAATTCAGTGTGAAGTAATAAGGGGATGTAGCAAGTCCCTAATGACATGTATGAACCACTTATTGCACCAAATGATAAGGATTATGATAGATTAATCATTGATTAGTGGAGTTGAATATTCTGCTCACTATGCAGAGAAATGAGCTCACTTGGAGTCAATATTTGAAGGAGTTGCACAAAGAATAAGCTAAAAATCTTCAAGGGCATTGAATAGCAGTATGTCTAGATGATTTTAGAGCCCACAAACACTTGCTTAAGCAACTTAATCAATGAGTAATCTCAAATTTACCAAAGTACCTTTTCTGGCTATGGCAGTTCTGGACAGCACCCTGGTTTTTTGCTTGGTGTGTGAAGCACACTCAATCATTTGCAAAACCCTCTTAGGAGGAGTAAGTTTAGGTTCCAATGAAGCCACACCTAAGAGGAATTAGACCAATTTGATGTGTGTGAGCTGCAACAATACTTTTGGTGGTCGCCTATCAAGAACGTGCCTGTTTTGGGGAAAACGAAGTTGCCGGCGACGTGGAGCTATGAATGGTGCAATTGAGGTGCCATGCCCCTTAGCAATATTGCTGGTGAAGTGCCCACAAAAAGGATTTTGGCAACGGTTACGTGGTTTGTGAGCACCAAGGCCTCCACTCAGCTGCTATTCTAGATCCTATTTTCTAGGAAACCCATAAAAGCTAATGAAACCCTAATTTTCACTAATCTCTTGCTAAGCAAATAAGATGGGGCTTGATTCTAAATGCATGGGCTAGTCCTAGCTCTGATACCATGTTAAAAACCATTCTAAGGAGGATCAAACACTAGCTCCATTGCATAGTTGAATAGAAATGAAGAAGATGAAGTTAAGCTACTAATCAAGAAGTAATTAGCATAATGATGAGCATAATGACAACATAAGTGAGGGGCAATAAAATGTGTTGATTTCAATAGATGAGAGCCTCTTTATATAGGCTGAAGTACATGAGGATTAAGCTCAAGATTAGGTGTTAATCATCATCTAAATCATCTCCACCTTCCCTCCTAGATTCAAGCACCTAAAAGTGACCACCAACCCTAGAATCTTGCTAATCACACCAATGCTACCTAATCAAGGGATCACGACCCCTTTGGCTGATGTTGAGCTCCTAAATGACTCTTTTACATCATGGTAAGATTGCATAATAACCTTTGTATCCATTTGCCCATAATCTATGACTTTAGTGCATAGTGCTAGTTACAAGGTATGTGCCCTACACATCATTTTAGTGAAGGTGTTTGCCATATTTTTTAACAACACACCCCCAGTATGAAATTGCCTTTTGCACAGATTCAGCTGTCTTTAAAACAATCTTTTAATGAAACCATAGTATCACTGATCATAATCCTCCAAAATATCTAACTTGAATTCTAATTTCCAATCATTCCTTCATCGATGTACCTATGGCATCATTGGCAACCAGAATGCTCACCACATGTTCACTCAGGGGCCTTTTCATAGTTCCTAGCTCATAGTACCCAGAAATATATTCACTTATAAAAATCCAAATGGAATCTCCATTGAAGATGAGCAAGATCAACCAACAGATCCATATAAAAGAGCCATGGACTCATCCGTTGAGGACCGGCAAGGCCAATCAACCAGATCCATACTAGAGTTTAGAAAACAACTCTAACTCCTTGTTCCATTTTCTTGCTCGACACATGTGTGGGTATCTTCGGATGGTGACCCAGAGCCCAAGCACCGTATGGTCAGCACCCTCTAGGA
Source organism: Cibotium barometz (assembly GCF_041138505.1). Taxonomy (NCBI): domain Eukaryota; kingdom Viridiplantae; phylum Streptophyta; class Polypodiopsida; order Cyatheales; family Cibotiaceae; genus Cibotium; species Cibotium barometz. Next base: position 45,890,071 of record NC_141093.1, on the reverse strand, counting down.
TCCTTCTTCGCAGGTCACCTAGCGCTTCACTCCCAAGCCACTTCTTTGGTCCCTTATCCACCGTATTGGAAGCTCACCATTTACATCGAACCGAGGTTGGTCAAGACCTCAATCGACCTTGCTATACGCGAGTCATCCTCCATTGACTCTCTGTCAGATGTTACAACTTTATCACTTAGGTCTCCATGACCTCATTCACAAGATGGTCAAAATGCTTTCCCAGCATTCTTAACATAAAACAGTCATTTAAAAAAAGGTTTCATAAATACAATTTCTAATGAACTCTCATCTTTCCACATCATTTCTCATTATTCCACATTCTTTTAAATCAATTCATTTGCTTAATCCACATCCAATCATATGTATTCCCATCGTTCTTCATCCATTCTCATCCAATCACATCATATTACATCTCATCGCATCTATCCTCATCACATCTCATCCATTCTCATCTACCCATATCCATATCATATCACATCACATCCATAAACATCTCATCTCATCCATTCACATCTACCCGATCCACATGACATCACATCCCATCCATTCACATCACAACCATTCACATCACATCTCATCCATTCACATCTATCCCGATTCACATCACATCACATCTCATCCATTCACATCTATCCCGATTCACATCTCATCCATTCACATCTATTTACATCATGTCACATTCACATCTATTTTCATCACATCACATTCATATCCATTCACATTCACATCCATTCACATCTCATCGCATCCATATTCATTTACATCACATCACATCCTTTCACATATCCTCACATCTCATTCTCATCTCATCATTCACATTCACATCCACATCCATTTACATCACCTCACATTCCATCCACATCCATTTACATCACCTCACATTCCATCCACATTCATTTACACCACACCTCATCTTATCACATCCACTCACATCTTATCTCATCGCATTCACATCTTATTCACATCTATTTACATTTAGTAACATTTTCTATTTTCGATACCGATGGGATTTTTTCTAAATTTCTATCAATTACTTGGACTAGTTAAAGGTTCTTTTTCTCAACGGATACTTTCATATTCTTTCTCAAATTTCTCAAGTGCAATATATTCAATATTCTTCTTTTGAGTAAAAGACTCATAAGATTTACAAAAATCAATTCTACCCATATTTCTCAATAAAATTAATAATTCTCAAAATTTTACTTTTGATAAATACTCATAATTTGAATTATGCTAAAAATTCCTCTTTTACCATTTAATTTCTTGGATCTCAAATATTATGGGAATTCCTCTTTTTGCATTTAAATGATTGAATTATAAATGTCATGGGAATCTCTCTTTTATCATTCACATCTCATCTCATCCATTCACATCTACCTCTTCCAATTTATGAATCTTCATTCTGAATATCAATTTGTATGAATTTCATCACACAATTACAATCTTTTACTAGTACATAAATTTTTGATATTTCTGGCTTCTCAGTTGTTCCACTTTAGCCAATTTGCTCTGATACCAGCTGAAAGATCCCTGCCCCCTCCGCGCAACGAAATCGGGGGTGCTAGTAGCAGAAGTAGAATTTCAGCTATGTAGGTTCTCAATTTGTCATCCCTTAATTAGATCCACTCGATCAAAGGTCAGACAACAACAATTTGTCAGCACAATCCACTAATCTCATAGTGATTTGCTAAAGTCATAATCGTAATTCCAGCTCAACCAGAATTCTAAAATCATATCAACTAGCATTCGAATTCATCCTCTAGATGGCATTTTTCTTATAACTTCAAGGTCTTAGATTTACTTGTATATATTGTTAGTAAAGAGCTGCAGATATACCCACATTATATATGGGTAGTCACGGTCCTTGCAGCTATAAGGTAAATACCATCATATCTAGGGCTCAAGCAAGTCAGGGCTTCCATATAATTGTAGTACTTCCATCTGAAGACCCAATTTCCAATTTATGAATCTTCATTCTAAATATCAATCTGTATGAATTTCATCACACAATTACAATCTTTTACTGGTACTTCATAAATTTTTGACATTTCTGGCTTCTCGATTGTTCCACTTTAGCAGATTCGCTCTGATACCAGCAGCTGAAAGATCCCTGCTCCCTCCACGCAACAAAATTGGGGGTGCTAGCAGTGGAAGTAGCACTTCTTGTGTAGGGCTTCTTGTGTAGGGCACAGCCTCTCACTCGGGGCCTTGCCCACGAATATCCAAACAAGAGACTAATCCCTCGGTTCTTCCAAAACCAAACTCGAAAAAACTTCCCTCGCCCAGAAAGCATGGGTGATTCCTCCAAGATATTTTTATTCTAACGTAGTCAAGAGCCTTAACTAACCAAATGGATCCGACCGAACCCATAAGTCACATGATCAGAACAAGGAAAAGACTTACACTTGGATCATAGAGACCAATGCTTTTTTCCTCATTGAGAGGAGGCACAGCCATTGATTCTTTTCCATAGAACAAGGACTATCCGGAATTTACTTCATCTATCGTACCATAATAGAATTGAGTCTCATTTTAGGGATTCATCAATGTAGCCTAGCCCCATCCAGTAGTCCCATGGGTTAGCCAACCGCCCAAGCCAACCACCCACCCACTACTGTGATAGGATCCATTTAGGAATTTGGTTATGTTTTGCCCCGGGTACCAGGGAAAAGAGTTCCCAGGCCCCCTAACCCGCGCTTCAAGCAAAGTTCAAGATAGTCACACCACTTACACACCCAATATGAAATTGCCTTTTTCACAGATTCAGTTGTCTTTAAAACAATCTTTTAATGAAACCATAGTATCATTGATCATAATCCTCCTAAATATCTAACTTGAATTCTAATTTCCAATCATTCCTTCACCGGTGTACCTATGGCATCATTGGCAACCAGAACGCTCACCACTTGTTCACTCAGGGGCCTTTTCAATAGTTCTTACCTCATAGTACCCGGAAATATATTCACTTATAAAAATCCAAATGGACTCTCCATTGAAGATCAACAAGATCAACCAACAGATCCATATAAAAGAGCAAGATCAACCAACAGATGGACTCATTCATTGGGGACCAACAAGGCCAATCAACCAGATCCATGCCCGAGTTCAGAAAACAACTCTAACTCCTTGTTCTATTTTCTTCCTCGACGCACCTGTGGGTATCTTTGGCAACCTAAAGCCCGAGCACCATATGGTCAGCACCCTTTAGGATCCTTCGCAGGTCACCTAGCGCTTCACTCCTAGGCTGCTTCCTTGGTCCCTCATCCATCGTACAAGAAGCTCACCATTTAAATCGAACCAAGGCTGGTCGAGACCACGGCGAAATTGCTACGCGAGACGTCCTCCATTCACATCACATCCATTCACATCACATCTCATCCATTCACATGACATCTCATCCATTCACATTTATCCCGATTCACATCACATCACATCTCATCCATTCACATCTATTTACATCACGTCACATTCACATCCATTCACATCTATTTTCATCACGTCACATTCACATCCATTCACATCTCATTGCATCCACATTCATTTACATCACATCACATCCACATTCATTTACATCACATCACATCCTTTCACATATCCTCACATCTCATTCATTCACATCCACGTCCATTTACATCACCCCACATCCCATCCACATTCATTTACATCACACCACATCTTATCACACTTATCTCATCGCAATTCACATCTTATCCACATCTTATTCACATCTATTCATATTTAGTAACATTTTCTATTTTCGATACCGATGGGATTTTTCTAAATTTCTGTCAATTGCTTGGCCTAGTTAAAGGTACTTTTTCTCAACGGATATTTTCATTTTCTTTTTTAAATTTCTCAAGTGAAATATATTCAAAATTCTTCTTTTGAGTAAAAGATTCATGGGATTTACAAAAATCAATTCTACCCATATTTTCCAATAAAACTCAAAATTCCACTTTTGATAAATGCTCATAATTTGAATTATGCTAAAAATTTCTCTTTTACCATTTAATTTCTTGGATCTCAAATATCATGGGAATTCCTCTTTTTGCATTTAAATGATTGAATTCCAAATATCATGGGAATTCCTCTTTTATCATTTAAAAATTTCTCATGCATAAAATAAATTTATCTAAAATTCCTTTAAATTAAATAAAAATATCCATCAATTCAAATATGCCAAGAATTTCACTTTTACCATTTAAAAGATTGAATTTCAAATGTCATGGAAATTCCTCTTTTATCATTTAAATTTTCTCATACATAAAATAAATTTATCTAAAATTTCTCTTTTCTTTAATTAATTATTTATGCATAAACACGAAAAATTAGGTTCCCATGAATTTGATGAAAATCATTCTTTTAGCATAGGATATTCAATCCTAGAATATGGTAGGAAGTTCTCTTTTAGCATTATGCATAAAAATAAGATATGTATTATTTTCTTAAAAAAAATCCATAGCTTCGCTGCTATTATTGATAATTTTTAATTTTTTCTAAAAAGAATAAGACACATTGCAATATAATTATGATAGAAGATCTATCCATAAACTTAAATCCAATTTATGGAGTTGTGATAGAAGAATAATTATGATAGAAGATCTATCCATAAACTTAAATCTAATTTATGGAGTTAAAACATAAATTTAGTCATAATCATAGTCTTAATTATGATTAATCTACTAGATTAGGCTATTTCTACTATTCTTCTTTTCCCAAAATGATAGAAATATCTCTTTTACATTTAGAATCACTTAAAGCAGTTTTTTAACTACTTATAAGAATTTACCATAATTTTATTATCATAAAAGTATAAAAAAGCCATTTTCTTAACCTCTAGCATTACAAGCTTAGAGATTGATTTTGAATTAAGAATTTATCAATGAGAAGCATTCATTTGCTAAAGAATTAGTCATAGGAATGACTATTCTTTTGGGAGAGAGAGCTATACATAATAAAAAGCATTCTAATTAAGCATAAAGATTAACCTTTTTGTGATTAATCATTAAAACTCTTAGAGAAAGCTTGATTTGCATTAAAAACAACTAATTAGAAACTTCTCAAGCTTGAGAGGGGTTGAGAAGTGAAATCATTGAGAATATTAATAAAAACCATGAAATTACTTCTTACCTCTTGATTTGGCTTGCTTATTTATCTTAGAAGGAAGCCCCCAACCAATCAATTGGTTTAGTATGTTGAGAAGAAAGCTCCAAGGATTGTTGAAGAGAGAGAGAAGCTCCAATCTCTCCAAAAGTAGAGGATTTTTAAGGGATAATAGAAAATATCATTATTTTAATGTAATACTAGCATGGTATAGTTCACAGATTTTTTTACAAAAGTCTAAGGATCTATTTATAGGTAAGGGAGGCCACTAACCAAGTCCAACTGGGCTCTAGAATTTTCCAAGTTCAGTTTGACTCAATTTGGACAAGATTTGGATCAGTTTGGCTCCCTTTTTTATTTGGTTTGATCCAAGAGAAAGGAGAGATAAAAATATCACAATGTTTTTGAATTAAAAACTCATCCACATGTGTGAAATAGGTGCCTAACTCAATAGTCCCCCTCTCCTTACCAAGGTATCAAAAATTCATCATCTCTCCAAAATATCTCTTTTTTTAGTAATATCTCTTAATCTTTAACTAATAAACCTTGTAGTCAGTCAACTCTTCATCTTGTGTGAGCATTTACTCATTTTTGGGTATTTTCTTTTATTCTTTGGATTCATCTCATACCAACACTTGGATTAATCCTATTGGCCCATAGGAACCTTAATTGGACCATAATCCAAAAATTTCTGAAAATCTAGATCCTTAGGCTAAGGTCCCTTATATCATTTTTAATTGATTCCTAATGCACATTGGAAAGTTCATTTTAAACTTCTATTTCAGGGGAAACCATTTTAGACACTAGGAGGATTTTTATATCCAAGGATATCTCAATTTTGGATTACCTCTCTTTAGATATTTTCTCTCTCTAGGACAAAACAGGGTAAAACAAGATCTTTCTCCTATTTTAGAGAGGGGAATAATTACAAGAACAGAAACACTCTCCGTTGAGCTCGCGCTTGTAGTTTCAGTTGTAGTTTCAGTTCCACCAAAAATTACACCGAGAGCATCCATGCGGCCCGAGGAGATGTGCCCGATTTTGTGCAAGGCTTTGCTAATATGGCATGGGAGATCATACAACAGATGACAGACTGCCTGAAAAATTCAGAAAAATTGGAATTTGAGAAAAAAAATCTCTGAAAAATCTCTGGAAATTTCTTTTTAAAAATTTTTGGCTTTTCATCTTCCGGAAAACCTTTCGCTTTCCGTTTTCCCGAAACCTTTTGGCTTTTCGAATTCCGAAAAAACTTTTGGCTTTCCATATTCCAGAAACCTTTGACCTTTCACATTCTGGTTTTTTTTTGTCTTTTCATTTTCCCAAAACTTTTGGCTTACGTATTCCAGGAAAACTGTTGGAATTCCAAAATTTTTTTGACCATTCGTATTCTAAATGCGTTCGAGGTAATTTAAAAATTTCAAAAAATTCCTAAAAATTAGTAAAAAATTAGACAAAGGTTATTTTAAATTTTGGAAAAATATTGAGTTGGTGATTGGCATGTGGTGTGTCCATTCGGGTGCCCGTGACCATTCAAATTCCTTTAAAATTATATTTTTTGACCTAAAAATTTAGAAAAATCCATTAAAATTAAAAATTTTCATTGGATTTGAGAATTGTGGCGGAATTGGAAATTTCGTGAACGATGGGGTTCTCAGGAAAAATTAGGAATATTCTAGAAATTATTTTTAGAAATCCTTAAAATTGGTATTTTAAAAATATCAATGGTATTTTGGCAAATTTAATTACCAAAATTTTTTCGAAAAAATATAGGTTTGGAAGGCCATAAGATAGGTTTGGTGGAATTCAAAATTATCATATTTTGAGGCCCTATAAAATTAGAAAAAATTCTGAAAAAAATCATGATAATTCTTTTTCTCAAGAATTTAATATTTTCGAGGGTTATTTAATGTTGAAGTACGTTTTCTCGCACTGACATTAGATAGATGTGGGTTATTTGTATATTATTAATATGATTATACCTCGTATTAATGGATATTTATGTTTGGATTAATTCTAAACGATGTATTCATGATTTTTTACCATTGTTTAGCCATTCTTTTTGGACATGTTCCTTAATTTATTTTGATGGCTATAATTTGCATTCAAAGTGTGTTTCACCTTTGACACTTTTCCATAATAACTTAGTTTGCACTTATTTAAGTGTGGTTTGTGCTTAAATTCTTAAGCCTCTATCATGGGTTAGTTGATCGATTTATTTTGGTGGATTTTTATTGGATGTTTTCCAAGTTTTACATGGACTCATCAGGTTTTGCCTAGATCACTTGTGTCTAGGGTTTTCTTATTGAGTACTACACACATGTGTTTCACTTTCTTACTTTGGAGTTTTATTTGAACAACACAACGTCGTTCATATACTCCGGATTGATGAGTTGGCCCACCAATTTTAATGCTTCTTTTGGCATGATTTATGTCCATTAGATGATATGCATTGATTTTTATGATCAACTATGGTTTTTATGGATTTAAGGAGCTTCTATGCTTTTATCCATGGTTTTATAAGGATCTTTTGATCTTTTGAATATTTACATGTGCTTTGAAGGTAGCATTTGCCTTCGTTTTTTGCACGTAATTTTGAGTATATTTCTTATACTCTTGTATATATTCCAACTCGGATACCTAGTTACTTATATATCTAGGTGAATTATTTTTCTACCCTAACTTTATTGTATTTTGGGTAGTTATCATTAGAAAGGCGCCAATAATAGGTGTCAATAATTCAATTTCTTTTCTAATGATGTACTCAGAAGGAGTTATTCCTTGATGTAGTCTCAAGTATATAGAGACAGGTTTAGTATGTGAAAGTCTAGATAAGGCCATCTTATTCCTTTTATACAGGAATTTATTCATATTTTCCTAGACGACATACTAGGGAGTTTCAAATTGTTAAGGTATGTATGGGTGGTATCATGGTGGTATGGGACGCTAGTGATCCCTCACATATATTATCTTATGGGATAATTTGGGCTCAAGATTGTTGCTTTGCTTACATCACTTAGCATGTTGACCTCAACATTCAAAGACAATCTTATTTTGTAAAATTCACTAGAAGTTGTATTGTGGGCATTTTCTAGATAAATTTCTTTTATCTATAGCCTGCATGTTTTGATGAGAGAAATCTCGTCGGCATTTTCACTTGTTGAAATCTCTTTCTTTAGAGTTCAAACAAGTTTATCTTGTTGTGTTCGGATAAAGAAATTTGGATTCTTCCTTTGTTGACATTTCTTTCTCTAGTTCCATACTTTAGGTGATTTTCACAATCAACCTGATAGGTTTACGGTTGGACATATGTAACTCATCAAGACGTTGTGATGATTCTCTATGTTGATATGGGTAACTCGAGACGTCGATTATTCCATATGCAGATGTGGATATGTTGGGGCGCCGATGAATCCCTGGTTTTTGCTGTTATAATGCCATGTTTTTCTACTTTATTCCGAATGATTTACAACGAGGAAGTTACTTTGAATGTGAATTTCTCTGATCATCCGTAGTCTGATGGGCAAACAGAGAGTATGAATCAGATTATAGTGTATATACTTTGTGCATATGTCTCTAGAAAATCATCATATTGGAAAATATTCCAATGATGAAATTTGCCTATAACAGTTTTAAATTTACGGCTATTGGTTTTTAGTCCGTGCATACTTATGTATGGGTATCAACTCAGGGCACCTATTGATGTTGGTCTTAAGGACATCGAGCTTGATGCATCGAGAGATTTCTTGTGAGATATGCAGGAAATGCTGACCGAAGCTCGGGATTCTATCAGGAGTGCTCAAGATAGGGCACGATTTTATGCTGATAGGGGACACTCATCTCGGTCTTTTGAACCAGGAGCATTGGTTTATTTTAATGTTCCTCCTAAAGATTTTCATACTTTATCAATGGAAAAATGCTCGAATTTATCTTCTAGATATTGTGGTCCATTTTCAAATTATACATCGGATTGGCACGGTTGCGTTTGAACTTAAAACTACCTCCACATGTTAGAGTTCATCCAGTCTTTTATATCAATAGATTGAAAGGGAAACTGGGAGGTGAGTGAGGATAACACAATTACTCCTCAAGAACTCGTTGAAGTCGATTATTTATCCTATGTTCCACATGAACCTGATATGGTTCTTGAATTCAGGGAAAGGAAACTTTCTAGTTGATTAATCCCTAAGGTTAAAATTAGATGGAAAGATAAGGAAATTGAGGATTCGACTTGGGAGTCGGTTGAGATTGTACAACGCAGTTCTCCTTCTTTTCATTGTTACAAGAGTGCAATGTTTTGAGAGAGGGGAAGTATGTTATATGTACATTATGTGTGCTATGTTATATACACATTATGTGTACATATACTAGGAGGCTAACCCACATTAGGCTTGTGAGCATGGGAGCATGGGAACAAGCTCTAGTGGAGCATGGGTTAGGACTAACCTTAAGGGTTAAGGTTAGGGTCAGGCATCCAAGGGTCACAGATGAGGAATGGAAAGTCAAGAGTCACTTGAGGGCCCTCCTATATAATAGGGGCATGGGGCACACTCAAGGGAGCTTGGGGGGCTTGGAGGCTTGGGCTTATGAGGCCAAGGCTATGTTATGCTCTCTTGTGTAGAGGTTCATATCTACTCATCTACCATTTCACACTTTAGCTACATGCTATTGGATTGAAGTTATACCTCTTGATGGTATGGGACATCAAGGTAGAGGTATGATGTATTTCATTTATAATTCATGTGTGCATCCCTTGGGCTCAGGGGTGGTTGGGTGGTTGAGTTTATGCATAACAATTATCTAGAGAGATCTTAGGGTTTTAACACTTTGGGTGACATAAAGAGAGTGTAGAGAGATCTTAGGGTTTTAACACTTTGGGTGACATAAAGAGAGTTTATGCCTGATTTATGCATGTTTATGCATAACAATTATCTAGAGAGATCTTAGGGTTTTAACACTTTGGGTGACATAAAGAGAGTGTAGAGTGAGTCCTTAGTGGCCTCACATTGGGGAGTCAACCCTAATAGGATTGGCCAAGTGCAAATCACCGAATTCGATCCTTGCATGCACTTTCTTCTTCTTCTCTCTTGTGCTTGTGAGCTTGTGCTTGTGAGGTAGCATGTCATAAAGAGAGTGTAGAGTGAGTCCCTAGTGGCCTCACATTGGGGAGTCAACCCTAATAGGATTGGCCAAGTGCAAATCACCGAATTCAATCCTTGCATGCACTTTCTTCTTCTTCTCTCTTGTGCTTGTGAGCTTGTGCTTGTGAGGTAGCATGTCAAATCATTAACAAGAGCTTAATGAATAAGCTCTATTCATAGATTAAGATCTATGCATGTGATGCTTGCCTGCTTGTGATTGTTGGTGTATGTGAATAGGAATGGTGTTGCTCTCCCTTCTCTCCTTCACTCCCCTCTCATTACTCTCCACCTTGTCTTGTTTGCATTGGCATGAGGTAGAGGTTGAGCTCTCCATAGCTCCTTCCCTCTTGCTCCTACATAGCTTGCTTGGATCTCTCTTTGGGTGACATAAAGAGAGTGTAGAGTGAGTCCCTAGTGGCCTCACATTGGGGAGTCAACCCTAATAGGATTGGCCAAGTGCAAATCACTGAATTCGATCCTTGCATGCACTTTCTTCTTCTTCTCTCTTGTTCTTGTGAGGTAGCATGTCAAATCATTAACAAGAGCTTAATGAATAAGCTCTATTCATAGATTATAGAGCTTAATGAATAAGCTCTATTCATAGATTTAGATCTATGCATAGAGCTTATGCATTAAGCTCTATGCATAGATTAAGCTCTATGTATAGATGCATAGAACTTAATGCATAGATTAAGCTCTATACATATAGCTTAATATATGCATTGATTAAGCTCTATGCATATAGCTTAATATATGCATAGATTAAGCTTTATGCATTAAGCTTAATCTATGCATACATTAAGCTTAATGCATAGATTAAGCTCTATGCATAGAGCTTAATATATACATAGATTAAGCTCTATGCATAGAGCTTAATGCATGTATTAAGCTATGTATGCATAGATTAAGCTCTATGCATAGAGCTTAATGTATATATTAAGCTTAATACATGCATTAAGCTCTATACATAGAGCTTAATCTATGTATATATTAAGCTTAATCTATGTATTAAGCTTAATGTATGCATGCATTAAGATTAATCTATATATTAAGCACTATGCTTAGAGATTAATGCATGCATCGTCACTATATCCTTTTATAAAAGCCACGCTATGACCGCCGCTATAATAGCGTGGGATATAGCAGCAGTTATAGCATCAAAAAAATAGTGATGCTTATAGCGATGCTTACACCTCGACACTTTTCCATATCCTTTTAAAAAAGCCAAGCTATGACCGTCGCTACCCCCTCTTTTTATTGTAGTGAGTCATAGATCAAGAAGTAAAGCCAATATTAAAGGGCATGATAACTTCTTCTAGCTTGCTTTCTGTGATGCTGAGATTTAGAACCTTCAAGAGAAAATCTTTAAGTTATGGGAGGAAGGTAAATTCAAAAGTCAAAAAGTGACGCTTCCATATGTAAGTCAAACACTCTAACGGAGAGGTAGTAGCAAGATGCTCTTAGCCCCATTTTAGAGGAAATAAAGATAACAAGTTGGTGTTGTTTGTAAGGCATTCGTGGAGAAGAACATAATCATTAGTGTTCTTTCTCATGTTAAGGCTGAGAGTCTCTTGTTAGACGACATGGGAAAGGAATTTGATAAAGTAAGTTCATCCTTTTTGGTTTTTACTATCGTAGTGAAGCTTTTTGTTTCTTACATGCTCATTTCACATTACTTTTTCTTAGGCAAAAAAAATTTCAGCACACATGCAAAGAGTCATGATTGAGAAGCTCAATTGCAAAGATAGGGATGAGTCCAAAATTTTGACGTGAATTTGGGATCTCAATCACTTACTATTCTCCTGTGGGTAGGCCATGCAATCTGAAGATTTCTTTGAGGAACACTTTTTGGCCACATCCACTGCAGTAGTGTAGGTTTCTTTTATTGGAATTAGATGGGCAACTTTGGTTAGTTTATCAACTACCACAAAGATGGAGTTGTAACTTGATTGCATTGAAGGTAGTCCAGTAATAAAATCCATACTGATACATTCCCACTTCATCTGGGGGATGTCTAATGGATGTAACTTCCCATGCATTTTGACTCTCTCGGCTTTGACTTGCTGACATATCAGGCATTGACATACATGATTAAGTACATCCTTTTTTAGTCTAGGCCAAAAGAAGCTTTTCTTTACAAACATGTATGTCTTGATGAAGCTTGGATGTCCTGCTATAAGACTATCATGGGCTTCATTCAAAATTTGACCCTTAGTTCCCTCATCATTGGGAATGCATAGCCTGCAATTATAATACATAATTCCTTCATCCAGGCTGTACCCTTGAACTCGATTCAACTCCTGAGGAGTTTTGCTTTCCTACATAAGTAGGATAGCAATAAGGCCAAAGAATCTATCCTGCATGATCTTCTCTCTTGCTTCATTAATCAATAGATTTGACACCACTGTGATTGCAAGCAAGGAGGATTTTATGCTGAGGGCATCTGCTACCACATTTTCTTTGCCTCCTAGGCAGTACTTGATTTCAAAATCAAATTCCTGCAGGGTCTGCATCCACCTTCTTTGGCGCATGTTGAGATCCTTCTGAGTGAAGATCCACTGTAAGCTCTGATGATCTGTTTTCAAAGTGAATCTTTGACCCAATAGGTAATGTCTCCACAACTTCAGGGCATAGACTACTGAAAGTAGCTCCAGGTCGTGATTTGGATAGCATAATTTCTCTCATGCGTTTTAAGTTTTCAGGATTCATAGGCCACTACATGACCATCCTGGTGCGTGAGCGCACCTCCTAGGGAAAAACCACTGGCATCAATTACTACCTCAAAGGGTAGAGAGAAATTTGGCAACTTTAGAACGGGATTGGTTACCAAGGCAGTCTTCAGCTTATCAAAAGTGCTCTGACACCTGGTGGCGATAGACCATTGAAACGGGGTATTCTTCTTGAGAAGATTAGTCAGGGGGGAAGCTATGAGAGCATACTTAGGTATAAAAATTCTATACCAAACAGTTAATCCCAATAATCCCCTGACTTCTTTCACTATCTTTGGTTCACGCCAATCTATGACTGCTTGGACTTTTACAGAATTTGGAGAAATTCCGTCTTTGGATATACCAGAAAGCCCAAGTATTCAACATGGTCGGACAGAGAAAGTGCATTTGCTCTTTTTTGCAAAGAGTTGGTGCTTCCTTAGAATCTCAAGAACTTTACGGACGTGAGCTTCATGGTCAGCTGCATTCTTTGAGTAAATCAAGATATCATCAAAGAAAAGAAGAACAAAATCATCCAAGTATTCTCTGAGAATGTCTTGCATTAGGCAATTGAATGTAGCTGGGGCATTTGTCAATCCAAACGGATGTGAGCTTCATGGTCAGCTGCATTCTTTGAGTAAATCAGAATATCATCAAAGAAAACAAGAACAAAATCATCCAAGTATTCTGTAAGAATGTCCTGCATATTAGGTAATTGAATGTAGCTGGGGCATTTGTCAATCCAAATGGCATGACAGTAAATTCATAATGCCCATAGCGAGTATTGATGGCTGTCTTCGGGATATCTTGATCATTAATCCTAATCTGATAATACCCTAATTTGAGCTCTATCTTTGTGAAGATCTGGGCTCCATTTAGCCTGTCTAGAAGCTCATCAATTCTGGGGATAGGATACTTATTCTTATTTGTCACAGCAGCTGATTGAGACCTCTGCAATCCACACAGAGTCTTAACATTCCATCCTTCTTTTTCTGAAAGAGAACTGGCGCTCCCCAAGGTGAAACACTGGGTCTTACAAACCCTTGTTCTAACAGTTGCCTAAGCTGTTCCTTGAGTTCAATGGCTTCAGGGAGGACTAGCATTTTGTACGTGCACTGGGCTACTGGGGCTGAGCTCTAGGGGTCAATTCTATCTCATGATCTACTTCCCGAATCGGAGGCATCTTAGTTAGCTTTGTTGGGAATAAATCATCATGCCTGTTGAGATTCAAGCTCGATATCAGTGTGAGCCAACTGCACTATGTGCTGGCATGTTAGGTAGGAACATGTGTGAGACATAAATGACTGCGTCCAGCTGGTCATAGTGTGTGGACATTAGCTAGGGTTAGATGTGTGTGGACACAACTCATAGTGTGTCTAGTGTATTATGGATTATGGCTTTATGCATTGTGTGAGAAGGGAGATGGCTTCTCTCTATGGTTAGGGTTTGCAATATACATTAGGGTTTGCTCCTGTGTGTGTGTCTCCTCTCCCTCTACCTATTTTTCAACATGTTACAATCCACAAACTAGGCAAGTGGTTATCTCACGAGATGTGGTGTTTGATGAGCTTGCTAGTTGGGGTACAAAAAGCAAAGGATGAGGGTGTCATTGATTCACTTGAAGCTGATGTGCATGTGAACTTGCCACAAGTAAGTTCTAGTTCTACTTCTATGTCTGGGCCAGCAGAGGCTAAGAGTAGTACTATACGTCCATGGTCAGGACGTTTGAGGCATGAGAGTGTGAGCACTGGGAGTAGTGCTATGGATAAAGGAAAGAAGAAGGTTGAAGGAATTGGAATTACAGGTTATGAGTCATCTAGTTCTGAGAGTTTGGATGATGAACTTGGCATACCTATTTTACGCACACCTGGTGCTAGGCAGGATAGATATGTGCCACCACATGCTAGAGTGACAGGTGTTCAGAGTGATCCGCATGCATTGCAGAGATCCCAAAGGGTCAGATATCCACAGGTTGACATATCGAGATTTTGCTATACATTATGCATATATGATGTCTTTGGTGAAGCATGTGGAACCTACATGCTATACAGAAGCTATTGGAAAGCATGTATGGGAGAAGGCAATGGATGTTGAGATGGACGCATTGGTTCATAATGACACATGGGATTTGGTTGCATTACCACACAGGACAAAAATGTCATTGGTTGTAAATGGGTTTACAAAGTGAAATGCAAGTCTCTGATGGTTCCATTGAGCGACATAAAGCAAGATTGGTAGCTAAGGGTTATGCACAAACCCAAGGCTTGGACTATGATGAAACATTTAGTCCAGTGGCAAAGATGGGAACAGTAAGAGCAGTCATTGCTATGGCTGCAGCTAATGGTTGGGAAATGCATCAAATGGATGTGAAAAATGCATTTCTGAATGGTGATCTACAAGAAGAGGTTTATATGGCACAGCCAGAAGGGTATGTACACCCAAAGTATCCCACTCATGTATGCAGATTCAAAAAGGCATTATATGGTTTGAAGCAAGCACCTCGTGCTTGGAGTGATAAGATGAGCAGATATCTTATCTCTCTTGGATTTCAGGTTTCTACAGCAGATTCTTCACTCTATGTGAAGAAAACAGATCATGGGATTGTTTTACTTGTCATCTATGTGGATGACTTGATTATCACAGGTGATCATGGTACAGATGTGATGCATGTCAAGAAAGCATTGAGTGGGCAATTTGACATGAAAGATTTGGGTGAATTGAGATACTTTCTTGGAATTGAAGTGATCAAAGATCATGCAGGTACATGGTTAGTGCAATGCCAATATGCATTGGATATGTTGCCAAAATATAGCATGACAAGGTGTAAGCCTATGAGTACACCTTTGGAAAAATGTGAAATTGCGGGCTGATTTGGGTGAGGAGTTGGATGATCCATCTATGTAGAGAAAGATGGTTGTGGTAGTCTCATTTACATGACTATCACACGCCCGGATTTGAGTTATGCAGTGGGGCTAGTAAGCCAATTCATGCAGAGCCCCAAAAAACCTCATTTGGATGCAGTGAGGCGCATCATGTGATATGTAAAGACCACTGCACATTATGGTCTTCTATATGAGAATGGTAAAGGCTTGGATATACATGGCTACACATATGCTGATTGGGCAGGTAGCTCATATGACAGGAGGTCTACTAATGGTTATGCTTTTACACTTGGAAGTGCCGTGGTGAGTTGGAGTAGCAAGAAGCAACCTACAGTTGCTTTATCTAGTACAGAGGCTAAGTACAGGGGTGCAGCCATTGCTACTTGTGAAGCTATATGGTTAACGAGTCTCTTGGCAGAATTGGGTGAGCCTATTGATGGCAAAGTTGTCATTCATTATGACAACATGAGCAGTATATAGTTGGCAAAGAATCCAGTGTTTCATGCGCGGACCAAACATATAGAGGTCCATTATCATTTTGTCAGAGAGAAGGTGCTGGATGGTACAGTGGATCTACACACAGTATACAGTATGTGAAGACTGAAGAGCAGGTGGCTGACATCTTTACCAAACCACTTAGCAGGGAGAAGCTTGAGTACTTCCGCACTATGTTGGGAGTACATGGGATGAGCTTGAGGGGGAGTGTTGAGAGCTTTGATAACCCAAGCTCATCTACATCTTCATCTATGGCAGTACATCATGAGCTTGAGAGGGGCTGTTGAGATTCAAGCTCGATGTCAGTGTGAGCCAGCTGCACTATGTGCTGGCATGTTAGGTAGGAACATGTGTAAGACATAAATGACCACGTCCAGCTGGTCATAGTGTGTGGACATTAGCTAGGGTTAGATGTGTGTGGACACAACTCATAGTGTGTCTAGTGTATTATGGATTATGGCTTTATGCATTGTGTGAGAAGGGAGATGGCTTCTCTCTATGGTTAGGGTTTGCAATATACAGTAGGGTTTGCTCCTGTGTGTGTGTCTCCTCTCCCTCTACCTATTTTTCAACAATATCCACTTAACCATTCTGGTTCTTTAGCCTTTAACTTTGTGTCTACCGGATTCATTTTGACAACATAAATGAGCTGCTTCTTTGTAAGTCCTTTCAGTAACCTAGAAGCTTTTACTAATTACAGATCTGGGGATCCAAAAATTCCAGTTCCTTGAACTTTGTTCGTGTGAAGGTCACGGAAGGAAATGGTTCCATTGTGACAGTGAATGTCAGCTTGATTTTTGTGGAGCCAATCCATTCCCAAGGATTCTATCGAAAACTCCCAAAGGTAAGACTTTGAACTAGCAGTCAGTTACATTCCCATCTAGATTAAACTGAATACGATCTGTCTCATGGTGAGTGAAAAGAATCTTCCCACTGGTGGGCCAATTCAACTTGCATAGGTTTCCCTGATTTTTATTCTAACACTAGAGTACTGCCTGAATCAATCAAAAGCTTAAATGGCTTACCCTTATACTCAGCTAGAGCATGGATGACAAAGAATTGACGATTTGGCCCTTGGTTTTCAATCACGGCATAAATCTGACCTCGTTCCTCTTCCACTACTTCTGCTATCATAAACTGATTTGGCTTCTATAGATTGGGGCAGAACTCTTTCTCTTTGGTTACCCTAGCTCTGGGAGGGAGTTTTGAGATTACTCTGAACAGAGGTGGAGTCCTCCTGGGATTGCCTTGATTTTGGCAAGACGGCCCTGATTTTTTGACTGATATGAAGGGGCTGGTCTTTGCACTCTGGGTCCTTGACTTCCCTGTCCTCTTGACATGGCACGAGTCGGGTAGTCTTTAAGCTGGTGACCGCTGTTGGGTGTCATTGGGGGATGAAGGCTTGGCCTATTCATGAAGAGGCATTTCTGTGAACTTGTTAGTGGGTGGGGTCTCATATAAACTTCTGTTTAAGAAATCTTACCTTTGGCGATCCTCTTCCTCCTCTGTGGCCTTCTTTGTGGCTTCAGTAGGCTGCACAATGACAACGAGCTCTTCCTATGTGGGCCTGGAGCTTGGGGGTGATTGAGACTGTACTGTAGGGGCGGGTCCATGATGGGGCCTCTTGGCTGGTGGAGAAGTAGGAGAGGTGGATGGAGGGTACAAGGAAGAAATGGCGGCATCCTATCCACTCAGCTGGATGGCATGTGGTAGCTCCTCCCATCTCACCATGTAATAGAGAACCTTGGTGGTAAGTAATGTTGCTACCCGCCAACTTGCCTTGGGGGTTGGAGCAAACTGCATGGAGCTCTCAGAAGAGGTAGTCGGCCCAATTAACCTATTGCCCTTGGTGCACACGAGCTAAGGTCTGCAAACTGCACCTGTTGAACCTGTCCATCTTGTGGCACGGGCTGGCATGACAAGGTCGTCCTGGGCAATGTTGCCCCACTCAACTCCATCCTTGTTGGCATTCCATCTGTATAGGCCACGGGTGAGCTTAAGGGCATTGACCAAGTGCACATATGGTTGTTCCATAGAGGTGGGAGTGCAAGTGCCTCTTGCACAAGTCCTACGCTGAGCTGGGTTGGGTATCTACGACCCTCGATATCCAAAATAATGCTTGTGTGCTGATTTACGTCATAAGATTCAGTGAAGTATAAGGCATTATACAAATCTGGCCCCCCCCCCCCAAGGCTCCAAGGTGGGAAGGTGTTCCAACCTGAGCTGTTCCAATTCCTGTACTACTGATGGGTTGGTTGCGACAGCTCCATAATAGGGACCGGTCTAGTAAAAGAGCTTGTGCTCAACTTTACGGTGGTTCTTCATTAGGGAATGGACAGTGTTTCCATTGACTTACTTCATCACGGCTTCACGCCGAGGCAGGAGAGCTGGGTCGAGTGCTTCGTGTACTCCTCGAAGCATCCACTGGTAGGCCTCTTCCTCCTCAGGGAAGTATGGTGGAGCACCTCTAGGGAGGGATCAGAACCTTCTGACATCTTGAAGGCTAGCTATGAGGGTAAGGGTTTGTGGAAAAATTTTGCAAAAGTTTGGCTAGGCTAAGAGTGAAAAGTGAGCAAATGGAAGGAGGGGGCCTGTATTTATAGCTCTATGAAGAAGACATGGCCATGGAAAGTTCAGGGAATGGGCATGAAACTGTAAGCGTACGGATGTGGCAACTTAGACTGTAAGCGAACGGCGGCAAGATGAGCGAACGTCCGCGAGACTGGTTGGAATGGCCGGGGGCTTTGAATAGGGAGTCGGCATGGCTGTGGTAGTGTGTGGGAAGGGAACGGCCATTCCAAACTGGGAACGTCCATGGTAGAGTTTGAGAAGGTAATGGCCGTGCTAGGAACGGCCGCCGTAGGCTTTATGGTTGAGGAAGGAACGACCGTGGCACTTTAATGGTCTTTTTTTATAGGTGTACCCTGTCATAGGTTTTGTACACATAGAGGCTTTGCTTCTAGCACCCCATTACGAGTTTCGTACTGATCGTGTGCCCAGTTCACCCCAAAGAAAGGAGTTTATGCCAATTAGGTAATGGCAAAGTAGGGGGTAGCACTTCTTGAAGAGATTCCAATGTGGGTGGCAAGGAAGTAGCTGGGGCTGAGGGTGTTAAAGGGAGTTTTATGGTCATGTTGAGCCTCTGAATGATAGGCGGAGGAATTGCTAACATTGAAGGTATATTTGTAAGGAAGTTTGTCAGTGGTAGGGTGACTATGTTAAATAGGACTTTCTACTTCCCTTTGTCTTGAGTAATCTTGATTGCAAAGGTTGCCTTGGCCCATTGAAGGCTAAGAGACTGTGGTGTGACCCATTGAAGGCTAAGAGACTGTGGTGTGACATGGGGTAGGAGCTTAGGTTGGAGAGGTTTAGGGATCCATATGGTATGATTACCTTCATAGTAATGTTGGGCACAGAGGAGCGATTTTGGGATCCACCGAAGGGTTGAGTGCGTGGGTTTAGGGCTCGGTCGAGGTTCAGAATACCTAGGAGAGCGTGTAGATTTGCATTGATCCTGCACCTTGTAGGCTTGAGGTTGGCGAATGGGTGGCCTATGTTGGGGATGAGAAACTCTAGATGTCTGTTGGTAAGGGGGATGGTGGGACCATTTGGGGATCCACACTAGAGATTCTCCCTCTCACAGTAGCCTTGTCTAGCAAGAAGTTGCTTGAGTACCCAATGGTGAGATATTAAACCCAGTGAAGATTTGTTAGTATGGTTAGCAGTTTTAGCTTGGTTAATGTGATGCAAAAGGGCAACTGTTTGTGATTTGACCATGTGAGGGTGCATTGAACCTTGTGCGTGGTGGTGTGCGTGCGAGAGGCATTGACGTCGATGGCATGTTGAGTGGCCTCTTTTTTGGGGGAACGAAGTGATAAGGGTGAGGTGTTGGGGTACTTGTGGGTGGCGGAAGTGGGGGTTATTAGCATGGGGAAGCAACTAGGATTGGCTCTTTATTTTTCATTAGAATAGTAACATGGCCAGAAGCCAATTGTAGGGTGGCCATCCATGCATCCAAGTCGATGTTGCATCTGTTATGGCCCATCCATCCCCTATTGAGGAGCATCTCTTCATGCATAGTTCCTGCAAGCATCACATAAAACTTCCCTTCCAAGGGATTATTTCTAATGTGGAAAAAAAGTGTGACTGTGGCAATGCAATTAATATGTTGTGAGGCAACCGTGGTGACAACGGTAGGTGTTTGTTTTAATGTGGGTTCCCCAAGGGAACACCATGTTTCATAAGATAATAAATTGTAACTAGTCCTTGTATTAACAAGAGCTAATAATTGGACAAAGCTAGTTGGTGTGGTCATCCCTAACCATAACTGAGATGGCATCACCTCCCAGTCTTCTTCTTCTAAGTCAACTACTTGGGCCATGTTGACCATGATATGCTTTTGCTTTAACTTGGCTTGCCTCACTTTGGCCTCTTCTTGCGTAATTTTTTTCATATCCTCATGGTCTTGTTCTCATTGTTTTTTAATCATGGATAGCTCAAGGTGGCCTCAGTGAGAGGGCCATAGTAGCGTTTAAGTTTGCTACCATTGAAGTAACCAGCCATCTCAACACTCTCAAGTGTTTCAATGTGCACATCACCTTGTAGTGTGATCTCTAAGACTAGGAAAGGTTCTAAGCCCCTAAGCTTGATCTTCTTCTTGTGCGTTTTGGTGTTGAATAAGAGGACCATGTCACCCTCATTCATCTGTTTGTCCTTGAGATGATCATCAAACCATTGTTTACACCTGAGCTTCTCTACAATCATGTTGTAGACTGTAAAGGGGCAGGCAGGTTTCATCAAGCTTTTCAAGTTTATATAGGCAACACCTTAATGCATTTTTGGTAAGTTTTTCGTGCACCACAACACGTAGACTTGGGACTAAGAACTCCATGGGTATGACTGCTTCAGTGCCATAATTTAAACTAAAGGGGGTAGCATTAGTTGCTGCCTTATATGAAGTTCTATAAGCCCAAAGTGCAGGCAATTTCTGTTCCTAGTCGTTGCAGCTGGATTCCACTATTTTGGTTAGAATGGCACAAATGATTTTGTTTGTGCTTTTGGCTTGCCCATTCGTTTGAGAATAGTAAGGTGTAAGGAAGGTGTAAGGTCCCTGTCCTCACCGCACAATGAATTCAGGGCCGCTAGCGGGCTAGGGTCCCTCACTCAGGGCCTCGCCCAAGGATATCCGGACAAGAGACTAATCCATCGGTTCTTCCAAAACCGAACCCGGAAAAACTTCCCTTGCCTAGAAAGCACGGGCAATTCCTCCAGGATAATTTTTCTCTAATGTAGTCAAAAAGTCTTAACTAACTGAACTGATCTAACCGAACCCATAAGTCCCATGGTCAGATCAGGGAAAGATTGCACTTGGATCATAGAGACCAACGCTTTTTTCCTCATTGAGAGGCACAGCCGTTGATTCTTTTCCATAGAACAATTTTTGTCCGGGATTTACTTCATCTATCGTACCATAACATAATTGAGTCTCAATTTAGGGATCCAAATGTCCAGCCTAACCCCATCCAGTCCTATGGGTTAGCCAACCGCCCACCAACCACTGTAGTGATGGGATCCAATTAGGAATTTGGTTAGGTTTTGTCCCGGGTACCAGGGAAAAGAGTTCCCAGCCCTCTAGCCGGATATTCATGCAAACTTAAAACTAGTCACACCACTTACACACCCAATATGAAATTGCCTTTTTCACATATTCAGCTGTCTTTAAAACAATCATTTAATGCCATAGTCACTGATCATAATCCTCCAAAAATTTTCGGTTGAAATCTAATTTCCAATCATTCCTTCCTCAGTGTACCTATGGCATCATTGGCAACAACCAGCATGCTCACCACCTGTCCACTTAGGGGTCTTTTCGATGGTTCCTAGCTCATAGTACTCAGCAATGTTCACATATCAAAATGGAATCTTCGTTGAAGATCAGCAAGATCAACCAACAGATCTATATAAAAGAACCATGGACTCATCCGTTGAGGACCAGCAAGGTCAATCAACCAAACCCATACCCGAATTCAGAAAACAACTCTTACTTCTTGTTCCAATATCTTCCACGATGCACGTGTGGGTATCTTCAGTGATCCAGACCCGAGCACCATATAGTCAGTACCCTCTAGGATCCTTCGGTCGCAGGTCACCTAATGCTTCACTCATAGGCCGCTTCCTTGGTCCCTCATCCACCGTACCGGAAGCTCACATTTTAATTGAACCGAGGCTGGTCAAGACCTCGGCCGTCCTCCATTGACTCTCCGTCAGCTGTTGCAACTTTATGAGATTAGGTCTCCACGACCTCATTCACAAGACGATCAAAATTCTTCCCCAGCATTCTTGACATAAAACAGTCATTTTAAAAAATAGGTGTCATAAATACAGTTTCTATAGCGAACTCTCGACTTTCCACATTGTTTCAAATTATTCCTCATTTATTTCATCTGTATTCCCTTTCTCATCACATCATAATCATTCACATCACAATTCACATGACACCACATCAATTCTCGTCCATCACATTCAATTACACCCATCACATCCATTTACACCCATCACATCTCATTCATTCATCACATCCATTTACACCCATCACATCTCATTCATTCACATCCATCTCATCAATTACATCACATCCATTTACACCCATCACATCTCATTCATTCATATCCATCACATTCGTTCATTCATACCACCACATACATTCTCATAACCATCCCATCACATATATTCTATGCACATTATATCACATCACTTTTGTCCACACCATATCTCATGTATACACATCCATCCAATCATTCACCTGTACGACTACCCACATCTATTCATACATTCATATCTATCACTTCACATCCACATATATTCATGTCACATCACATCACTTTTCATCACATCACATTCCTTCGCATACACATCCACATCACATTCTTTTACATACATTCACATCCATTCTTTCACATACATCCACTCACATCCCATATCATACATTTACATCCTGATTCACATGACATCACATCTATTCACCTCACATCTCTTCACCCCTATTCACATCACATTCATCCATCCATTCATACACATTTATCTGATTCACATCTCATCACATCTATTCACCTCACATCTCATCACCTCTATTCTTATCACATCTATCCATCCCTTCATTCACATCTATCTTATTCACATCACACATCTATTTACCTCATGTCTCATCACATCTATTTACCTCATTCATGCACATCTATCTGATTCACATCACACATCTATCCATCCCTCCGTCGCCGCTCTACCCCCGTGCCGCCACACAGTGCTCAATCGCTCTCTCACTCTCTCTCTCTCTCGCACACACGTAGGAGAAGGAAACCAAGAAGATAAGGCAAGAGCACTCTTGTATTCAGCACATTGAGAATGAGAGTTTTAGGGTTACATTTGACTCTTATATGAAACCTAACCGTTCACACATGGGCGTCCACACATGGCCAGCCAAACCTAACCCTTATCCTAATGACATTTGAGGTGCGCCTCTCATCGGCGATCATCCAATCCCTTTACCCTTTACATGTGGTGCCGACAAGCCCGGCCCATGACTCAGAATACTTAAATTAATTGCATGACGTAAAATGTAGTACGTCCCCATGTCCGCCGTCATAAGTTAACATGCCCCCTTTCCTGATGTAGATTCCGTCCTCGGAAGCTATGGTATGGTAAGGTCGAGAGGGTTTGTTGTGGGAGCCCGTCTGCAAAAAAGGGAAGTAGAGTGAAAGCTTTTATGCTGGAATTCAAAAGATATAAAGTGTAATAACTTATGACGGACATGGGGACGTACTACATTTTACGTCATGCAATTAATTTAAGTATTTTGAGTCATGGGCCGGGCTTGTCGGCACCACATGTAAAGGGTAACGCGATTGGGTGATCGCCGATGAGAGGCGCACCTCAAATGTCATTAGGATAAGGGTTAGGTTTGGCCGGCCATGTGTGGACGCCCATGTGTGAACAGTTAGGTTTCATATAAGAGTCAAATGTAACCCTAAAACTCTCAATCTCATTGTGCTGAATACAAGAGTGCTCTTGCCTTATCTTCTCGTTTTCCTTCTCCTGCGTGTGAGAGAGAGAGAGAGAGTGTGTGAGAGCGATTGAGCACTGTGTGGCGGCACAGCGGTGGTGGCGAGGCGGTAGAGCGGCGAGACGGCGGCTCCTTCTTCACTACTACGAGACGCGAGAATCCTTCACAACGGTAGCCTGAGCGGTGAGTGACACATCTTTGTTTTCTGTTTGAGCTTGCTTTCCTGGTTGTATGCTTGTAGCCATTCATGGCTCGCATACGGTGTTCGGCAAGTCCCCAGCAACGATTCGTGCGATAAAAGCGCACATTTTTGGCGCCGCTGCCGGGAGATGCCCTGCACCAAGCTCCAGTTTACAGTTCGGGCTTCTGCGTGAAGTGAAATTTACACTGTAGGAAAGGCGAATGGGTGTGTGGTGTTGACATTTTTCTGTTTCCTGTAATTTTGGTTTTCTGGTTATTTTTCTAGTCTGCGCGTAGAGTCGCAGCTCTAGTTTTTCTGGTTTTCGGGCTGTGCGTGTGTGTGAAAGTTCAAGTTTTTTGAGCCTTGGCGTTGCGCTCTGCATGAGCAGCAAGCGGCAAGGCACCGCCGAAACCCTAGGAAACCTTTCTAAATAAAAATAAAAATTAAAAAAATAAATTAAAAAATTAAAAAAAACAAAAATGGAAAACGAAACGAATGAGGAGAGGAAAGAAATTTTCCATTTGGAGAAAAAAATTTTGAAAAGAAAAAACCCCCAATTGACCCCGACCCCGGCCCCGGTCTCGGTCTTTTGATATATATATATAGGAGAGTGAGCCTCCATAGCTTTCTTTCAAGTGGAAGCTTAAGGGAAGTGGAGCTCTATATGTAGCCCACCTCCCAAGGAGTGAAGTGAGCATGTGGGATAAGACCTCCCCGACCTTGGTCTTTTGATATATATATATAGGAGAGTGAGCCTCCATAGCTTTCTTTCAAGTGGAAGCTTAAGGGAAGTGAAGCTCTATATGTAGCCCACCCCCCAAGGAGTGAAGTGAGCATGTGGGATAAAGCCTTCACCTTCTCCCCCACAAGCAAATAGGCCTTTACCCTTTTCCCCACAAACAAATAGGCCTTCACCCCTTTCCCCACAAGCAAATAGACTGTTTTGAGGACCACGGAAGCTCCGGATATGCGAACACTGTGCTGTAAAGCAGGCTAGGACCCTTAGAACGATACGCTCATTTTAAGGTATCACATGCCCTAGCCCAGGTTCGACCATAAGCAAGGGGGTTAAAAACGGGTTAAAAACAATCTAAAAACAAGTAAAAACAGGGTACGAAACACCTAAGAAACCACTTGTGTGGGCTTCTAGGGTACTTACCGACGCCCGTAGGGTATCCACATGCATCTATGCTCTGGTCGGGTGCTAGAGTCTGAGCAACTAGAAAGCATTTCAGTTTACGCAGGCTCACACCATCCCTCCACATTAGCATCTTGGCCTTCCGCGGGAACCCAAGGAAGTGCAACCCAAGATCCACGAATAGCAGCTAGTGACTCGTCCTCCCGACTCTAAAGTCATGGAAGGACACCCTACCAAGAACTCTGAGGAAGCAAGCCAAAACATGCCAGTTTGGGCCCCACAACCTGGATCTAGCATGTTTAGTCGTCTAATAGAGACCTTTAGTAGAGCCACACGCTCTGAACACGCGACAAGTGAAGTAAACGAAGAAGGAGGGGTAGTGGATTCGCCATTCACATCTCATGTAGACCCTACCTTTCCAAAGAGTGTCCATGTGGATATTATACCCACTTCGTTTAGTGAAGGCCCTACTGAGCTACTACCTGCTGCTGACGCTCTTCCTGAAGTAGAGGTCCCTAGAGGTCGGTCCATAAGAAGTGACATTGCATCCACTTCAAGAGAACCGTTTGGCATGCCAAGTCTAGATGGGATATTTCTCAATGAGAATTGGGAATATGATCTACATACGGAGACTCTGACTGACCTATACACAGGTTACACATACCATGTAGGTTGGTTATGTTGAGAGGTAGCGATTGCGGTTGTGCAATGCTACATTGATATGGGTGATGGATGATGGGTGAATTGTGGAACACCTCGATTAAGAGGGGGTGTTGAGAGATGTAATCGCGGTGTTGTGTGTATGTGGGAAAGCACTCTAGAAGTGCAAGATATTGTGGTGAGATGGAATGCCACATGTAATATTGTATGGTGTGTGAGTGTTGACCAAAAGAAGTGGAAAAGGAGTTGCCACATGGATGATGATGTGTAAAGTGGGATAAGGCTAGAGAGCCTATATCATTGTATGGTTCATTGTGATATGCAATACAAGGGAATAGTGTTGAGTGTGCAATCTCTCTCTCTCTAGTCATGGAGTTTTTAGTGTGGTTTAATCCACCTTAATCTTATGCTTAATCTATGTCCTTCACCATGACCAATCCCATTTCTAGAATCTTAACATGGTATCAGAGCCAAATGGGCTCTTGGTCATGGGTGATTATTATGTATATTAGTTTGTGTGTTTCTTTGATTAAGCATTATTTTCAGCTTATTATGAAAAAAAAAATTATGCACACTCATATTATCATTTGGATTTGCATTTGTGAGGATTTGAGAGGAGATTTGCATTTGTGAGGATTTGAGAGAAGATTTGCAACAAGGAGGTTGCATAGAAGCTGCTCAAGAGAGTTGCAAATGGAGTTTTGCAACAAGGAAAGCCTGCTCATCATCAAGGAAGCTGAAAATGGAGATTTCAGCATTATGAAGGCTATGGAGTCTTCATCATCATCAAGGAGAAGCTGCCAACAAAGTTTTGTGAAGGTAAAAGTGTGATTTTGCCTCAAGTTTTTGTTATTGAGCATGGAAGAAGGGTCGCTGATTTGTGGGATGAGAAAATCCCATGGTTCTTTGCATTTGGGTAAAGAGTGTAAGAGGTGCAAGCTTGTCAACTTGGTGGCAAGCTATAATGGGCTGATTGCAGCTCATGTTAGAGCATGTTGAAAGGCATGGCTCACAAAGTTGCTCATGGAAGATGGGCAACAATGGTGGAAGCACTTAATAGCTTTCACATGTTTGGCACCTAGAGATTTCTTGTGAGAAATCTAGTTGAAGGCACCCTTGGAGTGGTTTCCTTGTGAGAGAAGCCGCATGGAAAGTTTGCTTGTCAAAGATGGAAGAGGCAAGCAGTTATGGAGCTCGTGTGTGAGCTCAACATGGCCATGTAAATGGCTATGATGAAACCTTATGAAGGAGGTTGAGGAGGCAAATCATTTTTGGCAACAAGGAGGAGCTGTGTCTAAGAGTTCTTTGAGTGCATGCTTTGTCAAGAGAAGAATGCATGCGAGTTGGAAAAACTCACATTAGAGCTTATGTTTGTTGCCATGTCAATGGCTGCAAGAAAATCAGAAGAAAGCTTACAGAGATGAGAAGCAAGCTTTATGAAAATTAAAGCTTGAGGTGAGAACAAGCAAATGGAAGCTCAAGATTAGAGCTCTGGCAACTAAAAGCAGCTCAAATACAAGTGAAAGAAGAGAACGACAGCGCAGGTAATGGGGAGTCGAGCTATGAGACACGACATCCTAGGAGAACTTCGAATCAGCATGCCATGGTCATCACCGCTCATAAAGTGGATAGAAGATGAGAGAGCCTATCGCACAACTCTATAAAAATAAAATTAAAAAATAATATGCAATCAGGTAGATTTACGAAAGCTGAAAGAATCGGGTATGGCAACTGCAAGTCTAAGAAAATGGACAAGGAACAGTTCGACAAACTTCAGCTAACGCAGAGTTCCTGAGGTGGACTGAAGGAGAACTGGCAAGAAAAGCGAGCAGAGAATTGACGTGAACAGTAGCACAACCGCACGGCGGTAAGCAAGCCATGGAATGAGCTTGAAGCGCAGCAAGACAAGCAGCGCAGGTAGATTGAGCAACAAGGTCGCCATGGAAGGTCGGCACCGTTGCAGAGGTAGCCAAGTGCAGAATCAGTCGAGAGCAAGGAGACCGCAAGCAGTCGTGAAGAGGAAGACGACCAGAGATGTCAGGGAATCCGAGAATGGAGGTAATTTAAAAAAAATGAATGAATCTGACACGTTCAGCATTCGGCGTTCCAGCTGGAGCATTCAATGCGCGTTCAAAGATCCCTTTATTTTTTTTAAAAAGGCGTCAATTTCTAAATGTGTGTGGTGTAAAGAAACCCAAAGTAAACCCTTGTAGAATTGTATGGTTCTATCTCTCCACAGCCCTGAAATAGCGTGCATATATTGGCTTGTAAAAATAAAGCCGTGGAATTTTTTCTCTCTCTCTCAATTGGATTTGATGGGTGCCCTGCCCTTGCACACGCATAAAAAGGATTGTATTTGTTTCACCCAAAAATGATGATGGACAAACGTCCACCCACGAGCATGCGTGCTCAAAACAAAATTTTGTATTCACTCATGGTATGAGGGTAACCTGCCCGAGCTCACCTAGAAGCTCGAAATGGTAGTTGTTGTGATGTGTGCATGAGCGATGCACGTGTGAGGTGCATGCGCATGGGTTGGATCCCACCCGAACTTCCATGTTCAAATCGGACTCAGTGGTTCCGCTATGAGTGATGAGTCGGCTCAAAATGGACTAGGTGTCTAAGATGGTAGACACGCACACACATGTTTGGTTGATGGACACTCCAATGTATCATTGAGGGGGAGTGTTGAGAGGTAGCGATTGCGGTTGTGCAATGCTACATTGATATGGGTGATGGATGATGGGTGAATTGTGGAACACCTCGATTAAGAGGGGGTATTGAGAGATGTAATCGCGGTGTTGTGTGTATGTGGGAAAGCACTCTAGAAGTGCAAGATATTGTGGTGAGATGGAATGCCACATGTAATATTGTATGGTGTGTGAGTGTTGACCAAAAGAAGTGGAAAAGGAGTTGCCACATGGATGATGATGTGTAAAGTGGGATAAGGCTAGAGAGCCTATATCATTGTATGGTTCATTGTGATATGCAATACAAGGGAATAGTGTTGAGTGTGCAATCTCTCTCTCTCTAGTCATGGAGTTTTTAGTGTGGTTTAATCCACCTTAATCTTATGCTTAATCTATGTCCTTCACCATGACCAATCCCATTTCTAGAATCTTAACAGGTTAGAAGTCATACGATCTACATCTAGTGCCACCAACCTCGATGAACAACAAAAGATGATATGTGAGGTTATTCATAGAACCATCCAATTCGAGAGGCAAAATAGGGGAGTGAACCTAGTTTCCACTGGCCCTATGAGATTTTTGGATACGGGCAAGGCCAAACAACCAACCCTGTCACAATTGGAGACTCCCTCGGTGAGTCCCATAGATCCCTCGTATGTTGTTTCGCCTGGAGTCTCAATGCAGGTTGAGCCCATGAGCAGTAACTTTAGCTTTCCAACCTTGGCTCAAATTTCTATTAGGGAATCCACAATGCCTACTCCAATGATGAGCATGACGAAAAGTGCACCCGTTTACCACTACAGTTAGCACAACACCGCTACCTAGTGGTACAGTACCTACAACAGTGCGTACCAGTACATATCGACCATATGTACCTATTGTTACTCATGCTCATGTACCACCTACGCCTCTTGTTATGCCAATGGCATATGCTCCACGACCGCCTTATCACGACCCTTATCCAAGAGGAGCTAGGCCTAGTCACATATCATATCCTACATCAGCTCCATACATATCAAGACCATGGCCAACTCCTGTCAATCAAGCTATCCTAGAAGCGCCTCCACCAGCTATACCCGCTCACCTAGGTGATCTCGCAGCGTTTGCTCAGACAATCGGACAATCTATCGCAAAAAACATGCGAGGCATGCCTGAGAGAGAACCTAGAAGCAAGGCGGTACAAGTGGCCAAGCTCACTCAAAACTTTAGTGGTAACAAAGATGTTAGGAAGCACATTGAAGTTTTTGAACACGTGTGTGATTCCTTGGAAGAGCACAACGAGCTCCATAAATGTAAAGCCCTAGGTTTAACCCTGAGTGGGAAGGCCAGAGATTGGTATCGAGCCTTAAGGGTTGAAGAGCGTACTCACTATCCCACTCTCAAGAGATTGTTCTTGAAAGAATACATACGAGAGGGTGTGCTTGGGGAGTAGCGTCTCAACTCCAAAAAGCTGAACGAGAGGAGGGGGAGTTAGTGAGGGACTTTATTAGTCGATTAAAGCATCTAAATTCTCGCTGTACTCTCGATGAGCGCTTCAATAACAACCAATTGCTTGATAGATTCATCTGAGGATTGCGCCACGAGGACATATATAATGGCCTTGTCATTAGAGGTCTTACGACGTGGGAAGCAGTCATTGCCAATGCAATCCAGTTAGAAGACAACTTGATGATTGCAGGTAAAAAGGTGTCTTCGGAGACAAAATCTGTAAGTTCGCAAGTATCTGGGCATGAGCCAATGACGGTAAAACCTATTGCCAACAAGGAGCCCAAGATATCCGAAATGTCTGTGTGACTGACCTTACTAAGGCTCTTCAAGAATACTTTAGGGGTAATCGAGCTCTGCAAAATAGCCATATGTACCCAAGAAGAGAGCAACAATGGTGTTCGGTCTGCTTAGGACCACATAGTACAAGTGAATGTCCCACATTTCGAGTCAAATTCAATGGGAATTGCAATGGATGTGGTAAGTATGGCCATCAATCTAAGGATTGCCTAGTACTTAAGCGTATGTTAGCAAATCAGGCACCACTAGCCTGGTCAAACACACCTCAAGTACCCGCATTGATGCTTGCACCACCCGTCGAGCAACCATCACAACACCTAGTTCCAAGGAACCCAAATGTAGGCCAGTCTCTACCGTTACCACCGCCAGTGTTAGGACCGCAACCTCCACATCCAAGGATTACCCCTATAAACCAGATGGGATGTGAGTCACATAGTGCGTGTGGGGATTATGAAGAGGAGATAGACCCCATTGCTCCATATGGGATTGATACATTTGAAATGACTCCCCAGTACTACATGGAGGATCCTTTCGGGCAAGTCAAGCCTGTTTATCAAGCTACTGCTCTCGCCACAAGAGGACAAAACCTTAATACCTTGGCAAGGAGACCACCTCTTCAATGCTACGATTGTGGTGGACTGCATCGTGTAGCGGAGTGCCCTAATAGGCTACAGAAGATTGCTACTCAAATGCAACACCGAATCAAGGGAGCACATCGGGAATGCCGATACTTACATGTAATCGTTGTGGCATAGATCATTTGATTACTCAATGTCCACATAATCCTAATGCACCCAAGATTACGCCATTGAATTTGGTTGAGGTCACCAATGAGGCACTAGGAATCACACCTGTTGTACCCACGAATGTAGTAACACGATCAATGCTTCAAAATCAAAACTACATTCTTGAAGAGAGAGATACTGCATCAATTGCTCGAGCAAAGAAGAAGAAAACACGACGGAAGAGATCGCTTAATGTCACGAGCTCCAAGCCTAGTTCAAAGACTAACATAGGGACAGGAGACGACCCCGTGTATATGAATGATCTTGAAGATGATTCTGATTCAATAGAAACCATGGGGACCAAAGCCACTACCTTAAAAGAGGAACCCACTCAGGAGCGCAACGAAGGAGAATCAAGCGAATACATAACTTGGCTGTTGTCCTCGCATCTGCCTTACGTGTCGCTTTCGCTTCAGCCCATTTGGTCATATAGTCAGTGGCCACAATAATATAGCGAGATTGTGTGTTGCGGGCCGCTGGGCTAATTGGACCTACAAAGTCTAAACCCCACTTTTCAAATGGTTGGTTTACTTTAATTGGATGTAGGGGCATCCGATCTTTTCGCTGGGGTTTCTTGTATCGTTGGCATTCATCGCAACCTTTCACAAAAAGTGATGCATCTTGGAACATAGTGGGCCACCAATACCCTGATTGTAAGATCTTTCATGTAGTTAAGTCTCCTGAGAAATGACCACCGGCTACGCCCATATGTGCCTCTTGCAAAATGTATAGATACTCATCCTCTCGGGCACAACGCCTAAGAATATCATCCTTTCCTCTTTTATAAAGAGTCCCGGCCATCAGGCAATAGGGTTCACATTCCTTGATCAGCTTTCGAGCTAGATCTTTACGAAGTTCCTTGGGTGGAAAGCCATTAACCAAAAAATTAACAATCTTCTCACTCCATTCAGGCATTGTCTCCACCATGAACAAAGAAGTGTCAGGTAAGTCATCATCAACTCCCGTAGGAGCTTCACCATTAGGTATGCGAGACAAATGATCAGCCATGACATGTTTTTTGCCAGGTCTCACAACAACAGTGAAATCAAACTCAAGAAGAATCAATAGCCATCGTGTGATTCTTCCTGTGGAGCATGGTTTGTTCACTAGATACAACAATGCTTGATGATCCACATAGAAAAAAAACTTGGTGGCAAGGAGGTAATAACGAAGTTTCTTTACTACATATATCATTGCCAACCCTTCTCGCTCCGTAGTGGTGTAGTTCATTTCAGCATCGTTCAACTGGCGACTGGCAAAGCTAATGGGGTAGTCTAGTTTGTGTTCTCCAGGTTGAGTCAACACGCACCCAATAGCAAAGTTTGATGCATCAATATGCACATGGAAGATTAAATCCCAGTTAGGCATTCGCAAGATTGGAGCACTCGCCAAGGTTTTCTTTAATAACTCATATTCACGGTCACAATCTTCGGTCCAAGTAAACTCGATGAGAAGCTTATACAATGGTCGAGCTATCTCGGCGAAGAATAAAATAAACCTTCGATAATAACCAACATGGCCCATAAAGCGTTGGACTCCCTTATAGTTGGTGGGTGGAGGCAAGTCTAGAATGACCTTGATTTTACTCTCGTCAGTGGAAATCCCATTTTTGGACACTATATGCCCTAGAATAACTCCGTGTTTGACCCAAAATTGGCATTTGAAAGGATTCAATGAGATGTGATATAATCTGCACCTTTCAAATATCTTTCGTAAACACATCAAGTGCTCGTCCCAAGAGGAATGAACACAAAGATCATCTAAGAAAGCTTCACAAAAGTCCCTTAGATATTAAAGGCTGTGTTTATCAGTCGTTGGAATGTTGCAGGTGCATTGGTCAAGCCAAAGGCCATGACGCGGAAGGCAAACACTCCAAACTCCGTGATAAAAGCTGTTTTAGCTTGGTCCTCTACTGCAATTGTGATCTAATTATATCCAGAGTACCCATCTAAAAAGCTATAAGCCTCCTTGCCTACAACTCTTTCAAGCACATGTTCAGAATACGGCAAGGGGTAATGATCCCTTCTGGTGGCTGCATTAACCTTTTTGAGATCAACGCACACTCTGAGTTTCCCATTCTTCTTTGGTACAATGACTATCGGAGAAACCCATTTCGAATATCAACAACTAATTCCGACACCTTCCCAGGGTTTTTGATGTTTTTGTTTTTACAAGGAGAGCTAGTAGTCTCTAGCTACTTATTGATAACTACAATGTATGGTTTAAGCTAATGGATTGAGATTAATTGAATGATTAAATAAAAATGTAAACATAAAGAAAAACACAAAAATTAAAAATTGCTTAAATGTTGCGGGCAAATAGGGACACTCACTTGCTTCTTCCCCGCTCTCAGTGAAAACTTGAATGCTCTGATGCTCAATCAACGGTCCAAACTCTGGGTAATCTCCAACAAAACACAAAACAAACAAACAATGTTAATTAAACAACTGGTGGCTTTGCATCCCAACTAGGCAAAATCAAACTCTAGCTAATGAATCAAGTAGATGACCCTAAGCCAAATGCTACTCCTGGGTAGCGGCACCAAAGATATCAATTATTTAGCGTGCTACCTCAAGAACAAGAGAGAAGAAGAAGAAATTGTATGCAAGGGTCAAATTCGGTGATTTTCACTTGGCCAACCCTATTAGGGTTAACTCCCTGATGTGAGGCCACTAGGGGCTCACTCTACACTCTTTTTGTGTCACCCAAAGAGAGATCCAAGCAAGCTAGGTAGGAGCAAAAAGGAAGGAGCTATGGAGAGCTCAATCTCTACCTCATGCCAGTTGTATGCAAACAAGACAAGGTGGAGAGCAATGAGAGGGGAGTGAAGGAGAGAAGGAAGAGCAAAACCATTCCTATTCACATACACCAACAATCATAAGCAAGCAAGCCACCATGAGAGAGAGAGAGAGAGAGAGAGAGAGAGAGAGAGAGAGAGAGAGAAATAGGATTGTTCCTTTTCATATTCCATAAAATGTCTTATATACATGAGCTCATAATTATAATGTATGGCTGCCTAATTACAAATGGGGGCCCAAAACTAGTCCTCCTAGTTTATCTAGCTCTATGTACATCAATTCCGTATAATCGACATTACACAAGCTATAAGCTCAATCATCCCATGTCTCATTTACGATTGGCACTTAGCATGGTTACAAAAAGATGGATTACAAAGGAAGTGTGGTAGCCGTGTGAAAGGTCATGTTAACTAGGGTGGTTAATAGCTCTATGCATAGAGCTTAATGCATAAGCTCTATACATAATCTATGCATAGATCTTAATGTATAGATTAAGCTCTATCCATAGAGCTTAATGCATGCATTAAGCTCTTTGCATAGAGCTTAATCTATGCATGGATGCTTAAGCTTAAGATAATCCTAAATCATGGCACCCAAGAGTGCAATAATAGGAGATGAAAAGCATAAATCATTAGAGGGCTTAGATCTTTTTGGTGAAGTTGAAGGAGAGGATTAGAGGACCTAAGAAATAAAAGATTAAACAAAGTAATTAGTAATACAAAGCCCTAAAAGCTTAATGCATAGATACAAAACCCTAAAGAATACAAGCAAAAGAGAGCTTACCTCTATATTATCTAGCTAAAAGAGATAATTAGTGCAAGGCGGCCTACACAACATAAAAAGGAAAAAGAGTGATTAGCAACACATTTAATAAACTCTACCTACCAAATACAAGAAACATATAAAAGACCAATACACATTAAGCATATGCACAAAAAGGAGAAGGAGGAGAAGTAAAAGGAGAAGGTTAGTACTCTATGCATTAATCTTAATCTAATTATGTTTCTTATCAATCATTAGGTTAAGCATAAAGCAAACCTTAATCATTAGGTCACACCATCACTTGTAGAGTGATGGGGATAGGAAAAGAAAGAGGAATAGCAAGGGGAAGGGGACAAAGAAGGGGAAGAAGAAGAACCCTAAACAAATGCATTAGAATAAAACAAAAGAGAAAAATACCTTCAAGAGCTTACACCATAGCCATTTGGTGATGAAAGGAAAGATCCTTATAAAGACATTGGAAGGGGAAGGGGACTATAAAGAGTACAAATGCATGTGAGGGGAGCTAGATTGATGGAAGGGAGGAGTCAGGTTTGAAAAGTTAATTTTCTTAGCATCTCTAAAAATGACGCCTAGCAGTGCTTTAATGACACTTATAGCATCACTTATATTGATGCTTATAGTGATGTTTATAGCGACGCTAGCTAAATTCCATAGAGTAAACCTATGCATATACCATTGACACTGCTAGACTTAATGCATATATTCATATTTAGTTTTTTAATTGCACACTTTTTGTGTAAGATTCCTCCCTCCAACTTTTGAGATGATGTACAGGTGTAAGAACCTCCCCTTTAGTCTCTTGTAATCATCCCCCCTTAGAAATGGAAAAAGATCTTGTTTTACCCTGTTTTGGCCTAGAAAGAGAAAATGTCTAGAGAGAGGTAATTCAAAATTGAGATATCTTTGGATACAAAAATTCTCCTACTGTCTAAAATGGATTCCCCTAAAACAGAAGTTCAAAATTAACTTTCCAATGTGCATTAGGAATTAATTGAAAATGTGTATAAGGGACCTTAGCCTAAGGGTCTACATTTTTAGCAATTTGTAGATTATGGTCCAATTAAGGTTCCAATGGGCCAATAGGATTAATCCAAGTGTTGGGATGAGATGAATGCAAAGAATAAAAGAAAATACCAAAAAATGAGTAAATTCTCACATAAGATGAAGAGTTGACTGAGTACAAGGTTTATTAGTTAAAAACTAAGGTATATTAGTAAAAAAATGAGATATTTAGGTGAAATGATGCATTTTTGACACCTTAGTAAGGTGGGAATCCCACTTGATCTAGGAGCCTTCTTCATCATCAATTACTTGGGTTTTTTAATTCAAAAATGTGATATTTTTATCTCTCCTCTCTCATGGAGCAAACTAGATCAAAAAGGGAGCCAAACTGATCCAAATCTTATCCAAATTGGGTCAAACTGAAGCTGGAAAATTCTAAAACCCAGTTGCACTTGGTTAGTGGTCTCCGTCACCTATAAATAGACCCTCATTCCTTTATATTCTCATCTTTGAGCTATACCATGCTAGTATTATCTTAAAATAAGCTTATTTTTTATTATCCCTTATTTTTCCTCTTCTCTTGGGAGCTTGGAGGTTCTCTCTCTCTCTCCAACAACTCTTGGAGTTTGCTCTTCTCCTCTTAGTGGCCAATTGATTGGTTGGGGACTTCACTACTAAATTAAAGAATCAAGCCAAACTTGGAGGTAAGATTAATTTTTATGGTTTTTTCAATTATCTCAATGACTTTCTTCTTCTCAACCCCTC
The DNA here is from genome assembly GCF_041138505.1 of Cibotium barometz. Classification (NCBI taxonomy): domain Eukaryota; kingdom Viridiplantae; phylum Streptophyta; class Polypodiopsida; order Cyatheales; family Cibotiaceae; genus Cibotium; species Cibotium barometz. The sequence continues at coordinate 45,853,099 of NC_141093.1, read as the reverse complement.
TCAAGCTTGAGAAGCTTTCAAAATGATGGTTTTTATTCAAATCAAGCTTTCCTAAAGATTCTTAATGTCTAATTAAAAATAAGTTAATCTTTATGCTTAATTATAATGCTTTCCTTAAGTAAATCTCTCTCTTAAAAAGAGTAGTCATCTTTATGGCTAAACCTTTAGAAAAAGGATGCTTCTCAATGATAGTCTCTTATTTCAAATCTAAACTCTAGGCTTGATGAGCTAGAGAATAAGAATTGATATTTTCATGATTTTGAGTTAGTGAAAATATGGTTAACCCTTTTTAGATTGTTTATGAGTAGAAAAGAATTACTTTAACTCATTCTAAAAAGGAAATGGATTATACTAGCAATTTTGGAAAGGAGGAATGTTTAATTTAGCTTAATCAAGGAGAATAATCATAATTATACTTATAATTATGGTTAAAATTATGATATGTATACATAGTTTAATTTAAAGCTTAAAAGAAGAGCTTCTATCATATTTTCATTTCAAACTTTTATTCTTTTAGAAAAATTAAGAATTATCATTTATAGCAGCGAAGCTATGGCAAAATTTTGAGAAAAAAATACATATATTATTTTTATGCATAATGCTAAAAGAGGACTTCCTACCATATTCTAGGTTTGAAATTGTAAGCAAAAAGAATGATTTTTAAGAATACTTTTTAGTATGTATGCATAATTATTTAATTAAGAGAAAAGAGAATTTCTTAAAAAAATTATTTTTATGCATAAGAATTTTGATGTAAAAAGAGAAATTCCCATGATATTCGAGATCCCAATTAAATGTTTATTTTTATGCATAAGAATTTTGATGTAAAAAAGAGAAATTTCCATGATATTCGAGATCCCAATTAAATGTTAAAAGAGGAATTTTTGGCATAATTTAAAAAAATGAGTATTTATCAAAACTAGAATTCTGAGTATTATCATTTTATTGAGAAATATGGGTAGAATTTATTTTTGTAAATCCCATGAATCTTTTATTCAAAATAAGAATATTGAATATATCTTATTTTGAGAAATTTGAGAAAGAATGTGAAAATATCCATCGAGAAAACTTGGATAGGAGGATCAAGGATCCAATGAGTAAACGAAAGATTAGAATTAGTCCTCATTAATGAAGCTTAAGTAAATCCCATGAATCTTTTATTCAAAATAAGAATATTGAATATATCTTATTTTGAGAAATTTGAGAAAGAATGTGAAAATATCCATCGAGAAAACTTGGATAATTCTTAATCAGAAAAGGGAATATGGAATCCCTGGGAGGATCAAGGATCCAATGAGTAAACGGAAGATTAGAATTAGTCCTCATTAATGAAGCGTAAGGAATGAAAACACAATACATAAATGCTCTTTCTGAGTTTTTACTATAAAATTTTGATAAGGTTCATTTCTCCTTTGAACCTTTAACAACACTCTGATACTTCGATTTAATGGGATCGAGGAAAAGTTACCTTTAACTAAGTTAAGCAATTGGTAGAAACTTAGAAAAGTTTTATCAGTATCGAAAGTAGAGAAACCGTACTGAATGTGAATGTGATGGATGTGAATGTGATGTCTTGATATGTGAATGGATGTGATGAGATGTGAATGGATGTGACGAGATGTGAATGGATGAGATGTGATGTGAATGGATGCGAGGAGATGTGAATGGATGTGAATGTGATGTGATGATATGTGAATGGATGTGATGAGATGTGAATGGATATGACGAGATGTGAATGGATGAGATGTGAATGGATATGACGAGATGTGAATGGATGAGATGTGATGTGAATGGATGTGATGAGATCTGGATGGATGTAAATAGATGCGAATGTGAGTGATGAGATGTGAATGGATGTGATGAGATGTGGATAGATGTAAATAGATGTGAATGTGATGTGATGAGATGTGAATGGATGTGATGAGATGTGGATGGATGTAAATGGATGTGAATGTGATGTGAATAGATGTGATGTGATGTGATGTGATGTGATGTGGATAGATATGATGTGGACCTAGATAGATGTGAACGGATGTGATGTGGACCTGGATAGATGTGAACGGATGTGATGTGATGTGGATGGATGTGATAAGATGTGATGTGGATTTGAATGGATGTAAACGGATGTGGATGAATGTGATGTGATGTGGATAGATGTGATGAGATGTAATATGATGTGAATGGATGAGAATGGATGAGAATGAATGGGTGTGGATTAAGCAATATGAATTGATGTAGAAGAATGTCAAACAACGAGAAATGATCAAGAACAATGTGGAAAGATGAGAGTTCGTTAGAAACTATATTTATGAAACCTATTTTTAAAAGACTGGTTTATGTCAAGAATGCTAAGAAGCATTTTGACTATCTTGTCGATTATCGTCGTCACTCATGAACGACCTAAGTGAAAGTTGCAATAGTCAGCTGATAGAGAGTGGATGTCTCGCGTGTGGCAAGGTTGGCCGAGGTCTTGTTGACTAGACTCAGTTCGATCAAAATGGTGAGCTTCCGGTACGATGGATGAGGGACCAAGGAAGCGGCCTATGAGTGAAGCGCTAGGTGACCTGCGAAGAAGGAGCCTAGAGGAGGTGCTGACCATACGATGCTCGGGCTCTGGGTCGCCGAAGATAACCACATGTACATCGAGGAAGAAAATGGAAAAATGAGTTGGAGTTATTTTTTGAATACGGGCATGGATCTGGTTGATTGGCCTTGCTGGTCTTCAATGGATGAGTCCATGGCTCTTTTATATGGATCTATTGGTTGATCTTGTTGATCTTCAAACACGGAGAGTCCATCTGGATTTTCTTATGTGATTATAATTTTGGGTACTATGAACTAGGAACTATTGAAAAGGCCCCTGAGTGAGCAGGTGGTGAGTGTTTTGGTCGCCAATGATGCCATAGGTACACCGATGAAGGAATGATTTGAAATTGGAATTCAAGAAGCTAGATATTTTGGAGGATTATGATCAATGATACTATGGTTTCATTAAAAGATTGTTTTAAAGACAGCTGAATCTGTGAAAAAGGCAATTTCATATTGGGTGAGTAAGTGGTGTGACTATCTTGAATTTCACTTGAAGCATCGGCTAGGGGACTTGGGAACTCTTTTCCCTGGTATCCAGGGCAAAATATAACCAAATTTCTAAATAGATCCTATCAATACAGTCATTGGGTGGTTGGCTAACCTATGGGATTGCTGGACTGATGGATCCTTAAATTAAGACTAAATTCTATTAAGTTACGATAGTTGAAATAAATCATGGATAATCCTTATTCTATGGAAAAGAATCAAAGGCTGTGCCTCTTGATGATGAGGAAAAAAGCATTGGTCTCTATGATCCAAGTGCAAGTCTCTTCCTTGATCTGACCATGTGACTTACAGGTTTGGTCGGATCAGTTTGGTTAGTTAAGACCTTGACTCATTAGATTAATTCTTGCGCTAGATGATTTTCATAATGGAATCGCCCGTGTCTTCCGGGCGAGAGAAGTTTTTTTGGGTTCGGTTTTAGAAGAACTGAGGGATTAGTCTCTTGTCCGGATATTCATGGGTGAGGCCTCAAGTGGGAGACTTTGCCCTGTGTAAGAAGTGCTACTTTTGCTGCTAGCACCCCAAAATCCATTGCACACAGGGGGCAGGGATCTCTCACTTTGTGCCTGGTACATATGTCTTCTACTAGTTCGGATAGTGATGGGTCACCATTAATTGGAGGCCTAGAGTGGTTGCGAAGAACAATCCCTTGTTCATGTGCAAGATGCAAGAATTTTTGTGTACGTGAACGTTGAGCGACATTGGAGTATATTAGAAAAGGGGGATTGTTTGAACCAATGTCAACCAACTTGATGATGCAAGCCAACTCCTCGGTCGGTTAGTATATAAACTTATGAGATGAAATGTAAAATCATGGTTTGCCATATGTAATATTGAGTTGTCAATTTTAAATATGGTTCATTTTAGGATGACAAGGGCTTGGACATTCGTGCACAAGTACTACACAATATGTCTCATTATTTTGTCATTGGGAAAAACTTGAGGAAGGAGTACAAGCATCATATAAGGAGAACTTGGAAAGTGGAGCATGCTCAGTACATTTGGAAGACCAAAATTTCCTCCACATGAGATAGAGGAAGAGGATGTCATGGAGGAGATGATCACTCACTTTTTTCAAAGCGAGGGTAAGGAAGAGACACCTTACTTTGAAATACATGAAAGAAAGGATGTGTTACACAAAGGAGGCTAACACACCATTGTATGAGGGTGCAAAGTAAACTTTTTGGACATGCTTGGAAATCCTTCACTTGCAAACAACATATGAATGGAGTGATAATAGTGTGAATAGCCTACTCTAGTTATTAAAGAAGATGCTCCCAACAAAAAATTTGATGCCCATATCTCTCTCTCCCACCCTCTCTCTCCCACCACACACACACACACATAGCTCTCTCAAGTTTTGAGCTTGGAAACTTTAGATCATTTAGGACCCTTATAGCTTCTCTTGAGTAACAACACAATAGCTCTTTCTTATAAGGTATGAGAAAACTTAATGAGTACTACTTTGACATGAGAGACATAGTTGATCTTACTTTACTGATTTGGCTGGGCATAGAGATATTAAGAGACTAAGGTTATGTAGAAGGGGAAGAGAAGGGTGTGAGTGTGAATGGACTTAAGGTCCACTAGCTCACGTATTTAAAGGTGGAGCTATGAGGCATTTTGTATGGAGCAAGGCCTAGTTGTATTCATAAACAACTTAATAAGCAAGATATTGTTCTTGTACTTTGTGAGTCTCTCCTCTCCACACACTTGATCTAGCATGAGCACCACGTTTTCTCAACATGGTATCTAGAGCTTGGATGATTAGAACCACTTGTGGTGTAGATTAGGTCATTTTTCTCCATTTTTTCTTATCTTTTCATGTGTCTGGCACCAAGGTAATTGATCGAGCAACGGCTGAAGATGTTGAAGATGATGAGAGGGCACAAGCCATCATCATGCTTCATCTTGATGAGGCACTCATCCACCATGTGGACCAGCTTCCGACTGCTGCAAAGGAGAAATGGGATGAGCTTGATAAGCTCTATGGAGCTCGTGGTAAGAATTCCAAGATCTCACTCAAAATCGAATTCTTTAGCTTGGAACTCAAAGAGGGAGATGGCATTGGAGCCTTCATCTCTCACTTGAAGGGCCTTATGGCTCAACTTGCATCAGTGAATGCGAGAATGGATGAAGATGATACAGTGGATGTTTTGCTTAAAGTGGTCAAAAAGGTGTACCCCACTTTAGTCACCACCCTGAAGAACATACCTAATCCCACCCTCGAAGGAGTCATTCAATCATGTCTTGATGACGAAGAAAAGAGGCCAAAGGGAGTAAATAGGATTAAAGTGGACTTCCACCCACAACACACATTTGTTCAAATTTTAATAGAATGAAAACAACAAATAAGGATAGGATCAATCCTAAATTTGAGCCTCAAGAATAATGGAATTTATACACATATATTCTCTTGAGGCTCTAATTTATGTGATTGACCTTCCACACAAATAAGCTCTTCAGGTTAGGGCCTCAAGAGGATATTTGTGTATTTCTCTTGAGGATCAAATGTATGATTGACATTCCACACATGTAATCTCTCTAATTTATGATTGACCTTCCACACAAATAAGCTCTTCAAGTTACAGCCTCAAGAGAAAAATACCCTATTGAGGCTTAAACTTAAGTTTGAGCCTCACAAGACACAAAAATAGCCTCTTTAGACTCAAACTTAAGTTTGAGCCTCACAAGACATTAAAAACCTATCGAGTTCCAAACTTGAGTTTGAGCCTCAAGGCACATGGCGAGTTTGAGTCTCAAGATACTATTTATGCCTCATGAGCTAGGTGTTCACTAAAAAATAAGCTTTTGAGGCTCAAATTCAAGTTTAAGCCTCAAGGAACACTTTAATTTGAGCCCCAAGAGACATGGACTTGACTCACATATACCCTCTTGAGGCTCAAACTTGTGTTACAGCCTCAAGAGACATGGCCTTCACCAAAAAATAGCCTCTCAAGGCCTCAAAAGACACATAAATAGCTTCTTGAGACTTAAACCTAAGTTTGAGCCTAAAGAGATGTGGCCTTTACATATAAGTACTCCCTTGAGGCCTCATGAGGATATTTGTGAGTAAATGCCATGTCTCTGGAGGCTCAAACTCAAGTTTGAGCCATATAGACTACCTCTATGTAAAGGCCATGCCTTTTGAGGCTCAAACTCAAGTTTGAGGCTTAATAAGAGGCTATTTGAGGCCATGTCTCTTGAAGCTCAAACTCAAGTTTAAGGCCATATATCTTGAGGCTCAAACTCAAACTCAAACTCACGTTTGAGCCATAGATAGAATACCTATGTGTAATTGTCATGCCTCTTGATGCCCAAACTAAATTTTGATCCATAGAGACTACCTATGTGAAAAGGCTATGTCTCTTGAGGCTCAAACTCAAGTTTGAGCCATCTAGACTATCTATGTGTAAAGGCTATGTCTCTTGAGGCTCAAACTCAAGTTTGAGCCATAGAGACTACTTATGTGTAAAGTCCATGCCTCTTGAGGCTCAAACTCAAGTTTGAGATACTATTTGAGGCCATGTCTATTGAGGCTCAAATTTACGTTTGAGCTATAGAGACTACCGATATGTAAAGGCCATGTATCTTGAGGCTTAAACTTTAGTTTGAGCCATAGAGGCTACTTGTGTGTAAAGATCATGTCTCTTGAAGCTCAAACTCAAGTTTGAGCTATAGAGACTACTTGTGTGTGTAAAGGTCATGCCTCTTGAGGCTTAAACTCAAGTTTGAGCCATAAGAGGCTATTTGAGGCCATGTCTCTTAGGGCTTAAACTCATGTTTGAGCCATAGAGAATGTGTGTAAGGGCCATGCCTCTTGAGGTTCAAACTCAAGTTTGAGCCATAGAGACTGCTTGTGTGTAAGGGCCATACCTCTTCAGGCTCAAACTCAAGTTTGATCCATAGATACTACTTTTGTGTATCCTCTTGAGGCTTATAAAATCAAGCTGGAGCCTCAAGAGGCTATTTGTGAGTAAAAAAACTCTTGAGGCTCAAACTCAACTTTTAGCCTTAGTAGAGACTACCTGTGTGTAAAGTCCATGCCTAAACTCAAGTTTGAGCCATAGAGACTTCTTCTATGTAAAGGCCATGCCTCTTGAGGGTTAAACTCAAGTTTGATCTCATGAAGAGGCTATTTGTGATTGAAAACCAAACTCAAGTTTGAGCCTCTTGAGCCTCAAGAGGTTATTTGTGTAAAGACCATGACCTTTACACTAAAATAGCCTCTTGGATCTCAAACTTAAGTTTGAGCCATGTCTCTTGAAGCTCAAACTTGAGTTTGAGCCATAGAGATTAAATATGTGTAAAGACCATGCCTCTTGAGGCTCAAAATTGAGTTTGAGACATAGAGATTGCTTGTGTGTAAAGGCCATGCCTCTTAAGGCTCAAACTGAAGTTTGAGCCACAAGAGGCTATTTGAGGCCATGTCTCTCATTGCGGCTCAAACTCAAAGTTTGATCCATAGAGACTACCTGTGTGTAAAGGCCATGCCTCTTGAGGCTCAAACTCAGGTTTGAGCCATAGAGACTACCTATGTGTAAAGACCATGTATCTTGAGTCTCAAACTCAAGTTTGGGCCATAGAGACTACTTGTGTGTAAAGGACATACCTCTTGAGGTTCAAACTCAAGTTTGAGCCTTGAAGACTACTTTTGTGCAGCCTCTTAAGGCTTAAACTCAAGCTTGAACCTCAAAAGGCTATTTGTGAGTAAACAAACTCTTGAGGCTGAAACTCAAATTTGAGCCTTAGAGACTACTTGTGGGTAAATTCCATGCCTCTTGAAGCTCAAACTCAAGTTTGAGTCGTACAAACTACAACTATGTAAATTCCATGCCTCTTGAAGCTCAAGTTTGAGTCGTACAAACTACCACTATGTAAAGGCCATGCCTCTTGAGGCTGAAACTCAAGTTTGAGCCTAAAGAGGCTATTGTGATTGAACGCCATGTCTCTTTAGACTCAAACTCAAGTTTGCACCTGCTAAGTTTCCTACATGTGCCTCCTAAGTTTCATGAGACGCACAAATAACCTATAGAGCCTCAAACCTAATTTTGAGTCTCAAGCGGCATGACCTTTCCACACAAATAGACTCTCGAGGCTCAAACCTAATTTTGAGCCTCAAGAATCATGGTGATCAGAGAGCTGGATCGTGAGATAATCTGTGAGGTGGGACTCAATCCTTGAGGTCAGAGAGGTGATCCATGAGCTAGGATCCAGGAGGTGAGATCAACCATGATCTGTGATCTGTGAGGTCAGTGGGATTGTGAGGCAATACATGAGGTGGGATCCACCATGAGCTGCGATATGTGAGGTCAATTGACCATCCCTAAGGTGTGATGGATCTATGAGAGGTGTGACATGAAATGGGGGGAAATCCATGATGTGGCATCCGTGAGGTCATTCGGTGATCCGTGAGATGCCATCCATGAGGTCATTCAGCAATCCAGGAGGTGGGATCATGAAGTGCAAGGCAATCCATGAGGTGGCACGATCAATCTGTGAGGTCGGATCATGAGGTGCAAGGCAATCCATGATGTGGTGGGATCAATCCGTGAGGTCAGTTCCAATCCATGAGGTGCGACTTGTGAGGTCAAAGGCAATCCATGAGGTCAGTTCCAATCCGTGAGGTGAGATTTATGAGGTCAAAGGAAATCCGTGAGGTCAATAAATGATCTTGAGGGGATCCGTGAGGCCAATTGATTATCTTGAGGCAATCGGTTTAGTGGGATCGTGAGGCAATCCATGAGGTCAACACTTTAAGAAAATTTAAACATGTGTTTTCTTGATTTTTAACTTTGTGTGGCGATAAAAGTATAGCCTTTACTTTTGTAACTTCTTACTAGATTGATTCATAAATTTTCATCTAGAGTCTGTCTAGATCACCATCAAAGCTCCTTACCCATAGCACATGGGTGGGTGGATGCCATAAGTTTTGTAATCAAGTTTTCAAGCATTAATATTGTTTACTTTGCACTTCTTTTTACAATTCAATGCTTTGTATTATGTTGATCCTACTTCTACTATTGTTTATTCTTACACTATTATACCATTAAATTGAACAATGCTTGATTTGGATTAATGATGGTAGATCTTCTTTATTTGAATAAAAATAGCGTGAGTGGGTTTGGCAAAGAGGAATACTTAGCTGGCTTCATAGTACCATTCAAGACAACCCAGGTCCAGGATAGGGTCACTCATATCAATCCACAAAAATTCCATGTTCACGGCTTGTGGTAACACCACAGTCATATTTTATTCTCTTATTGTGATATGTTCTCTTTCTCATTACCTTTTTATTTTTTATAGTCGGATTTTTCAGTTTGTGTATGGGTGGTATATTATCATGGGTTAGCTTTTTCCAACAGGATCCCTCCAGATTTGGATTTGAAAATTTATCAAGGAGAAAAACATGAGGGTTAAAGATTTAGGTTTTATGGAAACACCCCCCTTCCTATTATAGGTCATCCATGTACTTCATGTAAGATTCCTTCCCAGCCTCTCAAGATGTCCAGCATCTTCCCCTGTAATCAAATCCCTCTTCAGAAATATAAAAGATCTTGTTTCTACCAGTTTTGGCTTAGAGAGAGAAAATCTCCTAGAGAGTGGTAATTCAGTTTTTAAATATTTTTGGATAGAAAAATATCTCATCTTATTAAAATAAGTTCCCCTGAAACAAAAGTTCAAAAAGATTTTCAGAAGGTGCATTAGAAATTAAGTATAATCTGTTCAAGAGGCATTATCCTAGGGGTGAAGATTTTTTCGAAATTTTAAATTAAGGTTCCTATGGACCAATAAGATTCATCCAAATGTAGGGAGGAGATAAATGAAGAAATAAAAGAAAAATCTCCCAAAAATGAGTAAATACTCACATAAGATGAAGAGTTGACTAAGGACAAGGTTAATAGTTAAAAAAGAGAGATATTTAGGTGAAATGATGCATTTTTGACACCTTTGCATGGGGGAATTCCCCTCATGAAGGAGGCACCTATTTCACATGCTTGAATGAGTTTTAAACTCCCAAATAATGGGATATTTTTATCTCTCCTCTCTCCTGTTTCAACTAGATCCAAAAAGTGAGCAAAACTGACCTAAAAATGGTCAAAAATTGACCAAACTGATCTGAAAAATTCTGGAATCAGTTGGCTTGGTTAGAAGCTCACTTTTTCCTATAAATAGAGGCCCTCCCCTTTATTGAAACTCAATAGTGTTTTGCACTGTTACCCTGTCTCTCCCAAGTGCCAAAAAACAGTGAATTGTATTCATAATTCATTAGTTTTTTACCTTCCTTCTTCTAGAAGATTGGTGGCCACTCTTGTCTCAAACAAGAGTTGAACCCTCAAACCATCAAGCCAAAGGAAAGCTCTCAAATTAATTAGTAAGTTGGTGATTCTTCTCTTTTCCATTTATTTCATGGTTTTTATGGTTTTTTATGCTTTTTGTTTTCTCTACATTGCAAATGATGTTATGCCTCATTGCAAAAGGCATTCCCCTCTCTTCTCTAGTAAATCCAACCATTCTTTATCCTAGATGAGATATTAATGAATAAAATCAAATTTATTCATAATGTTTCTCTTAATAAATAAGTAGAAAAATGTTGCTTTAGAATGATTTAAATACTCTTGGTACATTTCTAATTAATTTTAGAGACTTAAAATTTGAAAAATGGTCAGCCATACAAAGGAGGTTATGGTGAAACTTTTCAAAAATTTGGAAATATTATTCTAAAAGAGTAATCCTTATGATTTCTATATTCTAAAAGAGTAATCCTTATGATTTCTATATTCTAAAAGTGTCATTTTCTTACATAGAAGATGTATTTTGATTATTTGTATAAAAGAAATTTATTTTTATTATAAAAGTATTACTTTTATCATAATTGATTTTCATGCATAAAAGAATATTTTTTTATTATAAAAGTGTTATTTTTATCATTATTTATTTTTATGCATAAGAGGATGCATAAAAGAAATTTATTTTTATTATAAAAGTGTTACTTTTATCATATTTGATTTTCATGCATAAAAGAATATTTTTATTATAAAAGTGTTACTTTCATCATAAATGATTTTTATGCATAAACATATGCATAAAAGATATTTTTTTTATATTAAAAGTGTGATTTTCATCGTAAATGATTTTTATGCATAAACATATGCATAAAAGATATGTTTTTTATATTAAAAGTGTGATTTTCATCATAAATGATTTTGATGCATGAAAGATATTTTTTCATATTAAAAGAGTGATTTTCATCATAAATGATTTTTATGCATAAACATATGCATAAAAGATATATTTTTTTATATTAAAAGTGTGATTTTCATCATAAATAATTTTTATGCATAAACATATGCATTAAAAAATTATATTAAAAGTGTGATTTTCATCATAAATGATTTTGATGCATGAAAGATATTTTTTCATATTAAAAGAGTGATTTTCATCATAAATGATTTTTATGCGTAAACATATGCATAAAAGATAATTTTTTATATTAAAAGTATGATTTTCATCATAAATGATTTTGATGCATAAAAGATATATATATATATATATATATATATATATATATATATATATATATATATATATATTAAAAGTGTGATTTTCATCATAAATGATTTTTATGCATAAACATATGCATAAAAGATATTTTTTTATATTAAAAGTGTGATTTTCATCATAAATGATTTTGATGCATAAACATATGCATAAAAGAAATTCTTTTATGTTAAAAGAGTGATTTTCATCATAAATGATTTTTATGATGAGAAAAGTGTGACTTTCATCAGAATTGAATTTCATGCATATTTAGATGCATAGAATCTTTATAATTAAATAAGGGTTCTCCTTAATCCTCTGTTAATTTTCGTAAAAACTGGAAAAATGAATAAGCTGATAATATGTGAGAGGAAATTCTACCGTTTCATAAAAGATTTTGATTTGAGGATCAAGTTAACAGAATTCGAGGAATTCTGTTTGGAATTCAAAAGGACCTAGAAGTATTGAGATACGGATTTAAGATTATTCATAGTTTTCAATAAAAATCAAAACACAAAACTTGCATAGAAACCCTGTTTTCTAAAGGACTGTCTTACGCCAGAATGCTGGAGGGAGCATTTGGCATATATGTTTATCTAAGGGAAGTTCGGTTGCAACAGCTGGCGGGGAGTGTTCGAGAGACAGCTCATGTGACAAAGCCTGCTGAGGTCTTGACCAGCCTCAGTATGGTTAAAATGGTGTGCTTTCGGTACGATGGGCGAGGGCCGACGAAGCGGTCCCTAAGTGAAGTGCCAGGACACCTAAGGAGGATCCTGGAGGGTTCTGACCAGGCGATGCACGGGCTCGCGGTGTCGATGACACCCATGCGTATGTCGAGGAAGATATTGTATGACAAACCAATGTTATTGTAATCTATCACTGGATCTCGTTGTTGACTCACTGATCTCAACGGAGAGTCCAGAATGATACTGTTTTTTTAGAAACAAAGACTCAATGGAAATTTTGAAGTATGACAGTGTAACCAGTAAATTGTTGTCATGGATTGTTTTTTTTTATATCAAAGTTTTAAAGAGGAGTGTGTGCGTATCTGTTTTCTAAAGCTAAAGTTAAGAAAGGCATTTCAATTATGGGTGGGTGAGTACTTGTTTGGATCTACCGGTTCCAGTGGTAATCAGTGGAGTTTTAATAATCAAATTGAAAAATCTTAGGATTACGCTTGGATTCAAGTAGCTAGTTAATTCCCTGATAAATTGCTCAATTAAGTGGATCAACGGCTGTGCCTGATCTTGATCAGGAAAAAAGCGTTGAAATTAATTCAGATGGTCAAATTATATCAGTGATAGCTTCCTTCTATCTGGTTTATTCAGGTGAAGGATAGTTTAGAATTGATCTCGTTAGAAAAATTCGTTAAGAAAATTCAAAAAGGTGGAATCGTCCCCGCTTTCCGGGCATGGGAAATTTTCTCGGTTTTGGTTTTTGAAGTGACCACCAGCCTAGTCTCATGCCCTCGAGTGAGAAACCCTGCCACCACATGAGGGGGCTACTTCCGCTACTGTTAGCGACCACCAGGAGTCTGGTGCGCAGAGGGGTGCGCGGAGGGGGTACATGAACAGGCACCCATCTTTGAAACACTGTAATTTGGTGGCCATTGTGCTTGGTGTTGAGGCTTTCTTCTTCTTTGTGCAAGCTTAGAGGACTTTGTGATGCGTTTGATGACCCAAGCTTTGATTTTTCTTTGGCAATACCCTTGTGCTTGCAGCAGTGTTTTTGGTACCCACACTTGTTGCATTGGTGGAGTTCTTTGAGGAACTCAAATAGGCTTTTGTGGACGGTGTTGTGGAGTACTTTTTTTCTTCCTTGGCTTTTGAGTGCTTCGTTGAGGAAGAGGTTTTGACTGTCGAGACACCCAAATTTGATTGGCACATTCATAGTAGCCTTGAGCTACAAGTGTTGAGATATCGAGCTCTAGTGAGGCGGTGGACACTGATGACCCGCCTGGGGGATAGGCCCCGCACTTACACCACTGGCATGGTTGGTGAGATCTTGGGTGATATGCGGCCAGTGGGATGACAGGCTGTGTGACAGCCACTCTAGAGACTGGCATAGTTATAGCGCCAGCTCATTTAGTCGGGTTCACACTATAGAGAACCCGTGTATGTATTTGGTTGAGTACCTTTCATATTGTGTGTACTCTTATTCTTGTATATGGTGTGTTGAGTGTTGAGTAGAGAAGAAGAAGATTTTCAGCCTCTCACCTTGTGTGTTCTCTATTAGGGTTTTGTGAGTGTGTGTGTGTGCTTGCAAGAGCTCAAGCTCTCTTCCCCCCCTGCATCTTTTCATGGTATCAGAGCCTGGTTCGTGCTAAGGGCTGAGCTGCAAGCAAGAGAACCACAGGAAGCGGTACGAGGGTAAGAGCTTCAACTACTCTTCCCTATTGTGTTGGTGACTACACCCTTGTCGGGAGCTCTACGGGAGGCACCGGCAAACGATCTCCGATTGAGGAGCTTTCTTCGCGGGAGTGAAGCTATAGGGCAACTATACAGTCCTAGGGACTTTAAATTTTCGGGCCGAAAACGCGTTACGGGCGCGTCTGGACCTCCGTTTTTCAAAAAGCAGGCGATTTCGAGCACTGCGGGTAAGTCATCGATTCTCTGCAGAACTCTGATTTAAGAACTGCAGGAAGACAGATTGACTGTGCAGACACTGTGGGTGCTGCAAAGAGGTCTACAGTTGCCATTGGGTGTATGTATGTGCATTGAAGTCACTGGTTGTGACATTTGAGAGTACTGCAGTACCGCTGTGCAGAAAATACAGCATTTGTGCAGAAAAAACCAGAGTGCAGTTTCTGGTAAAGTTGTGTGTTTGGCAAGATGTCAAATGATGGGATAACTCAGATTGTGGCTGAGAAGCTGGATAAGAATAACTTCCATGCTTGGAGGTTCAGGTTGACGAATTTCCTGATGGGAAAAGGTTATTGGGACTACATAGAAGGTGAGCATGAAGAGGCACCGGAGATACCGGATATAAATCCGACTGCTGCAGATGTGAAAGAGTTTAAAGACTGGAACCAAGGAGCTAGGAAAGTAATGTATTGGCTTTCCATTAGTATACAGGACACCATGATTGGGCACATTCAGGATGCCAAGTCCCCCAAGGAGGCGTGGGACACCTTGGTAAAGCTTTATGAAACAAATACCAAGGCACGTAAGATACAGTTGAAGAATGAACTTCATACTGTGGAGAAAAAGAGCATGTCTGTGAATGACTATGCGTTGAAGATAAAGGGTATTGTGGAATCCCTTGCATCTATTGGTGTGTCAGTAGATGATGATGACAAGGTGGAAGTCTGTCTACGTGGTCTCGGGCCACAATACAAGGCGTTTAAGACGTCTATTCAGACTCGGGAAAACATTCCCAACTTTACAGATTTGGTGTCTATGCTGATTATCGAAGAGAAGAACTTGGGTGAAGACCAACAGTCTTCACAAAGCAAAAACAGTTCAGAGCAACAGGCCTTCTACACGAGTTCAGGAAGAGGACGAGGTAGAGGAGGCCGTGGACGCGGTCAAGGAGGTGGCCGAACAGGTAATCAGAATTATGGTCAGCAGCAGCAACAACAACAACAGTCCCAGAATCAACAACAACAACAACACGCAGGTGGAAGAGGCAGATTCAGAGGCAGGGGGAGTCAAAGAGGCCGTGGAAATTGGCAAAGACAATATAATGATGCACGTGAATGCTATTATTGTGGTAAGCCTGGACATGTGCAGTCAGAATGTTATAAGAAGCAGGCTGACATGCAAAATGGGAAAGTGCAGCAAAACAACTATGCATCCTCAAGCAGAAATAATGAGGATAATGAAAGGTTGTTTGTTATGCAGCATGTTGTGAATGCCATGTCTGAAAATGTTGATGCAGCACAAAAAGATAATGTATGGTATGTGGATTCAGGCGCTTCGAACCACATGACGAGTCATGGGGAGTGGTTCAAGGAGATGAAAAACCCGGAAAGACCAGGTTTTGTGGAAACAGGGGATGACACTGCTCATCCAATTGCCCACGTTGGAGATGTGCCATTGTCTATGCAGGATGGCAAAGTGAAGTACCTTGCAGATGTACTTCATGTACCGAACATAACAAAGAATCTGGTTTCAGTTGGCCAGATGATTGAGCAGGGTTTGCAGGTTCGGTTTAACCCTGATGGGTGTTATGTTGAAGATTTCAAAGACAAGTGCAGGTTGGTTGCAAAAGGCAACAGAGTGGGCAGAATGTTTACGTTGGATGTAGACGTGCCTGAAATGAGTGCTGCAATGTTTGCAAATGGTTCAGGTGTTGTTGCAGACACAGACATATGGCATAAAAGAATTGGACATGTAAATGTTCAGAGATTGAAGTCTATGCAGACAAAAGGAATTGTGACAGGGCTGCCAAAATTTAAAGTGGAAGGTATGCAGAAAATATGTGAAGCATGCCAATTTGGGAAACAAACAAAGCATGTGTTTCCACGCAACAGATATGTGAGCAGAAATGCACTAGATCTTGTGCATTCAGATGTATGGGGTCCTACGAAGACCGTGTCTATGGGAGGCTGCAGGTACTATGTCACTTTCATTGATGACCACACAAGAAAAGTGTGGGTATATTTCATGAAGGAGAAGAGTGAGGTGTTCACTCACTTTCAAAATTTCAGAGTTTTGGTTGAAAAGCAAACAGGGAAATATGTAAAGTGCCTAAGGTCAGATGGAGGGGGAGAGTACTTCTCCAATGAGTTCTCTGAATATTTGAAGAAGAATGGTATTCGGAGACAGTATACATGCAGATACACTCCGCAGCAAAATGGAGTTGCTGAGCGGAAAAACAGGCACATTGCTGAGATTGCGCGAGCATTGATGGAAGAGAAGAATATGCCGCATTGCTATTGGGCTGAGGCTGTTTCTACAGTAGTATACATCATGAACAGGACTCCAACTGCAGCCATACATGATGTAACTCCAGAGGAGAAGTTTACTGGCAGAAAACCAGATTTGTCTCATCTGAAAGTTTTTGGATGCATTGCATATGTGCATGTGCCAGATGAGCTGAGAACTAAGCTGGATCCGAAAGCTGAAAAATGTGTGTTTATTGGATATTCCCTTGAGCAAAAGGGATACAGGTGTTATAACCCTGCTACACGTGAGTTGAGGGTAAGCAGGGATGTTGTCTTTGATGAGATGAGCAGCTGGTATGCTGCTGAAAAAGAAGCTATTGGGGCTGATGTGAGTGGAAGTGTGGTTGCACAGAATGCAGGTCAGCAATCACAGTCTTTGAGTGGACCAGGAGAGTCCTCATCTAGTGGGTCTGTTGATAGACCATGGAGTGGCAGGTTGCGTCATAATACCAGTCCTGCAAATGTGATTAGTACATCACGTAAAGGAAAAGAGAAAGTGGTTGAGCCCCTTGGTATGCCTGACATTTCCGCAGGGCATTCTCATGTTGATGGAGAGTCTAGTGGCTCAGATATGAGCCTTGATGAGGAGCTTGGGATCCCAGCTATGAGAACACCTGGTGTAAAGAAGGCTATGGAAGCCATGAATGAAAAGCTGCGAAGATCTGGTAGAGTGAAGAACCCTGTGCAGAGATTTACCTATGATGGTTATGTGGCACATCATTATGCATATATGGCAAAAGTTGTGCAGGTTGTTGAGCCAACATGCATTGATGAGGCTGTTGGAAATGTGTATTGGGAGAAAGCTATGGATGAGGAGATGGATGCACTATATGGAAATGAAACTTGGGATTTAGTGCAATTGCCTGAAGGCAAGAAAGCCATTGGATGCAAGTGGGTGTACAAAGTTAAACATAACAGTGATGGAAGCATAAACAGGTACAAGGCTAGATTGGTAGCCAAAGGATATGCGCAGACATATGGGATTGATTATGAGGAAACTTTCAGCCCAGTTGCCAAGATGGCAACGGTGAGAGTTGTGATAGCAGTGGCTGCGTCAAAGCAATGGTCTTTACATCAGATGGATGTAAAGAATGCATTCTTGCATGGGGATTTGCAAGAAGAGGTGTATATGTTGCAGCCACCTGGATATGAGGATGTGGGTCACCCCGAGCATGTTTGCAGGTTGAAGAAAGCCTTGTATGGCTTAAAGCAAGCACCAAGAGCATGGTCTGACAAGATTTCTGAATATCTTGTCACTATTGGCTTTCATGTAGCCAATGCAGATTTCTCATTGTATGTGAGACATGGTGATAGAGGGGTTGTGCTTGTTGTCATCTATGTAGATGACTTGATCATTACGGGGGACCATGATGCAGAGATCTTTGATGTAAAGATCTTGCTTAAACAGAAGTTCGAGATGAAGGATCTGGGGGAGCTCAGATATTTCTTGGGCATTGAGGTGATTAGGTCACCACATGGTATTGGATTACTGCAGAGACAGTATGGCTTGGACATGTTGTCCAAGTATGGTATGACAGGCTGTAAGCCTATTTCTGTGCCATTGGATCAGAATGGCAAGTTGAGTGCAGATTCAGGAGAGATCTTGGAGGATCCTACTATGTACAGGAGCATAGTAGGAAGTTTGATCTACATGACGATCACCAGACCAGATTTGAGCTATGCTGTTGGGTTGGTGAGTCAGTTTATGCAGGTTCCACGGAAACCGCATTTGGATGCAGTGAGACGCATACTGAGGTATGTGAAGTCTACTTTGCATTGTGGACTATTCTATGAGACTGGGACAGAGATATGTGTACATGGGTACACAGATGCTGATTGGGCTGGTAGTATCTCAGACAGAAGATCTACCAGTGGATTCATGTTTTCTTTGGGGAGTGCTGCTGTGACTTGGAGCAGCAAGAAGCAGCCTACGGTTGCTCTATCGAGTACAGAGGCCGAGTACAGAGGAGCTGCTATGGCAGCATGTGAGGTAGCTTGGTTGAGAAAGCTACTTGGAGATTTGGGTCTATCAGTGGATAGACAAGTTGTCATTCTCTGTGACAACATTAGCAGTATACAGTTGGCCAGGAACCCAGTCTTTCATGCTCGTACGAAGCACATAGAGGTCCACTACCACTTCGTCAGAGAGAAGGTCTTGGCAGGAGACCTTGACCTTGTTTATGTCAGCACAAAGGATCAGGTAGCTGACATCTTCACCAAAGCATTGGGTACAGAGAAGCTCCGCAGATTCAGGGCTTCGCTTGGTGTACATGAGATGGAGTTGAGCTCGAGGGGGAGTGTTGAGATATCGAGCTCTAGTGAGGCAGTGGACACTGATGACCCGCCTGGGGGATAGGCCCCGCACTTACACCACTGGCATGGTTGGTGAGATCTTGGGTGATATGCGGCCAGTGGGATGACAGGCTGTGTGACAGCCACTCTAGAGACTGGCATAGTTATAGCGCCAGCTCATTTAGTCGGGTTCACACTATAGAGAACCCGTGTATGTATTTGGTTGAGTACCTTTCATATTGTGTGTACTCTTATTCTTGTATATGGTGTGTTGAGTGTTGAGTAGAGAAGAAGAAGATTTTCAGCCTCTCACCTTGTGTGTTCTCTATTAGGGTTTTGTGAGTGTGTGTGTGTGCTTGCAAGAGCTCAAGCTCTCTTCCCCCCTGCATCTTTTCAACAAGGAGCTACAAGTAGCTACTTCTCCACCCACATTTTGATACTATTAAGATATCTTGATTGTGGTTGTCGTGGTGGAGTTTTCTTTTAGGGTGATGTGGAAGGTTTGGGCCCCTCCTTGACTTTGGCTGGTGCTAAGGCTGTGGGTTTAAGACTCATGGGCATTGTTGAATGATGAGGTTAGAGTCTCTTGTGGAGTGGCTGTCGAGATGACGAGGCCTTTGAGCATGTGGTTGTCTCCTTTAACGAGGTTTGTCGATGAAGATGCATAGGCTCCGGGGTCTTTCCTTTGAGTTCCTTATTAGAGATAGATGGGAAATTCTTCAGGAATAGCTATTGATTGCGAGGTTTTGGCATCAAACTTCGTAGGTGAGGATGGGGTTGATGGAGTAGAGGCTTTATCGGAGTTGGTTGTTGACGTAGATGGTAGGTCATTGTGTAGAGAGGCTTTTGTGGAAGAGGCTTGTATCCTTTTGTGTTCAGCATCATAGATATCCATTAAAGTTGGATCCTCTTCCTGGCAGTATGGTATTGTCAACTTTTTATCGTTGATCATTCATGATGACTCTATCATTAGCAAAGCACAGTGGTGCTTGGGCAATAGTCCATTTATGCCCCAAGATTAAATCTGCTTCCAACACATACTCAACCACAAAAAACTTGCAACAAGTAAGGGGGTTAGTTTCAATATACATTTTACTGATAACTGTATAGGGGCCACAATACCTAGGGCTGAGCTTCTTATATTTCCCAAGTGATAAAGAACTTCGTTTGGGTCGCACTCGTAGAAAAACTTTGTCTCCTTCCTTGAAGATCCTTTCAGACCTCTTGGTGTCAGCATAATGTTTTTGTCGATCTTAGGCAGCTTTAATATCCTTTTGGATTGCTTTGGTTTGTTCCTCCATCTCTTGGAGATGAGACTTCTTCCACCTTGACCAGTATGGGATTATTTGGCATTGAAATTGCACTCAAGAAAGATTTGCATGGCTAAGTGCATTTGCTACCACATTATCTTTCCTAGGGCAGAATTTGATGTCGAAGTCATATTCTTGTAGAATTTCAATCCCTCCTTTGCCGCATGTTGAGGTTAGGCTAGTAGATGAAGATCCACTTTAGACTTTTGTGGTCAGTTACAAGCTGGAATTCGCCCCCCAAGAGATAATGTCTCCATAATTTGAGGCAATGAACAACTGCTAAGAGCTCCAAATCATGGGTGGCATAATTTGCTTCATATTGCTTCAGCTTGCGACCGAGAACCTTCTTGGCCTAAGATACCACCAAGTGCTAGACTACTGGCATCAGTAACCACTTCAAATTCCTTGGTGAAATCAGGAAGTTTTAGGACTGGGGCAGAAGTAATAATGACCTTGAGCTGATCAAAATTGTTTTGATGGATTGGTAGCCACACTATTGCAATCCTTCTTAAGAAGATCCATCAAAGGTGCAGCTACCAAGGCATAATCTTTGATAAAAGTCCTATACCATCTCGTGATTCTTAGAAACCCACGAACTTCACGAACTGATTTAGGGGATGGCCACTCCAGAATATCTTTGACCTTGGTGGGGTCTACTGAAATGCCATCTTTGGAGACGATGAACCCAAGATACTCAATTTGATGAGTAAAGAAGGTACATTTGCTCTTCTTGGCATAGAGTTTGTGTCTGCGCAATAATTGCAGAACTCTACGCACATGCTCCTCATGCTCTTCCATTGATTTGGAGTAGATTAAGATGTCATAAAAAAAAACAAGCACAAATTCATCCAAGTAAGGACGGAATATATCTTGCATTAGGTGGTTGAAGGTTGCAAGAGCATTGGTTAACCCGAATGACATTACAGTAAACTCATAGTGGCCATAACGGGTATTGAAGGCTATCTTGGGTATATCTGCTTCCTTGACTTTGATCTGATAGTAACCACACCACCTCAAATCTATTTTTGAGAAGACTTTGGCCCCATGAAGCCTATCAAGAAGTTCGATGATGCGAGGGATAGGATACTTATTCTTGATAGCAGTGACTTGATTCAGCCCTCAATAGAGGCAGAGAGTTCCGTCCTTCTTTTTTTGGAAAAGGACAGGTACCCCCCAAGGAGAGCTACTGGGGCATACGAATCCTTGCTCAATGAGTTGGGAAAGTTACTCTTTAAGTTCAATGGCTTCAGGAAGGGACATTTTATAAGGCGTTTTTGAGACGGGGTGAGCCGCCCCAGGGATCACCTCGATTTCATGATCGACTTCTCAAGGAGGCGATATCCCTGTAAGCTCGTCAGGGAAGATGTCAGAGACTTCTTGGAGCCAAGAGGGTTCTGTCTCCTTACTAGGTTCAATGGCTTTGTTGAGCTTGACTAAGAAAACTTACTGACCCTTACGTGTTCCCTTGAGAAGATGTTTTGCCTTGACTACCCTAGATTTAGGTTTTCCTGTTATCCCCTGAACGGATATTACTTGGCCATGCTCATTTTCAAAAGTGATACTCCCCTGGTTACAATGAATGCTAGCTTTGTTTGCAATGCTCAAAATCAAGGTTTCCTATAGAGTGGCGAGATACTACTTCTTTCCCACTGGCTAACTCTACAGTCATTCTTCTAGCTGTTTTTTGACCCAAGTTTAATTTTTGCAAACACCAGAGAGAAAGAAATGAATGGGTACTGCCACAATCAATCAAAAGCTGAAATGGCTTACCGTGATGAGTGGCTGGGGTTTGGATTACACCAAATTGTTTATTCGGACCTTGGTGTTCTACTGCCACATGGACGGTGGCGCGCTCTTCTTCAGCCATTTCCAAGGTCGGTTCTTCACTTATAATATAGGCAGTCCTAGCAACTGCTCCTCCGCCGCCTCTTGCACCTTGGTGGATAGGGGTTCCAAAATGATGTTGCCATCTTGGGACAGTTGGCCCTAAAGTGTCCCGGCTCATTGCACTCAAAACACAGAGGGCCTTCTTTGGAAGAAGCAGCATACAAACAGGGTACAAAAGAGTTGCCTTGTTGCCCTCTGTTGTAGTAGGGAAATTATGTTGGGGTTTCTTGTAGGGTTGATCTTTAGGATTTGCCTCAGGGTAAGATCTCTTTTGATGCTTAGGTTTGTCAGTCCTCATTTCTTTCACAAGGGGCTTTGCTCGTATTATGAGAGCATCTTGTAATGTGCTTGGCCTCATTGCTTCAAGGCGAGAATCTAAGGGTTCATTTAACCCTTAGCAGAAACGAGCCACTTGCTGGGAAGTAGTCATAGCTGGGGCATACTTTTGAAGAGTGATAAATTTGGAATAGGAGTCCTCAAGAGTTAAGCTGCACTGCCTAAGACTAAAAAACTCATTCATCTTTATGGATTCATGGGATGGGGGAAGATATCTTTCCTTCACAGCCTGCTTGATGTCTTCCCACATTTGAGAATGCTCGGTGACTCCCTTGTCACGGCACCACTGTTTCCACCAGAGATTAGCATCTTTGATGAGGCAAAACCGTGCAAGCATAGACTGATTTGCTACTCCAGTACCGGCAGCAGAGAAATAATCATCCATCGCTTCAATACAGACTTCAGCATCCTTCTCAATCTTTGAACCTTCTCCTTTAAAGGAGGGAGGATGCATTTGCTTGAGCAAGAGCTTCTTCTCCTGGATATCAGTGTAAAGGAGGGAGGATGCATTTGCTTGAGCAAGAGCTTCTTCTCCTGGATATCAGTGTAAAGCGCATTGGGAAGTGGAGGGTGATCGTCCTGGCCATCATTGTAAAAACAATTTTAAGATTACAAGATTCATATTTGCACAACGCTTATTTTGGAGAGTAAAACATTAAAAACATTTTATTTCTAAATATTTACAAGGACAAGTTTTATTACAAATATCTAAGACTAATATAATTAGTCTTATTTGCCATCAAGGGAAATTCCTAGGCTTGACTATGACATAAGGGTAGAGCGGTCCACATAGGTGAAATATCGGGGTTCCACTATAGTTTCTAAGACACTAAAAACTGATGGTAAGGGTGGTAGACTCTAGATTGGGGTAGGTCCCAACACAGCTACTCTGTCAGCAGGTAAGACTTGCATCACTTGGTCATACACTAAGCGATCTTGAGGAATGCGAATCCCATCTATAGTCACAGAGGTGTCGGCCCTGGGGATACCGACAAACCAAAATAAACGGATCATCTTCAACTTTTCAATCTAACGAACCAAAATAAACGGATCATCTTCAACTTTTCAATCCAACGAATCCGCTTTAGGTTGGTGGTAAGGTTACCAATTTGATCTGCTCGGATGAAGAAATATCTCGATCCACAACTCCAAAAATCTCTACCCCATTCTCTCTCAATACGAGAGAAATGAGGGAGGGACATCTTCTCTAGTATCTGCACCATGGTGTCATGGAACTCGAAATTTGAGGAGTGACTATAGCAGTCTCGAAGATGCATTAGAAAACTAGAAACTTCGAGTTAGTATCTTCCTCTTCCTACAATCATTCAAACATCAATTCAACTTGTTTAGTTTAGTAGGATGCTTTTATTAATTAGCATTATGTTTAGGTAAAACATTCATTACAAAAAACAGTCCTTAAATGACAATTCTTAGGAGCTAAAATCGGCTCTGATACCAATTGTAAGGTTCCCCCTTTCTAAAATAGGGAAAACACTTAAGATAGTCCACTAAGTCTTAACTTGGAGAAAATTTCATATTCATCGACACCTTGACCATGTAGAGATTCAAGGATACGATTCATAGGTAAGACCTAGTCCTATCGCGTAGGGGGAGCGTGATCTTCTAAAAATCAAATCACCCATAGGGTAGTTGATCATAAATTGGGCAACTACTAGACTTGATTTCTAGAGGCAACGCTTTTTTTCTCATCCATGCAAGGCACAGTCGCTGGCCTAGTCTTCTAGAATAGAGTTGCCCAAGAACCTATTTATCTAACGTAGGGCTTTCACTTAATCTATTGGAAAGTTACCCGGACTAATCGGGTCCACCCGTCCGTAGGATGGTGCCATCGGGGCATTCCATCCTCCCACTTTCCACCCTACTCACGCGTCAATTTGTTTTCTAATTAATCCTACCACACTGTTTTGACATAAATAAACAGGTCCCTTAAATTAAGGCCCTTTTTACAAGGTTTGTTAAAACAGTCTTTTTCCACAATACAATAATGCCAAAAATAAGATTTATAAAAAAAAAGATTATACATGAATCAATTCCATACAAGCCAAACCGACTCTCTTATTCTTTTCCTTTATACTACCGATGATCTAGAATTCAGCCTTCCAGTCTCTACATGCTGGGCAAAACCCTACGGGACCATACACCTCGAGGACTCAAGCCACGGTCTGTCTTACGCTTTGCCAAATGTAAATACACGTATTGCAATTTAGTTTCAATGTCGTTCCAAATGACTCCTATATATCATTGAATATAACATCACTCAATTTGTAGCTTCGTACAATTTTATGTCATTATTTTAAAAGAAAAAGATACATATTTATTAACACTAATATTTAAAAAAAAACTCTTCTTTAAAGATAACCAAGCTAACCTGGCCACCATTTCCTTGAGGAGCTTGTAAAGGGAGGGTTGGGGCCGCCCGCATCGAGAGCATCTTCTCTAATCTCGTTGTTGCGGGCTTCTCCCAAGGTAATATTCTGATGTTTTCAGGAAGGGCCCATCTTGGACCTCATCTTGTAGGGCTTGTTGTCGTCGCGGTCGAATCGCTCCAGTCGGATCTCAATTCTGAGATCGTTTGCTCACCGTATGAGCAAAAGACCACAGCGCATGAACCCTCTCTTAAGGCAAAAACCTCTTACTAAATAAAGTCCACGCAAATGGGGGGGGAATTGTGAGATGTCCTTAACACAAAAATGTTTTGCAAAAGGGGAGAAGGGCTAAGGGCTGATGTAAGTCTCTTCACACGAGGGGAGAAGAGTTAAGGACACTGCCTCCTAGCAAGAGTGGGATAGGGGAAAATTGCCTTATGTGAGAAGAGGCAAATGAGGGGGTGTGAGAAGGGTGGCTGCAAGGAGTGGCTGTACTACAGCAAGTACACTGCACAGGGACAAACGACGGTATGAGCAGCGACATAACAGAGCATACGCTACGAGAAATGCATGTTGCCCATGGAGCACCCCGGGGATTTATATAATTGTGGGGTACGGGTATGGGCGCTGCACAAAGCAAGGACGAAAGGACAGTGTACTAGCAAAGGCTGTAGATCAGTGGCCTGCATGGGTCTAAGGGAAAGGTACGGTGTCGGTTAACAGGGAAAGGAGTGGTACGCATGTACCTTATCTGGTCTGGGGCAGCATGGGTGTCCATGTAGCGATACGTGTGGACCACACACTGGGCGGTCGTCCTTTGGTTCTTGTGCGGCCATCGTACGGGCACCCTGGTAAGTGTGTACAGTCTAAATTTTGGGGCGGGGTCCCCAAATTTGGGGCACCGACCTCAATTTGTGTGCTGGACCGCCCCGAGGGGTGATTTTTTTTTTTGTCCGGGAGGTTCTCCTGGTCGTTGGGGTTCAGACCGTTCGTCAATCGGACGCCCGATTGTGCATTTATTAAGGTTTAAAGGTCGCTTTTTAATTAAAAATGATTGAAATTTGCATATAAGCTTGATCCGGTGTCCGTTTTTGGATGCTGTAAAATCCTATATTAGGGTAAAATCGCACGTAGATTCCTAATTTGAAGATTCTAAGTAGAAATGACTTATTTAATAAAATCATTGATTTTTATACCATAAAAACTCTATTACATGGACATTTCTTTATTAGTGAAGATGGGTATGTTACATCTCAATTCATATTGCAAAACCTTCCTGCCTTGTTTCAGACAAGGCTCACAATTTCTACACCAATGATACACGTCCCTTCTCAAACTGGGCCATAGGTACCCATCTGTCAAAACTTTTCTGAGTGTTAATTTTAGGGAAAAATGCCCTCCACATAAACCTTCGTGGCAAGAGGCCATAATGGTAAAGATCTCCTCCTTGTTTGGAACTCTTCTCAGAATCAAGTCCTTACCTTTGATGTACAATTGATCATTCAAGAGGGTATATTGCAAAGGTTTTCTTATAAAACCATATTTATATTTCTTGGACACATCTGTATGTACAACACGTGTATGTAGAAACTCTTCAATCTTCTCCAAATTCTCTCTTCTAATATAAGTGAGATGGGCTGCAGTGATGGCATATACATCCAATTTCTTGCCCAACCCCTCCTTTGCTAATCCATCTGTAGCTTGGTTCTTCTCTCTCTTCACATGTTGTATCTGCACTTCTTGAAACTTGGGTAGCATCCTCCTTATTTGAAAATTCAATTCCTTCAATTCAGGGTTCTTTGCTTTCCAAATAGTTTGCAACTATCTAATAACTAACAAGCTATCTCCCTTGATGACAACCCTTTTGATTCCTCTTTTGATACATTGCTTCAGTCCATACTCGAAGGTAGCATACTCAGCCTCATTATTGGTCTGCACATGTAATTTAATTCCTTCTTTAAATACTTCCTTGCCTTCTGGGTTCAACAAGACTATACCTCCATTGGCCACTCATTCTTTTGAAATCCCCATAAAAAAACAATGTGAAAGCATCTGGCAACCTTGTTTCAAGGTCCTTCCATCTGGGCACCTTATTCTTGGCCACTATCTCTTCTTTCAACACTAGTGGATTTTGCCCGTATGTTAGAATGTCAGCTAGTTTTTAGCTCTAGTCCTGTCCTCCACCATGCAAGTAAACTAGAACTCCTATAACTAAATCAACCCCTCTTTTAAGGGATGTTTGACTGGATTAGATGAGGTAGCAAAGAATAGTAAAAGGTTTTGGAAAGAAAGTAAGATCTAAACTTCCTCAGAGTAAATACTATAGCCACCATCACCTATTTTGCCTCAGAATAAGCCCTTTCCCCTTGAGTCTTTGTTCTGATGAAAAAATATATAGGCCTCATGTAAGATTGTTCTTTCCCCTAGTGCAACAATACTGCTTCCACAACATCCTCACCCACACTAGGGTTCACAAAGAATTTCCTACTCCAATCAAGAGGCATGACTATTGGCAAAGTACTAAAGATCTCCTTCACCTGCATAAAAACTTCTTCCTCCTTCTCTTGCCAACTGAAAGGACTCTTTTGAGCTACCTGTTATAGTGGATATAATGCTTGAGACAAAAGAAAGATAAACCTAGCCAGATATCTTACTTTATGGGGGTAAAGGTCAGCAAACTACTTAATATTCTGAGGGCTTCCAATAAGAGCAAAGCTTTTACTCTTTCAATCCCATTCTCTAAAACCACATGACCAAGTAGACATAGTTTGAGCCAAATGACATATTTATGGGTTCAATTGACCAAGTAGACATAGTTTGGCTTGAGCCAAATGACATTTATATGGGTTCAATTGACCACCCAAATCATCCAATATTTTCAAAGCTAGCCTTAGCTTCTCACAGTGGATCCATCTGCCACTGTATATACAAAAATCATCAATGAATACTCTAATAAAAGACCCTAGGTAGGGTTCAAACACCAAATTCATAAACCTTTTGGTGGAATGTTGTAGGGGAGTTTGCTAGCCCAAAGGGCATAACCCTGTAAGAAAAACACCCCCAGGGGGTAATAAAGGTGGATTTCCTCAGATCCTCTAGATCAATTGAGATCTGGAAGTATCATGCATACACTATATCTTTCATGGCCTGCCACACTATCTAGGATCTCATCTTGAAAAGGCATGGATAATGATCTCTTTTAGTCGCTGCATTCAGAGGTTTAAAATAAACATAGACTCTCCATTTCCCATTTTTCTTTGGGGTTATCACTACTAGAGAAGCCCATTCAAAATTGTCAGGTGGATATATAAACCCTGCTTTTAGTAATTTATCCACTTCCTCTATTAACACTTACTAATTTACAACCCCCAATCTTCTCAACCTCTATACACATGGCTTGGCCTCTCGCTTCAACTGGATCTCATGCTGCACTGCAGACACTCCCCTAACTTGTGTGTAAGAGGAGATGAATAGGTGTGGAAATTGATGTAGCATACTTATATACCTCTTTCTCTCAGTTTCTGTTAGGTCCTTGCCTAGCTCTTTTTGTAAGACCTTCTCCACCTAACTGTACTTCATCTTCAGTCCATCTTCAGTCCTCATCAATTTCTCCCCTTCCTCTATGTAGAATTATACTAACATACACATCAGATCAGAAACAGGTTCCAACAAACTGAACTTCTTCTCCTTCATCCTTTGAACAACTGACCTCCTCAGTTTCATAGTCTTCTGTAGAGCTGGTCTTTTCTTCTTCTTCTTCTGATGTACTACTCTTTGGAATCAACTCCTTTCCTTTGCCCATTTCATATCTGACCGATCTTCTCACTGGCTGGTCCAAACCCAAAATTAGATGTCCTCCACCAGTCCTGTCTTGCCCCCTCATGGAAAATCAACCATGGCCTTCCAAGAATCAATGGATATGCCTTAGACCTTGCTGGCATCACATGAACATATAATTATGATTCAAATCCCAAAACATTTACCTCTGCAGCTTCTTAAAAATTCCCAAACACCTGACTTTAGCATTATTTGCCATTCAGACCCTAAACTCTGATGGGGATCCAACCTTAAGCCTTAAAGCCTCTATTTTCTACTAGGTCATTACACAGACTTGTGCACCACCATAAATATATACCTTGGGGACTCTATGTTTGTTCACCCAAGCATCCACAACTAGAAAATAATCCCTGTATCCCTTCACATGCACTATATTAACCTGACCCCCCTTCTTTCTTTTCTGGGTCATCTTGTGCTGACCAGCTTGCTCCATATCCTTCTAAGTTTGGGGCATAACTGCACTCGCTGGGGCCATGCAATGTGTCTTCTGGATATGGTTTTCTTCTTTCCTTCTTTGGGCTAATCCTCTACTTTCTTCCCCTTCTTCTTCCTAGATAAACTTGATTCATCCTCCACCTCATCTCCTTTAGCTCTTTTGTTGGCTAAAATATCTGCTTCCTCATCAACTCCAATCAGATTCACCTCCCCCTATCCTAGTCCATTTACTGCCTGCTGCTATGAACCAATGGCATAGGTTGATTAGGTATCTCATCTACTCTTTTGACATCTTGCCTTTCCTCCCTCCTAGGTGGCCAAAGGATACACATCACCTCCCATTCTTTCAGGATATGGGAACTGATGAGATATATGCTCTCTTTCCATGCAATTAAAGCACTGCACATTCATATTTGGGCTTCCTCTTCCCCTGCCTCTCATAACATCTCTATTTGCTACCCTTGGGGAATTTCTTCCTCCTTGTGGAAAATTCATATTCAAAATTTCCATCTGCTCAGTCAAATGGTTAATACCCTACATCAGCTGATCAAAAATCATTGGGGCACATGAAGCAGCTCCTTCAGTTCTTCTCTCCCCAGACACAGCTAACCTTCCCTCAGTCTGAACTTCCCCCTGTTTTT
Source organism: Cibotium barometz (assembly GCF_041138505.1). Classification (NCBI taxonomy): domain Eukaryota; kingdom Viridiplantae; phylum Streptophyta; class Polypodiopsida; order Cyatheales; family Cibotiaceae; genus Cibotium; species Cibotium barometz. The sequence goes on along the minus strand of NC_141093.1, from coordinate 45,823,452 downwards.
GAGCCAGCCTTTTAAGCTTCCACTCCTTTTCTCTAGCTATCCTCAAAACCTCTTCAAAAGTTCCAAGTCTCTTCAACTCTACCTTCATCTTTAGATCAACATGAAGGGACTGGATAAACATATCTTTCTTCAAAAGAATAGGAGGATGCTCTGTTCCTAGGGACATATCCCATCTTACCCAAAGGTCCTCAAAATGGTCCACAAATCTATCAAACACATATGATAGATTATGCTTCAACTTTTGGATTTCCTGCCACATATAGAGCATCTAGGGATTCCCCCTGCTTATACTGCTGTGCCAAGGCAACTTTGACATCTTAATAAGCTTGACCCTCAGCTGAGTTCTCTAAGTCTACAGCCACCTTTTGGCATCTCCCTTTATTAACATTGATAGCAAAGTTACCTTATCCTTATCTCTATCCTTCCCAAAGGTAAATGTTGCCAACTCCATCCCTACTAAAAATTCCTCTAGATCCTCTCAATATGCCCATAGAACACCGGATATGAAAGCATAGCTGCCATCTGCTCTACTAATAACTCTCAAACTTGTAGATAACCTGAAGGGTGCTTCAAATCCTTCCTCAGTGGGGGCACCAAAACAATGATGTCCTGGAGAACCTGCCTTTATAGCCCCATGTGAAAGATCCCTACCCCCTCCGCGCAATGAAATCGGGGGTGCTAGCAGGAGCAGAAGGAGCACTTCTTACGCAGGGCAGAGCCTCTCACTCGGGGCCTCGCCCACGGATATTCGGACAAGAGATTAATCCCTCGGTTCTTCCAAAACCGAACCCGGAAAAACTTCCCTCGCCCAGAAAGCACGGGCGATTCCTCTAGGATATTTTTATTCTAACGTAGTCAAGAGCCTTAACTAACCAAACTGATCCGACTGAACCTGTAAGTCACATGATCAGATCAAGGAAAAGACTTGCACTTGGATCATAGAGACCAACGTTTTTTTCCTCATCGAGAGGCACAGCCGTTGATTCTTTTCCATAGAACAAGGACTATCCGGGATTTACTTCATCTATCGTACCATAACAGAATTGAGTCTCATTTTAGGGATCCATTAATCTAGCCTAACCCCATCCAATCCCATGGGTTACCAACCACTATAGTGATAGGATCCATTTAGGAATTCGGTTATGTTTAGCCCCGGGTACCAGGGAAAAGAGTTCCCAGGCTCCCTAGCTGGTGCTTCAAGCAAAGTTCAAGATAGTCACACCACTTACACACCCAATATGAAATTACCTTTTTCATAGATTCAGCTGTGAAATCAATATGAAATTGCCTTTTTCACAGATTCAGCTGTCTTTAAATCAATCTTTTAATGAAACCATAGTATCACTGATCATAATCCACCAAAATATCTAACTTGAATTCTAATTTCCAATCATTTCTTCATCGGTGTACCTATGGCATCATTGGCAACCAGAACGCTCAACACCTGTTCACTCAAGGGCCTTTTCAATAGTTCCTAGATCATAGTACCTGGAAATATATTCACTTATAAAAATCCAAATGGACTCTCTGTTGAAGATCAGCAAGATCAATCAACAGATCTATATAAAAGAGCCATGGACTCATCCGTTGAGGAGCAGCAAGGCCAATCAACCAAATCCATGCCCGAGTTCAGAAAACAACTCTAACACCTTGTTCCATTTTCTTCCTCAACGCACGTGTGGGTATCTTCGACGTATGGTCAGCACCCTCTAGGATCCTTCACAAGTCACCTAGTGCTTCACTCCTAGGCCGCTTCCTTGGTCCCTCATCCACCGTACCGGAAGCTCACCATTTAAATCGAACTGAGCCTGGTCAAGACCTTGGCCAACCTTGCTACGCGAGATGTCCTCCATTGACTTTGCGTTAGCTGTTGCAACTTTATCACTGAGGTCTCCACAACCTCATTCACAAGATGGTCAAAATGCTTTCCCAGCATTCTTGACATAAAACAGTCATTTAAAAACAGGTTTCATAAATACAGTTTCTAATGAACTCTCATCTTTCCACATCATTTCTCGTTATTCCACATTCTTTTAAATCAATTCACTTTGCTTAATCCGCATCCAATCATATGTATTCCCATCGTCCTTCATCTATTCTTATCCAATCACATCATATTACATCTCATCACATCTATCCTCATCACATCTCATCCATTCTCATCTACCCATATCCACATCACATCACATCACATCCATTCACATCTCATCTCATCCATTCACATCTACCCCGATCCACATCACATCACATCCATTCACATCTATCCCGATTCACATCACATCCATTCACATCACATCTCATCCATTCACATCTATCCCGATTCACATCTCATCCATTCACATCTATCCCGATTCACATCTCATCCATTCACATCTATTTACATCACGTCACATTCACATCCATTCACATCTATGTTCATCACGTCACATTCACATCTCATCGCATTCACATTTATTTACATCACATCACATCCACATTCATTTACATCACGTCACATCCTTTCACATATCCTCACATCTCAACATCCACATCCATTTACACGTTACCCTATAGCTCATTGCTTTAATTTATTTTTTGAACGTGGTTAAAGGGCTTTGCACAAACATAATTTTTGCATTTCTAACAAAGTGGGCTCACAAGATTGGATTACAGAATCCATCCCAAATATTTAACTTTTAAAACTTGTGCAATTTAAGATGATTAAGTGTTAAAATTTAATATGAACTAATTTCGTTGAAATTAAAAAGTTTAAATTTTCAAGTTTTGTTAAAGTTTTTAAAAAACCTCTTTTAACTATGCTTTTACTGAAAAAATGAGGCAAGAACCATCTCCTTTTTTTTAAACTATGCTTTTACTGAAAAAATGAGGCAAGAACCATCTCCTTTTTAAATAGCCTTTTTTTCATTTTAGATCTCTTTGGAATATAAAGGGCCCTACTTTTATTTTTATAGTGAGCAAGATGAAAAAAGAGAAAATAGTGGAGTAAAAAACAAAACAAAACACTCAACTCTTCAATGACAAGTAGTTAAAATATGTACTTGAAAAGCACAAAAATACAAAGCAGCTCTTGAGAGCTCTTTTGCTCTTTACTCCACTTGAGAGTGAGGACAAATGAGGCTCTCTACCCTTTTTTAAGAGCAATAAATACTATTTTTTAAAAATATTTTTTTAAATTTTCCTTTTCTAGACATTTTTCTACTATTCTCACTAAAAGACAACTAAAGTGTAAGCTTGTTTATGTTGCTGTCACTCCTCACTTTTATAGTGAAGCTTTTACACAGAGATAGAAAGGTTCTAGCCCATCTTGCTCATTTTTCCTTCCTTATTTTTAAATTTCTCCATCAAGTGGTTTCTCTCAAAGTGATGTGACAAGTCCTATTTTTGAAGAAGGCCATTTAGAGCATTCACAAGAGCACATTTTTGCAGCTCAAGAGGAAGAAACATCATAGAGTCCACGAAAAGAAAGGTTTACGTCGAGAAGAGTAGTTAAGCAAACATGTTGAGCTTATTGTTGTACCAAAAATTATTTGAAAAAGTTAGGATTTCTCAAAATCCCAACTTTCTCAAAAATTATTTGAGAAAGTTAACTATGTTTATAATGGAACACAAGCCCAAGGTGCCTAGTACTATATCACAATCATATGGGACTCTATGGTCAATAGGACCACCATCCATAAAATAAAAAAATCTCATAACAATCCTAGCATCACGAGAGGGAGAGGATGAGGTTCACTCCCACACAAATACCATGAACACCACCTGACCACACAAATCTCATAACAATCTTGGCATCATGAGGTAGATGGATTAAGGTGATTTTTGGACAAAGAGTGTCTTGGTAGACATACTAGCTTTTAGGGAAAGAGATCAAGCCTAATGAATGTTTGGCCTTATTAGACATCCATGCATATGGGAATATATGGTACTCTAAAAATGAGCTACTTTTTTTGTGACACTATGGATCCCATCCAGCTTAAAATAGTATATAAAGCCACATATAGATATCAACATAAATCAATTGATGGTTCTCTTCTAGTTTTGAGGTTTTGCTAGATTATCTAGATTATCTATGAATCCTTGTTGTAAATATGTGAATACTGGTTCTCATTATTATTTGGTTCTTTTTGGCTCTTAGGTTTAATATAGAAGGCATGAGGGTGAGATTTTGGCAAAATCTCATTAGAGAAGTGGGTGTGTCAGTAAGAAACTTTGCCAAAGACAAAAAGCATATCCCACTGGATGATAAATGGGTGTAGCCCCACCCATCCTTGGAGGTAGCACGTAGATCACTTAGGATGGATCCCATGAATACTAAAGCTTGCTAGAGTTGCTAAAGAGATCTATCTAATGTAGCATTTTGGTTACATGGTGATGTAGTTCTTGGTAATATGATATCAGTACATGGAATTGTATATATATCATCTAGATGGCTAGATAAAAGCTATTTGATGTAATGATAATAGCAAAAATAGTAGTTGGTAAAAAACTATATCAGAGGACTTATTAGGTGGATGATATGGTAGGATTTCTCTTTTGGTTGTAACTAGCAGTGATATATGTGCATTTTTTGCTCTGTTTAGTAGAGGTCTTACTAATATATAAAATCATTTCAAAAAACAAAGACACAGAGTTACTTTATTATATTATTAGTTTAATATATTACTAGTTTAAGTAAGAAATCTTGTTAACCATATCTATTGATAATCTCAAATAGACCAACATATCTAAAAGATAATATCCTGATCCCATCCTAATTTCAAAGTTTCTTTCTTGGGCTTGATTCTTAAGGATACCATGTCTCGTTCTTCAATTGTCTTGGCATTTGTTTCTTATCATTGTAGCTCTTCTACCTATCTTGGGTTTTCTTCATGCACTCTTGTATACACTTTGTATCACTTTCCGTCTTCTCCAACCTTTTTTTATAAAACTATATGCATTATAGCTCTTCTACTAATCTTAGGTTTTCTTCATGCACTCTCTTATAAACTTTGTATCACTTTCCATCTTCTCCAACGGTTCTCCACATAACTCTATTGCTTTTGTTGGATTAGAGGAGTTTGTAGGTACACCACAATCACAACCATATATACTACTTCAATAGGAGACATTCTAACACATGCATGCCAAAACCATTGTATGTCAATCCTACCAACAATAGAAATTCAAACTCTAGTTTGTTTACTTCTACTGTACCTACATTATTTTAAGCATGTTTTCTAAAACCATTATATGCAAATTCTACCAATGATAAAAAATCTATACCTCTAATGCAAATCTACCAATGACATTGCAAGCCGAAAAATAGTACTCATTCTTAGTTTGTTCCCAATAGCTTTGAATGTAGCTATGATAATTGATGTTTATAGGCAATGATGTTCTTAGGCAATCCATGAAGTCTAAATATCTCCTTTATAGATACTCCGGTAATTCTCCATCCATCTTCTTCATCAAAATGAATTGAGGCATTTTGGTTAGCCCATCAACCACCACAAGGATAGCGTCATAGTTTTAGTAATAAAATCCAAAGATACTAATTCCCATTTTTTATGAGGAATATCTGATGGCTTTAACTCTTAGGTTTTTCTTCTTTGCTAACTTTACTCTCTGGCAATGCAAGCACTCACTCACATGATTAATGACATCTCTTTTGTATCTAAACTAATAACAAGTTTTTCAAACTTTCTAATTGGCCTTTTTAAATCCCACATCATTGGAAAAAGGAACATCACGACAATCTTCTATAATTATTTCCACATGATATTTTGAATATCCTTGGCATAAACAATCTTTGCTTAAAGTAGATATTATCATCATTCTCTTATAGTTCTCAGCAAGCAATTCATCTTTGCCCTTGGCCAATTATTTAGAATAAAGTCATAGAAGGGATCATTCCTTAAAATACTTCTAATTTCATTCATTTGCTTTGAGCTTACTAAGGTGATTGCATTACAAAGGGGTCTTCTACTAAAAGCATCTACCACTTTGTGATCTTCCCTTGCAAGATAATTGATATCATTTTAGAATAAAGTCATAGAAGGGATTATTCCTTAAATACTTCTAATTTCATTCATTTGCTTTGAGCTTACTAAGGTGATTGCATTACAAAGGGGTCTTCTACTAAAAGCATCTACCACTTTGTGCTCTTCCCTTGCAAGATAATTGATATCATAATAATATTGGCATAATAGCTTTGTGATTGCATTACAAAGGGGTCTTCTACTAAAAGCATCTACCACTTTGTGCTCTTCCCTTGCAAGATAATTGATATCAAAATAATATTGGCATAATAACTTTATCCATTTTTTTATGGTTGTTGAAAAGGGGGGCTGAGTAAACAAATACTTTAGGCTTTGATGATCATTTCTTAATTCAAAAATTGTCTAAATAGGAAGCACCTAAATGTTTCAAGCTATGAACTACCATAACTAATTCTAAACCATGAGTTGGTTATTTTAGTTCATGACCTTTAAGAGACAAATAGGCCAATACTCTCCTATCTTGAGATAAGTCACACCCTATTTGTTTCCTACATCTATCATAACTAGGCTAAAAAGCTTCAAAAGTTTTGAAAGGAGGCCATTTAAAGATTGTCTTTACCTCATCATGATTCATGTGTATTCCATCCTTAGATCTTAGTCCCACGTAAACAATATATTCTTTATTAAAGAAACACATAGACATCTTTGTCAAACAAAAAATGTCATATGAGAATATATGAATGAAGTAATTAAGGTACTAGTGGAATATATTGTTCATTAACTACATATGTACCATATGCATTTATTAATCTAAAAGGTAAGATGACACATTTATTAATATAAAAGGTAAGATGATGGATTTATTAATCTCAAAGGTAAGATGATGGATTCAGAGTACCCATAACTAGTTTTGAAAGCATTATTAAAAATATCCATCTCTTTGATACAAGTTTGATGGTGCCCAAATCTCAAATCAATGTTTGGTGCCCAAGTTTGATGGTGCCCAAATCTCAAATCAATGTTTGGACAAATAAATTATTATCTGAGGTAATACAATATACTTATTCTTTAAAATCTATCTATTTCATCCTCTATAATTCATAAGCATCCAATTATATTAATCTCTCTTTTGTGAAATAGCATAGGTGCGCCTCAAGGAAATATGTGTGGCCTTATAAAATCATTTTTTAGTAAATCATGAAGCTAAATTTTTAGCTTGGCATATTTTAAACATTGAATCTATGTGGATCTTTAAAATAGGCTAAGGCTGTTCCTTTCTCTCGTGTGATACATTATATGGCTCTACTTGGGGGATCTAGCTAAGTTGTTCTTTCCAAAAGGAGATATATTCACCTCTATAATTAGGTGCATAAACACATTGAGAAGAACAATTTTGTGTTTATGGCAATCACAAGAAAAAGAAGAGGAGTAGAAAATGGAAATGCAAGTACCTCCTTTGGTACTTTGCTACAAAAACATTAGACCAAAAGGTGTGGACCTTGGAAGCAAAAAATGGAAATGCAAGTAAATCCTTTCATACTTCCGTGTGTACAAAAAAACTAGACCAAAAGGTGCGAACCTTGGAATGAAGTTTGCCAATTATTGATAGAAGTAATGAAGCATGCTATTGAGACCTTGATGATCCACAACCGATGCTAGTGGGATTGTCTTCTTGCCCTAATTGTCTATAAACTTGGTCCTAGAGTGGGAACCCTAATAACTTAGTGAACGTTGGAAATTCAATTGGAGATTATAAAGAACCCAGACATGCCTAGTTGAATGCGACATATCCCCATACTGTCATAAACCTTAGCTTGGGGAAAATCCCTTTGCTAATGATGAGATGAAAGCCCCATCTCCTTAAGGATATTCTTAGCTAAATATATCACTTTAGAATTTGAACGTATGGAGAATAAAGGGATGCCATGAGCGATTAATTAGGATGAATAAAGTAGAGCCCGGATCAAGGGAGTGCCACGAGCTATTAATTAGGATGGATGGTCTTTCCCCTAGGATCCAACATATGTGCTATGCTAGGGTTTTGATAGGGTCATGCTTCATTAGGAACAAAAGAGGGTCTTGCTCCATTAGGAGCCAAAAATATTATTGCTCCATTAGGAGCCAGTGAAGATCCTTCTGTTGTGGAAGATATTGGTGATCCTACTCTATTTGTTGGGCATCTCCAGATAGAGTAGGATCCATTGGGCATCAATGGTGAGAGGTTATGGAAGGACTAGATCCAATGGGGGGAGGTTATGTGGAAGGACTAGATCCAATGCACTTGTAGTCATGCCATCCCTGACAATACCCATCTATGTCTAGAAGGATGGATACCATCTTGAATATTAACCATATGAGGGTTCATGGTTCTTTTTCTTAGGTCAGTCTTTGGTAGAGTGCCCATAAAGTATACAAATACGTTACTAATTTCATCTCCCTACAAGTTCCTTCCTCTGTATGAATAGTGTGTTTGAATAGTGATGAGCCATCTAGACACTAGAGAGCATAATATGATCTTCCTTAATTTTTGGGATCAAGATGATGACCCTATCATGAGGCAACCCATTATGTATGAATAGTGTGTTTGAATAGTGATGAGCCATCTAGACACTAGAGAGCATAATATGATCTTCCTTAATTTTTGGGATCAAGATGATGACCCTATCATGAGGCAACCCATTATGTTTGAGACACTAGAGCATAATATGATCTTCCTTAATGTCACGGATTAAGATAATGACCCTATCACGAGGCACCCCATCTATGTTCATGACCTTGATTACTAAAGATGACATGTAATGGAGAAACCTCAATGAACACTGAAAAAGCTACTCCAAGGGTTGGAAAACTTGAGGTAGAGGAAGGAATCAAAGATACATTCTTCTAACAAGATCTTCTTAGAATAAAAACAAAGCAGACTAGCCCACTAACATAGCTGTTGCACTCTCAAAGACACCTTAGAAAGAATCCCTTACCCAAAAGCCATATGTTCGAAATGTGAGCAGAGAGGTTGGAAGGAAGATCCAATCTCTAGCTTGATTTCTTGCAAGATGAGATCCATGGATGTAGGCAATGGGAGTGAATCAATGTTTCTCTTGAGGTGGAGAAATTCATCTTCCAAGAACATAATGGTTCTCTTGGTTAGTGGGGAGGGTGGAAAAGTATTGGTTAACGTGGAGGCCATGCCGCCCAACCTAAATTTGAAGGCTAACTTGAACTTCAAGTAAAGTCTTTTCATGTGTTCAAGAAAGGGCAAGTAGGTGCGGAGGGATGATGAGGCATAAATGGAGGTAGGACATAGAAAGGGCATGGGGTTTGGCCCAATTTAGAAACATCTAGAAGCAATACCGTTCAAAAAAGTGTATATCCACTCTCCTCAAATTGGCGGACTTCCTCCAAAGGCATTTCACAAGGTTCATCTCAAGTGGTAATTGTTGAAGCTGCTTACATATGACAACATGATGTGGTGGTGGGTAGTGGAAGCTCATCTAGTAGGTGGAGGTCATGCACTCGAGGTAACTGAGGTTCTGGTGGTGGAAGGACTAAAGGTGGCAAGGGTACTTTGGGTACCCTGAGGATTCCTCATCGCTGGGCCACTTCATGCCCAGGTTGAGGTGCATTGTGCTGACAAAGCCAGCGGGATAGCCTCGGATTAGGCAGTAAGGCCTGCGGCGGCGGTAGAGGCCTGGCTTGAGCAGGAGCTCTTTGGTGGTGGTAGCAGTTTGATGTTTCGTGATCGTCCCATCTTTGGTAGTAAGCGCGGTAGAGATTTGGTCTAGGTCTCAAATGTGGACATTGCATACTAATGTGTTTTGCTCAACAAATTGGGCACCACACTAGTTCTCTCTTGGGATAAAGATGAGGTTGCCCAACTTGGTCACAACCTTGAACTATTCTCCATTGTTGTATGTCCACAGATGTTTGTGAAGGCAAAAAAAGCTAGACACGAGCTTGTGACAAATCCACGTTTTCCATTTAAGCAACCTTCAAATTTGTTTGCTTGTTTATGAAGCCCTCCCTTAATAGCAAGAAAGGGTGGGTGGAATAAAGAAGGCCGGCATAATCGATTGAGTAGTAGAGAAGGTGGGGCAATGAAAGGGTGGTATCGAGGGGCATGGGTTGGCAAGAAGGGTGGGGGGTTTAGAATAAAGATAGCAAGATGGGTTGGAAAGGCATGAAGAAGGGAAACAAGAATGCGAAGAGGGCGCTCATGAGGAAGGAGGTGGACAATGCAATGTGCGTAAGGAGCCATGTTTCTTACATATAGCATGTTCCTTTACATTTAAATTTTTGTTGGCTCAATAACCACCTTGCCTTCATGGGAGGACCGAGACTCTCACACACATTATTGCATACTCTGACACACATTATTGCATAGATTAACATGACCTTCCCATGAGTGCAGTTTATTGTGTTGGCTCTACTTTTCTAGAACTAGGCCAAGCCTTCCCAATTTTGTACAATTTAAGATTTTTCTTCTAAAATTTATGCCATTGCAATCAGTGCCACATGACCTGTGCAAGACCATGGAAATGCAAGACATTTTCTCTCATTAAATTTGTTTGTCATGCATGGCTTAGTTAACTAGGTGGCAGGGCTAAAATTTGAAACCTTCAATTTGAAAGCATAAACTAGGTTGACCTTCAAAATATATATGTTTACGTGTAAAATTCAAAGAGTTTTCAAAATAGTGGCCTTCTTTTGTAACCCTTTTTTCTAAGAGGCCTTCTCTAGATTGAAGGGCTTTGATGCCCTCTAAAGGCTTTAACTGCTAGTAGGCAGGCCATGGCAAAAGCAAATTCTGGCGTTCTACTTTTTATAATTATGTATCCAGCTAAATCTGTTTTGCATATCTATTCAGCTAAATCTGTTTTGCATTAAGGTACCTTCTCCAACTCCATTGCCTTCTCCTACTGCATCGGCTTCTCCTGTGGAGCCTCATGCAACCTTGCTAGTTTTTATACATGTCAACCTCCTCCCAGCTGGCTTGTCCTCCCTCCCTCCCCCTACTTCCTCCACATCCACCTGCTTCCTCAACCTGTGAATCAATACAACCTCCCGTTATCAGCTCGTTATTCTCCTCGTCACCAGCTCTTCATCTAGTTCAACAAGTGAAACAAGATCAACTCACAGTCCCCTCTCTATACGATACCTCATACCTCCCCACCATCTCCTCCTCCTCATACCTTCTTCACAAAAAAACTACCACCTCCTTCTCCTCATACCTCCCCTCCATCTCCTCCTATGGCTCATACATGTTTCTATTTTTACAAGAGAGTTCTCTGGGTACTGAGAGACTGAGAGAGCGAGAGAGAGAGAGAGAGAGAGAGAGAGAGAGAGAGAGAGAGCTCAGCCCTTCCAACACTCACGTGAGAGAGATTGCATTGTGCAAGCATGCAGTGAGAGAGATGGATAGACGGTGAATACGGATCATCTAGCTGGCCAAAAATTTCAAGCACAAAACAACTACGTTTTTCAACATTCCAAAAAAGGCAGATCTGCCTTCATTTTTTCTACATTCTAAAAAAGGCAAATTTTTGCCTTCATACTCTTTGAATTTCTGAAACCAAAAAGATTTTAGTGGCCTATTTTCGTATCCATTTGTGAACACCTCTAGGTTAGTTCGAATCAAAGCTATTAATTTTACTAGTAAGAAAATGAGTCACATATACATATGTGTATGCACAACTGTAGACACAATAACTAAATTTGGATACACATATACATGTGTATGCACACTGTAGACACAATAACTAAATTTGGATACACGACGGAGAACTAACAACTGTACACACACATGTGTATGCACATGAGAACTAACAACTGTAGACACAATAACTAAATTTGGATATACGACGGAGCAGGTGAGTCGGCGGGAAATGGCAGCAGTTGCTAGAGGCCTCGAGTATGCTTCAAGCCTTGCGTGGCCTTGCTTCTTTGTGAATGGGCACTCTCATATGCACTTGGGGGCTTTGCACACGTGGAGCGGAAGCCTGAGAATTGCACGTTCTAGAGTCTGGGCGGCATCATCATCATCAGGAGAGGCAGAGGACCTGAAGGAGGACGCTGCATCACTGCCTTTTCAGTTTGCCGAGACTGGCTCAGACAATGAGAGGTAGGTACTCTTTCAACATGCCTTAAGAGGTCGAGTCACTGTAATCACTTGTTCAAGAGTGAAACAAAAGGCTGTCTTGAAGTGAGGTCCTTCTCTCTCAAGTTTAATACATGCAGAAACTTGCCAGTTCCATTGATGCAACCTCCTTTTCTGTTCTACAAGCCATTAATGCCATGAAGTTGCACGGAAAAAATAATGTCTAAGAAGCATGGCTCATGACAAGAAGATGCAAGCTTCAAAGTAGGTATATCATTAATTTGAAGATCTACAAGCACTGAACCTTTAACGCTTTGGTGAAGTTTGTACCAAGCTAGCACCCAAGAAGGAGCTGGTTAAGCTCATCCAAGAACCCAACAAAGTTACTTTCCATTTGAACGAGCCCACCACCAGCTATTGGAAGCATCACCCTGAGCCCTTGTGCTCAATGGGAGCGTGTGTAATTGACATAAAAGCCAAGAATTAAGCCAATTTCAGCCCTGATATCTTGGTCAAGCTTCGCTTTGGTCAATGTGAATAGAGAGAACAGCTGAAGCAAAGAAGTTCTTGAGACAGTTGTCTTGAGTCTCTTTTTAACTTGATTTTCATGAGTGTAGCTCCATGTGCATGACTGAGAATCCAGAAAGTAGACTGTAGGGTACAAGCAAAAGAGTCGAAAAAAGAAATATATCATCGGAAAACTATATAAATACATGCTGCGGTGACTATTTGAAAGACAGAGAATCTCAAAGCTAAGAATTGGCTATTTATGATCGTTTTGGGCCAATTTTGATGTGCTTTAAGTAGTTTGTGTAGTTCAAGAGTTGACCAGCATCAGCATTGATGATTCCGGTCAGAGTTGGCCAACGTTTGACTTGGTTTGACCAACCAACCATGGAAGAGGGTTCTGACAATGTTTTACCAACGTTTGATCATCAGTAAAATTAAAGATCAATGAAGATGCTTCCTAGATGCCACATTTTTTATTTTCATAGCGCACTCAAACACCACGCAAGAGAAGTTCCACCATTTGATATCCAGGTTGTGATTCGATTTGTGAAAACTTCCTGACTGCGGGTGTTCAATAAATTTTAAACTATGAAACTCCCGGCAATTCTCCAAGCTTAATTTGGAGTCGTCATCTTAAAAGGACTGAGCTGAAAATGTGGCATAATTTGGATAGTAAACGGAGCTGACTATTCTCAGAAGCACCTTGTAAGTGCTCCCCACAAACAGGCATGTGGAGTGCAGATGCTCGAGGTGCACATGCATCTCTTCTCTGTCTGGGCAGTGGTGACAGTTTTGATTATGTGTGAGCCCAATCCTGTTGCGTTTTATGTTGGTAAGTGAACCTTTGTGCAAGGACAACCACATGAAGACTTTGCACTTGAGAGGACAATCAAGACTTCAAACCCTAACAGCTGCTTGATAGAAGAATTTCATGGAAGAGCGGGGCAGATTCTCTCTCGGGACTTTACTTTTGATAAGGATGGAGTAGTTATCTGAGAGGGAGGAAAACTTGTCTTTATCCTTTATTGCCAATAAGAGGGGTATTCTAAGGTTTTAGGGTTATGTCTATGCCAAGGGTCATGTGAATTGGCATTTCATGGTAGGGGGCCGATGTCTACACCAAGGGCGAGTGGGTTGGATATGAGAGATTGGGGACTTTGGTTTGCGCCCATATATTACGGTATTTTGGTTAGCCTGGGGATGTAATATCTGTGCCCGGAATGACCGCGACCTATAAGCTAAATGAAAGGGAGATTGTCCATGTCATATGTGGAAGCTCTGGGAGTCTTCTTTCGCCCCTAAGCATTGCATATGAACACCTGATGCGAGAACTCTCAGCATAGAGAGAGAGAGAGAGAGAGAGAGAGAGAGAGAGAGAGATGGCACTACATTCCATTATGCATACCTGGCTGCATACCACCAAACATATTGCCTTGCATCCGAGGTTGCATGCCTCCAAACATATTTCCTTGCATACCGGACTGCATACCACCATACATATTCCCCTGCATGCCAGGCTGAAAATTGGCTCCAAAAGGCCCATACATACCCATGCCTCCCTGAGGGTAACCCCCAGTCATGGATTGGAACACCGAACCTCCACCAAAATAACCTGGATGCATATTCTGCTGAGGAATAGGTGGCTGTCCATAGAAGGAACTCTGAGAGTTTGCACCATAAGCATGCTGCATGTTCGGAAACTGGCCAAAAGATGGTTCCTGTGGGATGGCACCACTATGACCCTGTGGAAAATTCTTTGAACGAACCTTCTTCTTCTTTTTCTCGGGCTCTGTGCGGGGCTCTATGCGAGATCTCATAAATTCAGCAAATCTCTCACTCTGTGTGAGCTGCATAAAAGTATCCATAACACTAGCCAAACGATCTTTGAACCGAGCATCATCATCCTCTTTACCATGCACATCTTCTGGTTGTGTTACATCCTCATAAGGCTCAACATCTGCAGCCTGTTCTCCTGCAAAAATATCCTCGGATACATCTCTCTCAGGAGAAGTCTCTTGCTCTTCTTCTTCGTGATACAAGTACTCATCCTCTGTATCAGACATGTTTGCTGAATTTTCAGCGATGGCTTTCTTCAAAGCAACCACGAGCTCACCCCCTTCAGAAAGTTGATGATTGGTCCCGGCAAACGGAACCTTGAAACTGGCCTCTGATAGAAAAACCAGAGTGCGGTAGACTAGCAGTCACCCGTCCACTTGTAGTCTAGATGTGAAAACAAAACAGATTGGAGCTAGAGTGCCCAAATCTGAAAACAAGCCGACACCTATTGGCCCCAAAGCTTGGCGCCCCTTGCGGTATTTCTTTATTCAATTATAATAATATGAATGGCTGAGTACAACAAAAATCAGCCAAGAGTTTACACCTGTATGTCCAATCTGACGGCCCACAAAACCTTCTTAGCACAGAGGATCTATGCACACAGATCTGTGTTCCACAATAACACACTGTGGCTCCCTCTGATCAGCCAAGACCACTAAGCAGGGCAGCCATGAGCATACATCTGGCATAACTCAAGTGCATAATACAACATCTCAGCTCATACATACATATGCTGTCCAAACTCTGTCTCAACCCTTGTCAATCTGCCATACCCCTCCTCTCACAAGGGGCCAGATAACTCATATCTGCAACAGACATCAAGCAGTAGAAAGAGAGATAGATGAACAGAAACGGAGCTTACCAAATTCAGCTCGTGAAACAGCACTGGAGGAAGCAACGGTACCAAACTGTACTTGCAGGCACTTGTATCCACAACCTTGCTTCACATATGTGCACGTACTTGCCTGTACCTTCCTCCTTGTGTTCACCTCTATGCTGTCTTTGAAAGTACAGATCTGAAAAACAGCCCCGTACCCGTCTGTACTACCTCGGGATACGTGCCAGGAGTTGTACTTGCACACGCAGCCTGCTGTCCACACTTATACTCGCCGGAACCTGCGTATTCAGTTCTGTCCAAACCAGCACCTGTCTGCACCGCCTGCAGCAACTGTACTTGCTGTACCTGACTGTCCGTACACTGTACGGCAGTCGTACAGTACTGTACTTGCTGTATACTTCTCTGCATAGCCTGTACAGAGTCTGTGTGCAGGCAGTCCAGCAGAGATCATCAAATGAGAAAGAAGAGGTGAAGCCACCACTTGAACCTATTGGGAACCATTCACTACATCCCACCATGTACCATCAATCCTGGTATTACCATGCACAAGAGCAACCTCCTCTATTACGGCCTTAGCCATTACCACCCATGGCTCTTGAGATACACACATATCTTAAAATAAAGGCCATCTCCTATAGCGACCATATATAATATGACATTTAATAGGTTGCCCCTCCACTCCTCTTTGGAGAAGTGACATGTTCCCAAGAAATCCATATCTTCCCTGGCTTATTTCTTGCTCTTTTCTGTAGCATAAATCTAATTGGCTATTGTATCTAATGCAAAGCTTTGCCCGTTCATGGCAATAAAGGCAAGAGAAAAGATATCATGCTAATCATAATGGATTGCGTCACTTTGAGCCGAATATGCATAGGCTAACCCTGAGCGCTTGCAGCAGACTTCAGCAACCGCCTGTACTTGCAGTCGTACAGTGCTGTACGGACTGCTTACGTGGGAAGTACGACTGAATATGCAGAAGAAAACAGCAGCAGCTCACAGATACAGCAGCCGCCTCCTTCCTCTGTGCTTTTCCACGCATGTGTGCTCACTTTTGCTCCACGACTCCCAAAAGGGAAGAGAGAGAGAGAGGAGAGAGAAACACTTACTCCAAAAGTGGAGTGACCCTCCTCCCCATAATAATCCCTAGGGCCCCAAACTTTAAAAGTCCCTAGGGGCCACTAAGGCCTAGGGGCAAACTTTAATAAACATTAAAGTTTAATGTTCTAGTTCCCCCCCTTCACACCTAGGGATGTCCACACATCTTAAACTCTGTCCGGGCACCCTCCATGTGAATCATTCAATATTCTGACTCTGCAACCACCATGCCCACACTTGTACTGTTCCATTTTCACAGGGCCATGACAAGAGCTGTCCTTGCAAGGTAACTGCCCTCATTGACGAATCTCGACCAAAGAGATCCTCCAATTTAGACCATACGTGATGAGCATTGGTGAGAGGTTGCACGGCCGGTGAGACCTCCTTTGTGATGGTCCACACAAGCACAGAATGCGCCTCCGAGTCTCGATTCTCCCAATCTTGTAATTCCACAACGAATTCATCCTCTTGATCCTGCGTCCACCTCCTAGAGTTTTGAGGATGCTCGGGCTTCCTTTCAGTGCCCTTAACAATATCCCACAAACCCTTGTGGATGAACCAGATCCGCATTTGAAGCTTCCAATGGGCATAGTTGTTACGAGGCGCGCCTTTAACGGTTAGAGGCATTCGAGCGTACGACTGCCTAATCGAGGCGTCCACATATTTTTTTGTGTGTGTGCTGGTTTGAGTCTTTAGACGGGGGCTTTAAGGGCCCAAGGCAGCCCCTCTCACACACACTGTCTCTCTCCCTCATTCTCTCCCTCCTCCCTTAAGCCTTTCTCAAGACCCAAAGTTCAAAGTTCAAACTTCAAACTCACTAGGATGATGATGTTTTTTATATCCACTTTTGGAGCTCTCTCTATACTCTACCGGTTCATTGTAGTTCATTTCATTTTACTTTGTACCCTTGAATCTTGATGATGTATCCAGATGATGATGATGGACTATTTTTGTCTCATAGGTCATTTTGGCCTTTTGCAGACGTTTAATACAGCTTTCTTTCTTTCACACACACACTCTCTCTCCCTCTCATACATACCCTCTCTCTCCCTCCCTCAAGGCTCATACATACACACTCTAGTCTCTCACTCTCTCCCTCTCAACTTTCACTACATATATTATATCTATCTATCACTATAACATCTCTAAAAAATACGAGTCTTTCGAGGCGCGTACCATACCCGCCTCATACCAAATGCCTCTGACGTCTCTAACAACCTTGGTTGGGTCCTTTCAATTTGTCATCCTTGTTCGTACAGGGGGGAGCCATATCCACAGCAACAAGAAACACAGATCTCAGCTCTCAAAGACTTCTCTCAAGTGCTTTCCAACGAAGCGAGGCTCCAGAACCAATCCGCCCCCTCTCAAACCTGAGAGAGGAGGAGGCTGGACAGCAGCAAAACAGTTCAAGAAACCACTGGGAACCTGCTACCGGAAGTGCAGGGACTCATGGAGGAAGAAGGAGATGTATAGCCACTTGTTTGGTAACACGACATGCAAAAAATTCACCAACAACTGATGCTGGAGCAGAAAACATAGCTAAAACTCCAACGCTTGCCTCCGTAGAAGAAAACGCAGCCAAGAACTTGGCCGGCTTGCCTCTATAGGAGAAAACGCAGCCAAGAAACTGGCCGGCAGCAAGAAGAGGGCTCGATGGACCAGAAAACGCAGCAGATTAGGGAAACGCAGCCACTGTTTGGTACTGATCTGCAGCCAGGAGGAGCTAGGGCAGAAAACGCAAGGCACTGATGAGATGGCGGGCAGATTTGCAGAAGATGGAGCAGCCTGAACCTAAGCGAGTGATACCATGTTGGAGAATGCACAGGCGGAAGCATAAACAAGACGAGAGAGAGTAGAGAGAGTTTGTGGACAAGATCACCTTTTATATTAGCTTGAAGCCTTACAATGGCAATTGGCCAGCAAGAGAATGTTGAACTTGTGCAAGGGAATGGATGGAATAGTGAATAATGAGGGAACTCCTTATATAGTGCATTGGGAACTAGTCGGCTGCTCCTAGAGCTGGGAGACTGCTCCACGACCACATAAATGGAGGAAAAATATATAGAATACCAAATAAATGGTACAACCCCAAAACACTGAGATGCATAAATTCTAACAATTTCTTTGCGTGTAGTACAGCCCGACAAGCGGCTTCGACGGTTCCTCGTCTTCCCCAGCTTTCCTCCCTTCTTGTTGGTTGTTTCCCGGAGTTTTTTGTGGACTGTTTTGCTGCTGTCCTGCCCCTTCTTTCCTCAGTTTTCTGAGGGGGCTGATTGGTCCTTGTGCCCTTTTCCGTTGGATGTAGTGTTGAGATTCGAGGTCTTCAGGTGGTTTTCTTGAAACGGTGGTGTTTCTTTTGCTGTGGATTAGGCCCCCCCGTATATGACGGAGGAGGACAAGCTTGATGGGACAAATATGGTTGCGAGAGCTTTGCGATGCCAGGTCACTACCAATCTTTTGGAGTTGATGACCTAAGCTCCCTCCTATTGGAAGAGGAATCAATCCTCATGACATAGGGTAAATTAAAGGTTTTGTCTCTTGATCCGGATCATGTCTTAGCATCAGAGCATCAGTGCAGAAGAAGATCCGAAGTCGTTGCTACTCGTGTGGGAAGAAAGGACATTTGTCTAAGGACTGCTTGTCCAAGAAGAAGGACAAGGGCAAGGGCAAGTCTTCATCCTAGAAGAAGGGCAAACAAACGCAGGACACAGGACAATGATTTAGATGCTTCTAGTGACTCATCTAGGACTCCTAGGGTGCTTCCAGCCGGGAGGACCAAGATGGTGTTCTTCTCTAGTTATATAAATAGTTTCCCTCCATGTGCTTCCAGCCAGAGGAGGCTTTTGGGTGGGAGAGGGGGCTGTCAGTAGCTCCGTGCATGGGACACATGTGTTGGAGTTCCAAGCATAATATACATACATACATACATACATACATACATACACACACACACATACATATATATATATATATATATATATATATATATATATATAAAAACAAAAATCTTGCAGGCAAGGATCAATTTTTGATAGTTAGGGATCGGTTGTGTTCCAGGTTCATTGCTTGGTGTAGCAGAAGCTATGGACTGGATGTGTTCCAAGTTCATCGATTCAAGGTTTTTTGGGACGTGATGTGTTCACAGTCCACTGTTGGGGTGAATGGAGTTTAATACAGCTTTTCCCTCCCATCTGGTACTTTGGGCCATTAAACCTTTTCCAAGGAGCTGTCAATGACATTGCAACCTTGAAAGATCGGGTGTGGGAATTGTGAACCAAGCAGATTTCTTTGCTATTTAGGGTGGCATTGTGTTTTGAAGAGACAGGTTTCATAGGTGCATCTTCTGCGGTGTGTTCAATATCCAGCCAGTACTGGGGTGTCCATGGTTGCATCTTCTTCATCAGTTTTCTTCTTCTGACATTTGCACACACTGAGTTGTAGAGGGGGGTGGGGGGTGTTAAAATATGTGCATCTCATGTGTGGGAATAGGTGCTTGTATTGAGGCATGGGTATTTTTCCCTTTGTTGTGGGCTGATTTATGATTGTCGGCCAGGTCCATGGAGCGAGTTGGCCAACTCTCCTTTGCCTATATAAAGGTCTCTTTCCCACTGTTGTAATCACTCATTCCCAGCGCATGTTGTCTAAGGCCCATCTGCTGGCTATACTACCCCTAGTAACCTCTTTGCTATGATAATAGAACTTGATCATTGCCTACTTCCTCTCTCTTTGACTCTCTTTCCTTTGTGTGAGACCCCTCTGTCCCCTCCGCGCATCGGATTCCCAGTTGCTAGCAGCGGAAGTAGCTTCCTCTTGCGCGGGGTAGGGTTCCCCACTCGGGGCCTCGCACTCGAATGTCCGGACACGAGACTAATCTGGTGGTCATTCCGAAACCGAAATCGGGAAAATTTTCCTTGCCCGGAAAATGGGGACGATTCCACCTTTTTGATTTTCTTAACGAATTTTCTAACGGGTTCAAGAGATTAAACTATCCTTCACCTGATTAAACCAGATAGAAGGAAAACTATCACTGACTTAATTTGAAGAAATCAACGCTTTTTTCTAACCGAAATCAGGCACAGCCGTTGATCTAATCATCTGAGGAAATCAACGCTTTTTTCCTAACTGAAATCAGGCACAGCCGTTGATCTACTCATTTGAGAAATTCTTCAGGGTTTTATTCAACTACTCGAATTCTAAGCGTATTTCTATTATTTCAATTTAATTATTAAAACTCCACTGATTTCAGCCTAACTCCATCCGGCCCATGGGTTAGCCACCACCCAACCACTGGAATCGGTAGAACCAGACAATTACTCACCCACCCATAATTGAATGCCTTTCTTAACTTTTGCTTTTCGAATACAGATACGCACACACTCCTCTTTAAAACTTTAACATATAAAATAATCCATTGACAAACAGTTATTGGTTACAGATATCATAACTCAAAATTTCCATCCAGTCCCTTGTTTTTCAAAAAACAGTATCACTCTGGACTCTCCGTTGAGACCCACTGGTTAGCAACAAGATCCAGTAACAGATTATAATAATCATTTCGTCCATCATACATATCTTCCACGACATACGCATGGGTGTCCTAGGCATCGCGAGCCTGTGCATCGCCTGGTGAGAACCCTCTAGGATCCTCCTTAGGTGTCTTGGTACTTCACTAAGGGACCGCTTTGTCGGCCCTCGCCCATTGTACCGGAAGCACACCATTTTTCAACCATACCGAGGCTGGTTAAGACCTGGGCAGGCTTTGCCGCGTGAGCCGTCCCCTTGTCAGCTGTTGCAACCGAACTTCTCTTAGAAAAACATATACCAAATGCTCCCTCCAGCATTCTGGTGTAAGACAGTCCTTTAAGAAAACAGGGTTTCTATGCAAGTTTTCAGTTTGATTTTCTTTTGAATACAATGAGTATTTCTTGAATCAGTATTTCCAAAACTTCTTGATCGGAATTCTGAATTTCATACCAGAATTTCTCGAATTCTATAACCTTGATCCATAGATCAATTCGAAGGGTCTCAAACTTAGTTTTAGATTTGGCGGGAGTTTTGAGTGTATTTTTCTAAACTGGTCATACCTTCTTTCCTCGAAACTGACAAAAGAGTTTGGTCTTGGTCATAGTCTGATTCAAGGTTCGAGTCTGATAAGATTTTTCCTGAACTATCTTTCTTGAAAAGGTTTGATAATTCAGTTATTATTTTACTGAATTTCTTTCTTTGAATATTCACTTAACTGATTTGTAAATTAGTTACGAATTCCAATGAGGAATAAAATAATCATTTATTTGAATATTTTGATCTTGATAGATTTCTTGAATTTTCTTTTTACAATCCGTGTGAATATAAAACGATAGAATTTTTTCTCTTAGAGTATTTAATTATTCATTTATCAAATACTCATAGGATTTAAACATAGAATTTAAGAGAATTCTAATTTTGATATAAAAATTCTTTATGCATATATTTATGCATAAAAATCGACTTCAATGGGAATAACACTTTTATAAAAAAAATCCTTTTATGCATCTATTTATGCATAAAAATGCATAGAAATTAAATTTAATAAGAATATCACTTTTATAATAAAAAATCCTTTCTATGCATAAAAATGCATAGAAATTAAATTTAATAAGAATAACACTTTTATAAAAAAAAATTTCTATTATGCATCTTTCTATGTATAGAAATTAAATTTAATAAGAATAACACTTTTATAATAAAAATTTTTTCATTATGCATCTTTCTATGCATAGAAATTAAATTTAATGAGAATAACACTTTTATAATAAAAAATTTTCATTATGCATCTTTCTATGCATAGAAATTAAATTTAATAAGAATAACACTTTTATAATAATTTTTTTTTCATTATGCATCTTTCTATGCATAGAAATTAATTTTAATAATTAATATCAGTGATATCCATGCATATTCATAGGTGAATATGTACATGGAGTAATTAGAATATTTCTTTTAGATGCAGAAATCAGGATAGGAGTAGAGTAACAGTGCATAAACACCATTAAGCTTTTATAAAGGGGGAGGCTTCTATTTATAGGAAAAAGTGAGCCTCTAACCAAGCAAACTGATTTTAGAATTTTTTAGATCAGTTTGGTCAATTTTTGATCATTTTTGGGTCAGTTCAGCTTACTTTTTGGCTCTAGTTTTGAAATAGGAGAGAGGAGAGATGAAATATCTCATTTTATTGATTTAAAATTGGGGATAATGATGAGAAAAAAGGCGTCTCCTTCATGAGGAGAGATCTCTATTCTGAGGTGTCAAAATTTAGTTTTTTAATTGTTTTCTTTGGTCCTTAGTCCACTCTTCATCTTATGTGAGCATCTACTTATTTTAGGGGGGTTTTTCTTTTATTCTTCAATTTATCTCCTCTCTACATTTGGATTAATCTTATTGGTCCATAAGAACCTTAATCCAAAAAATCTAAAATTTTCAAAAAATCTGGACTCTTAGACTAAGGTCTTTTGTGCACATTATAATTTATTTCTAATGCATCTTAGGATTTTCTTTTTAAACGTCTGTTTCGGGGGAATTTATTTTAATAAGAAGGGATATTTTTCCATCCAAAGATATCTAAAAACTGAATTACCTCTCTCTAGAACATTTTCTCTCTAGGTCAAAACAGGTAGAAACAAGATCTTTTATTATTCTGAAAAGGGAATTGATTACAGGAGAAGAAATTGAATGTCTTGAGGGCTGGGGAGGAATCTTACACTTTTGTCTCTTGTGATCGCTTTCACTTGTGCACACTTTCACACTCTCAATTGTACGCATGAATCTATATTTTGACCTTGCTTGTGGGCTGTAGACAGGTGGTAGGTGTGACTCTAAACTCTTTGTTTCATCAGTTAGCCGTGTGTCATTGTCCCATGGTTTGTGTGTTGAGAAAGATAAAGCATTTCGCCTATAAAAGCATTGTATCTTGTGAACTTCAAATCAATGAATATAAGCATCACATTGTATGTGCAAATACAGTCTCTTGAGCTTGTTTCTCTTATCTCTCTAACCTTCTCTTATTACTACACACAACATCATGTTTTAGTTTGAACCTCCATAGCTTAGGCTTTGTATCTTCTAACCCTAAAGAAATCCACAAAGTCCTTTCCAAAATCTGCCCTAAACACAGCTGAAAACCAAGGTTAGTCCTAAACCAAATCATGAGGTAGCAGGCTAGCTCACCTCCCAACTGCACGACCAACATCCACAGACCTCCCTCGTGCCAAGGCTAGGGCTTCCTATACAGTCCCATAGGCCCGTGTCTAATTGCAGCGTCCGATACCACGGAAACCTGTAGGCTTTTGACATGCCAACCAACGTACACTCTTGGTCCAAGCTAGTGCATCCGCATAACTATGTTTCACAATAACCCAAGCTCTCGCTTATATAGTGATAACTACGCCATAAATAGCTAATTTGCTATAAAAGGCAATTAAGCTTGTTTTATCAATCCAGGAACCCTTGCTACGAAGTATCTGCTTGCTAATCTCTTATCCTGGGGTCCCCTAACCCCATTGGATTAGATCCCTAATCCATAGATTAGTGTCGAGGTACATAACATTCTTCCCCTCTTCAAACATTTACTCTTAAATGAAATTAGGGAAATGCTTACTCAAACTAGTAGCTAGCTCCCAAGTTGAGTCCTCCTCCGCGCTATCTTTCCACTTAATCTTATATTCGGGGATCAACTCATTCATAAGTTGTCTTTCCTTGAAATCTATCATCCTCTCGGGTTCATGTGGGACATAGGGCAAGTCCTTGACCTCAACAAGTTCTTGAGGGGTAACAAGGTTATCCTAAGCTCCCAACATCTCTTTCAATCGACTGATATGAAAGACTGGATGAACTTTCACATTCGGAGGCAACTCTAGTCTATAAGCAACCTCACCAATCTTTTTCAAGATCTTGTAAGATCCACAGTACCTAGGGAGTAACTTCCCAACCTTCCCAGTATGTAACGTCTTTGAACTCTTGGGTACTCTCAAATAAACTAGCATTCCCTCGGTGAACTCCCTCGGTGCATATCAAGAGAAAACCGTGCATGATCTCCTGCACTTCTGGTAGCCTCTCATACATTGACTAGCATTTCTTGCATATTTGCAAAGAAATCTCTAGCCGCATCACTCTGAATACCCTTAAGTCCTTGTTACTGGAGATCTAGGTTGAGCATAAATAGACTGCAGTAGTCGCATGTTTAGCACTGTTATAGGCAAACACGACCATTGGTATGTACTTCTCCCAATTTGATGGTCTCTTGGAGACGTATGCACAAAGCATATCCTCCAAAATCTGATTCACCCTCTCTGTTTTTTGCGAGGATGATAAGAGGAACTCATCTTCAATGTAGTTTCCAATCTCTGGAGAACTAGTTGTCAGAAATGTCGAAAAAAATTCGAGTCCTTATCACTGACTATATCAAAAGCAGTCCATACAACCTAAAGCTCGACAAATTGTTGCCTAAATTCAGTTGCTTTCACTTTTATAGGTAAAAATCGTGCCATCTTCGTCAATCTGTCTACCACCACGCAGATAGCATCATGATCTCTGCTGGTCCGTGGCAACCCTACACAATGAAGCCCATGGAAATGTTAGACATCATCATCCCCTTGCTGCTAGCTCCTCTTTGGTTTCCTATTTGAGCCCCTAGGGCTGACCATGTTAGCTTGAGGGGCTGGTCACCCCTCACATCTTTTCCCACCTTTTTTCCCATTTTATGGAGTCATAAGCATTTAGGTCCAGTCGTGTAGTGTTGGTCAGCTGCCCCTGTTTGGGCATATATATAGCTGGGCCTTCCCCCCCCTAACACACACTTTGTGCTCGCCTTGCATGCCTTAGTGCCTCTGCGTTTTTGGCTTGCTGCAGTCCCTCACATACGAGGTGATCTTCCCCCTCCTGCTCGGGACTTGTACTAGCATGTTCATCTTGTTTGGTTGATATTGAGAGCAGGTATCCACATGCGTTTTCTCCATCTCTCTCTCTCTCTCTCTCTCTCTCTCTCTCTCTCTCTCTCCCTCTCCTGTGTTTCCACTTTCCTATCTTCCGTTGTGCATTCCTTTAGGAAATACTCTCCCATTCACCACCCAACCATAGGTTCACGCCCGCAAACCTCCCCCGAGTAGGGGCTAAGGTTCCACTCCCACGAGTCCATGCCAGTCAGCCCTGGCGTCTCATACCACCAATACCTGCCCACAAGGCCCCTCGACAAGACTAGCCGTGATCCGCCACGTCCATAGCAAGAGGTAAGCCTCCTAGTCTAGGTCCACACAACAATGAATCAGTAATAACTCAAGCCTCACGAGTCACAGTTGGTCCAGGTCCCTCTTGATACCAATTGTGAGGGACTCCTCCCAAGGATCACCTAATATGCAGGCATAAACAAGATTAGATAAACCAAATAAAAAGTTACATTTGCCGCATCCTTGATTAAGGATATTGCCTTATTTTGGTGGCAACGGTGATGACATGTTGGAAAAACGGTTACGACGTGGGAGAAATTTGAGCGTGTGATCCATAAGCAGTTTATACTTGCCAATGCGGACTTTCAAGCACGAACTCGTTTATGCCACCTAGACCAAACTAGTTCTTTGGCCTCTTATATCTCGCAGTTCACTAATTTGATATTGTAGATTGATTCTTAATTTCTTTGTCTCCAATGGACGAGCTTCATGCCTTCATTGAAGGTTTAAATCCCACCTTGAACCGATGTGCAAAAGTACAACCCTGTCGATCTTGCTACTGCCATTCATTATGCCGAGCATGTAGCGGACCTAAATCCAAATTCTCAAACATCGGCCTCTCAAGGTTATTATGGCAATGGTTCACGTATGGCTTGTGAAGGTTATCAACAATCCTCATCTGATAACTTTCAATTCCGACCCAACTTCCCTTGGCAACATTCGCAGCAACCTCGTTGACAAGAAGTGTCATCTTTTAATCATTCTCAGCATCAGCAGTTCCTTCAACCACGTGCATCTGATCGTGGACGGGACTTTGGACGTGACCAATCTCGCACTCCTCGTCCTACAACAGCTTCGGCTTCTCGCGAACAACAAAAGACAGGATTGTACACAATTTGTAATGGCAACCATAGATGGTTTGAATGCCCTAAATGACCCAATGCTCCTCAAAACTGCAATGTGGAATCTTCAACTTCAGAACATTGTTCTGATAATTCAAAAGGAAAACATGCAGTAGCTCATGCACTTCATGTTAGTCCTATCCTTGACACATATATGACAAACTTTATTAAGTCAGTTGATTGAGTACAACAGCGAGGATTCTTCTTGCGTGACTTCAGAAGAACAACAAGATGATATTGAAAAGTTCTTGGATTCTTTATCTCAAGATGATGAGTCACCATCGATGGACTTCTTTGAAGACATAGAGATTACGAAATCGGATATAACACTTGTTTTAACCTTACCCACATGGGATGACACAGTTGATATCAAGCAAGAGGATAAAGTTTTCAACACTTGTAGAGAATTTCAAGCATTCTTGTAACAACTTGGATGAGTACTTTTCTACTATGAAGCGGAACACTTGAACAGATATTGTTCCGGTATCATCAAGAGGATTCATGGTTGAACCTTCAGATTCTTCTAAATCGCAACATAGTCAAGTCAACTTCAAGCCTAACATTTGGAAGCAGACAAAGAAGAAGACACTAAAGAATGATGCTACAACTTGGGATTTAGCATTTAAAGCACGACAGCAAGACAATAGAGAAAACTTTTTCAATATTTCTCTATGCACGCTTCACCGCAAGCATAAATGGCCTAATGATGAAGATCTTCAGCAGAAGTCTCTTATTTAGCTAGAGTCTAGGTGTGACCCTTCAATCACTGGTGTCCCTTCAATGATTAAGAGTAATTAAGGGTAATTAAGAGAGATTAAGTCACAATCGTGACATTTTCTCCCTCTTAAAATATGTCACACGGGTCATCACGAAAGGACATGTCTATTCAAAGGGACACATCTATTGATCAAAGGACACATCTCTATGTCTAAAGGACATAACTATTCATTCAAGAGTCACACCCTTTCATCAGGGATGTGCCCTTCATTTGTACCTCTTTAGGCCGTATTTAACAAGGCCTTGTGTCTCAATGTAAAAAAAACACCCAACTTTCTGCTCTTTGCTTCAGGTTTACTCAAGTATTTAAATATTAAGATATTATAATCATGTTTAATTAAGCTAAAAGCTTAACACGCACACTCACCAAACAATTGTGGGTTCGTGCACGCAAACCTCCCCTGAGCTTGCGGCTAAGGTTCCACTCCCACAAGTCCATGCCAATCAACCCTGGCATCCCACACCACCAGTGCCTACCCACAGGGGCCCTCGACAAGACTACCCATGATCCGCCACGTCCACGGAAGGAGTTAAATCTCTTGGTCTAGGTCTAGACCACAATGAATCAATAATAACCCAAGACTCACTTATGTAGTGCGTATTGTTGCTATAAATAACAGTCCAGTCATAAATAGCCAATAATTTTGGATTTATTAAACCTAAACCTTCGCCACCTGAATACGCTTGGTTTTCCTAATCATAGGGCTCCCCTAACCCTGCTAGATTAGTTCCTAACCCCAAGGGTTAGCGTTGGGTACGTAACACACCCCACATGCAAAACCTCTTTGGACATGAACAAATCTCTCTCGTTCTTT
Organism: Cibotium barometz; assembly: GCF_041138505.1. Classification (NCBI taxonomy): domain Eukaryota; kingdom Viridiplantae; phylum Streptophyta; class Polypodiopsida; order Cyatheales; family Cibotiaceae; genus Cibotium; species Cibotium barometz. The sequence goes on along the minus strand of NC_141093.1, from coordinate 45,795,413 downwards.
AACATGGGTGCTTGCAGAAGCGTGTTTATGAATTGATTGATTGTGATTAGCGCCTAATCAAAGATTTAAACACTATTGTGCAAGAGGCCCTAGCCTTGGGGGAGGTCAGTGGATGCCGATTGGGTTTGGGAGGTGAGCTAGCCTACTGCCTCATGATTTGGTTTAGGACTAACCTTGATTTTCAGCTATGTCTAGGATATATTTTGGGAACGACTTTGTAGTTGAAGAGGGGAAGAATGTTATGTACCTAGACCTTAATCTACAAATTAGGGATCTAATCCAATGAGGTTAGGGGCCCCGAGATTAGGATTAGCAGGCAGATACTTGGCTAGGTTTCCTAGATTGATAAAACAAGCTTAATTGCCTTTTATAGCAAGCTAGCTATTTATGGCCTAGTTATCACTATATAATAAGTGAGAGCTTGGGTTATTGTGAGACATAGTTGTGTGGATGCACCATTGAAAATTTGGCTTGGACCAGGAGTGCACACATGCTCATGCCATGCACATGGTGAGTCGAAGGCCTACGGCACAGGCTTCAGTGGTATGGGATGCCGGAGTTAGAGATGGGCCTAGGGGATTGTGCAGGAAACCCTAGCCTTGGCTCGGGGGAGGTCGGTGGATGTGCCAGTCGTAGTTGGGAGGTGAGTTAGCTTGCTACCTCACGATTAAGTTTAGGACTAAACATTGGTTTTCGGTTGTGTTTAGGGAAGATTTTGGGAAGAACTTTACAGTTGGTATCAGGGCAACTCCTGCAGAGGCCTGAAGCGGCTGAGGGCTGATGGCAAAAGAGGCGAGTTAGCCAAGCCATAGGGCACCCAGCCCTAGGCGGCTGTTCTGTACAGCAACTGGGCTAGGAGGCCAGGCCAGCCAGCCAGCCTTGGGCAGCCAACCAGCAGGGCGCACAGTTGCAGCCGCCTAGTAAGGTACCAAGGATGGCTGCACAGAAGGTGGGCAGTAGGCTGATGCACAGAGAGAACAGGCCGGCTGGTTGTATCCGCAGGAGGAGAGCAAGGAAAGCATGCGCACCCTGGCTGTTTGCACCAGCAGAAAAGCATGTGCAGCCAAAAAAAATAAAATCAGGCTGTTGATTTTCAGAAAAAAAACAGCATCATTTTTTTTTGGGAAAAGCAAAGAATAGTCTTTACTAAGATAGTTGATGGTTTTTATTCGAAAGAGGGGGGAAAGCTTTAAGTCAACTTTAAAGCATGTGTAAAAAAAAAACCTGAAAAGCACATTAGTTTTTAGGAAAAAACCCAAAAGCAAGTAAACTACTAGACCTTTTTAGTATAAAAGGGGAGGCTTGCTTGTGAGTTCTTTGCATCCAAAGTCTATCTCCTTGGTTAAGAGGGATGAAAGTACGCAGCCAGCTTCCAAGAGCAGGATTGGTAGTTCATCTCAACATGCGAGTTTTCTTTGTGCAACAATAAATTACGTTGGGATTGTCATGGCTGATGAAGTATAGAACGATTGTGTGATGGACGAGAATGTTCAACTCGACGACGACCATCAGGATGTCGATGTGACGATCGATGATCTGGTCACTAAAGTTGACTTTGACACAATGATGACCTTAGATCACGAACCTTACCAACACCATTGTTGTTATGCAAGCAATATTGGCAGGTTTGGTGATGATGGGCGGAGTAGGGGCACCTTTAGTTTCACCCTCTTTTACTCCAGAGCACTATACGGGGGAGTAGAAAAAGAAGACTCAGGAGACAGTTGACTCCTTGCTTCACAAATGGGGTACACACTCTGAGTTTCATTCTTTTCCCGAGTGAGGATAAGAAGATACAGATGGTACATGGACTCTTGATAGAAAAATCCCTTACTTTGGTGAAAGGTTACGAGTAAATGCCACGACGTGCGTAGATTTTGAGAGAGTTTTCCATGAAGAGTTCTTGCGGGCCGAGGACGAGTATGACATTGTGTCCAAGCTTAAAAATTGGGGGGCCTCCTTCCTCACATGCTTGCAAAGTTTCATCACTAATGGTGGACGATGTTTGGGTATGATGGCATGGGGAAGAGCGGGACGTTTCAAGGCCTCTCGAGCACTAGGAGACTTGAAAAATACACATTGGATGCTATTTGACCAATCAAATATCATCCCACTAATTGGTGATGAAACTTTGCAAGCATATGTGGGGGAACTTGCAAAGTTTCATCACCATCGGAGGATGTTTGGGTATGATGGCATGGGGAAGAGTGGGATTTTTGGCTGGTCAAGTTGCACTTTCTACAGGCCGACAGCATTATGAGGCAGCCGACCAGCACTCTGGAGCATATAAAAGGCATGCCATGTTCAGCCCATAATTCAGCAGGTAAAGATCAGAGATTATCAAGCAAAGTCAAGCATGTATGCCTTGGCTCCTGCCTTTGCATACCTACAGCCACTCTTGTGCTTTCAGCCCAAGGCAAAGAAGCTCAGTCTCTTCAGGAGTATTCAGCACACCAACCCTCAGTCTTGGGCTGGTGTATTCTCTCGAAGATAGCCTCACAGTTGCCTACAGCTTATGCATAGTTCTACCCTGCGTTTGGTCGCTTTGTCCTTGCGTTTGGCGGTTAGTTAGTCAGTTTGTCCGCTCCGTCTTGTGGAGCTTGTATACAATTCTCCAGAAGAAGAAATAAAGCAAATACTTTTGTTTGCAAGGCAGGGGGGCTTTCAGTGGGCAATTCAGGAACCCATCTGGTGTCCTCTCTACTACATCTCTTTCAGATTCATGTATGCTGTTTTAAAGGATTGCTAAAGACTCACTTAACTCAGGTTTAAAGAAAGGCTTCGTTGTTTCACATGGTCCTAGCTCGGGGCATGCTACAAGGAATAAGAAGGGGATAGTTGTGAAGGAAAAGGGCTTGTATAGAGAGATAGCGTGTATGTTTTGATTTGTGTGGTTTTTTGCTGAATGGAAGGTTAGAGTTTGTGTTATTGCTCAGCTGATGGGCTGATTTCTGCTCTCTCCTTCACCTTTGCTCTAACCCGTTACTCAAAGTGTGCAGTACTAATCTTAATTTTTCTTTGACGGCATCTCTTTCTCTTTGTGAGATGTGACTTGTGTAGCATGGCCACCCCTCTTGACCCCTCTTGAAATACATCTCTCATAGGATCATATCTACAAAAGAGAGGAGCCTGCAAAAGGGGCAGGGGCTGGGAATATTGACCACAGCATTGTGGCAGCATAAATACAGGGCGTTAGAAAGCAGTGTGTGCTGGGTGGGATGCAACACAACAGACTTGTGGCACAAAGAGGGGGCAAAGCAGAAGTGGCTGTGGTGTAGTAGTTGTGAAGAAAGGGTGTGCAAAGATGGGCAGGTGGATGGTACATTAAGGTCAGTGAAGGAGAACCAGAAGAGATGAGATCAAGCAGCTCGATGATGTGGTGTCTGAGATTTGGTGGCTATCTATCAACAAGGAAAGGTGTGAATGCAGATTGTGCAAAAAATAAGCCCCAGTTTGGACATCCAATCACAAGAGTATAAATAAGTTGTAAGGAGCAATCGTCAACTAGGAATTATATGGTTAAACTCAAGATAAAAAGAACCCCTATAGAACAGGACCTTCTTTTGGCCAAGTTCTTAATGAAGACTATTTTAGATTAATGATTGATTTTGGACTGCATGTTTCATCCATCTGTTGAAATCATTTTGGACTGTGCAGGCTGTCTTTGATTCTTGAGCCAGGGATTTGGAGTGATGATCCTCATACAAGTACAAATCGGCAAGTTCAACTGCTTGAGTCTGTTGAGAACGACATTGACAAACTTGAAGATGTGCTCATTAAAAGTCAAGAGGTTGGAACTTGGCACATTTTTTGCTGTTGGCTAAATTTCTCATACATCCAGCATGTATGCTTATGTAGGACTTCATGCTTACTTTGATATTTTCATGAAATCGAACTAGCACTACCTAGAAAGTGTAGGACTATTATTCATTTTCCTGCTTCCAATAGTCAATTAGACTAGTCAGCATAATCAAGTACTTTTTGCAGTCTCTATGCTGTATTCAATCAAATCAATTAGACACTGAATGTAATTCAACTTTCTTTATGCTCGCTAGATTATGTATAAATTTGGGGTTGAACAGGATCAACTTGAGAATGGTTTCCGACCGTGCCGCGGGGGGGGGGGGGGGGGGGGGGGGGATATCCGAGTTCGAGCCCCACCTTAGGCTGGCTTTCAGACTGCTTTTGGGTAGGCTTCCTAAAAACTACCCTTGCATGGGCTCAGGCTCATCTACCAACTTACAGAAAGATCTACAACTCGGGTAAAAAAACTCGAGGGCGGTTGAAAGTCATCAAGATGTACATTGGTATTAAGCCATCAAAGAACCTGTGGTGTGGTGTTTGGCTGTATTCTTTTTAATGCTTATTTACTGATTTTTTGATCTTTGATATGAATTTGTGGAGCTGATAATTTTGGATGTAAAAACAGATCAACTTATGAGAGGCATGCTTTTATTTTTTGCGGCAATTTGAGTGAGGACTTTAGTGGATTCTATGTTTTATCAATAACAGTTCGAGAACTCAAATTGGCCACATGACTTCCCACCTGACACAAGTAATTGTTCTGAGTTGGAGTGAAGCGGAATAAAACGCTTTTGTGCACAACTGTCATTCAGGCAGAAAGACAAGGAATTCTGTGTCGCAGGGCCTGTGGATCAACTGGATTTCCATTTGCTACCTCTAGCTAGTGCCTGAAGTTACCCTGGACCTTTAAAAAAAAAGTTATAAACTTGACTCACTGATCAGAAAGTTGGATGTTTTGTATGTTCAATCAAGACCAGAGTAGAAAACTTGGCACTCATGATCTTGTTTTTGGTGGAACTTATGGAATCTTTCTTAAACACCCTCCCTATGGGGTGCATTGGGGTGCATTTACATGCTTTACTTGAAAGTAGGTTTTATGTTTCCCTGATGCTAGTCAGTATCAATCTTGTCAAGTAAGCTGGGTTTTGCTTTCAGGAAAGCTATGGAAACGATCTATATTTCAATAATTTATGGGAGACACAGTGCAAAATTGACAGAGGGAATCTAGAATTATATCAGATGCAAACATTGCTGGATTCAAAAGAGAACAGCCTAATTGTTGCTCTTCACGAAGCAACAAATTTAAAAAATGTAAATGCAAGATAGAATCCCCTTAATATGCTTAAGCTTTTTAGCATTTTCCTCTTCTTTTAGTACCGAATGTAATAAGCTATGCTTGCCAATGATGTCAATTATCTAGATTTTACATAATCTTGTCAATCAAGCGAATGTGATCTGTATTGACAGCATTTGAGAGAGGCAGAGCTCCGAATTTCCTCTTTAAATATGTACAAGGAGGCTAATGAGGTCAGGCAAGCTGAAGAGCTATTTAAGTTAGAAAGGTCATCATGGAGTAGCTTGCAGGTTGTCGACAAGTATTTGGTGGCCACTCAAGTAAGTAAAATTTTTGGTTTTTGTTGTGATAGGCTATAGGCACACAAGCAGTTGCACATGGTGCTGGCGCCACATGCTGTCTTATGCAAGAGAATCATAGGTTATTGCAAAGAAAAAAGATAGACTAAGTCAATCAGTCAAGGAACTTTCATAGTGAGAAGTGTATTTTTGGAAGCCATTTCTGCTTATGAATGCCTTTTTATGCAGGCCATGAACATTACACAAGGAATGGTACAGAAAGTTCAGGAAAGCATTGTAAAAACACATCATGATTCAGTGGCTGTGAAGGTCATTGAAGTACTACAGAAGGAAGCTTCCCTTTCGTTGCAGGCCCTTTTGATGGCTACACGGGTAAGTCTTTGTGCAGGCCCTTTTGATGGCTACACGGGTAAGTCTTTGTGCAGTTTCACATATAGAATGGAAGATTTGTAAATTTTGTCGCCGAAAAGTTGGTTGCATGGTATAAGATATGACACTGCAGACTAAACTGTATTCAGTTTTTTCAGGAACTCGAGCAAGAGAAGACTGCTTCAGGAGATTTGCTTTCAAAATGGCAGAAAGCAGTTGAGGAGCTGAAAGAGAAGAACTTGCATATAGCCAGACTGAACCAAGAACTAGCAGATTCAAAACATGTCAGCGAGATGATTTCAGAGGTATTTATTTCACTCTTGTCACATGGAGTTATAGCATTTTTTTAAAAGTGTTCATCGAGCTGTAAGAGAGCATTATTTTTTTGGTCCTGTGAATATAAGCTTGCACCTTATTATGTAAAGGAACAGCCCATTGCTCAAAAGTGTTCATCGAGCTGTAAGAGAGAAATATTTTTTTGGTTCTGTGAATATAATCTTGCACCTGGTTATGTAAAAGAAGACCCCATTGCTCATATCGGGTACAAGGTTTTCCCGAAGTCCTCTCCTGCATAGGAATCATACAACAGCTTTCTGAGACTTAGATCAAAGGTTTTCCATGCCGTGATACTAGCAATAATCTCCCATGTGGTGTCAATATGCAGCGGAGGTGGTGTGTATTGTATCTGTGGGATATCCTGAAGCAAACATCTCTGAGTTATGCCCCTACAGACAGGATCTGAAAGCTGAAAACACCTGACGAAGGGGCTGAAGAGGATAAGGCTCGGGTGGAGGATCAGGACAACGGGAGCAGGCTGGTGAAGAACACGAGGGAGGGTGGAATGCGGGAGTGGTGGACAACAAAGGGGAAGCAACGAGGTGGAAGAGGCGAGGAGGAGGAAGCAGAGGGGTGGGGTGGCGTGAAGGAAGAAGGCGAAGAGGAGCGTGAAGGCGGGGGGTTTTGTCTTCAGTGAGTGTTGGGGTCTTTTGGTCTTCTCACCTCCATGGCAGCTGCTCCATCATCCCCAACCCAGGCCGCCATCCCTTACCTTACCTTTTCTAAAGCGAACCTTCAGCTCCTTGCTTGCTTCGCTTCCTTGGAGGCCTCCACCCTGGTTTGCAAGATTGTGGGTAGCCGCCCAGTGCGTGGACAGCTCAGGGATCTTAGCAGGCTAGCCTCATCGGGGAGCTGGGCGAGATCACTGATATTTATCCTTTTGGATGTGGATACTGGACTCTGGAGTTTGATTCACCAACATCATCGGATGTAGTCATGCAGTTGAGCCCAGTCACACTGCGTGCGGCCCAGGCCTTCTTTGGCCTTCTTTGCAAGGTGGCAACACGGCTTCAACCAAGCAGTGATAGGTGGTGTTATTGGGAAAGTGATGGAACCCCCCCCCTCACCGTCGCCTCGGTTCTAGCTCGGATGGCAGGGATTCCATCTCTTTGCATGTGCACAGCCTCTCCAGAGACAGTTCCATACGCATATCACTTCCGTGCCTCTATGGGGCTCCTATTTTGCAGAGAGTTGAGTACCTTGGCCTCCTCTGGCAATGCTTCATTTGCCGTTAGATGGGACACCTGTTGCTAGAGCTTGTCCCTGCTGTCAGTCCAGGAGCGCGCCCCCCCCCCCCCCCCCCTTTTCCCTCGTGCCATTCCTAGCCCAGCTCCTCAACAGAGGGGAGGGGGGGATCTCTGCCCCCATGATTCTGCGCATCAGGTCCCGATCCTTGGGGATCCCAATGTAGGAGAGTGCCAGGCTGCCGGTTCTAGGCAGAACCACTGTCGAATTCTAGAGCAGAGTGGCGCCGTCTGGCAGGCTGCAGGAGGATACGGTTTTGTAGAGAACAGTTATGAGCACTCATCATCGCGTGCACACCCCACAAAAAGAAAATTCCCAACGGCGCCCGTCCCCCTTTTCGGGAGACCATTACCTCCCCTCCAGGTTTCTAGGTTCCCTCGGACCCATTAGTGTCCCCGGTAGGCCCGGCCTAGCAGCCTCAGTGCCCCAATGGTGGCCCCCATCCATATCTGCATGGTTTTGCATCACTCCAGGCCCTCCACTCCAGATAGTGGCGTGATGATATTCTCCTTCCCTTTGAGTGCAGCGCCAGGGATGGAACGGAGCACAGAGTATGCAGTTCCAAGTAATATTCTCGGTAAGAAAAGGAGACATAGAGCTTATGTGCCACATATCCTCTAATGCTCATCCCAAAACTCAAATGACAAGGTGCTACCATGAAGATGATGAAAATGTGGTAGTGGTTTGAAATATATTGTGATAGGTTGTGCATCTACTCTCAAGCCCTTTTTAAAAATAAAAAAGTGAATGGATAACGTAAATGAACTAGTGCTAAGAAGTGAATGGATAACGTTAAGTGTGTCAGGTTTTTTAACATTTTTTAAGAAGTGATTTCTAGGGAAGGTGCTAAGCAGTGATCTAAAGGGTGTGCAAGAATGTGATTGTTTTGGAAAAAGTGCAAACTAGTGTGTGAAAGGGTGAATTTTCAAATATGTGGGTACAAATAGTGGTTTCAAATAAATATGGCTCAATAGGGTTCACCGTGCTCCCTATTTGTGAATCTTTGCAAAGTGTGAATTGAAAATGTCCCAGACTCCCCGAATCCAATGTCTAAGCTCATTTGCTGAAAAAGGGGCATCAAGTTATGCACATGTCATCCAAAAGCAGCCCAGGCAAGGACTCCCAAACCTTCTGTTGTGCCCTACCCCTTTGAGGGGAGTGAGTCTCTGCAGATAACAAGCAACAAAATAAAAATCTGAGGCAATCCTCCTGACCATGTCAGTCTCTGAGTAAAGCACTCCTTGTGATTCTTGAAGCCTTCTAACGCATTCATTGTTATTGGAGAGGCCATGGGTAGAAGAGAAATGTCTCTTACATCTGTGTCCCATCTGAATCGAGAATGGCTCTTGTGCATGAGAATGAAACTTTGCACGTAGCTCTAAAGAGTCTTGCAACCGAGCCCTAACGGTGCATAATGCATCCGAGATCCACTGGGCATCAGGGTGTTTCTCAAGTTCCCTCTGCAAAGCACACAAAGCATGATGGCTCTCTCTATCCAAAATCTTTTGCCTCCTGGCTAGGGCCACACTGTAATAAAGATCACTGACATTCTATAAGGCAGGGACAACTCTTTGCCTCTTGGCTAGGGCCACACTGTAATAAAGATCGTTGACACTCTATAAGGCAAGAACAACTCTTTGCTTGGACTCAAGAGCGTTACACGCTCTCCAAACATCCATCACCTATCGAGACAACTGTGCATCTGAGAAAAGAGACTTTGGTATGTGTACTCGGGGTGGAGAGTTCTGGCTCCCCTAGATCTCTAGTGCACAAAGCTATAAGACAATACAGGAGGGTCATTACTTGTGCATTGTATACTGATGTATGTTCGAATTTCTTTGACTTTGTGTGCTGTTTTTGATATGTGGACAATGCTTGGATTATTGGCATGTGATAGTCCATTGGGCTCTAGACCATAGTCATATGGAACGTGGAACGGGAACGGGAATGAGGCCCGACTTTGGAACGGGGAACGGGGAGCTCTGGAGGTTCTCAGCTTCCTGGGATTTCAGTTTCTGCAGTTCCCTGCGGAATTCCGTCAACGCAATCCGTCCGTCCGTCGCGTGCGAAATTTCATCGACGGAAATCCGTCCGCCCGTCGCTCGTTCCGTCCGCTTCTTCCACCCAGCCCCGTCGGCGGCACTAGTGCAGGGAGCGCCGTCGCCGCCGGTTCCGCCCAGCCTCTTCAACGGCGCTATTGCGCAGACCTTCGCCGCCGCCGCTTTCTGCCTCTTGGTCCCGGCGGAGCTAGTGCAGGGACCTCCGTCTCCTCCTCGCCCAGTGGCTGCGCCGCTCTCGGTGCACCTTCGTCGCCTTCCGTCGTGCCCTGCTCCGGCCACCCCGTCTGCATGGTTCCGGCCGTGCTTGTGGTTCCAGATGCACGTACCTGCTGCAGCTCCACTCCCTCGTCGAGCGCGTACAGCTCAGGCCACGCCTATGTTCCAGTCCAGTGCACTGCTCTAGCCCGACGCGTGTACCTACAGGTCCATTCCTCGCCGCCGGTCACCGCCCTCTGTGCCTGCTCACCTGTACCCGTACTTGCCATCTGACCCCCGCCACGTGGTCTGCTTTAGAGTCCTAGTCCCTGGTCATATAAGGTACTTTTATTTCAGAGATTAAAAAGAAAAAACTTTGTAGATATTCTACTACAGGTTTAGCAACTTTTGGGGGTTTGCCAAAATTTCCCTTTGCCAGGAAAATTGGAAAATTGCAGGTGGTATAGGGTTCGGATAATTTGGGAGATTTCTCAATTTGATGATAAATTGGACAAATTGAACATGCTGCTTTGCTTAAACTTTGGGGGTTTTTCAAATTAACCTCAAAATCAGCAGATTAAGCCTCCCCTGCTTCCATCAATTTGGGGCTTTTGTCAAAATTGGGCAATTAACTGCACATTGAAGCAATTGCAGTGCATAAAATTTGGGGCTTTTCAGATTGGAGCATGTAATTGGGCATTACAGCTGTGATTTGTCGCATATGTATACACATTGTGTGTAATTGGACAATTTGGTGCAGGTTTACACTTGCTTCAGTTTGCAGACAAACATTTGCACAAGACATTTGGTTGCCTGGCAGTGCACATTGGTGCTTGGTTTGCTTGCAGGTATATTTTGTTGACATGGCTCAAAATGCTACAGATGTATTTGGTGTGCTCACCCAGGAGGACAAGTTGGATGGATCTAACTACTCCCTCTGGAGTTTCATGATCCGTAATTTGCTGGTAGCCAAAGGGCTTTGGGTTATCGTGTGTGGTGATGACACACGCCCACTTACCGTACAGCTAGCCACGCCTCAAAGGGGAGGTGCTCAAAGAGCTCCTAAGGTAGAACTTGCTCCCACACAAGAGCAGAAGAGACGGGACTCTAGGGATGCACAGGCCATGTCATTGATAGCCCTTTCAGTGAAAAGGACTATTATTCCGTACATTCGTTCTTGCAAGACATCGAAGCTTGCATGGGACACATTGGAAGCAATGTATCAGGTACGCAATGAGGCAAGCAATTAGGGGGATTCAGATCAGCCAGCCCCTACACAAGAAAATCCTCATGTAGAACATGTGGAATAGCCAGCCATTCAGCCCCCTTCTATGGAAGAAGTGGAAGATCTTGTCAGGGAAGAGCAAACAGCCATAGACATAGCCAAGTTAGTGCCAAGATGGTTGCTGAAAACTTTGCAAGAAAGCAAACTTGCAGCTCCACTCACAGGTAGAACAAGGGCTAGTTCCAGCCATGCATTGAATATACATCGTGGGGAGTCTGCATTAGCCATGGGTGGTCTCTTTGATTCAGAAGAGCCTTCTTCTTATGAAGAAGCACATGAGAATGAGCATTGGGTGCAAGCTATGCAAGCTGAAATCTCTTCTATCATGAAGAACAATACTTGGGATCTTGTGGAATTGCTTAAAGGCAAGCATGTCATTGGAACAAAGTGGGTGTACAAAGTCAAAAGGAAGTTTGATGGTACTATTGACAGGTACAAAGCAAGACTTGTGGCTAAAGGCTACTCCCAGAAAAAGGGAATAGATTCTGAGGAGACTTTTGCTCCTACTTCAAGAATGACCACAATAAGATCAGTGATTGCATTGGCTGCACATAAAGGATGCAAAGTGCATCAATTGGACATCAAAACTGCATTCTTAAATGGGGATTTACAGGAGGAAGTATATATAAATCAGCCCATTGGTTTTGTAGTTCCTGGTGAGGAACATAAAGTATGCAGGTTACACAAAGCATTGTATGGGTTAAAGCAAGCTCCAAGAGCTTGGTATGATAAAATACATGCTCATCTAACCAACCAAGGTTATTTGAATAGTCCAGCTGAAAGCACATTGTATGTGCTTTCAAATAACCAACCAAGGTTATTTGAATAGTCCAGCTGAAAGCACATTGTATGTGAAGAAAACCGGTGCCGATATTCTCATAGTCATCTTGTGTATAGATGACATGCTCATTACAGGTACTAGCAAAGCACAAATTTCAGATTTCACGTGGCTCGCCATCGAGCGGCCTCATCCTCATAACAGACTATCGACATCTCTATGTATCACCCATGATGGACATCTTGGACGGGCCCTTGCCCGGCATATAGGTTTGATTGGTTGTTTTTATTCAAATCTCCCATATCCCATCATCACTTATTGTACCCTATACCTGGCATAGAAGGATCTAGATTTTTTATCTTGTATAATCTGAGAGTCTAAGATCTTAGTCTTGAGTCAATATATGGCCGATTATGATTGTTTTGCAGTTATTAGGATCCATGGGGTTTCCTGCCCTATGGATAGGCGCAATAGTTTGTGATGACCCGATTGGACCCTTCACTTGACAATTTGACCTTTCTTTTTGGGTGCTTCGTCTCAGTGCATGGGTCCCAACAGTTGATTGGTGTCGGATGCATGTGTCCTGTTCTGTGGACACCCCTAGGTATGTTTTGAATGCATGGAACATGCTGTGCGAGTACACTCAATGGGGGTCCATGGGCTTTCAATGTCGAGGTCTTCATAGCCTGAGTGTTCAGTGTGGGCTAGGAGGGATGCCAGGGTGTCACCTGCATAAGAGAGAAGGATTTGGCTGGTAGCTAACTCACGCAAAAGACGTGCAGGTCGTGTGATATGACATTCGTCGTCATATCAACAATTATGAGGCATGATACTTGTGCAGGGTTTGGTAGTGAATCGGCGGGGGTGTGGAAAACTGTCGATGGTGGATGTGTGGATAATTGTGTGAGTTCTGAGTGAGGGTGGTGAGAGGTGCAAATGGGTCTACAGCCAAGAGACGGCGGTAGAGCTGATTTGCATAGATAAGAGCATACTCAAGGGTGAAATGGATGTGGGTGTAGTGTGAGATGGGCGGTGCTTGTGGTGGGGTAGGTGGTGTGCAGACGAGGGTGAATGCGCGGTAACTATGGTCGGCCCCGAACGGGCATGGTGGGATGGTAAAGTCAGGTATCAGCGAGGCTAGTACCGGTGATCCCATAAGATAATCAACTGTGCTGGAGCCCTCCTTATATGGAAAACTAGTAAGCCCTCCTGATGCAGGCCACCGTTCCATCCCATTATAGATAGCAAGGTTGTGGCGTGAGCCAAGCTGTAGGAGGCATCTCCAATAGAGAGTGATGTCTCCATCATCCTGGGAGATCCGTTGTAGTCCAGCAGCATCCTGGTCTATCACTTGCAACCTGATAGGGTCCTCAAAATCATACATCTGCATCTGCTCACTCTTGGTCCTAGCATTGAAGTCCCCAAGTAAGAGGACCTCACCTAGTCCCGAGAAGTCAGTGATATCCTGAGAGAGAGTTGTGTATGGAGACTCCCTCCGGCATATCATGACGAATCTGGGGCCACATAGCATACTGTGACATACATGCTTCTTGAGGCTGTAATCTATAACCGAACCCACATGTAGTGGTCCTCATCCCTTTTGACTATGCTAACCATGGGCTGTAAGTGTGTCCTGAATAAATCGGCTACTCCTGATCCCCTCACCCCTCCTGAAAGAGAGAGAGAGAGAGAGGAATATGATGCAATCATATACATACAACATTTAAATAAATTTTCCTATGTAGTCCCACACACCTTCTCCAGTTGCTCCCTGATTATGCATATTTTTACTCTTTAATGGTTAAGTCAAATCACAATCCTATTTGATAAGTTAAAACCTTCCTTTTGTTGATTTTTATATATGAAGGACTGATCAACCTCTGACATGGTGAAGTCTGGTTTAATATAGCTCCTTAGTTTTGATGCCTTGCTTTGTATTTTGTGACCGGGGTAGCAACCAGAGAACTGCTGGTAACCAGATGATGGTCACAATCGGAAAAAGAAGAAAGATAAAGTTAGCATTTGTGTTTTAAAGGGTGTTTACCTGTAACATTTTTGCAGTAGCTAGACTAGACTTAACGCTAGTCAAACTGATTAAGAAATGCTAATCACAAGATGAACTGCAATTACAAAAAAAAGGTGATAGAAATACACTAGTGTATATTGCCAAAACTTGATTACAAACAATGATGACAAAGATTTAGATCTGTCTGTATATTGTGCAAATCTTGCTACAGTGCAGAACCTAAAACTGATGTATTGCTGTCCTCCACTTGAGAAACGGTTAAACACTCATGTTAGATGCAAGCTGTGATGAGATGACTTGTCTGCTGCCTAGAGATTTGGCTTTCCAAACCCTGGTCTTCCCACAACATGAATGACTCTTGACCTGCCTATTTGTATGCATCTTGATGGCTGGTCAGCTAGCTGATTGTTGGTCGGTCAGTTGGACAAATGTGAAAACCAATAAGTTTGTCCACATTGGACTTGGCCATGAGTGCCTCCTTCCCACTTGTCTAGGTGCCCAAACACAGCCAAATCAGTAGACTCGGCCTCTGAACTTACCCTTTAGGCAGTTGCAAGTGGGAAACATGTCCACGTGGCTATCATCTGAGGGATGCACATGACATCCTGTCGTGCTAAGCTTGGAGTAGGCTCATGATGCACCTTTGTTCCACTTTTGTCCCTGTCCAACTGTAGATTCTGCTCCATTCTCTCTAGCTTTGCCTCCAATAGTACCTCTATCTGATGCACTGCCATGGGAACTGCTACAACAATAGGCTCTTCCTTTACTGGATTTGAAGAGGGACACTTGAAGCTCCTCGGATAACTGCAGCTCTGGCCCTGGCAATTTTTCCTCCTGGTCTCTTTGAGATAGTGTTCTCCAGAAGCTCCTCTGGTCTTAGAAGCTAGAGATAACGCCCTCAGGCTCAATTGCAACCCCTGGTGACTCCATTGTGGTACTTGCTGATCTTGCCTTCCATACTGCCAACTGATTCATTATCTTCTCCAAATCCAAATTCAGATATATCTGTCTGCTGTTCACTTTGATACAATGCATAACCTAAAACTGATGTATTGCTGTCCTCCACTTGAGCAAGGGGTAAACGCTCATGGAAGCTGCAAACTGTTGATGAGGTTCCCTGTTTGCTACCTTGAGATCTGGCTCTCCAAACCTTGGTCTCCTCACAATATGAATTACCCTTGACCTGCCTATTTATACCATGCTGATGGCTGGTCAGCCAGTTGTACAAATCCGCAACCACATAAAAATGCTATTAAATCTGTCCACATGGGTTTGGCCATGGGCGCCGCTTCTTTTGCCCAAATCAGTCCAGACAAGGCCGCTGCAAAGTGGGAAACAAATCCACATGGCTAATCATCTGGGTGACACACGTGACATCATCTAGTGTTTAGTTCAACACAAATTTTCCCTTCTAGACGTTTCCATTTCTCTTGTTTGTTTTTCCTTAAGGAAAGACTTCTTGGTTGGAGCATCCTGAAATTTTCATAGCTAGTAGCTTCTTTCTGCTTTAATGTTTTTTTTTGGAATTGATATGTGAATATTTGGTTTCCTACAGGCACTTGCAAAAGCTGAAGGACAAGTTTCATCGCTCAGCCATAAGTTGATAAATAAAGAAGGATTATTGGAGAAAGAAAAGAAAGCTTTAAGCGCAGCAAGGGAATCATTAGAGAAACTGGAGAAAGCCCTTGGAGAGGAAGAGTCAAAGGTGGATGACCTTTTCAAGGAGATTTCATCTTTGAAGGTCTGATGATTTTTCTACTAGCCTGTTTGGGTCTGCTTGGTGAAAGTTTGTTCTATGACACTATAAAGTGAGAGTACTGATTGTGCAAGGAAGTCATATAGTGAATAAAAAAGTAGCTGGCTTGACTGCTTAGGATGCTGTAAACATTGTCTATTTGGGATTATCTAGTACAGAAACCTTGCTGACAGATGAGACTTTGCCAAATATCTCTTGTTGACGGTATGGCTTTGCTGACGGTCAGAGAATGGTAGATTGTTGGCTGCTCTTTCTCTGTCTAGTGTGCAGGGTATAGGAGCTTACATCCTGTTCTTTATTTTGTTTGCATCCAAGTAGAACTATGAAAATGTTAGAAAATCCTTTTAAAAACGTATATCTTTTCCTTTTTTCTCAATTTTTATGTGAGCATGCTTATGATTGCTTTCAGGCACAGCTGGAACAAAAGGAAAAGATGGTGGTGGATTTGTCGGAGGAGGCAATAAAAAAAAAAGGATTGTCAGAAGCTGCAAGAAAGAATCTTGATGTGAGAATAGCTTCCTTTTTTTTTTTGGAATTCCTGAAACAGGCACATTAGGTTGAGGATCTTTTCATTTAGTTTATTTTTTCATTTATCTTGCTAGCGAGAGACAAATACAAATAAAAGTTTGGAACTTTCCTGTAGGCATTCCATCATTCGGAGAAAAGAGTGGAGCAATTGATCACACAGTGCCGTGTCTTGGAAAATCAAATCAGATCTAGAGATGTCCTTTTAGAAGAAATCAAAGAAGAAACTTTTAAGAGCACAGAAGCCTTGAGACTTGCAGCTCAAATCAAGCAGGTTGGATGAATAGAACTTGAGACTTGAAACGTTTTTGCTTGTAACCAGTCCTTAGTTTGATTTTTCTATCAGTTGCTTTCTTCCTTGTACACCTCAGCAGCCAACTTCTGTTCCCTTTTGATTTTCAGTTTTCGTATAAGGTATAATGATGTCACGTTCACCAATTAATTTGGTGACACGTGGACAAGCTGGCAGTTTTGGACCAATTTTGGCTCCCTAAGCATGTTTAAACCAGCCTGGCCAAGGGGCCAAGGTTTGGGCACTTTTTTAACCTAATATGAATATGTTAAATGGATTTTATGACATAATTTTTGGGCTTGGACAATTGGAGCAGTTTTGAGCCTAAGAATAGCAAGGCTAGGGTTGTCAAGCTCTCATGTAGCAAATCCTAACTCTTGTGTGCTAACCTCCATGCAAAAATGTGTGTGAAGGAAGAAGATGAACTCCCAAGTTAGCAAAAGAAAACCGAGCATGGCATACCATGTTAATCCAGCCAACCATATATTAGTGACCTTGGGCATCCAGCTTGTACCTTATTGGCCACACACCATACTGGTGCACCCCCTCTGTCCCTGTTGGTACACCCTTGTGCTACGCATTGCTGGTTCTTTGGCCTTTAACCGTCACCCACGAACGTGATCCGTTCAAACTAAATCTGACAAGTGGTGATGTGCTTTTGTGTGCATCCATATGCCGCCATTGGTTTTCCCACGCCATCGCGTGTCCCCTGCTTTGTGAGCGTGTAATCAAAGGAGTTGTAACATTCTCTCCCCCTTTAAGGAATCATCGTCCTCGATGACAAACTTAGGATAACGCTTACAAAACTGAAACTCCATTACCAAGTTGCATCTGACAATGGATGTTCTTTCGATTTTGCAAGGAATTCTTGTAGAGTACAATTTCACAACCGTCTTTCTCTTCATTCTAGGATTTTGTTCTGGCATATGATCTTCTAATTAGGTTTTTGCAAAGTAGTCATTCCATCTACTAAATTATCACCATTGTATAACAATTCAATCGACTCACATAAAATACTGGTTGGACACGATAGTCTTGTGGTAAGTCCAATGTATAAGCCACATCTACCACTCATTTCAAAATTGTCCATGATCCACAATATCTAGGTGACAACTTGATGGATTTACCTGCATGAAGCGTCTTAGACTTTGGGGAGATGAGTAGAAACACTTTCTCCTCCTTTCTAAAAGATTGAGCTATCCTTTTGGGATTAGCATACTTACCGCTTGATCCGTAGCTTGATGGATATAATCAAGAGCTCTAGCTAAATTTACTAGCATGTGAGGTAGAAATTCAGCTGGCGTTGATGGATTATACCCATATTTCAATTCAATCAAACAAAAGTTCATAGAGGAATGCTTGAGATAATTATATACAAACTCCTACAAAAGTAAATACTTTTCCCAAGTGCTTTTTTGTCGTTGTGCGACATAAGCTCTCCACATATCCTTAACACCTGGTTGACTCGTTTAGTCTGACCATCAATCTCTAGATGATGTCATTGCTACTCATACAGAGTTGCGTCCCAAGTTTACTAGAAACATGTTGCCAAAAATTACTTGTAAATTTCAGATCTCTATTTGGCACAATGGATTTAGGAAAGCCATGTAATCTAAAAACATTGGCAATAAATAATTCCGCCACTTATGGAGCTTTTTCTTTGTACGCTATAGAAACAAAATGTGTCATTTTTGATAATCAATCAATTATCACAAAAGATAGCGTTTCTTGGTTCTTAGTAATCCTCCAGTGAAATTAGATACTTTTCCATTTTCTTTCTAGAATAGGCAATGGATGCAACAATTCGGGGAACTTCACACGCTTGAATTTTGTTTCTCGACACTGAAGACAATGTGTCACATGATGATTAATATGTTTCTTAACGGTGACGACCAGTGGAAACGTTGAATGATCTCCATGGTTTTCTTAATCCTCGGGTGTCCCAACACATGGACTATCGTGACATTCTTGCGTCACTTATGTCCTCAAATGTTCTGAGTGTGGATCGCATTTCCAATTGTTCCCCTTGAGAATTCCATTCTCAATGGTGAATCTATGATTACCCATGATGAATCATACGGGGTCAATAGTCACAAGAAACGTTTGGAGGTTTTTGGGGTTTGTTTCGAAGCGTTTCATCTCGAAATAAAAGCACCAATACGTTTTGAAAAATCAAAATATAAATGATTTTTAAAATATTTTTAGAGCATTTAGAGACCATTTCATACAATGCTCATTGCATAATAGTTCATGAGTTAAAAAGCTTGAAACTTCGAAACTTTGAAAATTCAAAAGATAAACTTTAAATCCATATTCCATGTTGCATATCCATAGATTAGGCTATTGTCTTCCCATACACTTTCCATACACTGCGGAGTATGATTATTAGGAAAAATTAAAATAGGGAGATGGAGAATTGTTGAAGAATTTGGAGAGGTGGGACTTGAGTGATAGGAAATGGAGTTTCAAAAGAAGGAGAAGAGAAGGGAAGAAGGGAAGGAAAGAGAGGAGAAGGAAAAGAGAAGGGAAGGAGAAGAAGTAAGGCCAATGCCCTAGGGGGAGCAAGGGCTGCTCATAGGCTGCAAACGGAGATAAAATGTGATCAAAACGGTCAAGGGGGAAAAAATACCTAAAAAGTTTCAGCGAAACAAGTTTTTTTAGAAGGTTTCATAGGTTTTTTTGAAATGTTTCTGTCACCATTTGGTCCCTTCACTAGTCTTGACTAGTGTTTCACATACTGAGCAGAGCCAAGGTGTGAACGGGGATTTTTCACAGAAGAAAGCTGAAGCATTCATTGGCATGGATTGGCTTGAAAGATGGCCAGACAGCATGAGCAGCATGGGAATTTATCAATAAAGCGACATAATGTTTATAAGTTGGTGTTTTCACACATCATTAATGAAGGGCTGGACATATTATTATTTTGGGCATCTACAGGTGGACAAAAGGAGGTGCCTACTTGTAACTTGGCCAGCAAGTTTGGGAAAAGGCTTAAAAGTAGTTATTTTTGGTAGCTAAGGCCACTTTTGGCAAAAGGGGAAAAAGCAAGGGCTAAAAAAGAGCTGAGGATGGGTTGAATTCATGGAAGGAAGAAGGGGCAGCAGTCGGGAACACTCTCTCTCTATTCAGTGCTGGCCATACAGTTGCACCCTCTTGCAAGGCTGGTTGTATTGCTGCTACACAATGTGCTCTCTCTCGTCTGGCTACGGTCTTTGAGCAGGTTGACACATGTTATTGCTGGTCGCCTGCTGAAAAACTAGCTGACAGCAGCTGATTGTTTCTATATTCCACCTAGAGGTTGCAGAAGCTAGCCAAAGAATGGTTTCTTCTTTCTATATCTCTTGGTCGACTGGCTGCAGCAGAAGCTGATTTTCCCTTTCTACTGGCTGCGATTGAGGCAGGCCATACAGTTGTGAACTTTCTCTATCATCTGGCTACGTGTGAGTAGGCCGTACACTGGTGGTTGTTCTCACTTCTCAGGAAGGATGGTTCCTTGGTGGTCAGTAGTAAGTACATGCAAAAGACAGAGTCTTTCTCCTCTTCTGTCTTGAGTATAAGCAGAAAGCTGTTTTGGGGCTGTTTTGGGACTGTTTTGGGACTGTTTTGTCTTGTCTTTGGAAGAGAGCTTGGTCTGAATATTGCTGTCGCTTTGTGGAAAATTTGGTGTTGTATGCACCCGCACCTTGGTTTATTGTAAAAGCTTCTATCTGAATAAAGAATTTCCTACATGGGACCGGCCATTCCGGCTCAGTGCGGTGTTATTGTATTATTTATGGTTCTTCTGCTGTATTTTCAAGCTTTGTATGGTATATTTGAAGTGTTGGTCTATGGTTTCGGTTTCCCTACTTGTGACATTGGTATCAGAGCAAAGGCTTTCTCGGAAGCAAGAGGCAATGAGAAAGAGAGAAGATTAGAAGTGGGGACTACACTGACTAACAGTTTTGCTAATGAGCTTGTTGAAGCAGTCATGAGCATGAGCAGTAGATAGCGTGGGCTAAGGATTTATGGATTCATAGAATTTATCCTCGGAGTATGGAGTTGGTTTTATGTGCTTGTGTTCAACACTCCTTCCATATGGATTATTGTGGGTTCTATAATCAAAGCTTATAGACAAGCTAGATGGAGCTATATCTCAAGATACCTTATGTGTATGCTAAGGAGATATTTCTTTTGGCTTCATGACGAACCTGGCAAGAAAAGCTAAGTATACTTTGACTTTTACCAAGTTGATGCTTTTTGCCAATATTTGGAATTTCGTACATTTTGACCTCCCTTGCTGATGCAAGTGGAGAATGTTTCTTATGTCTATCTTGAGATGCGTTTCAGGAAAGCTATTTTTTGAAAGGCGTTTTTCCTTGGAAACCATTCTGATTCTAGAAAAGGCTTCTCTATGGTTTTGATAAATAGTTTATGGTTTTGGTCTTGTGTACTGGAGGCTTCTGGCAATATGGAATGCTAGAATTGTCGCCTACATGAGGATCTGACATGGGGAATATTGTGGTGGTATGGGACGCTAGAATATGCCGCATATGCGGTTACAAAGCTATGAATCATTTATCAGTAACATGGACTAGCTGATTCAGTATACAGTGGTTGCAGTGGACTATTGGTGGCCGAAATGCCTGTAAAACTATCTATCGCAGACATGTTTATGGAGAACGAGGATCTCTATGTCTGTGATTTATTGTTATCTAATGTTATACTGCACTCATGGAAGAGTTGGTGACTCCACTTAGTGAGAGGAGTTGGTGACTCTGATCTCTCACTATCTGAACTTATGGGATCATGGAAGAGTTGGTGACTCTGTCCAGTGAGTATTTCATGAACTCATGGATGGGTTCACGACTCTAGTGAGTAATTTTGGGTTGGTGACCTTGTGAACTCATGTAAGAGTTGGTGACTCTAGTTGTCAAATCCCTAGGGTCACCCCGTAGGATAAACTTGCAACAAGACCTAAAACCTGCAAAATAAAACCATAAACTGTGAAGGGAGTGCAGGCTTGACTCACCACCCAACCATGACAGCCATGGGCAAAACCCACAAGACCTGGTTGTCCCTACCGACTACGAGCCGAGCTAACTAGCAAGACGCACCGACCAATCTCTACTCCATGACGTCCCATACCGCCATGGAGCTACCCTCGTGGGCCTCGAGACTGTTGCCGGCCTCGGCTGCATGAAGCAGGTGCACGTTTGCACTAGATCTAGGCTCGTGACCGCATAGCTCTCACATGGACTCGCGAGACTCTGACTAATTGACTGACCTTGGCCACCCTTTTATAGGCTCCTGGCCGGTCACCGGGTGTCCACACATGGGCGTCCGCCCGTCAGTCCATCCCTAGCCCTGCTCGCCAGTCTGCCTGCCTAGCTCCAACCTACTCCAAGCCTCGAAGCTAGTCTTGTGTGCGTGTTGCACACGGTAGATACACTCTGTGCACATGATATACTCCCCTTCCTCTAAGAGCTCACTCCTGAGCTTAGTAAAAACTCAGGGTAATCCCTCTGAAGGGTAGTCAGTGTCTCCTATGCAGCGTCCTCCTCAACACGATCCTTCCACTTAATCTTGTATTCCGTGAATAGCATATGCCGCAAACGTCTTTTACGAAATCCAAGAATCTTTTTCAGTTCATGTGGCACAAATGTCATATCCTCGACATCTATGATTTCTTGAGGAGTAACTAACTGGTTTGCTCCACCCAGTACTTAACTCTACTGACATGAAATATGGGATGAACTTTCACATGAGAAGGCAAGTCCAATTCATATGCAACTGAAGCAATCCGGCGTTTAACCCGAAATGGTCCGCAATATCCAGGGGATAATTTCGGAGATCAGCCCGTTCGTAAAGTCTTGGAATCTTTCGGAACTCGCAAATACACCATCGTTCCTTCAGAGAACTCTCTCGGTGAACGATGTCTATTAGAATAAAATTTGTCTTTGTCTTAAGTGCTTCTAATAGATTTCTTTGCAACTTGTAACATTTCTTGCATGCCGTGCAAAAAAGTATGCGTTGCATCATGCTAAAGTCCTAAAAATCCCACGGTAACGGGTGATCTGGGTTGCGACCCGTACATAAGCATAAAAGGACTAAAACCTGTACTCGTATGCTTAGTATTGTTGTATGCAAATTCTAACATAGGAAGATAATCCTCCCATGAACCTGGTCTTTTGGAGACATGCACGAAGCATGTCCTCCAAAGTTTGATTCAGCCCTTCAGTCTAGCCATCAGATTGAGGATGATCTGATGAACTCAGATTCAAAGTTGTTTCCAACTTCTCAAAAACAAGCCTCCAAGCTCGTTGGCCATGTCTCTCTACGTGATTGCTGATTTCTGCTTCTAGGATTGAACCAGAAAGCTTGGCTAGGATGTGCCCTATCATGATAGTATGGTTGTGTCGAGGGTGTCCCCAGCTTTGTGGATGCAAAAGATCATGTTGGTAGCCCAAGAGGGAGGTAGGCCTTCACATATGGCAGTGTTAAAAAGCTCAGTGAGAGGAAGGGTGCAAGGGCATCACATGCATGTATGATGTGTTCAGCTTGGAGATTCTCATGGTCCTTGGCCTTCCCACTCTTAAGCTTATGTATGGCCCCTGTGACAATGGCCACCGTGAAGAGCGAAGATCTGGCTGGCCAGGGTATGTGTGCCGTATCAAAGGTGGGCTGATCTGGGGCATCATAGAGCCCTTGGGCATACCTGTGCCATGTGACTGGGTTGGTGATGGGGGTGGGGGGCCTCCTCTCTTCTAGCATCCGCCATGCCTCAGAGCTATCTGCACTCAAGAAACACCTGTAGAACTCCTCCTCCTCTTGGCCAAGAAATCCCGCTTCTTGTGCCTGGTAAATCGCCTAGATCTCCGTTGTGCTTGTTGTGCCACGATGATGCCCCTTGTTTGGCATTGGCGAAGCTGCACACAGTAGGCTTTGCACTCCTGATCATACCAGCTGTTTTAGGGTATGGATCCAATAGAGGCTCGGTTTTGCTGACGGGTGGTGCACATGTAGGTGGCTTGAGCTGACTCATGTAGGATAGCTAAGAGCTGGGTGGTGGCATTGGCAAGGGGGGTGGTATGTAAGTCAATGGCTGAGAGGTGATGCCATATGTGATCCTTGTAGATGTTGTTGAGATCATGGTGGAGTGCACCTTCGTGGGGGAGCATTGTATGGGATATGGCACCGAATGTGGTAGATTTCAGATCACGAAGGCAAGATGTGTATGATCAGGTCCGATTGGGGGAGGGGTATGATGAAATACTGTATGTAAGGGGTAAAGGCCGGAGAGCCCATCAGGTAGTCCACCGTACTACTTCCTCCTCCGTGTGGAAAGCATGTGAATCCTCTAGATTCTGGCCATCTAGACATGCCGTTATATATAATCAAGTTATGTGCGGCGCCCATGCCTAAAAATGCTCTCCCTGTTGCTGCGAGTCCCATATCCTTTGAGGTCCTGCTGGTGCCCATCTCTGTAGGGTCAAGCTCATACATGATGGCTGAATCATGGTCAAAGTCATATGGCTGAGACTGGATAGGGAAAGGAAAGCAAAGTATGCAAGCTTAAGAAAGCCCCTGATGTGGATCAGATTTCAGCCTTTAAGGCTGAGTTATGTGGTACATCTGAGATGCCTGATCCGGGTCTGTTGCACTATTATTTGGGCATTCAGTTTATCTAGCGTGATGATGGTATTGTTTTGTTGCAGTCTAAGTATATATACAGAAGCTGCTAAGAATGTTTCAGCTTGAAGACTGTAAGCTTGTAGCTACTATGCTTGAGACAGGTGCCAGGCTTAGTCTTCAAGAACTTGGAGATTCATTTGATGCGACATTGTAATGACTGGATGCTTGATTTATTTGTGCAATACGAGACCAAACATTCGGTTTGGGGTCTCACAATTGAACACGTTTATGCACAGTCCAGGTTCTAGGCATTGGCAAGTTGTTAAGCCTGTTTTTTACTACTTACAGGGCACTCAATCTCTTGGCTTATTCTATCCCGGGGGGGTGATTCACAACTGCATGGCTTTTGTGATTCGAATTGGGCTGGTTGTTACGACACTAGAGTGTCCACTAGTGGCCTTGCATTCGTCTTGGTGGATCATGTATATCATGGCTTCGCAAGAAGTAGCCAAAAGTTGCCACTTCTAGTTGTGAAGTTGAGTATAGGGCAGCTTTTACGGTGAGACGGTTGAGCATGTTTGGCTCAGACGCCTTATGGTTGATTTGGGTGTAGGACACAACAGTCCTCCACTGTTGTCTTTATTGACAGTCACAACACATTGGCAGTTTGCGAGGAACCTGGTGTTTCATGGTCGCTCTAAGCATATTTAGGTGCATCATCACTATGTCAGGAAAAGACACTTTGCCTGAGAGATCAGTATGGTATATGTGCCTACACATGATAACTTGGTGAAAAATATTTCTTTTTTCCTTGGCTGAATTTCTTCACCAAAATGCAAAGCTTTGACATCATTGTAACATGCAGAAGCTTACATACGAGGATTCTACTTTGATAAATACTTTCAGCCCTTGGTGCTTGATGATGAATAGCACAATGTAAAGAAGATAACAGTGCAAAGAGAGAGAGATAAGACCAAAACACAGTATTGGGTCCCAAATACCCTCGGATGGGTCCCTAGCCCAATATCTTGGATGTAAATAGCGTGGATTGGTCATGTTTAAGAAATGCAAGTCAGGGGTCGCCTGGAGTTGGAGTTGGAGCTACGCCCATGTACTATGCTGCCTCCCTTTCCTTCGCCTTCAGCTTCCCTCCCCCCCCCCCCCCCCCTGCCCCCCCCCCCCTCTACCCGTGTTTTCTCTCAGCGTCCTGCCCTCCTCCTTGCCGTCCCCCTCCCCCCCGGTTTTTCCCTTTGGTTTCTAGGTTCCTCCTCCTCCCCCGTTCCGCTTGGCAGTTTCTTTGTTCTCGAGTTTCTTCTATCTTGGCAAGCCTTGGCCCCTTCTGGTCTTCACCCTTTAGGAGGATTCCATGGCAACTGCTTCATCATCCCCGACCGAGGCCGTCTTTGCTTGTTTATCCTTCTCTGAAGCGGACCTTCAGCTCCTCACTATGACTATGGCATCATTAGAGGCCTCCACTCTGGTTTCCAACATTGTCGATAGCCGCCCCGCGCACGGTCAACTCAGAGATCCTTTGCAAGCGAGCCTCATTGGTGGGCCTGCAAAGATCATAGACATTCATCCTCTAGGGTGTGGCTACTACCAGGTTGAGTTCGACTCGCCAACGGTGTCAGATCGAATCATGCAGCTGAGCCCCGTTGCACTACCGATGGCACAGGCCTTCTTTGCACATTGGCAACATGCCTTTGACCCTACGTTTGACCTTTTGGCTGGCGTGTCGGGCTTCCCAGTGAGAGTTTGCTTCCCAGGCCTCATGAAGGAATACCTTCCTCTTCTTCTGGTGATCTTGGGAGAGTGATGGAATCCCCCCCATTGTTGCCTCGTCCCTTGCAAGGGTGGCCGGGATTCCATCCCTTCGCATTTTTGTCAACTTCACGAATTCCTAAGCGACCCTTCAGCTTTAATAGGCCTTCCACAACTGTCAGAAGTGGAGTGGTTTTCCCGGTATTTATAAAGATTTAGGGAATTGTAGTCTTGTGCAAGGCACATGGATGCTACTACTTTATGCGGATTCTTTATCTATGGTCTTGCCCGAGATCACAAACTCCGGGTGAGAAATAACCATAGCAAGACGCTTAAGGATGCCATCAAGTATGCTAGAATTTATGAGGAGACCATGGTTAGCCAAAATCAGAATTAGAAAGAGGTCTCTTAGAAATCTCACACTCCAGGCAGTTCCAAGTAGGTTTCCTGATGTAAACGTAAGTTTAGGTTCGGGAAGGCTTCCCAGAGTAAAAATCACACCCAAGCTTTGGGTGATTCAGATCTGAAGAAAGAGAAGAAAACCCACCAAGGTCTTCAAACTTTTCGAGATGGTGGGTGCTTCATTTGTGGCTAGAAGGGCCTTATGAGAGAGAACTGTCCGTAGGTGAAGAAAGTGTCCAAGGCAGCTCATGCGATTGAAGTAAAAGGTAACCCTAGAATTTTTCCGTTGATACTATAGTTCTAGATCATAATGCCCGTATGATATGTAACTTCAAATGTCGGTCTTCTATCCCAAACAATTATCTTATACAGATGTGTGGATCGGTATTGAGGAAGATTGTGCACATCCTTTTTGACCTCGCTAGTACTCGTAAATTCCTTAATGCCAAACTTGTGCAAAAGTTGAGAGTGGAGACGTAGCCAAGTGATCATTGTTTATCGTGTGAACTTGGCAATGGGGCATGGACAGATTTGGGACCGGCGGGTTTCTCAATTGCCGATATCCATCCAAGATTATACAGAAGCCCTAGATCTCTTGATTATGGATCTAGATAGGGTTGATGTTATTCTAGGGAAGTAATGGTTCTATAGCCATGATGTTGATTTTGATTGGAAGGGTCATACTTTGTCCTATGTTATGGAGGGTCTCCCTATTTGTCTTCAGGGTGATTTTGTGGTGCCACCCTCTACATTTGTAAATTTAATAGAACTTCATAATGCTATTCACAATTTGGGCATGTTCCTGGATTCATCTAGGTATATATAGGTGTATTAGTGTGTTCTTGATCCCCTTTCATCTAATGTTGATTGTATTTTGAATACGGTAAAGTTGGATGCTTGGGAACAGAGGTTGTAGAAGACATTTAGGCGGATTTTGCCGATGTCTTTCCTGTTGAATTGCCTTATGGTTTGCCGTCGAGCAGGTTGGTCGATCATAAGATTGATTTGGTTCTAGGGTCTCAAGTTGTGAGTATTGCACGTTACAAGATGAGCCGACTACTTGGAAGAGGAGGGGATTGCCTGACCGCTGTTGGAATCTCCGAATGGGACAGATACGCAGGAGTAAATCTCCCTAGGGAGCTCCAATGCTTTTGAAGCAAAAGAAGGATGGTACTTGGCGAATGTGTGTGAGTTATAAAAATTGAATAAAGTTACAATAAAGAATAGGCATCCTCTTCCTAGAGCAAATGATTTGATAGATAGGTTGCAGGTTGCTGCCTATTTTATGAAGATTGACCTTTGTACTACTCGTTATCACCAGATACGTATATGTGAGGAGGATGTCTTTAAGACAAGTTTCCCTACACGATTTGGCCATTACAAGTTTCTCGTACTACCTTTTGGGCTCACGAATGCTCTTGCTATGTTTCAACAGATGACGAATGATCTCTTCCAAGATTATTTAGGGAAATTCGTTGTTATGTTATAAGTTCTTAGATGACATTTTAGTTTATAGTCGTATCCTTGAGGAGCATGTTGAGCATCTCAGGGTAGTCTTGGAGATTTTGAGACGGGAACGACTGTATGGTAAACTTTCTAAGTGAGTTTTTTCGTAAGGAGCTCATATACCTAGGTCATTGAATTTCTCGAGATGGTATGAACGTTGACCTTGAGCGGATCCAAAAGGTGTTGGATGGCCCGTTCCTTGGACAGTGAGGCAACTTAGAGCATTATTGGGATTCAAGGTTTTTCTTAAAAAGTTAGTGAAGGATTATTCGAATGTGACTGTCCTTTCATGAACCTTCTCGTAGGACAAGAATGTAAGTCCAATAGTCCTATTACCTGGAATGATACTTTCCATACTGTCAAGCTTAGGGTGAAAGAGGCACCTATTTTAGCTTTACCAGATCTTGGTCAACTATTTGTGGCTGAGATTGATGCGAGTGATTACACAATTGGGGCTGCCTTATTCCAAGGGGACCCACCTGTGGCTTTTGAAAGCAAGAAGCTTGATAATAGCCAGGTCAGGTGGCATACTTAGGAAAAAGAGTTATATGCGGTGATACATGCATTGAAAATTTGGAGACATTATTTATATGGATCCCAATTTGTTGTCTTGACTGACCATGAGTCGATCACGTTCATTTGTGATAGACTTGAGTTGAGATGAAGAAGGCACGGTGGGTAGAGCTTATGTAGTACTTGGATATGGAGATTCAGTATAGGAAGGGTAGTTTGAACCGGGTTATAGATGCTTTGAGTCGGATTGGAGAGGTGAATCTTTTGAATTTCGTCAAGATTATACTGACTTGTATGGGTCCCGAATCTCTTAGAGGGCTATGTTGGGTCGATGGGCATTTCATTCGGTATTGGTAGCAACAGGTTCAGGTAGGAAGCTCCACACTTTGACCAGGACTCAGGGATTGTACCTTCTGTTAAGGCTTGTAGTCAGTACTTGATCCAAAACGGATTATTATCCCGGGATGATAGAGTCTGTGTACTGGATTGTGCAGAGATTAGGAGGAAGATTCTTCATGAATGTCATGACTCTCCTACGGCAAGGCATTCGGGTGTACAATGGACTTATGATTTATTAAAACGGATGTTTTACTGGCCTAAAATGAAGGTGGAAGTCCAGGACTATGTGGTGAAGTGTCTTCGATGTCAAGTGAATAAGGCCGAGCGCCTTAGAGGTGGAGGATTGTTACATCCTCTAGAGATCCCTTTTGGAAAGTGGGAAAGTATTTCCATGGACTTTATTGTCGGGTTACCACGCACTAGTAGAGGGCATGATGCTATCTGGGTGGTGACCAACAAGTTGACAAGATGACTAGGTTTATACCTACCTACAAGGTGAACCGTGAGAGCAAGTGATTTGGCTCAGCGGTTTGTTGAGCAGTTGTTCAGATTATATGGGTTGCCTTGTGCAATAGTGATTGGTCATGCATTGTGTGTTCATGGATCCAAATGCTGCTGGAAGGGGTCCTACAAAATCCATGCTGATATCCTGGAAAGGTTCTTTTGGAATTGGCAAAGGCTTTAGCAACCCTGCCTACTTCGTATGAGGAACTTTAATCTTTTTGCAAATTTGACATGACTGGACATGCTGATAGATATCACTTCTCATCTTTCGCCAATAAAATGAACGCTCTAACTTCTCCAATGTACTACTGATACCACGATGACCTTCGACAAGAGTGTCATGGACATTGTGAAGATGTGCCAATCGCTTTTCCCTTAGCATGCATAGCTGGTTCTTGTAGAACAATCAGCCATCCTGGATGGTTTATTCTGACTAAAGGGCCAATCTTATTGAGTCCCGAATTCCAAAGAATCCTTGTACTATGCCTTCATACTGTCTAAATCCTTTTCCTATATCTCGAGCATAGTGGAGTCTTGGAGAGTCTAAATGGTGCCTTTGCGACTTAGCGCATCGACAACTGGGTTACTTTTGCCAAGAATGTATTCAATCATACCTTCAAATTGCTGAATAAGTTGACTCCACTTGGCTTGTCTCTCAAGACTCACTCCATTGGGCACTAGGCATGGTTTGCATCCATTTAAGTGCCCGATGATCCGTCTTAACTGTGAATTCCCTCCCATAAAGGGAAGGTTTTCAATGCTTAAGAGTCGTCATCACTCACAATAACTTTTTGGCATACACTGAATAGTTCTTCTCTGTGTCATTCAGTTTCCGGCTATAATAAGCCACCGTGCGCCCTTTGGAGTGCTCTTCTTGCTAGAGGACAACCCCTATGGCTAAATTGCTAGCATCAGTAATCACCTCAAAAAGATCATCCCATGGAAGTCAACTTGAGAACTAGAGACTTGGAGGCTACTTTCTTTAGTGCATGGAATTCCTCAGAGTGCTTTGCCCATAGCGGACACCTTCTGACGATGTTTCTTCATGCCGTTGACCAGGTTTGTAAGAGATGGTGCAAGGTCGGAAAATTTGTCCATGTGGGAACTGTATACTTGATAGAGACCCACAAAAGAGTGGATCTCTTGAGCATTCTTGGGAACTTCCTATTATAGAATTACCCTTCCTTTTAGGATCAAGGCTGATCCCGTCTGCACTGATGACATATCCTAGATAGTGGATTTCCACTACTCCAACCTCGCTCTTCTTGCATTGATAAAGAGCTCATTGTCTTGCAATAGTTGTAAGACCTTTTCAACATCCTGCTCATGCTACTATCTGTCGGGCACAAAAATGGCATGACATAAAACATAAATCCTGGTCTTCCTATGGAGTGACAGTCCCATAGGTAAAACACAGTTCCAGGCACGAGCCTTCCTATGGAGTGACAGTCCCATAGGTAAGACACGGCACAAATACTGGCTCTTCCATGGCGTGACAATCCCATGGATAGGACACAGTCCAGGTCATACACGGGTGGCATCGATCTGGCTCCCGTCCATACGACACCATCCTGCTAACACACGGGTGGCACCAGTCTGGCTCCCGTCCATGTTAAGCAAGGATACTGGCCTCTTCACATGAGACACTGGCCTGGCCTCAAGTGAACGAGACACAAAACTGGAGATGGACCAAATGGTCGGCCAATTGGTGACACCATGTCACTGGGCAATGATGTCTAGCTCTTGTAGTCTGATAGGGTTGTCCAGATCAGGCAGTGGAACCATGCTAATTGCTTGTCTTGGCGTTGAAGCTCCTGAGGAGGAGGACTTCCCCCAGTTGAAAGAACTTCATAATATTCTCATATAATAATAATAAGTATGGTGAGTGGCCATGTTGTGCAACCTAAGGGGATTGGCTTGGTTCAAAATAACACACAACAATGTGGATGACTTTGTCCTTGGTAAGCGGGAACCACACCCAAAGATACTGTGCATCGTTGTTCTTCCGGAAGATGCTGAAAAAGGAGGTCGGGTCTAAAAAGGACTGCTACCCCTCAGGCTGGGGGATAGAGGGGAGAAAGAAAGAAAGATATATTAGGCATCTACTAAAGACCCAATGGGCCTATGAGACCAAAGTGATACAATAATGTCCATGACATATCTCATCATGGAACGGAAAATAAAATAGAAACAAAACAAAGCTATCTCACTGGAGTGATACAAAACTGTCCATGGAATCTCATCATGGAATACTAGGAACATGGAACATGAGAGGAGCATCAGCCCCCAATAGATGGTATACCACTCTTCAAAATGTCAAGCATGGGGCTAATGAGTATGGCCCAGAGGCATTGTTGTCAAGTACAAAGGTATGAAAAAATGGTACCGGTACGGGACTTTTTATTTCGGAAAAAATAAGTTCGATAGAGGTACGGTCGACTTTAAAAAACACTTGAAAAATAGATATTTGTACACATTTAGAGATGCAAAGTCGAGAGAAGGTGGCAAGGTAGAAAGCCCCAAACGGCCATAAAAAAACAGTAAAACAAAACAGGAAGAAAAAATACAAACATAAAAAAAGTCACCAAAAAAAAAACGGGCTTGCATAGTTTCGTACTGTACCGTTTTTTTACGTACCTCATGAGCGGGACTAGTTACGCAGACAACTATCTCCCTCAGCTATGAGAGAGAGAGAAATGAAATGAAATGTTATATTAACGTCTTCAAAAGGCCAAAGTGACCTATGAGACCAAAGTTACAACCATGTGACATCTGATACACTGTCTGGAAAAGAAAAGAAAGAACTAAGTATCTGGCCCCACAATACATCAGTAGGGGGGGCATCCGGAAGCAGCAACTAGGGAGAGTGGGAAGCTAATGCTACTGGTCAAAATGGGGTACATGAGTACATGGATACATGAATACATGAATATGGGGGAGTACAAAAGTGACAGTGAGTACAACAGTATATGGCTGGAGTCGTAATCATCCTAAGAGCTCTAGCATGGGTCTCTGCCGGATGGCCTGGATATCTGCCATAGTGAGATGCCTGGTCGGGCGAGCCCGATGCCTCGCAATGATGCTCTGAATCCTCCGGTGTAGGTACCGTCTCCGATGTGAGGATCCGCGAACCCTCGGGCGTCTAGATTTGCCCAACTGGATAGCTCTCTCAACTAGAGTCCCACGGGGTGCTCGCTGCTGGGCTGTCGGCTGTGTGTCCTCTCGGGTAGTCCCTCTAAAGAAGTCAGTAATCTGTCTCTGTGTGGACTCCCTGCCAGTCTGGCATCTGCTCTTGATGATGGACTCTCTGAGCCTGTGGACCTCCAGGAGATAAAAACCCAAGCATCGCTAATCACAATAGTCCATGACTCTAGCCAGTGGTCCAAATCCTTCTCTGAAAAGGCAATGGTAGCACCCTCGAATCTCATAATATGCTGTGCAGCGACAGATGTAGTGCTCCTCCGTCTCTGGCTCTATCCAACAAATCTGACAAATCCTGTCCCCTGGAGGTATGCCTCTAAATCTGCCTGTCTCTATCTCTAACTGATGTGAGGAGGTGCGGATTTGCCCAATGGCGCACCTCAATCCATGAGACAGATGAGTATCCATGTAGCTCGGTCTAAGTATAAAGCCATCCTCAGTGGTGCGGAGAAGATGGTCTCTATAGAAAGCCATCTTCGTCCCCAACTCCTGTGAGGGCTCTAGCCATGTCCTCCTAGTGTCCAACTGAATGAGGTCCTGTCTGATGACTCTACTAATCTCAGAATGTGTCAAGGTGAGAGAGAGTGCCTCCAGAGAGTACTGGAAGGGTGGAAGTCTGTCTAAGCTGAACCCGTGAAGCTCAAACCAGGATGCTATCTGCGCATAACAACATGAAGTGTCTCCCTCCATGGCTAGCTGATGAGAGGACTCTAAAGCAAGTCGTGCATACTGGTGCCGAGGAAGCTCCCAGGTGCTATGAGTGAAGGACACTGATCTGGCAAGAGCCTCTACTACGATCGGTGGTGCTCCCATCTTGGCTCGGATAATCTCATGGGGTACCGAGGCCTTAGCCCGAATCATCCTGGAGATCATGGACACAAGTGGTCTCTCCATCGATCTCCATCCATCGTATGTGCGTCCTGATCGATTGTGACGATCTAGGCTAGGCCCCTAGATCTGTACTCCATATAGCATAGCCGATGTGACCAGCGTGTCAAAAAGCCACAGCTTAGTGCGTGGCTCCTGAAACTGTACTTGTGAGCACATCCTCTCTAGACCTCCTAGTGCTGATATCCTCTAGTCAATCTGGCCTCTGCTGCCCCCCTCATGGAAAATGTGGGCCCAGTGAACACCACTCCAAGATATGTGTATGAGTCAACATACTCCACTGTCTCCTGCCCATATGTGAATATAGGCGCTGATCTCAAGACCCACTGAGCTGTAGTGTTAAACACCATAACCTTGGTCTTACCAAGGTTCACTGAGAGCCCAATGTCCTGTTCATAAGCATGTAAAGTATCCAAGTGCCTCTGCATACCCTCTGGTGAGTCTGCTATAAGCACAATATCATCAGCATATAAGAGCAGAGGTATCCAAGTGCTAGCCAACTGGGCTCCTCTGTCCCCTCGTGTCCCAATATAATTAGAGATCTCATCAATGTATAGTCCAAATAGAGTCGGAGAGAGCGGGCAGCCCTGTTTCACCCCTATAGTGGAGTGTACTGGCTGGGAGAGACCCTCTGAAGTCCGCACCTGCCCAACTACTGTCTCATAAAGTGCCATAATACCCCAAATGAGCTCACATGGAACCCCCAAGTCTTGCAGCCTGCGCATCAAAGCTCTGGGCACTGTGTCAAAGGCCTTGCGGAAATCCACAAAGCCACAGTAGGTCCTCCTCCCATGTGCTCTGCCCTCTTCAATGATAGCCCTGAGGGTAAAGATATGATCCAAAGTAGAGAATCTCCTCCTGAAACCGGCCTGTCCCTGAGCTCGGACCCCTTGTCTCTCTGCCCATCTGCTCAACTCATGCTCAAGAGTAGAGGCATATAGCTTGGCCAGCAAGTGACCAATCATAATGGTGCGGTAGTTAGTCGGCAGGCTCGGGTCTCCAGACTTGAGTACCGGCACAATTGTGGAAGTACTCCAAGTCCCAGGAAACCCCTCACACATGGCTCTATTAAACATGAGAGCTAGCAAGTCTGCAATCATATCTCTAGCATGTATGAAATGCTCGGCTACAATGCCCTCATGATCCTGTGCCCTCCCTGTATGCAATCTGTTGATGGTCCTCCTCACCATCTCTGCTGTGAAGAAGGTAACGTCTACGAGAGAGAGAGAGAGAGAGAGAGAGAGAGAGAGAGAGAGAGATTTAACGTCTACAAAAGGCATGAAGGTTCTATGAGACCAAAAAGCTCTTACATGTGATCCATGAGTAAACTGGATGTCAAGACAACATGAAAAAAGTAAAAGACTAGGGTCAACGTACATGCAGACCTTGTGTGTAGAGAGAGAGAAGAACATTGAACATAAGCCCAGAAGAGCACATGAAATGAAAATAACACATCAGAACTGATATCATTATGCAGAGTGGCGTGCCTTTGAATAAAAAAGGTTGTAAACAGCATTTCACATTCTAACAAGCTTATTGATGTGTAGGATCTGAACAGTTCTAGACAGCGAGAAGTGGAATTGAGACAAGAGTTGGAGATACAGAACTCGTATGTCAAAGAGTTAAGTCAAGAACTGAAGGAAAATAGTCGTGCTGTGAGAGCGGAACTGGTTTGGTTTTGACACTGAAGTATTTGAAAGGACATTGTTTGATTTCTCAAACTGCCCCACCTAAATGCAACTGAATTGTCCCATATTTAGATCCATGATTCAACATTTAATTATAAAAAGACAAAAAAAAAAAATACTTGTTGACATGCATTCCCAATAGTATTGTTGAAAAGTGTGTAAGGTGATGATGTTTCTCCATTTTTGTATACTAAGAATTGTCTTGTGACAGGCTTTGCGACAAGCTGAAAAGAATGTAATGGACCTAACAACAGAATCAAACATTTTGAAAAAGGGAATACAATCAAGAGATGAAGTCATTAAGCTCATGCAAGAAAAAATGGATAGCAACATTCATATTCTTAGGAGTGCTTCAGAGAATAGAGAGGTATGTTTTGCTGCTGCATGCATCATTTAAAAAGTTAATTTCTTGAGTTTCTCAGAAGTCATTACTAAGGTTATTTGGATGATATTTTTTTGACATTTATGTTACGAAATGGGGAGATCACACAAGAAGGGGAAATGCTAAGGAAATAAATGGCATGCAAAGTATGTGTAAGAAAGGATAGCATTATGCACAGCTATTTTGGAGTTTCCTTTGTTTCTTGGAGAGAAGACACTTCAATTTGTAGCAAGGGGGATTGTTACTACAAGGAAATTTCTTGAACCTTAGGGGCAGATAAGCATTCTTTTATTATTTAATGAGTTTAGAAGCATTCTTTTATTATTTAATCAGTTTCTATCACATGCATCACCCATGTGAGTGCTATGTGGACATGTTTCTTACTTGTAGCCACCTTCTAGGCAAAGTATGTGGCAGATTATGGTCTGTTTGGGCTGTTTTGGTAGCCTAGGTGCGTGGAGGTGCCGAGAACATGGACCAATAGTTGGGACAAGCTGGGTACAATATGAACAGAGCAAAGGATCTGAAATCGAGGAGCTCCTGCTGAGATTTGATTGGAAGCCTTAGGCCCTAAAGTACGGTCTCTTGGGAAGCTAAAAAATTGCTCATTGCCTCCACCACAAAAAGGAAGAGGAAGGGTGCAAGGGGACATCCCTTACATACTGAATGAGATCCTGATGTACTGAATGAGAAAGTGGAAACCTGTCACCCCGAGCGCCTTGGATCAGGACTTGACTGTGAGAGGCCGAGTCCAGCGCAGAGACACCTCGGATCCAGGTGGAAGGGAAGCCCATCCTGCATATAGTCTCCTCGAGAAAGCCCGATCCACCTTGTGGTATTCTTTCTCGAAATCTAGAAGGAAAATCGCTAAATCTTGCTGTGTAAACAGGCCCTGGCAGTCACCTCCCAATAGGTGAAGATGTTATCCAGGATTCTCCTATCCTGGATAAAACACGTCTCCGTGTCAAGGATCAGATTTGGGAGTGGGGCAACAGTCGACGGCTGATGCCCTTGGCTAGGATTTTGTAGGTTGTCCCCATGACGGTGATAGGTCTCCACTTGCAAATCTCTAACTTGATGCCTCTCTCCTTGGGGATCAAGTGAATCAAACCATCTGCCAGTCTCTTTGGCGTAGATCCGGAAATCATGATCTCATTGAAGGCCGCACGGAAGCTGCCCTCCTCCATGAGCTCCTAGTGACGAAAGTGTTGCATGCGCGGAAGTCTTGTTGTACTGATCCGCAACCTTAAGCCTGATTAAGAACAAGATTCTAAATAAACATGATTAAGACAGAGGAGAGAGAAGAAGAGAGAGATTGGTGTCAGGGTTTTTATTTGTATTTTATATGGCACAAAAAGGTGGCTTAAATGCTTGTACATGGCTGAGCCCTAGGTCAGCCCCAAAGGGTTGACCCTTGGCCTTTAAATGACTTCTACTGACTACTAGACTTGATGAATGATGAGAATGACTTGCTGAAATGACTTATGACTTATGTTGAGGTATGCTGGTCGGCTTGTTCTAGCAGCTGTCGGCCAGATCTGGACATGGTTTTATTCATAAAATTTGCCATAAATGGGTACGCTGACTATCTGGCCTTTCCCATGTGCTGGCCCCTGCTTGAAGACAAGCGCTTGCATGCTGGGACTCCTTCAAAGGCATCAGAGGCTGGAAGCCTCTGATGGCTGCCGACTGCTGGCTGGAAGCCTCTGATGGCTGCCGACTGAGTTCCCGGGCCCTCATGCTGCTGATGGTGATGTTGTTGATGATGATGATGAAGATGTTGATGATGTGCTGCTGATGTGGATGACACCTATATGCTGTCCTAACCGCTGGACTAGTCAGGGATTGTGCTCTTCATGCTGAAGATTAGCCATGGCACGGGTGTGCACGTGACATTCCCTTCTGCTAAACTTGATGACGGGTGGGACACTCCATCATCCTTCCTCCTTGAACTGACTTTGAACAACTACTGACTTTGGGGCACCTTCACTCCTGATCTCCACAGTCAGTCTTGCTGAAGAACTGAGCATCTGTTCAACTGTTGTCCCCATGCTTGCTTTTTCCTTACCCTTAACACAGCGGTGGGTCACCTGTTGGAACTGATCATGCGTATTGCTAGGCCTTTGGAACTGACGTGAGAGCTTAATGATGTACTAGTTCTGTGTACATACCCTCTGGGAATGCTTCCTTTAGCTTCGCCTATTTTGCAGACCACTCCATCTGCTACCCTGATGCATTCTATTGCTGGAATTGTGCACCTTTCTTGGGACAATGCTTAGTGGGCTGAGCCTCAATGCTCTGATACCCATGTTGCATGCGTGGAAGCCTTGTTGTTCTGATCCACAACCCTCAGCCCGATTAAGAACAAGATGCTAAATAAACATGATTAAGAGAGAGGAGAGAGAAGAAGAGAGAGATTGGTGTCAGGGTTTTTCTTTGTATTTTATATGGTACAAAAAGGTGGCTTAAATGCTTGTACATGGCTGAGCCCTAGGTCAGCCCCAAAGGGGTGACCCTTGGCCTTTACATGACTTCTACTGACTACTAGACTTGATGAATGATGAGAATGACTTGCCGAAATGACTTATGACTTAATGTTTATATATATGTTGAGGTATGCTGGTCGGCTTGTTCTAGCAGCTGTCGGCCAGATTTGGACACGGTTTTATTCATAAAATCTGCCATAAATGGCTGCGTTGACCCATCTGGCCTTTCCCATGTGCGGGCCAGTGCTTGAAGACAAGCGCCTGCATGCTGAGACTCCTTTGAAGGCAGCTGATTGATGGCTGGAAGCCTCTGATGGCTGCCGACTGAGTTCCCAAACCCTCATAGTGCTGATGGTGATGTTGTTGTTGATGATGATGTGCTGCTGATGCTACTGATGTTGATGTGGATGACACCTATATGCTGTCCTAACTGTTGGATTAGTCAAGGATTATGCTCTTCATGCTGAATATTAGCCATGGCACGGGCATGCACGTGACAAAAAGCCCATCCTCACTTGGGTACTTGCCCCTAGGGAGTGCCTATAAACGCCTTTGCAATCTCCTCACAAGAGAAGCGTGTCATCAAGAAACTCTGGAGAGCCGGGGGGGACCACCTCATGAGTGTGCTACTACATCCTCTCTCTTGCGTCCTTTACCAGCCGAGAGTGAGACTCTACATATTGAGGAGGGAACTGTAGAAACCAGTAGCTATGGCTCGAACCTAGGGCGGTTTGTTAACAATGGGTGACAGGTTTCCACTTTCTTGTTCAATTCGCCAGGGATGTCCCCTTGCACCCTTCATCTTCCTCTTTGTGGTGAAGGCGATGAGAGCATTTTTTTCGCTTCCTAGGAGACCGGACCTTAGGGCCTCAGACTTTCTATTAGATCTCAAAAGGAGCTCACCGATTTAGAGTTCGTAGATGACACAACAGCCTACCTCTCTGGAGATGTGGAGAATCTCAAGAGGTTTGTGGATGCAATTGAGATCTTTTGTCGAGCCTTAGCGCACAGATCAAGTGGTAAAAGTCATGTGGATTTTGGGTTAGCTCATCCGCTACCTCGCTTTTGCGACTAGTTGAGCGCCATAGCCCGACTTCGGCATTATTGATCCTTCTATGCAAAGCAGAGCCCTTTTGGGCAAGCTAATCATCGAAGAACGCCTCCGAGGTGGTGAGCCTTGGAAGGACTTTCTCATGGCCCTTATCCGCACTAGTGTTCTTGGTGGTGCCTAGTTCATGAGCCCGCGATGGATCTTCACAGAGATGAGGACCCGTAGCCTTAGCCCAGTCTTTAAGGATTGATTCACGGCGAGGCTTTTCCGAGCCTCGGATTACATTCATTCTGCTCTTCACCAATCTCCCCCAATCCTAGATGAGAAGAGACTTCGACAACCATTGGTTTGGAACCCTTGATTATGCTTCCTAGTGGCCACATGCTTGGCTCCCGTCCTCACGTCTCATGGGGCGCATTGAGCAAGGGACCGACCCAGTCTCTTGGAGAGTGGCTCACCTTTAGGTGGCTCTTGCTATAGGCTTAGGAGAGGAGCATAGTTGGGATCCGAGGCAGAGACATGCTCACTCTCGACATTGACTCCATCCCGAGTGGCTCGCACCAATCCAGGACTTGCCTCCCCAGACATGATATCCTGATGGCAGTCCATGGTGTAGATGGAGGCACCGTCATGACTTTCTCTATAGGTCCACAGGGCAGATTGAGCTGATCGCCCCCTCCCCCCCCTTGACAAAGGACCTCAGTAGCTGCACTTTACAAAGGGTGAGTGATTGGGTTTCAAGACCACAGATGGCACGTCAACCCCTTTGGCCAAATTGGCCAGAGAGAGATCTTGGAGATAATGGTTATGGGAGGGTTGGCCACTGATGCATCTACAATGGGATCTTGGTGAGTGGCATTAGCACAATCCCTTCGCCCCTGAGGATGCCTCGACATCCCCTTCTTTGAATACTGCCTGTCTGGGCTGCAAGATTTAGATGCTAGAATTTGATAGTATGCCAGCATCACCAGTACACTGGCAGACGCATGGCATCCCCACATGCTTCCTCAGTGATTTTTGGAAGCGGTTGTGGGACAACTTCTGGCCATAGAAGATTACTCTTTTCATTTGGCATATAGCACACAAGAGCCACCTGGCTGGCAGTTGGAGGTCAGTCGGCTCTCTGTTCTAGATGTGGAAACCCTCTGGAGTCATAGTGGCATTGCCTTTGAGATTGTCCCAAGGCGCAGCTGGATTGGTTGCGGGATCCTCCGCATTTTCACCATAGAAGAGGCACCTACCCACACCATCACTTGGGTTTTGGGGGTAGTAGCCTAGGCTTCCGAGATAGCACCGGCCATACCATATGAGGAGACGGGACATGACCTCACCCTTCTCTCTCATCACAGTATCATGATAGTCGCGTTATCAAGAGCCCCAGTTGGGAGGAGGCCCAGAGGTCCCTGTCAGAGGTGGGAGATCATCAACAGTATAGTAGCATGGCACATCTGGCGTGCTCGTTGTAGCAAGGCCATAGAGGCCCTACCACACCACTCGTTGAGTCCATTAGGAGCACATGGATGGACATCATACGCACCCTCCATGGCCAGTGGGAGAAGCTTCAGGGCGACACTGAGCATATGCAAAAGCATCGAGAGGCTTTTTTGCAAATTTGGAGAAGCGATCCTTTTCTCTTGGTCAGAGACACTGAGGTTACTTAGCTTTATAGGCCACATTTTTGGTTGTTCTCCCCTCCTCGCAATTGTATGAAATAGCCTTCCTTTGAGAGTGGCCAACCAGCGAGGAAGAGCCCCTCTCTATCCCCTATTGTTTTCTCGTCTCCCATGATTGAGACTAGGTCATGTACTTAGCGGATTCGACTGTATTTTTCGTAACTAATGGAAGGATCTTTTTTTGAAAAAAAAAAAGGTCTATCCATAGACGAAGCTCAAGAGGAGAATGTCCGAGG
The DNA here is from genome assembly GCF_041138505.1 of Cibotium barometz. NCBI lineage: Eukaryota > Viridiplantae > Streptophyta > Polypodiopsida > Cyatheales > Cibotiaceae > Cibotium > Cibotium barometz. Next base: position 45,754,908 of record NC_141093.1, on the reverse strand, counting down.
ATGTCGGAAATCTTTCAAGAGAGGAAGTGGTGTCAGTGAGACAGAGTTCCCATGTAAGGAGCAAATTCTCGAGGATGAGCCCAAGGAGTAGACACTACCAAGCTTGGAGGTAATTGAGACAGATGGAGGACAACCCATTCCAGTTTTTGAGGACAAGGAGTCAACAAGTGAGTTTGAAACTTTTCTCTCCAAATCCATTGAGTAGGAGGAGGATGAGATGAGTGATTCTGAAGAGGTGTCTACCATGCTAGCTGAGCATCTAGAGGCAGAGGTGCTAGTTCGAGTGCCTACACTTTTTGAGGTAGTGGTGGAGAGATCATTGGAGGCAACAGGTCCAATAGCCATGATATTGGAGATTGTACTGGTGTGTGGAGCAGAGAGCAAGTCCGCCAAAAGATCCGTGCCGGGTTGGAATGGTGGACATCATTTGCATGCATGCTCCAAGTTGAGCAGGAGGGGATGTCACATGCATACTCTCTGGAGTGCGATGTGGACATCTCCTCCTGCTTGACTTGGAGCATCATTTGCAACCCATGCTCCAAGTTAAGTAGGAGAGATTGTCACGTGCACACTTTCCCGAGTGTGGTGTGGACATGCTTCTACCCATTGGCCAGATGAGAGGTTGAGTACGTGGTGTGTTTGTACGGGCTATTATGCCAATTCATTGTAATATTGTCCAGGCACCCAATGAGTAGCTAAATGTGGACATAATTATTGGGTTATTGTGACAATTCATTGTAATATTGTTCAGGTGCCCAATGAGCAGCTAAGTTTGGACATGTTGGTGAAGTGGCAGGGTTGGTAGCCACTTCACCAACATTAGACACTATAAATAGGAGTCTAGGCCTTACGTCAATCATCATTGAGTCTTTGAGAGCTCAGGAGTAGTGCTACCAGTGAGTATCTCTATTCAACATTGTATATACTCATGTTACTAGTGCTACCATTGAGGATCTCTATTTACCATTGAGTAGTGCTACCATTGAGTATCTCTATTCAGTATTGTACATACTTCATGTTAGTAATACATGGTAGATTAGGTCATGTCTCTTTTGTAACTATTTGGTCCTCCAAGCTCTTTTCACATGATAGAACTCATGCCCGGACACATGGACAAGAGGATGAACACATGGAAACAGGGTTCCTAATACTGGCATTGGAAAAAAAGCATCAGTCTTGGTCAAAAAGCAAGAAAAAGCAAAAGTCAAACTTTGTTGACCAAAAAGCTGAAGGCACCGTTGGAAAGAGGACACCGAACTGAATCAAAAAGCTAAAACCCGCTTTTTCAAAAAGCTGCTCCAGGGTGAAAAAGCAAGGCCCTGAAGATTGTAAAAGCAAACCAAGAACTTTGAACATTATTAATAATATTTAATAAAGAAAAGCGAAAAGGCAAAGCAAAAGTAAGAAAAATAAAACAAAAGCAAGGTAAGGCAAAAGCATGGAGCCCCATCAAATATATAAGAAGCATGTATCCTCTTGGTGAGATATAGAAATAGAAAATTCTCATGGGGATTTTTGAAGAAGATCTTGTGAAGTTTTATCATCATCCTCACGCCGTCTCTACTTACAGTACTTATCTCCACTTTGTGCACTGCTTTGTGTGCCTCCACTTGTACTGTTTGCTGCCTCCAGATACGGCTGGTGCGAGCATCTACAATAAGCGACCATATCACCTAAAAAGATCCACCACCGCCAGCTTCTTAGAACCCCTACAAAGTAGGGGAATTATTTTGTGGAGACACATACTCATCTTGGTGTGAAGCCTTTTTGGGATTACTTTTGTACGGATTGAGTACAAAGAGCCTTGTGGGTATTTGGGAACATCAAACATTGGATTTTGGTACTAGCCCGGTGTAAGACTCTTGTGGGTCATCCTCGTGGTGAGCTTGGCATCAGTTATCTTGTGCCTTGACATCGATTTCGGCCCGATCTCAACATCGACACTTTTGTTTGATATTGTATTCATTTGTTGTATTGGTCTTGGCTTGGAAAAGCCCGTGGATTGTTCATGAAATAAATTCTTGAAGAGGGGGCGGGGCCTGTTCCCCGCTCAGTGTGGTGTACTGTGTGAAACCCCTATTCCCATCTCTCTCCCCCTTCTCTCTCTCTATCTTTATCTCTCGTACACGTGGTTGCATCTGTCACTACACGCTTTGTTGGCTTACATCTCTCGTGTGTATTGAGCATGAAGAAGAAGCACTTTGCTGCATGGGTTTAAGTCTCTAATAAGGCGGTAATCGCAATCAATCAATCATAAACACACTTTTGCAAGCACGCATGTTACACGCTGCTGCACATTTCCATGTGTATGTGGGCAGCTGGTCTAAGCCTGCATGTGCATCATACTCTCTTTTTAGAAAAAGGAACGGTCAAGTTTCAGCTACACAAGGCAAACCATTGGGTTAGTAAGAAAAGAAATGCTTTTGCCACTAGGCCATACCAACACTGCAATAGTGAACCAAACTATGGTGAAGCAAAAAGAAACAAGATTGCTATACAGTTGTGGTACAAACGAGCACTGGTGCTTGCCTGCTCAAACAGGTTATATTGAAGATGTATATGAGATGCAGTAACTTTTGATAATCTATGCTGAAATGTCTGTGAGGCAATCCTAATTCATTTTTGCACAACAAAGTAAAAGTGGCTGATTAAGTTGAAATGTTTCATTAATACTGTCAGCAGTCAGAAAAAAGTTTTTGAATGTAAGGATTTACAAGTTTTCATGGAGTATTCAATGTATCTAATATATTCGCCTGCCTGACTCTTACAGTTTTCTAGTATCATATGAGGTGGTGCAGGATATTAGGGTGAGCACATAGCAGCAGTATAAAGTGTGACTTGTGATTTATACATGTAGCAGACCATGAGGAAGATGCAAGTTTATGTCAATAATCTGGAGTCAAAACTGAAGGAGTTTACTATGCTCCATCAAAAAGCAGACTCTGGTGCTGGAGATGAAATTTTAGTAGATGGGAAATCTTTTTTTGAGGTAAGGTGTTCATGGTTGCACTTAAGCTCTTTATTTTTTTCATTTTGCATTCATGCGAAGTTGGAAGATAACATCCCTGTTTTTCAACGTTTTGGTGGAGATCGCCACGTGCATGTGCATATGCATTTCAGTTTTCCAACTTTTGTGTAGGCATCCAGGTCAAGCTGCATCTCAGTTCGTATTTCCTGCTGCATTTCTTTTCCATTTCGTCATCGTGTTCCGTGAAGATGTCCTTCAATGCAACGAGGGCGGTGTGCAGTTTTGGGGCCAGCACTGCCTTGAGCCAATTCTTGACACAGGCATCCAGTTCTTGTATCACATTTTTCACAATGGAAAATGGCCCACCTCTTTTGGTGTTCCTAGTGATGGGAAGGGAGGTGGCCATGGGTTCTCTGTTGTATTAATGTCTACAAAAGGCCAAAATGACCTATGAGACCAAAAGGTTACATCATGTCCATGAAATACATCATCATGGGTACTAAAAATAAAAATCAAAGCAAGTAATAAGAGCTGAAATGTCAGATCTAATTCCTAAACAAAAACAAAAAGTGTATAGCTCTCATATCACCCTAAAATATCCCACATAGGACGCTGCAACATGGATGATGTCACCCAACGTAGTAAAGCTGGGCGGGCAGGACAAAGTCCTGTGGTGATGGGAGATGATGGCTCTGATCCTCCTGTAGTGACACAGGCGTAGGCGGGGACCACGAGGTGAAGGGCGTCAGGCTCTGCATACCTCAATGGCTCTGTCTCGTGTCGCTCCTCTCGGCCGAGCCCCCGCATCAGCTTGAAGGTCGGGTGTAGTGGGTGAATTTGCCCTCGTCACTCTCGTCTAGAAGAAGTCGGTGAGAGCTCTTTGTAATGGTTGAGAGAGAGTGGTTGAGAGAGAGAGAGAGAGAGAGAGAGAGAGAGAGAGAGAGAGTTATATTAACGTCTATGGAAGACCCCAAGGGCCTATGAGACCAAAAGTAATACAATGGTACCATGGATATACCGAGCCATGGAAAACTGAAAGAAAAAGTAAAATGAAAACATGTGATCAACAGATGATCCTGTGTAGAGTGAGATATGGTGTGATCAGCTAATGTCGATACCCGCCTCGACCAGAACCGATCTAATGGTGGAGTGAATGTCAGGCCTTTGTGATGAGAGAGAAAGAAAGCTGTATTAACGTCTACTAGAGGCCGAACTCGACCTATGAGACAACTCAATGTACAACTATCAATGTCTTCTAGATGTCCAGAAAAAAAAAAGGACAAAATGAACATGAAATAAACTATGAAGGTACTGAGCTAGTGGGGGGGTGTGATGGATGGAGCACTACTGCTAGAGGCTCAGTATGCAACCTTTTTTTTTTTCCCCGAGAAAAGATCCTTTCATTAGTTATATAAAAAACGCCCGTAGGGCTACAAAAGATCTCTCCTGCTCATAAGAGAGACAGAGCAGTGAATACAACATGGCAGCCTGGGAGACTCTCCCTAGGTGCTGCAAAATACAAGCATCAGTACAAAGGACTGAGAGGCTAAATCATACAATAGGGGGGGGGGGAGAGCCAAACAGGTGGCCTGTAGTGCCAATGGGGGGATCCCGTGTGTAAGGTGTAGAAGGGGCCACAACGCCAAGTGGTGTGAAAGGCCTGGCGCCGTAAGATCGCCTCATCCGGATGCGGTCGTACTGTCCTCGCAGGGTGTGGATCAACTCCTGCCAAATCCCCCGTACAGTCTCTGCTGGTGGCTCCAATCTCCCCTCAAAGGCCGTAAAGCACCGGGCCCTCCAGGTGAACTAGATGGTGAGGCTGCTGAGGAGCTCCCATCGTAAATCCCTCTCCCCGTGTCCAGCTGGCGGACGAGAAATCCGATGCCGGAACCAGGCGAGGCTGGCCCCTAATAAATCTGATGGCCTGACTGCCCTGCTCCATCTCATAGCCCATAGCAGGCCCTGACGAAGTCGACCAAGCAGCGGCACCCCATGTAAACATACCCTCTGGAGAGAGGGGGGCCAGAATACGCAGCATCCGCAGCCAAATCTGCTGCGCCTGAGGGCAATCCCAAAGGCAATGTCTCTGTCTCCATAGGGTGGCCGCATCGGACGCAGGCCGCCAGAAGACCGCTGTAAACAAGCCAAGTGCCAACTGCTGAGCCCCTGTGGGCGACCAGCCACTAAAAAGTCGAGATCCTGCGGGCTTGTCGACTAGCCCAGAGCCGAGCCCAAAAATCCTCCAGGAACTCCTGTGAGAGTCCCTGTAGCCGCCAATGCCCCGCTGCCACTAGAGAGACCGTCCTCCTCGCCGTCAAAATATGCCGCCCCAGCTGAACAGTATACTGGAAAAAGGTAATCTCTGTGGCCTCAAGGGATGCATAAGGATCATGCCACTCGTACTCCCCGGGGTCCCACTGTAGCCGGGCCAAGGGGCGCGCTGCATATGCCCATATGCGCCAATCCGGGAGCACATCAGCAGGGTCCGGGTCAATATGCCACTTCCGAGAAGCAGCGGCCACTACCCGAATCCTCTGAAAGGTGCACTCTGCAACCAAAGGCGACTCCACCTCCACTCTCTGGAGCCTGCCCTCATCCTAAATCTCATAGTAGAGGCAATTGCCATCCTCAGTGCAAGCTCTGACAGCAATCAAGATCTCCAACTGTGTAAAGGCTCCCATCCACCGTGGGGCCACTGGCTCGAGAGGCGTGAACCACTCCTCTGTGAGTGCCTCCTGAATATCATCCCTCATAATCAACCCCCCTCTGAAGTGACTCAGCCTCTCCACCTGGATCTCCTCTGGTAGACTGCAGAAGGCCTGCCAGTCTCCAAAACTACGAGCTGGGCCTGCCGATAAAGGCCCCCAGGCTAGACGAGGCCAAGAACCCAGCATATGACCCTGCTCTGTGCGAACCGCTGGGCTCCAGATGAGCGGCTGTCTGGCCTGCTCCTCAACACAAGAAGGAGGTCGCTGAGAGAGTCCGGGTCTCAGCAGCTCCCAAGCTCTCAGGATACTCAAAGCAAATTTGTCCTCCCATCCTCTACTGAGGCTTGTCCTCCTCATCTCTATGAAGATCCAGCGAATCTCTGGTGCCCAAGTGCCCCCAGCGCCCGAGCCTGCAGCCGCTGCAAGAGGAGCTCTTTCCAAGGCTCAGCGCCTGGAAGCAACCCCCGAATGATAAGCTTCCCCAATAAGGCTCTACTCTGATCGACTGGATCTATAATGCCCAAACCTCCCTGAGCCAGCGGAAGTGTAATAACTGCCCATGCAACCTTTGCCCGAGCTGGCTGACTGTCCCGCCCAGACCACAGAAAGTTCCTGATCAGCCTCTGTACCTGGCTGATGCAAGAGCTCGAGAAGATCCAGCAAGACGTAATGTACCACATGGTCGCTAACAGCACCTGATTTGCCACCACCACCCTCCCAGCCAAGGATAGTCGAACTGTACTCCAATACAAAAGCTTCTTCCGAATGCTCAGAAGAAGCGGGGCAATCTGCTGCTCAGGTGACAAATCTAGGCCAATCTGGCATCCCAAATACCGCACTGCTGTGCCTGGAGGAATCCATCTAAAACCGGGGTCCGGGCTCTATGCCGGAGTGGGAGCACTACTGATCCAAAAGGCCACTGTCTTGCGCCAATTGATCAATGCTCCCGAAGCTGCACTAAAAACCTGGAGCGACTGCTCTGCCCGAAGAAGATTGGCCTCTTGGCCATGCAAAAATAAGCCCGTGTCGTCTGCAAACTCAACATCAAGCAGGTCCTCCCCCCGGACTGGGAGCTGAAGTCCTCTCAAACCAACCTCCTCTGCCGTCAAATACATGCTCATAGCCTCCGCAAAGAAGAGAAAAAGAAAAGGGGCGAGGGGACACCCCTGACGGACTGATCTGGTCAGCTCAAAACTCGGCCCCCGTCCTCCTGCAATCAACACCTGGCTGCGAGCTGTGGAATACAGAGCCGCCACCCCTCTGATCCATCCTGGCTCAAAGCCCAGGCGAAGCATAGTGCCCTCTAAGAAACCCCAATCAACTCTATCGTATGCCTTCTCAAAATCGAGAAGCATCACGACCAAGTCCTCGCCAAGAAATCTAGCTCGGGCCGTCGCCTCCCAGAAAGTAAAGATGTTGTCGAGGATACTGCGCTCCTTGACAAATCCTGTCTGCGTAGCATGAATCAACTCCCCCAGGAAAGGCTGGATCCTCAAACTCAAGGCCTTTGCTAAGACCTTGTAGACAGTATTGAGGATCGTAATAGGCCTCCAATGCCGAATATCATCTGATACTCCCTCCCCCTTGGGGATAAGATAGATCAAGCCCTCTGAAAAGCTCTGCGGCATCACCCCAGTGTCCAAAACATGCTGAAAGCCCCTGCAGAGGCCTGGCCCCAAAAGGTCCCAATAGCGCATAAAAAAGGCCGGCGTCAGTCCGTCCTCCCCTGGGCAACTATGTCGCGGCAGGACCCTCAAGGCCTCGGCAAGCTCAATCTCTGACAGAGGCGCACCTAGAACTGTACGCATACGGTCTGTGACCCTCCTCTGCACATGGGCCCACACAATCTGTCTGCAAACATCTCGATCCTCAGTGGCTGGCTCCGCTGAAAGCAGGTCTCTATAGAATGCAGTGGCAATGGCTCTGATCTCCCCGAGCTGAGTAGCTACCGATCCATCCGGTCTACCAAGCTGGCGGACTCGTGCTCGGGCATGACGGGGTCCAGTGATCTCAAAAAACTCTCCAGTCACTGTTGGGTGTTGGACTCACACACTCACACACACAAACCTGCACATTAGGGTTAGGTGCAAGGTTGAGAAGCTCACACACAGAAATGAGAGAGAGAGAGAGTGAGCCAAAAGTGTGGTAGCCACAAAATGCAAGTCAACCCTTGCATGTGTGCCACATCCATATAATATAGAAGTACAAAATATTATATGTTAGAGTGTCCTTTCACACTTGATGTCCAAGGGGAAAAACCACATGGGAAAAAGTGCCCTTGGTTAAGCCCTGTTCACACATAGCACTACCATAAGTGAGCATATGCCTACAAATCCCCCCTGTAGTGGAAGTGTGAACCTGTACAAGGTAGCAGATCACTCTCTGTATGAGAGTAAGCCCAAAGCTTTGCGGAAAGCTTCAAACTTTTCTCGAGATAAAGCCTTTGTGAATAGATCTGCAACATTATCCTGTGTAGGGCAATAAGATAAACTGATCTCCCCTGCATGTAGCCTCTCTCTGACATAGTGATAATGAATCTCTATGTGCTTGGTACGTGCATGAAATACTGGATTTCGTGCCACGGCCATAGCACTCTGGCTATCAGTGAGAATGGTGGTGGGTGTCTGCTGACACTCACGAAGATCAGCCAATAGTCTCCTCAACCATACACAATCTACTGTAGCTGTAAAGACTGCCCTGTACTCAGCCTCACAAGTAGATGTAGCAACAGTGGGTTGCTTTTTACTCAACCAAGATATGCATGAGCTGCCAAGAAAAAAACAATTCCCACTGGTGGATTGCCTGGTATCGTAATCACCAGCCCAATCTGAATCACTGTATGCATAAAGCTGCAAGCTGCTCCCCCTGGAATAGTACAAACCAAGATCCAGGGTACCCTTAAGATATCGAAAAATGCGTTTGACTGCTTGCCAATGCTTTGTGCCTGGGTTGTGCATGAATTTGCTCAACAAAGACACCCCAAAAGATATGTCTGGCCTCGTGTTACACAAGTAAATGAGGCATCCCACTGCTTGGCTATAAAGGCCAGCCTCAAAAGGCTCTCCAATATCATGCATAGTAAGCCGTACACCTGGTTCTACCGGAGTAGAAATGGGCTTACATTCATCCATGTGAAACCTTTTTAGCAAACTTTTTATGTACTTAGTTTGCTGCATAACAATGCCATCATCTGTATGCATAAACTGTATGCCGAGATAGTAGTGTAAAGGCCCCAAATCTGACATATCAAATTCAGCTTTCAAATCAGCTTTGAAATCTGAAATTTGTGCTTTGCTTGTACCTGTAATGAGCATGTCATCTACATACAAGATGACTATGAGAATATCGGCACCGGTTTTCTTCACATACAATGTGCTTTCAGCTGGACTATTCTCATAACCTTGGCTGGTTAGATGAGCATGTATCTTATCATACCAAGCTCTTGGAGCTTGTTTTAACCCATACAATGCTTTGTGCAACCTGCATACTTTATGTTCCTCACCAGGAACTACAAAACCAATGGGCTGATTTACATATACTTCCTCCTGTAAATTCCCATTTAAGAATGCAGTTTTGATATCCAATTGATGCACTTTCCATCCTTTATGGGCAGCCAATGCAATCACAGATCTTATTGTGGTCATTCTCGAAGTAGGAGCAAAAGTCTCTTCATAATCTATTCCCTTTTTCTGGGAGTAGCCTTTAGCCACAAGTCTTGCTTTGTACCTGTCAATAGTACCATCAGACTTTCTTTCGACTTTGTACACCCACTTTGTGCCAATTACATGCTTGCCTTTAGGCAATTCCACAAGATCCCATGTATTATTCTTCATGATAGAAGAAATTTCAGCTTGCATAGCTTGCAACCAATGCTCATTCTCATGTGCTTCTTCATAAGAAGAAGGCTCTTCTGAATCAAAGAGACCACCCATTGCGAATGCAGACTCCTCACGATGTACATTCAAGGCATGGCTGGAACTAGCCCTTGTTCTACCTGTGAGTGGAGCTGCAAGTTTGCTTTCTTGCAAAGTTTTCAGCAACCATCTTGGCACTGACTTGGCTGTGTCTATGGCTGTTTGCTCTTCCCTGACAAGATCTTCCACTTCTTCCACAGAAGGGGGCTGAATGGCTGGCTGGTCCACATGTTCTACATGTGGATTTTCTTGTGTAGGGGCTGGCTGATCTGAATCCCCCCTAATTGCAATGGGTAAAAGTCCATCAAACATGTCCTGTATGCCTGTATCATTGCTTTTATACAAGCTGACCATGGGCTGTTCTGAATTTTCAGCAAATACGACATCTCTACTCACAAAAATCCTTCGTGTAGTTGGATTATAAAGACGGTATCCTTTGCTTTCATTGCTATAGCCCACAAAAATGCATTTAATTGCTTTGTCATCAAGCTTTGTTCGGAGTTGTTCTGGCACATGTGCATATGCCAAACACCCAAATGTACGCATATAATCCACTGTTGGCTTTCGGCTATACCAAGCCTCAAATGGTGTTATGGTTTTCAAAGCTTTTGTTGGACACCTGTTCAACACATGAGTTGCACACATTATAGCTTCCATCCAGAATTTGTGAGGCAACTTTTGTGCTTTCACCATGCATCTTGCCATCTCCATGAGAGATCTATTTTTCCTCTCAGCTACACCATTCTGCTGCGGTGTATAAGGCACAGTACATTGGTGTTTGATGCCCTTTTGAAGCATATAATCCTTGAATGCATTTGACATGTATTCTCCACCTCTATCTGAGCGAAGTGTTTGGACTTTACATGCACACATATTTTCAGCCATTGCTACAAATTGTCGAAAGCATGTAAACACATCTTCTTTTGCTTTCAAAGGGTAAGCCCAAGCAAACCTGGAGTAGTCATCAATGAATGTGACAAAGTAAAGATGCCCCCCTATGGATGGTGTCCGCATTGGACCACATACATCACTATGTATGAGCTGTAATTTACTTTCAGCTCTAACAGCTCCATCTTTGGGGAATGGTTTCCGATGCATCTTTCCCAAAATACACCCCTCACATACATGTCTTGGCGGAGACTCAAGAGGCGGCATATTATCAACCATATGATGCTTCTGCAAAAGCATCAAACTCTGAAAATTTAGATGCCCAAAACGAGCATGCCATAGCTCTGCATCATGCATAGCAGGAGTGTGGGCAGCCACTGTATTTGCATCATAAGGGCGCTTGTCATAGCTGTCCAGCTTATACAAGCCTTTGTATCGTGTTCCATCGCTTATGGTAGTGCTATGTGTGAACAGGGCTTAACCAAGGGCACTTTTTCCCATGTGGTTTTTCCCCTTGGACATCAAGTGTGAAAGGACACTCTAACATATAATATTTTGTACTTCTATATTATATGGATGTGGCACACATGCAAGAGTTGACTTGCATTTTGTGGATACCACACTTTTGACTCACTCTCTCTCTCTCTCATTTCTGTGTGTGAGCTTCTCAACCTTGCACCTAACCCTAATGTGCAGGTTTGTGTGTGTGAGTGTGTGAGTCCAACACCCAACATTTGGTATCAGAGCTGGGAGCTGGGAGCTGGCCTTGGAGAACTGCTGCTGGAAAAATTTCTGTGAAATTCCGTCCGCAGGCTGCCATATTCCGACGCCTGCGTTTTTCCGTCCGTCAGGTTCCGTCGCCGCTGTGTTTCCGTCCGCGGGTTCCGTCCAGTTGCTCCACCGTCCGGCTGCCAGAGACGGGCGGCACTAGTGGGGAGCCCACCACCTCCGCCCAGCCTCACAGGCGGCGCTTCCTCTGCAGCCGGCGCCGGCCAGCTCCGTCAGCGCTACAGCCGCCCCGTTCCGGCCGGTGCTACTCCAACGGACGCAGCGCCGTCCCGTTCCGTCGACGACTGCAGACTAGCCGTCCCAACGCGCCCCGGCTCCCGTCCCGTTTGGCCTTCGTCACACAGTCGCCGGCCGACGTGACGGTCCTGCGGTTCCGGCGTCTCGACCCACTTTCCAGTCCGTCGTCAGCATCGTTCCGTTCCGGCGCTACTCCAACGGTGTGTTCCGTGCACACGGCGTTGCCCCTCCGTCCTGTTCACGTCCGTCCCTGCTCGACGTTGCGTTCCAGCTCGCTCCCGCCAGCGACTACAGCGGTTCCCGCTTCGGACCTGTTCGCCCGACACCAGCATGGGAGCCTGCGTCTGAAGCGCCTAAGCGCCTAAGCGCTGTTCGCACCAGCCTTAACGGCTGGGCCCCGTCACGATCAACGCCGTGCTGCTTCCACCGTTCTGCCCGCACGACACCTGCACAACACCTGCAAACCAGCTCCAACATTTGCATTCGACTGCTTGCAAGCGACTCCAGCTCTCCAGCACCCGACTCCAGCGCTCAGCATTCCTCCGCTTCTGGCTCGCCCGACACCAACGCCCATCAGCTCCGTAAGCTTCAGCTCAGCTCCCCGTTGGCTGCCCAAAGCCATCCGCCGTCCAGCTGCCTCCTTGTGCTCCCAGCCTACACTCTGCAAGCCTGAAGGTATTTCTCTGTCAAAATTTTTTATCAAACCCAAATACAAAATCTGCAGCCATTGCAGTGCACAGGTCATATGCCGATTTTGCAGACAATGAAATTGCAGATGAAACTTGGGGGTTTTTGAAATTGAGGTCAAAATCAGCAAATTGAACCTCTCTTATTTGCAAAAATTTGGGGGTTTTCAAAATTGAGGTCAAAATTGGCAAATTGAAGCTCATACATTTGCAGAAATTTGGGGCTTTTGAGGAAATTGGCAAATTAGATGCACATTGAAGCGATTGGAGTGCATAAAAATTGGGGATTTTCTGATTGGAGCATGTAATTGAGCATTACAGCTGCGATTTGTCGCGTATGTATACACATTGAGTGTAATTGGACAATTTGGTGCAGGTTTACACTTGCTTTGGTTTGCAGGCATACATTTGCGCAGGACATTTGGTTGCCTGGCAATGCACATTGGTGCTTGGTTTGCTTGCAGTTATATTTTGTTGACATGGCACAAAATGCTACGGATGTATTTGGTGTGCTCACCCAGGAGGACAAGCTGGATGGATCTAACTACTCCCTCTGGAGTTTTATGATCCGTAATTTGCTGGTAGCCAAAGGGCTTTGGGGCATCGTGTGCGGTGATGACACACGCCCACATACCATTCAGCCAGCCACGCCTCAAAGGGGAGGTGCTCAAAGAGCTCCTGATGTAGATCCTGCTCCCACACAAGAGCAGAAAAGATGGGACTCTAGAGATGCACAGGCCATGTCATTGATAGCCCTTTCAGTGAAAAGGACTATTATTCCGCACATTCGTTCATGCAAGACATCGAAGCTTGCATGGGACACATTGGAAGCAATGTATCAGGTACGCAACGAGGCAAGGGTTGCCTACTTGAAGAGGCAATTGGATCTTCTTTCTATGGATGAGGGTGACTCTATGGCAGATCATCTCACCAAAGTGAGATTTGCAGGAACAATTGCTCAACATTGATGAGGTTATCCCAGACAGACAGATGGTCACCAACACTCTTCATTCTTTACCGCCTTCCTACTTGGGCTTTCACACCTCTCTCAACCTCTCGATGAGAGGAGGTGGTGATCCCGTCACTTTTGAAGAGCTCGTGGGTTTACTCTTGCAGGAAGAGCAAACAAGAGCAAACATATCGAGCAACCGTGGTGGAGAAAAGGCATTTACAGCCAAGGATAAGGGTAAAGCAAAGAGCTTTAAGCATGGGGGACAACAGTCTAGCAAGGCTGGTCATGGACAGCCCTCTTCTAGTGGTGAAAAGTCTGACAAAGGGGATGCAAACAAGCCCAAAAAGAAGGGCAAATGTCACTACTACCATAAGCCTGGACACTACATCAGTGAATGTAGGAAAAGGATTGCAAAAGAGAAAAAGAAAGAAGCAGGCAATGCAGTAGCAGACTCTTCGGATGACAAAGCACAGCAATCAGCTAATGTAATCCAAGAAGAGTACACTTTTTTGGTCACATGCACTAGTGACACACCAGGTGCTTCAGACACTGATATGTCTTGCATTGCATCTGAGAGACAGAATGCATCATGGTATTTTGATAGTGGTGCTTCGAGCCACATCACTTCATGCAAAGATGTATTTCAGCACTTGGTTTATGCTTCAAATGGCCGCACTGTATCATGTGCAGATCATACCACATATCCAGTAAAGGGAATTGGTAATGTCATACTTATTGCAGCCAATGGTGCCAATATATGTATGAAAAATGTATTGTATGTTCCAGGGATAAAGAAAAATCTGCTCTCCGTCTCAGCCATAAACGACCAAGGTTTAAAGGTTGAATTTGAAGATGGAAAGTGTTTGGTAAAAGACCCATCAAAGGGTTATGAAATAGTCACTTCTGGAACACGATACAAAGGCTTGTATAAGCTGGACAGCTATGACAAGCGCCCTTATGATGCAAATACAGTGGCTGCCCACACTCCTGCTATGCATGATGCAGAGCTATGGCATGCTCGTTTTGGGCATGTAAATTTTCAGAGTTTGATGCTTTTGCAGAAGCATCATATGGTTGATAATATGCCGCCTCTTGAGTCTCCGCCAAGACATGTATGTGAGGGGTGTATTTCGGGAAAGATGCATCGGAAACCATTCCCCAAAGATGGAGCTGTTAGAGCTGAAAGTAAATTACAGCTCATACATAGTGATGTATGTGGTCCAATGCGGACACCATCCATAGGGGGGCATCTTTACTTGGTCACATTCATTGATGACTACTCCAGGTTTGCTTGGGCTTACCCTTTGAAAGCAAAAGAAGATGTGTTTACATGCTTTCGACACTTTGTAGCAATGGCTGAAAATATGTGTGCATGTAAAGTCCAAACACTTCGCTCAGATAGAGGTGGAGAATACATGTCAAATGCATTCAAAGATTATATGCTTCAAAAGGGCATCAAACACCAATGTACTGTGCCTTATACACCGCAGCAGAATGGTGTAGCTGAGAGGAAAAATAGATCTCTCATGGAGATGGCAAGATGCATGGTGAAAGCACAAAAGTTGCCTCACAAATTCTGGATGGAAGCTATAATGTGTGCAACTCATGTGTTGAACAGGTGTCCAACAAAAGCTTTGAAAACCATAACACCATTTGAGGCTTGGTATAGCCGAAAGCCAACAGTGGATTATATGCGTACATTTGGGTGTTTGGCATATGCACATGTGCCAGAACAACTCCGAACAAAGCTTGATGACAAAGCAATTAAATGCATTTTTGTGGGCTACAGCAATGAAAGCAAAGGATACCGTCTTTATAATCCAACTACACGAAGGATTTTTGTGAGTAGAGATGTCGTATTTGCTGAAAATTCAGAACAGCCCATGGTCAGCTTGTATAAAAGCAATGATACAGGCATACAGGACATGTTTGATGGACTTTTACCCATTGCAATTAGGGGGGATTCAGATCAGCCAGCCCCTACACAAGAAAATCCACATGTAGAACATGTGGACCAGCCAGCCATTCAGCCCCCTTCTGTGGAAGAAGTGGAAGATCTTGTCAGGGAAGAGCAAACAGCCATAGACACAGCCAAGTCAGTGCCAAGATGGTTGCTGAAAACTTTGCAAGAAAGCAAACTTGCAGCTCCACTCACAGGTAGAACAAGGGCTAGTTCCAGCCATGCCTTGAATGTACATCGTGAGGAGTCTGCATTCGCAATGGGTGGTCTCTTTGATTCAGAAGAGCCTTCTTCTTATGAAGAAGCACATGAGAATGAGCATTGGTTGCAAGCTATGCAAGCTGAAATTTCTTCTATCATGAAGAATAATACATGGGATCTTGTGGAATTGCCTAAAGGCAAGCATGTAATTGGCACAAAGTGGGTGTACAAAGTCGAAAGAAAGTCTGATGGTACTATTGACAGGTACAAAGCAAGACTTGTGGCTAAAGGCTACTCCCAGAAAAAGGGAATAGATTATGAAGAGACTTTTGCTCCTACTTCGAGAATGACCACAATAAGATCTGTGATTGCATTGGCTGCCCATAAAGGATGGAAAGTGCATCAATTGGATATCAAAACTGCATTCTTAAATGGGAATTTACAGGAGGAAGTATATGTAAATCAGCCCATTGGTTTTGTAGTTCCTGGTGAGGAACATAAAGTATGCAGGTTGCACAAAGCATTGTATGGGTTAAAACATGGTTAGTTAGTACGAAAGGTACGGTACGGTACGGTACGATAAAATACGGTACTAATTGGTACCTTAAAATTTTTTGAGGTACGGTACGATATTAGTACGTTTTTTTTTAAAAATACTTCCTAAACTTAAAAATTGTAGACAAGAAGTTACAAAATAGTAGAACCATGAACATAATGTCATCATGCCATTAGAGTACAAAATTGCTACAAAAGGATAGGCCAAAAACTTATGGCATGGGCGACCGCCAACATGCGTACATACATGATACTACATACTACAATACATCATCGATGGGCTAGAAGGAGATAGATGCCCAATGCCTAGAGAGCTATAACATATCAAAAGTCTACATCATCACCAACATCTGCATGATCATCAACATGATCACTACTAGAGTGTCCATCAAGAGAGTTCTCTGAAGAGGACTCTTCGAAGGTGGACGAGACACTCTGGGGATCATTCTCGCTAAGTAGGTTGCCATCATCATCAAACAAGGGCTCTCTAGGCAGTGGGGTATCATCATGAGGGGGCAATGGAATATCATCATGAAGGCGGGGATTGGAGCTCGAGGATCCCCGCCTCACATATGTGCGAAGGCCACCCTTTGCCGATGCCGAAGGCGGAGGCCTATGAACTCCAACTGCTCGGGCCCCCGTCCATGCTGACTCCTGGTGCTGCGAGTATCTGCTGCCACAAGCTCACTATAGAGCTCCATGAAGATTGCCTCGTCCTCCTCATCAGGCAATATGATCGCTTGCCTAATATGGCAATGGCAAGTGCACACGCTGACAAACAGCTCCCTATAGGCTGCAAATGGCGATGAATGGCTCTCTAGAAGACTGAAATTGCTCCACGCAACAGCAACAACAACAAGAACGACGACCCAAAAAAAAACACGTACGGTATCGTACGAATCCGTACGGTACCGTACCGTACAGCAAGTACGTACGATTTCAGTCGTACGACATACGGAACTAAGCCTGGGTTAAAACAAGCTCCAAGAGCTTGGTATGATAAGATACATGCTCATCTAACCAGCCAAGGTTTTGAGAATAGTTCAGCTGAAAGCACATTGTATGTGAAGAAAACCGATGCCGATATTCTCATAGTCATCTTGTATGTAGATGACATGCTCATTACAGGTACAAGCAAAGCACAAATTTCAGATTTCAAAGCTGATTTGAAAGCTGAATTTGATATGTCAGATTTGGGGCCTTTACACTACTATCTCGGCATACAGTTTATGCATACAGATGATGGCATTGTTATGCAGCAAACTAAGTACATAAAAAGTTTGCTAAAAAGGTTTCACATGGATGAATGTAAGCCCATTTCTACTCCGGTAGAACCAGGTGTACGGCTTACTATGCATGATATTGGAGAGCCTTTTGAGGCTGGCCTTTATAGCCAGGCAGTGGGATGCCTCATTTACTTGTGTAACACGAGGCCAGACATATCTTTTGGGGTGTCTTTGTTGAGCAAATTCATGCACAGCCCAGGCACAAAGCATTGGCAAGCAGTCAAACGCATTTTTCGATATCTTAAGGGTACCCTGGATCTTGGTTTGTTCTATCCCAGGGGGGGCAGCTTGCAGCTTTATGCATACAGTGATTCAGATTGGGCTGGTGATTACGATACCAGGCAATCCACCAGTGGGAATTGTTTTTTTCTTGGCAGCTCATGCATATCTTGGTTGAGTAAAAAGCAACCCACTGTTGCTACATCTACTTGTGAGGCTGAGTACAGGGTAGTCTTTACAGCTACAGTAGATTGTGTATGGTTGAGGAGACTATTGGCTGATCTTCGTGAGTGTCAGCAGACACCCACCACCATTCTCACTGATAGCCAGAGTGCTATGGCCGTGGCACGAAATCCATTATTTCATGCACGTACCAAGCACATAGAGATTCATTATCACTATGTCAGAGAGAGGCTACATGCAGGAGAGATCAGTTTATCTTATTGCCCTACACAGGATAATGTTGCAGATCTATTCACAAAGGCTTTATCTCGAGAAAAGTTTGAAGCTTTCCGCAAAGCTTTGGGCTTACTCTCATACAGAGAGTGATCTGCTACCTTGTACAGGTTCACACTTCCACTACAGGGGGGATTTGTAGGCATATGCTCGCTTATGGTAGTGCTGTGTGTGTTTGTAGGCATATGCTCACTTATGGTAGTGCTATGTGTGAACAGGGCTTAACCAAGGGCACTTTTTCCCATGTGGTTTTTCCCCTTGGACATCAAGTGTGAAAGGACACTCTAACATATAATATTTTGTACTTCTATATTATATGGATGTGGCACACATGCAAGGGTTGACTTGCATTTTGTGGATACCACACTTTTGGCTCTCTCTCTCTCTCTCTCTCTCTCTCATTTCTGTGTGTGAGCTTCTCTACCCTGCACCTAACCCTAATGTGCAGGTTTGTGTGTGTGAGTGTGTGAGTCCAACACCCAACATTTGGTATCAGAGCTGGGAGCTGGGAGCTGGCCTTGGAGAACTGCTGCTGGAAAAATTTCTGTGAAATTCCGTCCGCAGGCTGCCATATTCCGTCGCCTGTGTTTTTTCGTCCGTCAGGTTCCGTCGCCGCTGTGTTTCCGTCCGCCGGTTCCGTCCAGTTGCTCCACCGTCCGGCCGCCAGAGACGGGCGGCACTAGTGGGGAGCCCACCACCTCCGCCCAGCCTCACAGGCGGCGCTTCCTCTGCAGCCGGCGCCGGCCAGCTCCGTCAGCGCTACAGCCGCCCCGTTCTAGCCGGTGGTACTCCAACGGACGCAGCGCCGTCCCGTTCCGTCGACGACTGCAGACTAGCCGTCCCAACGCGCCCCGGCTCCCGTCCCGTTCGGCCTCCGTCACACAGTCGCCGGCCGACGTGACGGTCCTGCGGTTCCGGCGTCTCGACCCACTTTCCAGCCCGTCGTCAGCATCGTTCCGTTCCGGCGCTACTCCAACGGTGTGTTCCGTGCACACGGCGTTGCCCCTCCGTCCTGTTCACGTCCGTCCCTGCTCGACGTTCCGTTCCGGCTCGCTCCCGCCAGCGACTACAGCGGTTCCCGCTTCGGACCTGTTCGCCCGACACCAGCATGGGAGCCTGCGTCTGAAGCGCCTTGTCGCCTAAGCGCCTAAGCGCTGTTCGCACCAGCCTTAACGGCTGGGCCCCGTCACCATGAACGCCGTGCTGCTTCCACCGTTCTGCCCGCACGACACCTGCACAACACCTGCAAACCAGCTCCAACATTTGCATTCGACTGCTTGCAAGCGACTCCAGCTCTCCAGCACCCGACTCCAGCGCTCAGCAGTCCTCCGCTTCTGGCTCGCCCGACACCAACGCCCATCAGCTCCGTAAGCTTCAGCTCAGCTCCCCGTTGGCTGCCCAAAGCCATCCGCCGTCCAGCTGCCTCCTTGTGCTCCCAGCCTACACTCTGCAAGCCTGAAGGTATTTCTCTGTCAAAATTTTTTATCAAACCCAAATACAAAATCTGCAGCCACTGCAGTGCAGGTCATATGCCGATTTTGCAGACAATAAATACTGTGCAATCAGATTGAAAAGAAAATTGCAGATGAAATTTGGGGGTTTTGAAAATTGGATTAAAATCAGCAAATTGAACCTCTCTAATTTGCAGAAATTTGGGGGTTTTCAAAATTGAGGTCAAAATTGGCAAATTGAAGCTCATACGTTTGCAGAAATTTGGGGCTTTTGAGGAAATTGGCAAATTAGATGCACATTGAAGCGATTGGAGTGCATAAAAATTGGGGATTTTTTGATTGGAGCATGTAATTGAGCATTACAGCTGCGATTTGTCGCGTATGTATACACATTGAGTGTAATTGGACAATTTGGTGCAGGTTTACACTTGCTTTGGTTTGCAGGCATACATTTGCGCAGGACATTTGGTTGCCTGGCAGTGCACATTGGTGCTTGGTTTGCTTGCAGCTATACTTTGTTGACATGGCACAGAATGCTACGGATGTATTTGGTGTGCTCACCCAGGAGGACAAGCTGGATGGATCTAACTACTCCCTCTAGAGTTTTATGATCCGTAATTTGCTGGTAGCCAAAGGGCTTTGGGGCATCGTGTGTGGTGATGACACACGCCCACATACCATTCAGCCAGCCACGCCTCAAAGGGGAGGTGCTCAAAGAGCTCCTGATGTAGATCGTGCTCCCACACAAGAGCAGAAAAGATGGGACTCTAGAGATGCACAGGCCATGTCATTGATAGCCCTTTCAGTGAAAAGGACTATTATTCCGCACATTCGTTCATGCAAGACATCGAAGCTTGCATGGGACACATTGGAAGCAATGTATCAGGTACGCAACGAGGCAAGGGTTGCCTACTTGAAGAGGCAATTGGATCTTCTTTCTATGGATGAGGGTGACTCTATGGCAGATCATCTCACCAAAGTGAAAGATTTGCAGGAACAATTGCTCAACATTGATGAGGTTATCCCAGACAGACAGATGGTCACCAACACTCTTCATTCTTTACCGCCTTCCTACTTGGGCTTTCACACCTCTCTCAACCTCTCGATGAGAGGAGGTGGTGATCCCGTCACTTTTGAAGAGCTCGTGGGTTTACTCTTGCAGGAAGAGCAAACAAGAGCAAACATATCGAGCAACCGTGGTGGAGAAAAGGCATTTACAGCCAAGGATAAGGGTAAAGCAAAGAGCTTTAAGCATGGGGGACAACAGTCTAGCAAGGCTGGTCATGGACAGCCCTCTTCTAGTGGTGAAAAGTCTGACAAAGGGGATGCAAACAAGCCCAAAAAGACGGGCAAATGTCACTACTGCCATAAGCCTGGACACTACATCAGTGAATGTAGGAAAAGGATTGCAAAAGAGAAAAAGAAAGAAGCAGGCAATGCAGTAGCAGACTCTTCGGATGACAAAGCACAGCAATCAGCTAATGTAATCCAGGAAGAGTACACTTTTTTGGTCACATGCACTAGTGACACACCAGGTGCTTCAGACACTGATATGTCTTGCATTGCATCTGAGAGATAGAATGCATCATGGTATTTTAATAGTGGTGCTTCGAGCCACATCACTTCATGCAAAGATGTATTTCAGCACTTGGTTTATGCTTCAAATGGCCGCACTGTATCATGTGCAGATCATACCACATATCCAGTAAAGGGAATTGGTAATGTCATACTTATTGCAGCCAATGGTGCCAATATATGTATGAAAAATGTATTGTATGTTCCAGGGATAAAGAAAAATCTGCTCTCCGTCTCAGCCATAAACGACCAAGGTTTAAAGGTTGAATTTGAAGATGGAAAGTGTTTGGTAAAAGACCCATCAAAGGGTTATGAAATAGTCACTTCTGGAACACGATACAAAGGCTTGTATAAGCTGGACAGCTATGACAAGCGCCCTTATGATGCAAATACAGTGGCTGCCCACACTCCTGCTATGCATGATGCAGAGCTATGGCATGCTCGTTTTGGGCATGTAAATTTTCAGAGTTTGATGCTTTTGCAGAAGCATCATATGGTGGATAATATTCCGCCTCTTGAGTCTCCGCCAAGACATGTATGTGAGGGGTGTATTTTGGGAAAGATGCATCGGAAACCATTCCCCAAAGATGGAGCTGTTAGAGCTGAAAGTAAATTACAGCTCATACATAGTGATGTATGTGGTCCAATGCGGACACCATCCATAGGGGGGCATCTTTACTTGGTCACATTCATTGATGACTACTCCAGGTTTGCTTGGGCTTACCCTTTGAAAGCGAAAGAAGATGTGTTTACATGCTTTCGACACTTTGTAGCAATGGCTGAAAATATGTGTGCATGTAAAGTCCAAACACTCCGCTCAGATAGAGGTGGAGAATACATGTCAAATGCATTCAAGGATTATATGCTTCAAAAGGGCATCAAACACCAATGTACTGTGCCTTATACACCGCAGCAGAATGGTGTAGCTGAAAGGAAAAATAGATCTCTCATGGACATGGCAAGATGCATGGTGAAAGCACAAAAGTTGCCTCACAAATTTTGGATGGAAGCTATAATGTGTGCAACTCATGTGTTGAACAGGTGTCCAACAAAAGCTTTGAAAACCATAACACCATTTGAGGCTTGGTATAGCCGAAAGCCAACAGTGGATTATATGCGTACATTTGGGTGTTTGGCATATGCACATGTGCCAGAACAACTCCGAACAAAGCTTGATGACAAAGCAATTAAATGCATTTTTGTGGGCTACAGCAATGAAAGCAAAGGATACCGTCTTTATAATCCAACTACACGAAGGATTTTTGTGAGTAGAGATGTCGTATTTGCTGAAAATTCAGAACAGCCCATGGTCAGCTTGTATAAAAGCAATGATACAGGCATACAGGACATGTTTGATGGACTTTTACCCATTGCAATTAGGGGGGATTCAGATCAGCCAGCCCCTACACAAGAAAATCCACATGTAGAACATGTGGACCAGCCAGCCATTCAGCCCCCTTCTGTGGAAGAAGTGGAAGATCTTGTCAGGGAAGAGCAAACAGCCATAGACACAGCCAAGTCAGTGCCAAGATGGTTGCTGAAAACTTTGCAAGAAAGCAAACTTGCAGCTCCACTCACAGGTAGAACAAGGGCTAGTTCCAGCCATGCCTTGAATGTACATCGTGAGGAGTCTGCATTCGCAATGGGTGGTCTCTTTGATTCAGAAGAGCCTTCTTCTTATGAAGAAGCACATGAGAATGAGCATTGGTTGCAAGCTATGCAAGCTGAAATTTCTTCTATCATGAAGAATAATACATGGGATCTTGTGGAATTGCCTAAAGGCAAGCATGTAATTGGCACAAAGTGGGTGTACAAAGTCAAAAGAAAGTCTGATGGTACTATTGACAGGTACAAAGCAAGACTTGTGGCTAAAGGCTACTCCCAGAAAAAGGGAATAGATTATGAAGAGACTTTTGCTCCTACTTCGAGAATGACCACAATAAGATCTGTGATTGCATTGGCTGCCCATAAAGGATGGAAAGTGCATCAATTGGATATCAAAACTGCATTCTTAAATGGGGATTTACAGGAGGAAGTATATGTAAATCAGCCCATTGGTTTTGTAGTTCCTGGTGAGGAACATAAAGTATGTAGGTTGCACAAAGCATTGTATGGGTTAAAACAAGCTCCAAGAGCTTGGTATGATAAGATACATGCTCATCTAACCAGCCAAGGTTTTGAGAATAGTTCAGCTGAAAGCACATTGTATGTGAAGAAAACCGATGCCGATATTCTCATAGTCATCTTGTATGTAGATGACATGCTCATTACAGGTACAAGCAAAGCACAAATTTCAGATTTCAAAGCTGATTTGAAAGCTGAATTTGATATGTCAGATTTGGGGCCTTTACACTACTATCTCGGCATACAGTTTATGCATACAGATGATGGCATTGTTATGCAGCAAACTAAGTACATAAAAAGTTTGCTAAAAAGGTTTCACATGGATGAATGTAAGCCCATTTCTACTCCGGTAGAACCAGGTGTACGGCTTACTATGCATGATATTGGAGAGCTTTTTGAGGCTGGCCTTTATAGCCAGGCAGTGGGATGCCTCATTTACTTGTGTAACACGAGGCCAGACATATCTTTTGGGGTGTCTTTGTTGAGCAAATTCATGCACAGCCCAGGCACAAAGCATTGGCAAGCAGTCAAACGCATTTTTCGATATCTTAAGGGTACCCTGGATCTTGGTTTGTTCTATCCCAGGGGGGGCAGCTTGCAGCTTTATGCATACAGTGATTCAGATTGGGCTGGTGATTACGATACCAGGCAATCCACCAGTGGGAATTGTTTTTTTCTTGGCAGCTCATGCATATCTTGGTTGAGTAAAAAGCAACCCACTGTTGCTACATCTACTTGTGAGGCTGAGTACAGGGCAGTCTTTACAGCTACAGTAGATTGTGTATGGTTGAGGAGACTATTGGCTGATCTTCGTGAGTGTCAGCAGACACCCACCACCATTCTCACTGATAGCCAGAGTGCTATGGCTGTGGCACGCAATCCAGTATTTCATGCACGTACCAAGCACATAGAGATTCATTATCACTATGTCAGAGAGAGGCTACATGCAGGGGAGATCAGTTTATCTTATTGCCCTACACAGGATAATGTTGCAGATCTATTCACAAAGGCTTTATCTCGAGAAAAGTTTGAAGCTTTCCGCAAAGCTTTGGGCTTACTCTCATACAGAGAGTGATCTGCTACCTTGTACAGGTTCACACTTCCACTACAGGGGGGATTTGTAGGCATATGCTCACTTATGGTAGTGCTATGTGTGAACAGGGCTTAACCAAGGGCACTTTTTCCCATGTGGTTTTTCCCCTTGGACATCAAGTGTGAAAGGACACTCTAACATATAATATTTTGTACTTCTATATTATATGGATGTGGCACACATGCAAGGGTTGACTTGCATTTTGTGGATACCACACTTTTGGCTCTCTCTCTCTGTCTCTCATTTCTTTTTCTCTTTTGCAATCCTTTTTCTACATTCACTGATGTAGTGTCCAGGCTTATGGCAGTAGTGACATTCGCCCTTCTTTTTGGGCTTGTTTGCATGCCCTTTGTCAGACTTTTCACCACTAGAAGAGGGCTGTCCATGACCAGCCTTGCTAGACTGTTGTCCCCCATGCTTAAAGCTCTTTGCTTTACCCTTATCCTTGGCTGTAAATGCCTTTTCTCCACCACGGTTTCTCGATATGTTTGCTCTTGTTTGCTCTTCCTGCAAGAGTAAACCCACGAGCTCTTCAAAAGTGACGGGATCACCACCTCCTCTCATCGAGAGGTTGAGAGAGGTGTGAAAGCCCAAGTAGGAAGGCGGTAAAGAATGAAGAGTGTTGGTGACCATCTGTCTGTCTGGGATAACCTCATCAATGTTGAGCAATTGTTCCTGCAAATCTTTCACTTTGGTGAGATGATCTGCCATGGAGTCACCCTCATCCATAGAAAGAAGATCCAATTGCCTCTTCAAGTAGGCAACTCTTGCCTCGTTGCGTACCTGATACATTGCTTCCAATGTGTCCCATGCAAGCTTCGATGTCTTGCATGAACGAATGTGCGGAATAATAGTCCTTTTCACTGAAAGGGCTATCAATGACATGGCCTGTGCATCTCTAGAGTCCCATCTCTTCTGCTCTTGTGTGGGAGCAGGATCTACATCAGGAGCTCTTTGAGCACCTCCCCTTTGAGGCGTGGCTGGCTGAATGGTATGTGGGCGTGTGTCATCACCACACACGATGCCCCAAAGCCCTTTGGCTACCAGCAAATTACGGATCATAAAACTCCAGAGGGAGTAGTTGGATCCATCCAGCTTGTCCTCCTGGGTGAGCACACCAAATACATCCGTAGCATTCTGTGCCATGTCAACAAAGTATAACTGCAAGCAAACCAAGCATTAATGTGCACTGCCAGGCAACCAAATGTCCTGCGCAAATGTATGCTTGCAAAGCAAAGCAAGTGTAAACCTGCACCAAATTGTCCAATTACACTCAATGTGTATACATACGCGACAAATCGCAGCTGTAATGCCCAATTACATGCTCCAATCAGAAAATCCCCAATTTTTATGCACTCCAATCGCTTCAATGTGCATCTAATTTGCCAATTTCCTCAAAAGCCCCAAATTTCTGCAAATGTATGAGCTTCAATTTGCCAATTTTGACCTCAATTTTGAAAACCCCCTAATTTCTGCAAATAAGAGAGGTTCAATTTGCTGATTTTGACCTCAATTTCAAAAACCCCCAAATTTCATCTGCAATTTCATTGTCTACAAAATCGGCATATGACGTGTGCACTGCAATGGCTGCAGATTTTGTATTTGGGTTTGATAAAAAATTTTGACAGAGAAATACCTTCAGGCTTGCAGAGTGTAGGCTGGGAGCACAAGGAGGCAGCTGGACGGCGGATGGCTTTGGGCAGCCAACGGGGAGCTGAGCTGAAGCTTACGGAGCTGATGGGCGTTGGTGTCGGGCGAGCCAGAAGCGGAGGACTGCTGAGCGCTGGAGTCGGGTGCTGGAGAGCTGGAGTCGCTTGCAAGCAGTCGAATGCAAATGTTGGAGCTGGTTTGCAGGTGTTGTGCAGGTGTCGTGCGGGCAGAACGGTGGAAGCAGCACGGCGTTGATGGTGACGGGGCCCAGCCGTTAAGGCTGGTGCGAATAGCGCTTAGGCGCTTAGGCGACAAGGCGCTTCAGACGCAGGCTCCCATGCTGGTGTCGGGCGAACAGGTCCGAAGCGGGAACCGCTGTAGTCGCTGGCGGGAGCGAGCCGGAACGGAACGTCGAGCAGGGACGGACGTGAACAGGACGGAGGGGCAACGCCGTGTGCACGGAACACACCGTTGGAGTAGCGCCGGAACGGAACGATGCTGACGACGGGCTGGAAAGTGGGTCGAGACGCCGGAACCGCAGGACCGTCACGTCGGCCGGCGACTGTGTGACGGAGGCCGAACGAGACGGGAGCCGGGGCGCGTTGGGACGGCTAGTCTGCAGTCGTCGACGGAACGGGACGGCGCTGCGTCCGTTGGAGTAGCACCGGCCGGAACGGGGCGGCTGTAGCGCTGACGGAGCTGGCCGGTGCCGGCTGCAGAGGAAGCGCCGCCTGTGAGGCTGGGCGGAGGTGGTGGGCTCCCCACTAGTGCCGCCCGTCTCTGGCGGCCGGACGGTGGAGCAACTGGACGGAACCGGCGGACGGAAACACAGCGGCGACGGAACCTGACGGACGGAAAAACGCAGGCGACGGAATATGGCAGCCTGCGGACGGAATTTCACAGAAATTTTTCCAGCAGCAGTTCTCCAAGGCCAGCTCCCAGCTCCCAGCTCTGATACCAAATGTTGGGTGTTGGACTCACACACTCACACACACAAACCTGCACATTAGGGTTAGGTGCAAGGTTGAGAAGCTCACACACAGAAATGAGAGAGAGAGAGAGTGAGCCAAAAGTGTGGTATCCACAAAATGCAAGTCAACCCTTGCATGTGTGCCACATCCATATAATATAGAAGTACAAAATATTATATGTTAGAGTGTCCTTTCACACTTGATGTCCAAGGGGAAAAACCACATGGGAAAAAGTGCCCTTGGTTAAGCCCTGTTCACACATAGCACTACCATAAGTGAGCATATGCCTACAGTCACTCTATCACCAAGCTGCGTCCACTGAGAGGCCTGACGACGATAGTAAAACTCATGTCTCTGCTCCTCTACCTCTCGAACCTCCTGGCGTGCCTGGCTCAGCTGGGACGCCACCCACTCACATGCAGGCTGCTGCTCCTGAAGGTGCTGTAGCGAAGCAAGGCTGCGTCTTAGCCGATGCTCCCGCTCGCGAATCTCTCCCAGCCGTGTCAAAGCTGCAGCGTGCAGAAAAGAGCTAAGATCGATGAGTCCCTGGGCACACTGGCCCGCTGCATCCTGGTCAGAGCACTGACTATCATGCCAGATCCTCTCAATGTCCTCAGCGAGACTAGGATCTGTAAGTACCCTCTCTGGGATCCTCAACTGCAAGCTGGGCTCCCGTGTCCTCTCCTCCAATGTCAAGATAACTGGCGCATGATCTGAAAATGAGGTGCCAGCGAGAATGCCGACGGAGCCCCCTCGCTCCCCTAACCAGTCGCCCACATAAAAGCGATCAATCCGTGATAGATTAGTCCCTCCCTGCCGGTGATCCGACCGAGAGAAACTAAGACTGTCCTGAGACCGGGAGAAAGCCCCATGCTGCCATGCATCAGTGATCCTCAGTGACATGCAAAACCGGTCCCAAGTTGCAAGCTCCGTGCCGTGCACTGTAACATGACTGCCTCCCACCCTATCTGCCGGGTCCTCAAGCATGTTGAAGTCTCCCCCTACGCACCAATGTGCGGCCTCTGGCAATGCATCCGTAACCTGGGTCCAGAACTCTGCTCTGGCACTAGCATGATTGGGCGCATAGACGTTGAGCACGCCCAATAGCTCATCATGCATCCTCAGAATGACATGCTGTGGTCTACCAGGCACAATGATCCCTTGATCCACAATGGCCTGCCGCCATACATCTGCAATGACCATGCATACTCCTCCCTGTCCACCCAAAGGACCAAACCCTGCAGACCAAAAAGTGTCCAATCTACCAGGCATCACCGAACCATATCTTCGGATCTTGCTCTCACCCAAGTGGTGCTCCTGCATCATCAAAATATCAATGCTGCCACCAACCAGGCATCTCTGAAGCTCCTGCCTCAAGCAACCACGATAGCGTATAAAATGTGCTCCGCCAAGGCCCTGTACATTCCATGAGATGATCCTCATGGATGCCCTGCTGAGGTGGATGCTGTCTCAGCCGTACGGCGGGCCTTCGCAAGCGGCTTGGATGGAGAGTAGTCCCCATCCGAGCGGCTACGAATCTGTCCACCCGGTGTGCTGCAAGAGTCCCGGATCAGGCGCCAGTGGCTGTGGCCCATGGCGACTACCTCCCGCTCTGACAAAGCAACCTCGTGAATACACACATATCCAGGGTCGCGTGCTAAGTCTGCCACTATGCGAACGACCAAATGCCGAATCCCTAAGGTATCCACACTCCCGGGATCCAAGAAAAAATGAGCCAACTCCCAAAGTCGGCCTATCACATCTGTCACCTCCGGATCGCTCATGTGATGAGAAAACTCAACTGCCTGAGTCTTCAAAGTGCTGAGAGCGAGCTCTAGAGTCCACTCCCGGTCGCAAGGGCCACATAGAGGGAAAGAGAAGGCCACCGCTGAGTCTAGTGCCTCCTCCCCGTAGGCCGGAGGTATCACTACATGAACTCGGATGGGTGCTGGCTCATGGGGGCCCTCTGCTCCAAAAAGCTGTGTGAAGGTATAATCAAAAGCCTCCGAGCGCTGTCTAATGCCAAGGCGACTCAGCCGACTGCGGATAGATGAAATCCGTGAAGCCCTAATCGGCATAGTAGGTCTCCTCTGTGATGCTCGAGCGAGGTCAGTGCTCAGCGCTCTCCGGACTGCAGGTGAACGCCAGGGAACTGCCAGGGCCTCCCGGGAAGGTGAGGCGGGCGGAGGGGGAGGAGGGGGGGGCGAGGGGGGTGGAGAGGGAGCCGCTACCGAAACCGGAGCGGAGATGGGAGGAGGCGATGGTGGAAGCGAGGCGGTGGGAGGGGACGGGGGTGGGGGGGGTGAAGGAGGGGGTGCTGGCATCTCCTGGTCCTCAGTCGTCGTCGCGGGGGTCTCCTCCTGGAGGGGAGAAAAGCTGTTCCTCACGGGAACCCAGTGAGGCTGAGACTGTGGCTGCTGCTGCAGCGGTCTCTGGGCGTGCTGCTGTGGCTGTCTCCCTCGGCGGCGCCCCTGTCCAGGCTGCCACTCCGAGGTCTCTGTGGCCTGAGCAGGTGTCCCGGAGGCAGCCTGCCGAGCCGAATCTGTGGGCGGGCCATCAGTAGCCTGCTGCTGTGGTGAGGGTCGGGGTCTCCTGCGAGGGCAGGCCTTGGCCAGATGGCCGACCTGCCTGCAAATGAAGCACTGATTCGGGAGCCCTGAGAACTCCACTCTCTGATCTATCCATCCCCCCCCTATCCTAGGTAGCTAAATGACCTTAGGAAGGGAGGAGATGTCAGACACCAACACTCTGACCGAAGGTAGCCCAGCTGCTCTGGCCACCACTGAAGCTGCTGAGGGGCCAGTCTCTAGTACCGAGCCCACCAATGCTCCGAGCCTGGAGAGGAGCGGAAGATACTCCCGGCGGAGTCCAGGGAAGCAAACTGTAACATGAAAAAGGCGCTCTCCCTGCTCCGTCGTTGCTGGGTCAAGGGGTGCCCTGATGTCAAGGGGACTCATGGCAAGGACCTTGGCAACACTCTGGGCGGCCTCGAACTCGATCTGGTAATGTCCACGGCCCAGTAGCTGTACGTCCAGGATCTTGCCCACATCTGCAAGAAGGCGGGCCTGAAGAAGATCCCTAATCTCCCCTCTGCTGGGGCGAGTGCCGACTATACGGCAGATGGTGGAATGAGCTTGGAGGCGTTCCACCTCTGCGGTGAGGCTCGCTTCCTCTTCTGGCGAAAGAGAAAGCCTGATGGGGGTGTCCTCAGGGGCGGGCGAGGGGGCTGCGGATGAGTCCCTCTGAGGCGGGGCGGGAGGAGCGTCCATCAGAGTCTGAAGCTGCGGCGAAGGCGGGATCTTGCTAGAACCGAGTTGCACACAGAGAGGCGGAAGACGGAGCAAAGAGGAAAACAAAACCCCCTGGGGGCGGAAGCAAGAAAAAGGAGGAGGAGGGGGGGGGGGGGGGGGGAGAAGGCGAAGGAGAAACCCAGGGGGGGGGGGAGGGCGGGAGCTGCGCGCAAGAGGGAGGTGAGGAAAACGAGCTGGCGGAGGGGGGGGGGACGGGGCGTTGTAGAGGGGAGGAGGGCGCGAAGAAAAGGGGGGGGGGGGGGGCGCGAAGGTGAGGAAGGGCGGCGAGCAGAGCAGGGCGGCGGCAGCGAAGGCAGGCGGGAGGGGGCACAGCAGTGAATGCAGGCGGGAGGGGCTAGTGGATAGGCGGCGGGCAATGCAGGGCGCAGCAGCGAAGGTAGGCGGGGGGGCTAGGGGAGGCGCGAGGAGCGAGGGGAGGCGAGGGGGCGAACAGGCAGGGAAGGCGCAGCTGTGCAGGCAACGCGAGCAGGGAGGGGGGGCGGGAGCTTCAGCGAGCAGGCGACTTCAGTTTTGAGTTTTGCTCAGTATGCAACCTATATGTGTAGGGTATACAAGAATGCAATGCAGATGTGTCTAGCTCCAACCAGTACCATAATGGGGGTGTAATATGTGATACATAGGCGATGGCGAGGCAAAAATACCTAGGAGCATGATCTGCGGGTGTGAGTGTAAGTGAGCTAGCCGCTCCTGGATATGGTGCTGATGTCGAGCCCGTATCTCTGTGATCTCCCTCTGATGTAGTCTGGGAGTCTGGTAGCCTGGTGCTCTCGGTCTCCGTCTGGCTCGGAGGTCCGCAGCGCACTGAAGTGTAATCCCCTCCTGTGTCAGGGTAGGCACTGGGATAGATCTCTGGAAGAAATCAGTGAGCTGGCGCTGTCGCCCACCTCTCCCTATGGTATGAGTCCGTAGCAGTGTCTCTCTGTGGCACTGTGTCTCTAGCAAGAACTGGCCAAATCTGCGCTGGTCTGCGGACTCCATGATCTGGCGGAGTGAGGGATGTCCACTGAAGATGGTGGTGTATCTCTCTCTAATGACACTATATGCTCTGCATCTGCATACATAATGTCTCTCACTCTCAACCTCCTGGCATAGACTGCATATCCTCTCTGCTCTGGGGATCCGTGCTACCCTACCTGCCTCAATCTCAAGTTGGTGTGATGACACTCTGAGCTGGCCAATCACCACTCGGGCACTGTGAGGCATGTACACATCCATGTATCCAGGTCTCTGTATGAATCCATCCGCCGCTGAGATACGCATAAACTGATCTCTGTAGTATAGCATCTTCGGCGGTAGAGGCTGACTGGGTGTAATCCAAGTCTCTTGAGTGTATCGCTGCCATAAATCCTACCGAAGGACTCTGTTCCTTTCACTGTGAGAGAGCTGGATGTGTGGTGCATGTATATCATACTGGAAAGGTGGCAGGTGATCTATGTCAAGTTCATGCTGAGTGAGCCACTGTATCATCTGTGAATACCATGATCTCCTATCTCCACTCTCTGCGAGCTGCCTGGACGCCTCAAAAGCTCTATGTGAGAGTCGATCTGATGGCATATCTCTGATCCTCTGTATGAAGCAGATCGTCTGGAAGAGGGTCTCTACTAGCATAGGAAGTGCAGCAAACTCCGTCCGGACGATGTCATGTGGGACGGAGGGTTTACTGCGGATCATCTGTGAGAGCATGAGAATCTGAGGCCTCTCTATCTGAGACCATGTGGAGGTGGCGAGCCCAGGTGCCCATACTGCTGTAGCATACATCAAAGCAGGGGTGACTAGTGTGTTAAACAACCACCCCTTCGTGCGGGGCTCCTGGAAGTGTGCTTGGTGACACTGTCTCTCTAGCATGGCCAGAGCTGCATACCCTCGTGTGAGTCTATCCCTGGCTGCCTGTGCCATAGTAAATCTTCCTGGCGGAGTCGTAAATGTAATCCCTAGGTACACATATGAGTCTACCACCTCTACTTGTCCTCTTGCTAGTGTCGAACCGGCCCTGAGGTGTGGAAAATCATGGCCTTGGTTTTCCCAAGGTTCACTGTAAGCCCCCTCTGTGTGCAGAAGTCATCGAGTGCATGGAGATGGTGCTGTAGTCCCATCCGCGACTCAGAGACCAGAATAATATCATCTGCATATAGCATAATGTGGATTGTGGTACCTGAGATGTCTACCCCGTCCCCACCACCGTGACCAATGAAGTCAGCCACCTCATCGATGTATAGCCCAAATAGTGTAGGAGAGAGTGGGCATCCTTGCTTCACACCTATGGTGCTAGCAATAACATCAGATAGCCCCCCGGGGCATTGTATGGGCGCGAGGACGTGCTCATATAAAGCATAGATGCCCCAAACCATCTCTGATGGGATCCCCAATGACTGTAGGCGCTGGAAGAGTCTCTCTCATGGCACTGTGTCAAATGCTTTGTGGAAATCCACAAAGCAGCAGTATAATCTCTTCTCCCGCGCCCTAGCCTGGTCAATCAGACATCTCAGAGTGAATATATGGTCAATAGTGGAGAAAGCTCGTCGGAATCTAGCCTGCCCTGGTGCTCGCAGTCCCTCCTTCTCTGTGTATGAGCTCAACTCTGCCTCGAGCACTGCGCCATAAAGTTTGGCCAATGTATGACCAATCATGATAGTCCTGTAGTTGCTGGGGTCTAGCATCTCCCGCTTTGTGGAGAGGCACGATGGTGTGCATAGTCCACTCAGCTGGTAGGCCCTCCACTGGTGCCCTATTAAAGAGGTGAGCAACAAAGGGTCCCAGTGTGTCAGCTGCATAAATAAGATGCTCACTCTGTATACCTGTGTGGTCAGCCGATCTCCCATGCTGTAATCAGCGGATAGCTCTCTCTACCATCGAGGCGGTAAAGAAAGTAGAGGTGGTAGGGCGGGATTCCTGTGGCTGTGTTATGGGCGGCTGTTGAGGGATATTGTAGAGGCTCTTTGCATATGTGTGCCATGTGTGTGGATCCTCAATCGGGGTACGAGGGCGAGGCTCTCTCATCCTGCGCCATGCAATGGCTGCATCTCTGCTCATGAGTAGGTGGTATATATCCCAGTACGGTGCCTCCTCATATGCACGCCTCTTACGGCGTGTGAGGATCCTCATCTGTTGGCTCGCCTGTCTCCGTGTAATGGTCCCCAGTGCTCTCTGGGCACGGAGGTGTCTATATAGCTCTCTGCACTCATCATCATGCCACTGATCTGGGGCATGCTCCCAGATCTATCTGTGTGTGCAATGTGTGTATGATGGGGAAAGCTGCGGGTGGCGGCCGTATGTAGTAGAGATGACAGCTGGGTGGTGAGTGTGTCTAGAGGTGACAGGGGATCCATTTGGAATGGCCCATCATATACATGATGCTCATATATGTCTACCAAGTCATGGGTGAAGTAGAAAGTTGTATGCGATGCCTGTGTGGGCTGTGTGGGTGCTGGTGTGGAGCTCACCAGTGATAGTATGAGGTACGTGTGATCCGCACCAATAGGACAGGGGGAGATGGTGAAAGATGTCACTACCTGTGTGGTCTCCATGGACCCCATGATGTAGTCCACTGTGCTGCCCCCCCCCTGATCGTGGAAAGCATGTCTGTGCTCCTGAATCTTGCCCTTGTCTCATCCCGTTATAAATAACGAGATGGTGTCGTGCTCCCAGCTCAAGTAAGTGATGACCATATGTGGTGTTATCCGGCCCCATGTCCTCTGACACCCTGCAAGCTCTCGTGTCCTCCACCT
The DNA here is from genome assembly GCF_041138505.1 of Cibotium barometz. NCBI lineage: Eukaryota > Viridiplantae > Streptophyta > Polypodiopsida > Cyatheales > Cibotiaceae > Cibotium > Cibotium barometz. Next base: position 45,721,189 of record NC_141093.1, on the reverse strand, counting down.
CTAGTGTGTGCATCACCTCGGGATGCTCGAAATCTTAAATGTCGCACTGTCGGCTTTGTGTCCGTGCATTTCTAACCGGATAACCCGGTTGGTATCCTCGTGAGACAGCTGGAGAAAAGGGGAGCCCAAACTGTACTTAAGGGGGGGTAGGCGGTCCATGCGGAGCCCATATAATGAGAACCAAGTGGAAACTAGTGCGTACCATCCTCCAGAGTGGCCCTCAAGTGCTAGCTGTCTAGAGGACTCTAGGGCAAGCCTTGGATACCTGTGGGGATCCATGTGACTGATGCTATGAAGGTATGTGACTGTCTGGAAGAGTGCATCCACTACTATCGGGGCTGCAGCAAACTCTGCCTGGATAATCTGGTGTGGGACTGATGGTTTGCTGCGGATCATATGGGAGAACATCATGACCTGGGGCCTCTCAACTCGCTGCCAATCCTCATCAGATAAATCTGCCCCCAGAAGGCTGCTCCATACATCAAGGCTGGTGTGACGAGGGTGTCAAAAAGCCAGCCCTTCATCTTGGGCTCTTGGAAAGGTGCCTGGAAGCACTGCCGCTCAAGTAAGCTCAGGGCTGCATATACTCGTTTCACTCTAGCATGTGTTGCGGGAACCATGGTAAAGCGTGGGCCAGTGAAAGTGACACCAAGGTAGACATAGGATGAGACAATCTCCATAGGATCCCCTCTATATGTGAAGCTCAATCTGGATGTGAAGGGGCGAGAGGTATTGAAGACCATTACCTTGGTTTTACCAAGGTTAAGAGAGAGGTCCCGCTGAGTGCAAAAGTCATGTAAGGCATCCAACTGTCTCTGAAGCCCTTCGGCTGAGTCTGAGAAGAGGACGATGTCATATGCATAAAGTAGCATGGGGATCAATATGCCTACCAATGTGGGACCAGCCCCGCCTAATCCGTCAATGAAGCTCGAGATCTCATCAATGTAGAGGTCGAAAAGAGTGGGTGATAGAGGGCACCTCTGTTTCACCCCAATAGTGCTGGAAATCTCCTGTGATGTACCTCCTGGTAGTGTACCGGGAAGCAGCATATGTAATGCTTCTTTGTCTCAACCTGTGTGGCATAAGAGGCAAATCCTGTCCTCGCTAGGTCTCCATATGAGCTCCCGGGCTCTGAAGACAGGCTGAGCTCTACTTGTCTTTGCTCAGAGGCGGTGGGACGAAACCTGTAACTGGCAATCGCAATCCCCATGGCATGTGACTTGTGAACTCTGAGGTAGCCCGGCTGTTGGATGAATCCGTCCTCAGTGAGCCTGAGGAAGTGATCTTTGTAGAAGTGCATCTTCAGTGGGAGCTCCAAAGGTGTGATCCATTTGGAGTGGGTATAGAGGCTGAGAAGATCTAACCGGATAACCCGGTTGGTGTCCTCATGAGAGACATGGAGAAAAGGGGAGTCCAAATCGTACTGAAGGGGTGGGAGGCGGTCCATGCGAAGTCCATATCTTGACAACCAAGTGGAAACTAAGGCATACCATACTCGAGGATGGCCCTCAAGTGCTAGCTGTCTTAAGGACTCCAGGGCAAGCCTTAGGTACCGGTGGGGTCCATGTGACTGATGCAATGAAGGTATGTGACTATCTAGAAGAGTGCATCCACTACCATGGTGGCTGCAACAAGCTCTGCGTGGATAATCTGGTGTGGGACTGATGGTTTGTTGCGGATCATACGGGAGAACATTATGACCTTCGGCCTTTCAACTTGTTGCCAATCCTTATCGGATAAATCTGGCCCCTAGAAGGCTGCTCCATACATGAGGGTGTCAAAAAGCCATCCCTTTGTCTTGGGCTCCTGGAAATGTGCTTGGAAGCATTGCCACTCAAGTAAGCCCAAGGCTGCATATCACTTTGGCATGTGCAGCAAGAAGTGTGGTGGAGCGTGGGCCACTGAAAGTGACATCAAGGTAAACATAGGATGAGACAATCTCTAGAGGATCCCCTCTGAATGTGAAGCTCAATCTGGATGTGAAGGGGTGGGAGGTATTTAAGACCATCACCTTGGTTTTACCAAGGTTAACAGTGAGGTCTTGTTGAGAGTAGAAATCCTGTAAGGCACCCAAATGTCTCTAAAGCCCCTCTGCTGAATTTGAAAGGAGGACGATGTAGAGTAGTAGGGGGATCAATATGCTTGCGAGTGTGGGACCAGCCCCGCCTAATCCGTCAAACGAAGCTCGAGATCTCACCAATGTAGAGGCCAAAAAGAGTGGGTGATAGAGGGCAGCCTTGTTTCACCCCAATAGTGCTGGAAATCTCTTGCGATGTACCTCTTGGGGCTCTCACTCATCCGGTGATGGCTCATAGATGGCAATGATGCTCTAAACCATGTGAGATGAAACTTCTATCTTCTATAGACGCTGTAGGAGGCGGGCTCAGGCTACAATATTAAAAGCTTTGCGGAAATCCACAAATCACTGGTAAATCCTCCTCGATGATGGCATGGAGGGGGAAGATGTGGTCAAGGGTAGAGTAGCTCTCCGAAAGCCTCCCTGTCTTGAGGCTCTACATCCCTGTCTCTCTACAAATGAACTGAGCTCTGCCTCTAGCGTTGATCCATAGAGTTTGGCCAATGTGTTACCAATCATGATGGTCCTGTAATTATTAGGATCAAGTGGATCTCTGGCTTTGAGGATGGGGGTGATAGTGTTGGCAGCATAGTTACCGCGGAACGGCGTTCCGCCTTCCTGGAACGCCGGAACGCTGGTCTGGAGCTCAACGCGTGCCTGGAACGCAGAAACAGCAGGCGGAACGCGACTTACACCGGAACGTGTCGGAACGGCGCCCGGAACGCCGGAACGTAGGGCGGAACGCCCGGAACTGCCCGTTCCGGGCGTTCCGGCATGTGTGCATAGGCGCGGCGGCGGCGGGTTTATTTGCTGTTCGGTCTGTTTTTCTGCCCATTTGCTCTGCTGCGTCTGTTTTTTTGGCTGAGCCTGCTGCTTGAGTGCTCTCCCTACCACTCCACCCTTCCTCTTGGCTGCCCCCTTGGCTGCCCCACACTCTCCGTTCCACCTACTACTCCACCCTTCCTCTTGGCTGCCCCACACTCTCCCTACCTCCTCTTGGCCCCTCCTCTTGGGCCTTGGCCCCTTCTCTTGCTGGGTTGGCAGTTGAGTCTTGAGCAGGTAAAATTTAAAATTTGACGCAATGAACATTGGAATTTGGAGATTCTAGTTTGCTGCGTTTTTTTCCACTTTGTGGACACTTCACTTATGTCTCAAGCAAGGGCATTTTGCATGTTTTTTTAATTTTCAGCCATTTATCAATTTCAATGGCACCTCCTCGTGGCATAGATGCAGAAAACAGATCCCCTTGGTGGAATGAGGTGGATCTTGTGTCCAGATATGATAGTGCAAGAGGAGGAGGGTCACGCAAGTGGAAGTGCCACTTTTGTGGATCCATTAAGACTGGAGGCACGGATCGTGTGCGAGCCCATTTGTTGGGGGTTAGAGGCAAAGGCATTTCTGTTTGCCCTACAGTGTCAGGAGCAGATATCATACGATTGCAGGCACTTGCAGATAGACTTGATGCAGCAGGGAGTCGGCCCTTTGTTCTTGATCCTCGAGGTACATCATCCTCAGCTACACCTACAGGCGCGGCATCTTCAGCGAGTGCATCTACCCCATTATTTGGGGCTGCTCCACAGCCATCCGCACATGGAACAAATGCTTCCCAGACCCAGGCTTCACGAGGTCAAGTGCAGGCTAGTCTTGTGGCATCATGGCACCCTGGGAGGAGGGCACAAGTAGATGCAGCAGTGGCACGGTTTTTTTATGCTGTAGATGTTCCTTTGGTAAAGGCCTGCAACCCATACTTTGCAGATATGGTGAAGGAGATTGCTTCTTTCGGACCTGGCTATGCTCCACCCTCATCCGAGGCATTGCGCACTCCACTTCTAGCCACAGAGAGGACGGCCATAGAGGATGCCTTGGGACCCATTCAGGATGTATGGCATAGATGTGGCGTCACTATCATGGGTGATGGTTGTAGTGACACTAGGAGCCGCTCCATTCAGGGTATCCTTGCGTACTCCAGAGGATGTAGCTTTTTTATTAAAGCTATTGACAATTTAGAGGCGGGCAAAACTACAGAGAGATTGGCGAGCGAAGCCATTGATTACGTGGGTCCCAATAATGTCATCCAGTTTGTTTCTGATGGAGAGAACTCAAACAGGGCAGCAGGGAGGATCATTGAGGATAGGTACCCACATATTTGCTTCACTGCTTGCATGTCACATGGGCTCAACAATCTCCTCAAAGATATTGGTAAGATGCAGTGGGTGGAGCCTTTTATTGAAATGGGCAATCACATTGTTTCATTTATCACTCGCCACCACTACATCTTGGCTGTATTTCGACAGAGATGCCCAAAGGATCTCTTAAAGTATTCAGATACACGCTTTGCATATAATTTCATTATGCTAAAGCGTCTTTTTGAAGTGAAGAATCATTTGAGGGAGGCAGCTTGTAGTTTGTGAGGAGTGGGATGCATGGCGAGAGCGTACCTCAGTGGCAGGTATTCGATGCAGGTCCATAGTTCTTGATGACACTTTTTGGGACACTGTTGAGGTATTGTTACAGGTTGTGCGGCCAATCATTCTTATGTTGAGGCTTCTTGATGGAGATGAGCCTTGCATTGGCAAGGTGTACGAGGGGATGGACAGGATGATTGAGAGAATCCTATCTCTACAGACTTTGGATGGGGTAGGAGACAGGAGCTATCTCGTCTTGCGACAGGCAGGTGGACAGAGTATCACTGTGCATTAGAGGCTGCTGCATTTGTGGTGGATCCAGAATTTCAAGGTAAAGGACAAGAGACAGATGCAGAGGTTGTGCAGGGTTGGGAGGATATCTTGAGGAAGCTTGTACCCAGTGAAGACCTTTCCTTCTATCGACAAAAGAGAGGCCTCTTCGCTTTGCAGGATGCACAAAATGATAGGTTCAAGATATCCAGTGCACGGTGGTGGGAGGATTATGGGGCAGATACACCATTGCTGCAAAGATTGGCCATTCGAGTGCTTAGCCAGGGTGCTAGCTCCTCGCCATGTGAGCGCTTATGGAGCAGTTTTGGTAACATTGCAAGCAAGAAGAGGAATAGGCTTGGTGTCCAAAAGGCAAATGACCTTGTATTTGTTAATGCGAACTTGCGTTTGCTTAACATGTTCAGGGCTGAGTGTACTCCAGAGCCATTTATTGAATTTTGCCTTGATCTTGATGACAATGATGGTGAGGATCAGCCAGAGGGAGAGGATGATGTGGAGCAGCATGAGGATGAGCAGATTGAGGGACAGCCTGGACAGGAGGATGAGATCCCACTTGCTGATGTGACTAGTCTTTGACTCACCAGTTACCTTGGCCCTTGAGGCTAGTTTTGTACTTGTCATACTTGATACTTTTGTCATGACTCATATGTACATTGTACTAAGCTTTTTCAGCTATTATATATCCTCATGCGATGTACTTTCTTTTCAGTTTCTATTTGGAGTCTGGACTCTTTAAATTTTTAATGTTTAAGACTTTAAAGTTTAATCTTGGATATTTTAAATGTTTTGTCATTTTATGTCATACGCTGACATGTCATATGACGTGGCGTTCCCCGACGTTCCCGTTCCGCTCCCGTTCCCGTTCCCGCTCCTGTTCCAGCATCTGACGTTTCCGGAACGTTACCGCGGAAACGTTCCCGATCCGCTCCCGTTCCCGTTCCCGCTCCTGTTCCAGCATCCGACGTTCTCGGAACGTTTCCGCGGAACGGTAACGTTTCGGGAACGTCGGATGCTAGAACAAGAGTGGGAACGGGAACGGGAGCGGATTGGGAACGTCGGGGAACGCCACGTCATATGACATGTCAGCATATGACATAAAATGACAAAACATTTAAAATATCCAAGATTAAACTTTAAAGTCTTAAACATTAAAGATTTAAAGAGTCCAGACTCCAAATAGAAACTGAAAAGAAAGTACATCGCATGAGGATATATGATAGCTGAAAAAGCAAAGTACAATGTACATATGAGTCATGACAAAAGTATCAAGTATGACAAGTACAAAACTAGCCTCAAGGGCCAAGGTAACTGGTGAGTCAAAGACTAGTCACATCAGCAAGTGGGATCTCATCCTCCTGTCCAGGCTGTCCCTCAATCTGCTTATCCTCATGTTGCTCCACATCATCCTCTCCCTCTGGCTGATCCTCACCATCATCGTCATCAAGATCAAGGCAAAATCCAATAAATGGCTCTGGAGTACACTCAGCCCTGAACTTGTTAAGCAAACGCAAGTTTGCATTAACAAACACAAGGTCATTTGCCTTCTGGACACCAAGCCTGTTCCTCTTCTTGCTTGCAATGTTTCCAAAACTGCTCCATACGCGCTCACATGGCGAGGAGCTAGCACCCTGGCTAAGCACTCGAATGGCCAATCTTTGCAGCAATGGTGTATCTGCCCCATAATCCTCCCACCACTGTGCACTGGATATCTTGAACCTATCATTTTGTGCATCCTGCAAAGCGAAGAGGCCTCTCTTTTGTCGATAGAAGGAAAGGTCTTCACGAACCACCCTCCTATCATCTGCATTGGGTACAAGCTTCCTCAAGATATCCTCCCAACCCTGCACAACCTCTGCATCTGTCTCTTGTCCTTTACCTTGAAATTCTGGATCCACCACAAATGCAGCAGCCTCTAATGCACAGTGATACTCTGTCCACCTGCCTGTCGCAAGACGAGATAGCTCCTGTCTCCTACCCCCATCCAAAGTCTGTAGAGATAGGATTCTCTCAATCATCCTGTCCATCCCCTCGTACACCTTGCCAATGCAAGGCTCATCTCCATCAAGAAGCCTCAACATAAGAATGATTGGCCGCACAACCTGTAACAATACCTCAACAGTGTCCCAAAAAGTGTCATCAAGAACTATGGACCTGCATCGAACACCTGCCACTGAGGTACGCTCTCGCCATGCATCCCACTCCTCACAAACTACAAGCTGCCTCAAATGATACTTCACTTCAAAAAGACGCTTTAGCATAATGAAATTATATGCAAAGCGTGTATCTGAATACTTTAAGAGATCCTTTGGGGATCTCTGTCGAAATACAGCCAAGATGTAGTGGTGGCGAGTGATAAATGAAACAATGTGATTGCCCATTTCAATAAAAGGCTCCACCCACTGCATCTTACCAATATCTTTGAGGAGATTGTTGAGCCCATGTGACATGCAAGGAGTGAAGCAAATATGTGGGTACCTATCCTCAATGATCCTCCCTGCTGCCCTGTTTGAGTTCTCTCCATCAGAAACAAACTGGATGACATTATTGGGACCCACGTAATCAATGGCTTCACTCGCCAATCTCTCTGCAGTTTTGCCCGCCTCTGAATTGTCAATAGCTTTAATAAAAAAGCTACATCCTGTGGAGTATGCAAGGATACCCTGAATGGAGCGGCTCCTAGTGTCACTCCAACCATCACCCATGATAGTGACGCCACATCTACGCCATACATCTTGAATGGGTCCCAAGGCATCCTCTATGGCCGTCCTCTCTGTGGCTAGAAGTGTAGTGCGCAATGCCTAGGATGAGGGTGGAGCATAGCCAGGTCCCAAAGAAGCGATCTCCTTCACCATATCTGCAAAGTATGGGTTGCGGGCCTTTACCAAAGGAACATCTGCAGCATAAAAAAACCGTGCCACTGCTGCATCTACTTGTGCCCTCCTCCCAGGGTGCCATGATGCCACAAGACTAGCCTGCACTGGACCTCGTGAAGCCTGGGTCTGGGAAGCATTTGTTCCATGTGCGGATGGCTATGGAGCAGCCCCAAATAATGGGGTAGATGCACTCGCTGAAGATGCCGCGCTTGTAGGTGTAGCTGATGATGATGTACCTCGAGGATCAAGAACAAAGGGCCGACTCCCTGCTGCATCAAGTCTATCTGCAAGTGCCTGCAATCGTATGATATCTGCTCCTGACACTGTAGGGCAAACAGAAATGCCTTTGCCTCTAACCCCCAACAAATGGGCTCGCACACGATCCGTGCCTCCAGTCTTAATGGATCCACAAAAGTGGCACTTTCACTTGCGTGACCCTCCTCCTCTTGCACTATCATATCTGGACACAAGATGTCACAAACCCCTATATTCTAGGGACATGCGGATGCGTGTCAGGCCTAGAAACATGCGGATGCATGTATGTATTATACCTGGGCATGTGTATGGATCATATGAGTGGATGCATATGAGTCCAAGGACATGGCAGGACATTTGTGGACTTTCGGGCGGTGCCCGTGTGGATTCCGGCCATGCACACATGGTGTGTTATGATGGCAGGCGGAATATTTTCAAGTATAAGAATGATGATAGGTGGTTCTCCAAGTTTACATGTGCACAATGCATAAATGATGCATGCCATAACTTTATTTTACTTTGTGTGACATTGTCTTGCTGCCTGGACAATGCTTGTTATTTTGGCTTGTGAAGTCCGAGGGACCGGGGACGCCCGGGCACTTTGTGGACACGTGTGTGCACTCCTGTTTGGGCCTAAAACTGTGGGCTTATGGGTTTTGCAGGTGGTAAGTGCGTCCACACTCAATTTACAGGTTACTTCATTTACTACTAAGGTTTATTGGTTTGCAGGTCCACACTCATTAATAAGTGGCCGGACAACTTATAATGCGTTCGCATTTGGTTGGACCAAAATTAATGAAGTCCGGACAGCTTATGGCCATTTCCCATTTGGTTGGACCTAAACTTATAGAAACAGGACAAATGGAGCACTATGGGCTAGACACCTACCTGGACACCTTATGGGGACACATGTCAGCCAGCATGTGTACCCACCAGGCCCCTGAGGTGGCACCTGAAAAAGGCGCCTCCCTCAAGAGGCCCTTTTGGGCTGTTTTACTCATTATTCAACATATTGGAGAGCTGGTGGGAGCTTTGGGAGTTGCTACAGGGCTGGTTGCTTGCTTCCCGGACTCACACAAGCTTGGACAACGATCCCCACACTCTTCTAAAGGGCTGGTTGGTAAATTTCAGACCTGCAATTTCTGGTTATTGCGAGTTTTGGGCTGGTTTCAGGTGTCCAAAGTCAACTTGGACAGTACAGGACAGGGACCTCCACAGGGCTCTAGGACCCTTTAAAGGGGCCGATTTCTGGCGACAGAAAGTTGCTGTTTTGGACTGGTTATTGCACAAAACAAGTCGGACAGCAATGGAATATGTGAGCATGGATGTGTCTCAAGGATTCCTGGTATAGCAGGTGCTTAGGGCAAGCATTGGGGACACTTGCTCGCGGAGAATACAGGTTTCTGGATCAGTTTCTCGCGTGGAAACAGGGCCTAAAGATCCATTTACATCTTGTGCAGGGTGGAGTACCTGTGAGGATTGTGATACTCTTGTGCAGGGCGGATGTACCTGTGAAGAGGCTTGTGCAGGGCGGATGTACCTGTGTGTAGGGCGGATGTACCTACAGATTCTCTTGTTTGAAATGTATTCATTCATAATGTATTTGGAAGAATGAGGTGCAGGCTGGTGGTGAATCCCCAAGCACCCGTAATCTTGTACCTTGCAGACTCTTTTGGTAATATAACCTAAAGGGGGGGGGGGGGGGGGGGTCAGCCTATCATCGGCCCCTTTATGTGGTGTACTGTCATTTTCAGCTTTGTGGTTGTAATGCTCAAGTGTTAAGTGCTCAGAATCTTGTTCACATTTATACGATTCCAATACACGCGTCCGCCTCCCGTTACATTGGTATCAGAGCTCAGTTTTTCCCCTTATTGGAAAACGGTCTGAGGCTTGGAATCATAACTGGTGACTTGATTTGAGTGTCATGGACAGCCACATTTCTGACAGTGAGGAGAACACACAGGACCGTGAATTTCATGGTACAAGGGATGCAAGAGATGCTGCAGGCAATGATGTCTATGGAGATGCAGGTACTCATGACACTATGCATTCTGATTTGGAATCTTTGAGGCGTCAAGTGCGACGCTATAGGGCTGAAACCGAAGAGCTCAGGTCATTGAAAAATGACCCGGAGTACAAAGGGTGTTGGCTGCGAAGGCAAAGGCTGCGGTCCATGAAGTCACTTTTGAAGCAATTGCAAAGGAAATGGATGTTGAGAAACCCCGAGAGCTTGCACTTGCATACCTAATGGTTAAGGGTGATGTATACACCGAAGCAGATGGTAGATTGGCTTTCAAGAAGCCACCCCTCATGGCTGCCCGTGGTGGTGCACATGATGCACAACAAGCAGGAAGAGCACAACAAGTGCCAAATGTTGAAAGGACAAGAGTCCCTGGTGCTAGGCTTGATGCAAGTCAAGAGAAGAGTAAGGATGAGGGATCCTCTACTCATTCCCGCTTTGCTCCAAGAAGACATATCCGTTCTCGTGTTGAGCTTTCCACTCATTCGGAGAGTGTGGCTCAAGAGAGAACGAAGAGGGATCGTGAATCTTCATCGCGGCATCATCACCATGGAGATGAACAGGATGTACATAGGGATGCACATAGAAGGAAGAAGCCTCGAGAGTTCAAGTCCGGTGACAAGGATGTAAAGTTTGAAAACTTTCAGGGACGGATGGACTCTACCAAAGCACTTGCTTTCATTAGACAGTTTGAGATAGCTTTTTGCAATGAAGACTTTTCGGAAAAGTCTATGCTCAGGCATGTGGGAATGCATCTCAAGGTTACGGCAAGTGATTGGTGGCTTGCAAAAATACTTGATGGAAGTGCTGCCCCAACTTGGTCTTCTTTCAAAATTCAGTTTTATGATCAATTCTTACCACCAAACTTTGCAAAGGATGTACGCAAGGAGTGGGATTGGCTGTCCCAAGATGAGGGAGAGTCCGTTGCTTCATACATAGCAAAGTTTTGGAAAGTCCTTCTCAAGGTTACTCCCTTCATGCCAAATAAGACCATACAAGAGCTTATACACTCAGCCATGATTGTGGAGAACTTGCACATGAAAGCACCCACAAATAAGCCATTTGCAGGTCAAAACAAGAGCAAATTCAGGGCTGGTTATGACCAGAAAAAGGGTGGACAGCCACCTAAGAATGCTCCCAAAGATGGCCGAGATGCAAAGGATGACTCCGAAAAGAAGCCGGGGGGTAAACGCCACAATTTTGGGCTCTCAAAACAGCAATTGGAAGAGTATTGGAAGGCTGGAAAATGCTTTAAGTGTGGCAGTAAAGATCATATATATCCTAAATGCCCACAGAATCCTAAGAATGCTGAGCCTAATGTGGAAAAGCCTCTTGTGAATGTTGTACCCGATGTGCAGGGTAATACAGGGCATGAGCCCAAGAGTAGAGTCATATGCAAGGCTTGGGGAAAATTGAAGGATCAGCCCGCTTTGTTTCTTTTTGATGATGCTTCCACAGATAACTTTATATCCGTACAGATGGCTGCCGCCATAGGTCTCAATGTGGAAGACATGGGAATGCAAATGAATGCAGATGCCGCCTTTGAGGGCAAACAGGTTGATGTAACTCCGGTCATTGGTAAGCTCCGTGTACATATACAGGACTACCTCGACCATGAGAGCTTTTTAGTGGCTCCTCTTACAGGTTGTGATGTTTTGTTGGGGATGCCCTGGCATCACCGTTTAGAGCCTATTAAGACTTACAAAGAGAAGAAAATCAGCTTTGTACATAGAGGCCATGAGCACTCTATAGATGCTGGTACTACTGGAAGTACCATACCTCTTGTAAGCCATGTACAAATTAATAAGGCAATAAAGAAATCAGCTTGTTCTTACTTGGTTTTTGTATGTGATACCATTGAACATTCTAGTGTTGATGTTAGTACATTAGATCAAGACAAGCTTAACTTTTTGAATGAGTTCAAAGATTGTTTTGCGAATGCTTTGCCAGCAAGGTTGCCACCCGAGAGGCCGGAAGATCATTGCATAGATCTAATTCCCGGTAGCTCTCCACCTAATAGGCCACCATACACGGTGAGTGCTAGTCAACAAGAAGAGATTATGGCACAGGTGAATGAACTTTTGGAAAAGGGTTTGATTCGGCCTAGTTCCTCGCCATATTGCTCGCCGGTACTTCTTGTTCAAAAGAAGGATGGTACTTACAGGATGTGTGTTGATTACCGTGCCCTCAATAAGATAACCATCAAGAATAGGTTTCCGATTCCGCGCATTGATGACATCTTGGACAAGCTTGAAGGTTCGGCATGTTTCAGCCGAATAGACCTCAAGAGTGGGTATCATCAAGTGAGAGTGGCACCTCAAGATGTACACAAGACTGCATTTAGGACAGCCTTTGGTCTTTATGAGTTTTTGGTGGTGCCTTTTGGCCTTACAAATGCACCCGCTACCTTCAACAGGATGATGGACAGGGTGTTCAGAAAGCATAGAAAGTTCACGGGTATATTCTTTGATGACATTATTGTATTCTCAAAGAATGAAGCCCAACATCGTGAGCACCTGGCTATTGTGTTTAAAGAGCTTAAGGAAAATCAGCTCTACATAAATGCAAAAAAGAGTGAATTCTTCCTCCCAGAGATTCACTATCTTGGTCACATTGTATCAAAGGATGGTGTGCGCATGGATCCTGCAAAGATACAAGCCATGCAAGAATGGCCAGAGCTGAAATCAGTCCATGAAGTGAGGAGCTTCCTTGGTTTATGTGCTTACTAAGAGGTTCGTCAAGCATTTTGCTTTCATTGCCGCTCCGTTACATCAGTTAACGAAGAAGAAAGCAATCTTTAAATGGACACAAGAAGAGAGAGATGCCTTTCAAAAGTTGAAGAGTGCAATCATCTCGGGACCGGTACTCATTATTCCGGATTTGCACAAACCTTTTGTGGTGGAATGTGATGCATCTGGGGACTGCATAGGGGCTGTTTTGAACCAAGAAGGACATGCCATTGCCTATGAGAGCAGACGCTTGCAACATGCAGAGCTTCACTTACAGGTTTATGAGAAGGAGTTGTTGGCTGTAATTCATGCCCTTACTATTTGGAAACACTATCTTGTAGGGGCTGATTTTATGGTCAAAACTGATCATCAAAGTTTGAGATACTTTTTGACTCAAAGTAAGCTCTCAGAGAAGCATATGAGATGGGCAAATTTCCTCTCAATGTTTCATTTTCAGATTTTACACACTCCAGGGAAAAAGAATGTGGTGGCAAATGCCTTATCTAGACGACCACAGGTTCATGCTATTACAGTTGCATACCATGAGGACTTATCGGATATGCGTAATACTTATCATCTGGATGAGGATTTTGCACATGTATGGGCTGATTTGCAAGAGGGTATTGCTGTCCCATCTTATGTCATAAGAGATGGATATCTCATGATGCAAAATCGTATGTGTGCTAAAGAACCTTCGCCATAAGGTTATGGATGAGTGCCATGCTCCTCCATATGCAGGTCATAGAGGCATTTTGGCCACAGCACAAGCTTTGGAGAGGTATTTCTTTTGGCCAGATATTCGCAAGGATATTGAAGCATATGTACGTGAATGTATGGTATGTCAAAAGGTCAAGTTTGACCGACATAAAGCACCTGGATTGCTTCAGCCTTTGCCTATACCAAATGAACCATGGGAAAGCATTGCTATGGATTTCATTATGGATTTGCCAAGGACACCACAGGGAAATGATGCTATTTGGACCATCATTGACAGGTTTAGCAAGCAGGCACATTTCATTCCCGTGCGCAAGACAATAAAGCCAGATCATATGGCTAGGATGTTTTTGGCACAGATATTCAAACACCATGGCATGCCTAAATCTATTGTGGGGGATAGAGATCCTAGAACCACAAGCTTATTTTGGCGCGCATTGTTTGACAATATGGGTACAAAGCTGAACTTCTCATCAGCTTACCATCCACTGACAGATGGGCAAAGTGAAATATTAAATTCAGCCGTCCTCGACTTGCTGAAATCTTATGTATCCGACCGCAAATCGGATTGGGAGAAGTATTTACCACTTGTGGAGTTAGCCTACAACAATACGGTACATACTTCTACGGGCAAGGTGCCCTTTGAGATTATCTATGGCAAGGTGGTACTACCACCCATCCTTCGTACAAAGGATGAGATTTTTGTAGCAGATGAGTATGTCAGAGACTTGGATACTGCATTTGCACAGGTACGGACAGCCATAGAGAGGTCTCAAACCAAGAATAAAAAGGCAGCTGATAAGCATAGAAGGGATGTACAATTCAAACAAGGTGATTGGGTCTTGCTGAAATTTGAAAAGGCACACCTTCGGAAGAGGCCAGGGAAAGAGGGAAAGTACCCTAAACTTTCCAACAGGTACTATGGATCTTTTCAGATCTTGGAGAAGATCAATGATGTTGCATTTCGGCTTGTACTCCCAGATCATTGGAACATGCATAATGCTTTTCATGTGAGCCTATTGAGGCCTTATGTGGGACCGACACCATTGGAGCCGGTTTTGGAAGACCCACCCGAGGTGGATGAGCTGGAAGAGATTCTTCAACTTGAACAGATTGTTTTTCACAAGGAACGAAAGCTTGCGGGAGGCAAACTTGTTCGTAGGTACCTTGTGAAGTTCAAGAATTATTCAGCTTTGGATGCGAAATGGATGGATGAGGCCTACTTCGAGGATTACCCAGATCTTTTAAAGGCCTATCTGGAGGCTTTTCAGTTGCGGTCAACTGATTAGAAGCCGGGGGGAATGTCACAAACCCCTATATTCTAGGGACATGCGGATGCGTGTCAGGCCTAGAAACATGCGGATGCATGTATGTATTATACCTGGGTATGTGTATGGATCATATGAGTGGATGCATATGAGTCCAAGGACATGGCAGGACATTTGTGGACTTTCGGGCGGTGCCCGTGTGGATTCCGGCCATGCATACATGGTGTGTTATGATGGCAGGCGGAATATTTTCAAGTACAAGAATGATGATAGGTGGTTCTCCAAGTTTACATGTGCACAATGCATAAATGATGCATGCCATAACTTTATTTTACTTTGTGTGACATTGTCTTGCTGCCTGGACAATGCTTGTTATTTTGGCTTGTGAAGTCCGAGGGACCGGGGACGCCCGGGCACCTTGTGGACACGTGTGTGCACTCCTGTTTGGGCCTAAAACTGTGGGCTTATGGGTTTTGCAGGTGGTAAGTGCGTCCACACTCAATTTACAGCTTACTTCATTTACTACTAAGGTTTATTGGTTTGCAGGTCCACACTCATTAATAAGTGGCCGGACAACTTATAATGCGTTCGCATTTGGTTGGACCAAAATTAATGAAGTCCGGACAGCTTATGGCCATTTCCCATTTGGTTGGACCTAAACTTATAGAAACAGGACAAATGGACCACTATGGGCTGGACACCTACCTGGACACCTTATGGGGACACATGTCAGCCAGCATGTGTACCCATCAGGCCCCTGAAGTGGCACCTGAAAAAGGCGCCTCCCTCAAGAGGCCCTTTTGGGCTGTTTTACTCATTATTCAACATATTGGAGAGCTGGTTGGAGCTTTGGGAGTTGTTACAGGGCTGGTTGCTTGCTTCTCGGACTCACACAAGCTTGGACAACGATCCCCACTGTTCTAAAGGGCTGGTTGGTAAATTTCAGACCTGCAATTTCTGGTTATTGCGAGTTTTGGGCTGGTTACAGGTGTCCAAAGTCAACTTGGACAGTACAGGACAGCTCTAGGGACCTCCACAGGGCTGTAGGACCCTTTACAGGTGGATTTCTCACGACAGAAAGTTGCTGTTTTGGACTGGTTATTGCACAAAACAGGCCGGACAGCAATGGAATATGTGAGCATGGATGTGTCTCAAGGATTCCTGGTATAGCAGGTGCTTAGGGCAAGCATTGGGGACACTTGCTCGCGGAGAACACAGGTTTCTGGATCAGTTTCTCGCGTGGAAACAGGGCCTAAAGATCCATTTACATCTTGTGCAGGGCGGAGTACCTGTGAGGATTGTGATACTCTTGTGCAGGGCGGATGTACCTGTGTGTAGGGCGGATGTACCTACAGATTCTCTTGTTTGAAATGTATTCATTCATAATGTATTTGGAAGAATGAGGTGCAGGCTGGTGGTGAATCCCCAAGCACCCGTAATCTTGTACCTTGCAGACTCTTTTGGTAATATAACCTAAAGGGGGGGGTCAGCCTATCATCGGCCCCTTTATGTGGTGTACTGTCATTTTCAGCTTTGTGGTTGTAATGCTCAAGTGTTAAGTGCTCAGAATCTTGTTCACATTTATACGTTTCCAATACACGCGTCCGCCTCCCGTTACACAAGATCCACCTCATTCCACCAAGGGGATCTATTTTCTGCATCTATGCCACGAGGAGGTGCCATTGAAATTGATAAATGGCTGAAAAATAAAAAAACATGCAAAATGCCCTTGCATGAGACATCAGTGAAGTGTCAACAAAGTGGAAAAAAACGCAGCAAACTAGAATCTCCAAATTCCAATGTTCATTGCGTCAAATTTTAAATTTTACCTGCTCAAGACTCAAGTGCCAACCGAGCAAGAGAAGGGGCCAAGGCCCAAGAGGAGGGGCCAAGAGGAGCTAGGGAGAGTGTGGGGCAGCCAAGAGGAAGGGTGGAGTAGTAGGTGGAACGGAGAGTGTGGGGCAGCCAAGGAGGCAGCCAAGAGGAAGGGTGGAGTGGTAGGGAGAGCACTCAAGCAGTAGGCTCAGCCAAAAAAACAGACGCAGCAGAGCAAATGGGCAGAAAAACAGACCGAACAGCAAATAAACCCGCCGCCGCCGCCGTCGCGCATATGCACACATGCCGGAACGCCCGGAACGGGCGTTCCGCCCTACGTTCCGGCGTTCCGGTGCCGTTCCGACACGTTCCGGTGTAAGTCGCGTTTCGCCTGCCGTTTCTGCGTTCCGGGCACGGCGTTCCGGCATTCCAGGAAGGCGGAACGCCGTTCCGCGGTAACTATGGTCTATAGTGCTCGAGGAACCAGAACATGGAGATGTGTCTCGAGATGTTGGATCTTCCAATTGTCTCCAAAAAAGAACCTGCATGGGTAATGCAATACCAAAGGTCTCCCAGTGTAGCGTTTACGACTAAGGGACCGTCCAGTGCACAAATACGTGTAGTGCATCTAGGGTGATAGGTTTAGGGACTCCTCTCTAGATCAAAATGGCCATGTCCAAATCTTCTCCCGTGTACATAACTTGAGAATCTGACTGTCTAGCCTACCTATACCAAGGATCTCCAAGTGATGTAGCAAGATTCTCTCATCCTACCAATCAAGTGTACACTACCAGTCTGCCTTGCCAGATTTTTAAGGTCTCTCAGCAACCCCATATGGAATACTGAGTGGACACGAAAGTTGTGAAGCATTGCAGGCATTTGGGATCTTCGTTAAGCAGGATTTCTATTATTTTTTTAGCATTTGGGATCTTCGTTAAGCAGGATTTCTATATTTTTTTTTAGCATTTGGAATTTTTTTCTCGAGGTGGGAGAGGGGGAAAAGAAAAACGTATCGTACCGTACCTTACGAACTGAACAGTACGAATGGGTTCGTACCGGCACGAGAAACAACTGTGTGAGATGTACTCAGCAGGGAGTCCCTCGTGATCCTGGGCTTGCCCATTATGTAGTCTATGGATGGCCTTGAAATTTGAAAACCATGCCCTTTGTGAAGAAGGTGGAGGTTGTGGGGAGGGGATGTGGTGGTGGGGGTAGAGGTGGATGATGGGGGATATGATAAGAGGGAGCGTGCACATAGTAGTGCCATGTGTGGGTAGGTGATAGATGGGGTGGGTGATGTTCTCGGAGTTTCCTCAAGGCTATTTTGCAGTTTGGCTCTAAGAAGAGTCGGTAAAACCCATCCTCTTTCCAAGGGTAGAACTCCCGTTTCTTGCGTTGGGTGAGGCGTTGAGAAATCCATTGTGCTTGGCGCTTCGTGATTTGCCTAATCTGTATGTCATGCGTAAGACGGGAGCATGTGGTTCGGCATTCGTCATCATACCAACAGTTACAAGGAATTGAACCACAAGGCGGCTTGGCGGTAGACCGCGGCGTGCAGATGAAAGAGGTGGTGGCAAATGTGTGGAGTATGGTGGTGACTTGTGATATGAGGGCGTGGGTAGGGGGACACTAGGTTCCACATCCTGGAGTTGGCGGTAGATGTGATCAGAGTAAACATGGTTAAGGTCATGATCAAAATGGGCCTAGGTGTATTGTGAGACGGGGGATGGTGGCGGGGGGACGGGTGGTGTGCAAGTAAGCATGAAAGAGAGGTAGGCATGGTGAGCTTCAAAGGAGGTGGTGGGATGGAGAAGTCGGGGAGAGAAAATAAACAACAATTTAAATGAATACTTACCACTTGTTCACATGCCACCAACTATGTCAAAATACAGGGACACTCGCACATTTCATGGGTGGGCATCCCCTCCCTGTAAACTGTAAACTGGACACGTCATAGCAGGCAGTCACATGAAAACAAGTCACGCGAAATCAATTTCAAGCAAGAAGAGATGCGTGCACGTGCATTATGCAATAGATGTATCTCCTGTTCTTGTCTCTTGACATGCTCAATCTCAGCCCTTTATCACATTAGGGTCTTCCTCATACATTTTCTCTTTCCCGCAAGAGTTCTGTCCCACATGTGTATAAGCCACTTCATGGGCTGAAGGCATGTACCTATTTTGCAAAGTATCTGATGCATGGGTACCAATTGAATGGCCATGAGAATTTGGCACTTCTTGGCTGTCCATTGTGTATGATGGCGATTTCACGCGGTATCCCAAATGCCAAAGGACCGTTTCCCCACTAAGGAGAGGGAAACAACCGTGCTCTGATACCACTATAATACACCCGGCTAGGTGTGAACGTTCTTGGATACTGTCTTGTGAAGTAGATAGCACATCAACACTTAAGCAGTGGACACTGCATGAAAGAAATTGCACAATGACACCACTACTAGGGCCATGATGAACGAGCTGAACCCCCCCCCCCCCCCCCCCTCCCCTCTCTCAATACTGAGTATATTATTGGAGTATTTTAATATGTGCAAAGTTCCAAGGGCTTGCCTTCCAGATAATCCAATGCAATGCAAGCATGAAGACAAGTTACCCAAACAAAAGTAATGTCGAAGTAGATTGTCGATGCCGTACTCGCCGAATGAGTCAAAGTAGCCTGGCCACCAATCTCATACACGTGGAGAGGGGAGTGAACGCGAAAATTGTCGTTTCGAGACCATGCACAGAGAGACTTTCGTACTAGAGCATGGCTCACACCCTCGCAGAGACGGTGGCTCAAGCCTCCCTAGTGCGAGTACTCAAACAGGTACTTGCACATGAACAAAGCCGATACTGGTGCGCGGTGTCAATAGCAGGTACTCAAACAAGTACACTGGTGCTTGTGGATAGCCCAGTCCTTTTAGGTTGTGGTCAATGGGAACGGATAATCAACGACCCCGGTTCGGAGAGCACTTGTGCAGCCTGCACCAGTTATGGGAGGGGGATGGGACATAGGAAATGCGGGCTCGACAAAGCAATGCGTTTTTTCTTTTACAGAATGCGCCGGTTTACAGCACTTACAGCAGGTTCTGTAGATGCAGGATGATATTCAGTAGGTGCTTGTAGGTATAGTTAGGGTTTCATCATGTACTTGCAGGTGCATTTAGGGTTTCAGCATGTACTTGTAGGTACAGTTAGGGTTTCAGCTTGTACTTGTAGGTACAGTTAAGGTTTGAGCAGGTACACACTTAGGTACAACAGGTACACTAGGCGGCTACAACCGGTACAACAGGTACATAGGTACAACAAGTACAACAGGCGGCTACAACAAGTACATCAGCCAAGAGGAAATCCTGTGAGAGAGAGAGTCAACTTGTAGAACGATAGCCCAGCAATGATGTGCTTCTTTTCCAATGAGAGAAAGAAAGAAAGATTTCATTAACGTCTTCCAAAAGACCGAACTCGGCCTATGAGACAAATCAGTGTACCTGTGTGGGGTATCCTCTGTCATCCCAACAAAATGAAAAAGTACTGAACTAAAAAGCTGAATCTGGGTGTGCAATAAGTACAATGAGTGGGGGAGGGGATGGAGCTCTACTACTAGGAGAATGCAAAGCTATGTGCATGGAGTATACAATCATGATATGCAACCTAGCTAGCTCCATCTTGTACCATACTGGGGGTATAAAATGGTATACATCAATGAAGGGGGTGTCCACAGCTCCCTGAATAACATGCTTGGGTCTGCTCTGAAGCGAGACAGTCGCTCCGCACCCTCTCTGTGAAACTGAGCTCTGATCTCTGTCATCTCTCTCTCTCGTATAGGCGTGGTGTCCGAAAGCGAGGTGTCCTCTGTCTCCTGCGGGCTCTGAGTGTCTCTGCTCTCTGGAGAGTAATTCCCTGCTGTGTAGGGGCTGGGAGTGGGGTGGATCTCTGAAAAAATGTAGTAATTTGTGTCTGTCATCCCCCCTCTGGAGCTGTCTAAGCCTGTAATGATGTCTCTGTGTGAGAGAGAGAGAGAGAGAGAGAGAGAGAGAGAGAGAGAGAGAGAGAGAGAGAGAAATGAAATGAAATGTTATATTAACGTCTTCAAAAGGCCATAATGACCTATGAGACCAAAAAGTTACATCATGGTGGATCTTTTATTTATTTTATTTTTTTTGGAAAAACGATCCTTCTATTAGTTAATGAGAAAACGCCATAAGGCTACAAAGCTCACCTCACAAGGAGGGATAAAAAACACACAGTGAACACCTGAGCTCCACCCCCGTGGCTGGCCGCTCTCTGGGGGGGGCTACCTAGTAGTACATGTGGGAGGTGAGAAGAGCCAAACTGGAGGCCTATAGTGCCAAGTGACATCCTCGCCCCTCACGATGAGGAAAGGGCCAGGCTGCCAAGTGCGGAGGAAAGCCTTGCGGCGACCTCTCATGCGATCCGAGTCGCCCTGAAGTTTCCCCTACATCATGGTGGATCTGATACAATGTCTGGATAAAAAACCAGAAAATGAAAAATAAAGATGATACTACTGGCACCTAGAAAATGAAACTGGAACTGGAAGGTAAACAGAAACCCTTATAGGGTGTGAATATAGTGAGGGGGGTGGGTACGCTATGGAGGTGAGTGGAGTATAGTGAGGGGATACAATCATGTGGGACGGGGGGGTACACTATGGAGGTGCCTCCATCTCATAATATATGCCGCATCGGACGCTCAATATCCTCTGAGGTCAGCACCCTGACTGGGTGTCCCGCATGTCTCGCAAGAATAATCCGAATCCGCTGCTGCAACCTCCGTCTATGTTGGGATGCCCTCCTCCGTAGTCGTGGGCGTTTGGACCACCCAAGCTCAATCGCACAATCAATCAGTGTACCGCTGGTGTGGGCGGTATCCATGTCCTGCTGTTGCCGTGATCCATCTGGCGCAGTGATGGCTGGACTAAAGAAGTCTGTAATGTGCCTCTGAGTTTGGCTCTCTGTGCGCCTAAGCAGGCTATCTCTATATCTCCGCAGCTCAAGCAAGAACAATCCCAAACACCTCTGGTCCTGGTACCCCACGACTCTGGAAAGTGGTCCAAAACCCTCTCTGAATAAACAGTGGAAACGACCACGTATCTCATAGTATGCAGTACAACGGCATATATAATGTAGCTCTGTCTCTGGCTCCCCATGGCATACTCGACATATCCTGGCCTCAGCTGGTATACCTCTATATCGGCCAATCTCAATCTCAAGCTGGTGTGAGGATGTGCGAATCTGACCAATAGCACATCGTATTGCATGAGACAAGTGTACATCCATGTAACTGGGTCTGATCACAAAACCATCTGCTGTGAGCTGAAGAAAATGCTCTCTGTAGAAAGCCATCTTCGTGCCCAGCTCCTCAGTCGGCTGTATCCATGTCCTCCTAATGTCCAGCTGAACTAAATCCTGACGGATGAGTGGTAATCTCTGTCCGTGTGAGAGTGAGAGAGGGTGCCTCCAGAGAATACTGGAAGGGAGGCAATCTGTCCATGCTAAAACCATGTGCCTGGAACCAAGATGTCATCTGTCCATACCAACAAGCCGTGTCTCCCTGTAAAGCTAACTGTCGGGAGGACTCAAGGGCGAGGCGTGCATATGTCCACAAGCCATGTATGTAGGAGACTGATCTCGTAAGAGCCTCAATCACCAGAGGGGCAGCCGCCAACTCTGCTCGAATAATCTCATGAGGTACCAAGGCCTTGGCTCTAATAATCCTAGCAATCATAGATACCAAAGGCCTCTCCATACCTCTCCACCCGCCTGCGCTGTGATGGCCCACTGAAGGTCCCCATATCTGCACTCCATAAAGCATAGCTGATGTCACTAGAGTGTCAAAAAGTCAAAGTTTCGTTCGAGGTTCCTGAAACTGAACCTGCGAACACATCCTCTCCAAACCACCCAAGGCTGCATGTGCTCTAGTCAATCTAGTCTCTGCTGCTCTCCTCATCGAAAACACTGGCCCACTGAATACTACCCCAAGATATGTATATGCATCTGTATACTCCACAATCTCCTGCCCATATGTAAATGTGGGAGCTAATCGTCTAACCCACTGTGGCGTGGTGTTAAACACCATAACCTTGGTTTTGCCAAGGTTGACAGACAATCCACTATCATGTGCAAACTCATGTAAAGCATCCAGATGACGCTGCATACCCTCAGGGGAGTCAGAGATCAACACAATATCATCAGCATATAACAATAGTGGGATCCATGTACCTGCTAGCTGGGCTCCTTTGTCCCCCAATCTCTCAATGTAGTCAGAAGCCTCATCCACATACATACCAAACAATGAAGGAGATAACGGGCAACCTTGCTTCACTCCTATAGTGGAGTGAACCAAAGTAGAGACCCCCTCTGGGGTGCGTACCTGTCCTGCAACTGATCTATATAAAGCCATAATCCCCCATATGGGCTCTGTGGTACCCCCATCTCCTGTAATCGCCTCATCAATCTGGCTCTGGGCACTGTATCAAATGCTTTGCGGAAGTCCACAAAGCTACAATAAATCCGTTGCCCATGCGACCTGCCCTCAATAATGGCCCGCAGAGTCAAGATGTGGTCAAGAGTAGAGAAACCTCTCCTGAACCCTGCCTGTCCCTCTGCTCGAATGCCCTCTCTCTCTGCCCATCTACTCAACTGCTGCTCAAGAATGGATGCATACAATCGTGCTAGTGTGTGACCAATCATAATAGTGCGATAATTCCCTGGCTCCATAGGGTCCCCTGACTTGAAGATAGGCACGATGGTGGACATACTCCAAGTCTCGGGTAAGCCTTCACACATAGCACGATTGAACATCACTGCTAGAAGCTCTGCCAGCATGTCTCTCGCATGGATAAAGTGCTCAGCGACCAATCCATCATGATCATATGCTCTCCCAGTCTTCATCCTATCAATGGCCTTCCTTACCATCTCTGCGGTGGTAAAGAAAGTACATGTCTGTGGGCATGGTGCTGGCGGGTCAGGAAAAGGTGTCTGTCCAGGAACTGTATATAGAGATGCTGCATAACTACCCCAGACCTCTGTAGAAGTGATGGCCAAAGCAGGGGAGGACTCATGAAACAAACGCCAAGACTCCCTCGAATCCTGGCTCAATAACAACTGGTATAATTCCTGCTCTAGCTGAGCAAGGAAGGTCCGCTTCTTCCTTCGCACAAGGCGCCGGAAGGCAATACGTGACTGTCGGTGAGTAGTGACTCCCAAAGCAACCTCCCGCTGCAGTCGGGCTCTTGTCTCTCTGCACTCCTCATCATACCAGCTGTTCTGGGGCATACACCCAGGACGCTGTCTCTGTCCAGGCTGAGTATGTGCATATGCCTCTCTTGCTGCATCCTGTAAAGTCTCTGTCAGTATATGGGTCAGCTCCTCCAAAGGTCTCCCTGGCTCCTCTATGTACAGACGTCTATAAATCCCATCTCTATAGACAGCATCAGTCTCTGAAGTAAAAGTATATGGAGTGTGATCTGCCCCCTCGTGTCCTCTGAGCTGTGGTAAAGTGAAAAGAGATGGTCAATGTCAACAATGCATGAT
Source organism: Cibotium barometz (assembly GCF_041138505.1). Lineage (NCBI taxonomy): Eukaryota > Viridiplantae > Streptophyta > Polypodiopsida > Cyatheales > Cibotiaceae > Cibotium > Cibotium barometz. The sequence goes on along the minus strand of NC_141093.1, from coordinate 45,697,196 downwards.
CCACTACTACCCCAATGGGCCGAGATCCAACTGTGAAGTCCTCAATGCATGAAACAAAGCTCGGCATAGCCATAACATAATCCACTGTGCTAACACCATGTCTAAAGTAAATCCAGCTGCTGGCGGAAACCTCTGCAAGCCATTAAGTATGGCCAACCCATGTGTAGTCCCCATATCTACCAAATATCTCCCATACTCTGTGCACTCCACATCCTGTGAGCGTCTGTCTAATCCCATATGCAGAGTGTCCAGCTCTCTCAGCATCTCCTCTGAGGTATCATAAAAGGCTGTCTGGCGGTTGCCCGTCCGGGCATTAAAGTCCCCTAACAGGATGATGTCTCCATCCCTAGAGAACTCCCATATGTCATCATCTAGCACAGAGAAAGGAGACTGCCCTCTAGGTGCTGCATATGTCGATGTACTAGGAGCAAAATAGCATATGGCAATATATAGGAATCTGCTTGTGTCGGCCCTCAGTCTCACCCACATATATCTGGCCTGATCATCTCTCCGAACGATGTGTAGAAGCGGTTGCAGCTCCTCCCTGAAAAGAACTGCCACCCCCCTCGATCCTCTACTACTGTGTACCGATCTCGTCCCTACTCTGCAAGCTGTCTCCCATCTGTATCCTGTCACCTGTGGCATCATCTGACCAGGGGCCTGGTGAGTCTCCGAGTAGAAGACTATATCTCTATCTCTAAAGCTGTCCTCAAAGGCACCTACATCAAGTCTGAGGGATCCATTGCAGTTCCAAGCTGCCAGCTTTAATTTGGTCCCATAGGTCTCGCACCGTCATGTAGAGCGTCGCTCCACGATGACCACCCTCCCTTCTCTATAAAATGCTATCTTTCCCTTTTCTCTTGCCGCCCTAATCTCTGGCATGACTTCCTTCATATGTGCAAGCTGTGAAAGAGTAAGATCGTCACCAAGAAAAATGCTTGTATTCTTTAAAGTGGGTCGCCTCTTCAAGAACTCCTCCTTCGCCTCAATAGAGGGGAAGCGAAGTATGAGAGCTCTTTCCTTTGATGTTTCCCCGTTGCCTCCGCTTTTTTTGCCCACTCTCCAGGCTTTTGCGTGTGCCGGACTGTCAATCCCCATCAACACCATAAGCTCTTTCACCTCCTCTTCAACTTTATCCCTGTCTTTAAGGCCGGTAATCCTCACATGATGCAAAGCACGTGTACGTCGTCATTGTTCCTCTTCCAAAGTCATGTTAATGATTGTAGGTGTAGGGGTTGTTATCTCCTTACCTTTACCCTTCTTGGCGACCTCTATCCACTTCACCACTTCATCCAACTTTTGAAACTCGTTCGAATAGAACTGTTGGCATGTTTCAGAAGTTTCGGACAATCCTGGTCAGGCATGGGAAGCAGATGGTGGTAGGGAATCCAACCTCTACAGGGGGAACTGCATATCACTGATGTGTTGCTATTCGCAGAGAACTGCAGCTTGCAGCTGCTGCCAAAGTGGGCTGCAGGTTGCTGTGTTGCAAAAATCCTGCACATGAGAGCAATGGGCTTGAGTGAAACTACGGATGACCAACAGAGTGCAATGTGACTTGTCGTCTGAAGGACACAGGATGCATAGCCTCAGAGTCAAACTCTACCTGAATAAAGCCAGGGTCAATGAAGTGGATATCAAGGATGCGACTGTGCTTACTGAGAAGTGCGAATTGTAAGTGGTGCGCCAAAGTGGATCATGGGCTGGTCTGCTACCAAAGAATCATCTTTAGTAGATAGCATCTCTATAACAAAGCTTATCAAGGATTGCTAGTGACTCATGATCAATCAATGATTGGGTCATTTAGCATATGATAATCTTAGTGATTATATTTTAATAGAGGAGTCCTAAATGGGGAGTCGGAGGCAAAAAGCCAACAGCCAATGTTGGTCATGTCCACTCCCGGCTAGTTCAGGTGTGAACCCCGCTTACTCATGGGCACTTTTTCCCTGTGACTGGACACAGGTTTTTTCCCCGTGTGAACACACTTATGTGTGTTGGGCACTTTGCCCTAGGCCTTTTAGTACTCACTTGTACTTTCATTTCATATCATTATTGAGTACATCTTTTCCAGCACTCTCACGTTTCTCTGTGCTTGAGGTTGTGTGTGTGTGTGTGTGTGTGCAGGCTAGCTTCCCTCCTACCCAACATTGGTATCAGAGCCTGGTTAGGGTTAGGGTTAGGGTTACACCCTGTTGCTCCCAAACATTAGGGTTAGGGTTTGCCCCTTGCTGCAGCCTATTGCACACTTTAGACACCACACACTCTCTCTCTTATTATTATTTTAAAAAAAAAAATAGTCGTGTTCTTCTCTCCCTTGCTGTTCCGGACCTGTAGTGCCCGGCTGCTCATGCCCTGCGTCGTACGACACTGCCCAGCTCCTCCATAGTCCACGGTGCCTCAGATCTGTGCGCCTCATATTTGTGCGCCGACTTGTACTGTCGCCTCCCGCTGACTGCACTTTGTGCCTCCCAGTTCGCTGCGCCGCTTGTGCCTCCAATAGAACCACCCTCAGCCGTCGCCCTGTCCCGGCCGTTGTGCGCCGCTGCCGTTCGCCGTCAGATCTGCCATCGCCCTTGCATTGTGCGCCGTCGTCGACTGTAGCGCAGCCATCGCCTGCCCGCCGTCGCATCCGACGCCTCCCCGTCGTTGCTGCTGCCGTCTGCTTGGCGCCGCCTTCACCGTGCTGATCCAGCCCATATTTGCAGCCGCCTGCACTTTGCCGTCCTGTACGTGTGCCTGCACTTTGCCGTCCTGTACCTCCGCCCTGTACCACCGCCGTACGACGCCTGTCAGATCTGCACCTGTCAGATCTACGCCGACTTCACCTTCACCTTCAGATCTGCCCAACTGCAAGGTTCACCTTCAGATAAGGTTAGTGGGATTTGCAAATATCTGACCTGAAATTGCACATTCTGCTTGTTGAAATTTGGGGCTTTTCACCATTGAGCTTGCAATTGCAACATTGGCACACATTGGCATTGATTTCAGCAGATTTGGTGCATAATTGCACTAGAAATTTGGGGATTTTGTAGAAATTGGCACTATTTTGCAGAAATTGGCACTATTTGCAGGCAATTTTGGATATTGCAGGCACATTTGGTTGGCATTGGAGCATTTCCCCAAATTTTTGGGTATTATAGACACATTTGGTTGACATTAGGGCATTTCCTCCAAATTTTGGGATATTACAGGCACATTTGGTTGGCATTGGAGCATTCCCCCCCCCCCCCCCCCCAATTTTTGGGCATTGCAGCACTTGATACAGGTAACAATCGCATTAGCACATTTACAGGTGGAGATCCGGTTCAGATGTGGTCTAATTGGTTGCCTAAAAATTAGGGCTTTTCTACATTGAGCCCATTTTTTGAGCATTCGACCAATTTACATTTGATCTGCCAGGATTTGAGAACTTGCAGCTCTTACAGTGATTGTGTTTTTCACGGCACATGTATACATTTGTGGTTTGCTGCAGTATATGTATGCCATTGTGGACACTTTGACAGATTTGCATCATCGTGCAGTACACTTGCAGTTTTGGGACATGCATATGTATTTCTCCTAGTGGGAGTTCCCTTTCAGTCCATTGGTTATCCTGCTATTTATCTCCCGCATTCTTACGGTTTTGCTGGACATTACATACTCGTGGTGACTAGTGACAGATTTGCTGTCCTATCATGGCCAACAGTAATAATGACCTCTTTGGACTGCTATCTCAAGAGGACCAGCTCAATGGGGACAACTATCCTATGTGGGCTTATATGATGCGTCATGTTTTGGTTGCTAAAAATGTATGGTTGTATGTGGATGGCATTGAGGAGCGTCCTCTTGCACCTGCTCTAGCGGAAGGTGAAGTGATTCCCGCTCATCCTCCTGCAGGTCCACCTCCTCGTCTTCCTCCTACTCAGTAGCAGCGTACTTGGGATGCTAGGGATGCTCAGGCCCATGCATTGATTGCTCTCTCGTGCCGCAGGCGTATCATTCCGCACATTCGATCTTGCACCACTGCAAAGGGTGCTTGGGATACCTTGGCGGCATTGTATTCAGGTCGCAATGAGGCTCGTGTAGCTTACCTTCGGGGCAAGCTTGAGACTGACCGCATGCTTTTGAAGGTGACTCTATCGATCAGTACCTTACGCATGTGAAGGACCTATGAGAGCAGCTCATTAACATTGATGAGGTTTTGACAGATAGCTATCTTGTTCAGACAGTTTTGCGCAACTTGCCTGACTCTTATCAGACATTTGGCACCACTTTGCGGTTGTTAACTGGCAATGCACCTAATGCGGTCACTTTTGACAACCTTGTGACTCTCTTGCTCAGTGAAGAGCAATCTCGTTCCAACAGGAACAACATGATGTGTGTTGAGTCAGCAATGGCTGCTCCTTTTCGTGGGAATAAATCTGGGCCTAAACCTAGCCCATCAAATCCTCCCAAGACAGAGGACAAGCCTGAAAAGAAAAAGCGTTGTAACTATTGCAGGAAAACAGGGCACACCATAGAGGAATGCAGGAAGCGTATTGAGAGTGAAAAAAAGAAGCGGCATCTTCTTCCAGAGGTGTAGATCAGGCCAATTTGGCTACACGTGTCAGCCTTGACACTTACATCTTCATTGCCTGCAGAGATGTCTTCTGATGCCATTGCTTTTGATGACTATGCTTTATAGTCTGTACTCCATGGTATGCATTGTCTGGCAGATGCATTTCAGGGGGGATTCTACTTGCCCACATGTAGTTAGTGATGCCTCATGGTCACTTATGCTTGTTGACCCTTATGCTGGTCTATGCTAGAGGCTTTCTCTTATGTGATGTCTACTGGAGATGCCTTTTATGTTGTTTTCCCTTGCAGCGGGATTGTTTCTACAGTGTTGACATTGTCACTTTCTCACATGTGATGTTTACTGGGAGTGCCTTTTACACACTTGGCCAGTGTTGGCTTGCTCTCATGGTTTTGACATGTCACATGTATATTATTCATTGTGGGATTATGCATCTCACATTTGCCATACATGCCACTGATCATGGCATCGTTGAGAGTTTACCTATCCTCTCATAGCATTGGCTGATGCCCGCCTCGAGCCCCCACTTTTTCTCCCCATTTTCAGCTTTTCCCATTGCTGAATTTTTACTTTATCAGCCCTACCATTGCTGATTTTTTTCCTCATTGTATCCTCTATTGATGAGTTTTACTTTTGCAGCTTACATTGCATGTCTCACAGGCATGACTTCAGGATCCTGTTGCCTTTATACATGCGTATATCTGCTACCTCTTCTTATGCTTATCACTGGTGCAGTTACAGAGCATTGATGTGGATTACATGCAGTTCAGCTTGGCATTTGGTACTTGCCTTCAGGGGGGTATTATGCGATGCCTCTTGATTTGATGCAGTTGATGTCCACATGTTCTGGTGATGCATTTATGTACTACTGTGCTCTAGCATTAGCACTATGACATTAGGGATTCTCCTTTTCCCCGTCATATAGTGCTTGCTTTTTCCATTGGCACTGCAGTTCACTCTTACTGTGGAGCATAGTGCAGGGCAGCATTCACAGCTTTATCACCCTGCTGCTACCCGTTCACACCATTCACTTGAGGGGGGTTTGTTGGTCATGTCCACTCCTGGCTAGTTGAGGTGTGAACCCCGCTTACTCACGGGCACTTTTTCCCTGTGACTGGACACAGGTTTTTTCCCGTGTGAACACACTTATGTGTGTTGGGCACTTTGCCCTAGGCCTTTTAGTACTCACTTGTACTTTCATTTCATATCATTATTGAGTACATCTTTTCCAGCACTCTCACGTTTCTTTGTGCTTGAGGTTGTGTGTGTGTGTGTGTGTGTGTGTGTGTGTGCAGGCTAGCTTCCCTCCTACCCAACAGCCAAAGATCAGCACAAGCTGTCGTCAAGGCACACAGCTCAAGAGGAAAGAAGATGGAGAAAGGGTGGTACTGGAGCAGGGGAATATTGAACTAGACCAAGTAGGGACTTTACATCAACAGCGGGCAGTGCAACTGGGGATTGGAGCAGGAGACAATTGAAGGGCTGAGAGACAGCAGAATAAAAAGCAAAAAATTAAAATAAAAAAAGGGAAAAATCTTTCCACAGCTTCCTATTGATGGATGCACTTCAACCAACCTGCTAATCAACTCCAAGAAAATCAAAGACAGCGTTTGTCTGACGAAAAATGGACTTGAGCCTTGTCCAAGCCTCATGAGAGCTCTTAGAAGAGCTAACTTGTTGGATTTGATTATCTGCCATTCCAAAGATGATAAACGCCAGAGCTTTGCAATCAGCATATTCATTGAAAATCAAGATCCCTCCCACTTGGTTTTTTCTCACTACCATTCACGTACCCCAAAAGTCAGGTCTCATTGATGACACCATGCAAAAATGTTGGAAGGTGCAAAGAGTCATTACTTTCGAGCTCGTTGGATTAGAGACAATAAAAAAAGACTAGTGTTGCATTTCTCCAACACAAAAAGCTGGGCATAGCACTGGCATATCCACCAGCAGCTCCGGGGCAAATTATTTGTGCAGACAAGATAGCTAGCGACCTTGCTTCCAAGTTTCAGAAAGCCATCTTTATATGCCTGGTTCAAGTTTTTGAAATAACTTCCCAGGTATGATGGTTATCCCTTGTGAATCAATGATTTGTGTGTTTCACCTGCTGGTTTTTATGTCCATGCCCCCTGCATCATCAGCAGAAATTTAAAATAAGAACTCATTCCCCTCAGATGGTGTGTAGAAATAGGTTGTTTATTTATTTTTATCTAAGATCTTGAAAAAATCTTTTGATGTTTTTGCAGGTGCAGTAGTGGATTTGAGAGAGCTTATCACTATCCTAATGCATTGCAATTTGGTTGAGGACCTGCAAGCTGAACAGTGAGTGAAGCTGTTTTTAAAAATATGTGGTGCATTAGTCAGTACAACGGTGGTATCCCCTGGGCTTTTGCAGGGAAAAGCGTGACCTCAATTTTTACTTAGTAGGATAGGAACTACTGCTTGTGTAAATCTCGAAGTTCACTGTATGCAAAGGCTAATAAAATTTGTACATGCATGCATGCAAATGCATTTGATTGTTTGACATTGAACTGTAACTTCTGCAAATGTTTAGTTAAAGTGGCCAGTCTTGTTTTTTGAGAAGCAATGAAACTTGGAGGATGTATGAAAATAGAAGCCTGCATTGTGAGCATATTAACAAGGAGTACTGCTGCTAATATTAGTCAAATGAAACACTTACATAGCAGCTAAACCTATGTTTACCCACACGGATGAGGTAAAGCTGTACCCTTTTATTAATACCTTTTCACAAGCTTCCCAAAGCATTCCAAAGGTTCATTGACCACTCCGATTCACTCGCAAGTAGAACCTGTGTGAGCTTTATCAAATAAAAATAAAAATAAAAATAATCAAGGGACTTAATGCTGTATACATATGTGCATGGGGGGATTAAACAAACTGTTGTTAAATGTAATTTGTTTATGTAAATTTATGAAGGGGAATTTATAATTCAAAATTCAGACATGTATACTTATAATTGTGTATTAGAAAAATAAAGAAATTACAGATTGTGTAGAGGATATTGGCTTCATGCATGGCCCCATACACCCTATAGAGATTATAAAAAAACGGTTTGAGGCTAATTGGACCACAAGAGGGTGGGATTGTTAAAAAAACCCCTTATCTCCCTTATGGTTACACATCTTATTCAAGTTTTAATCCCATACTATCTCTAAAGAGGTTCTCCTTGGTGGGCAATAGACAATAAGCAAATAAGCCTTGAATCTTTCATTTTAGCACTCACGCTTTGATGCTCATAAGCCCAAACCCTCAAAAAGTCCCTCTTTGGGTAGAGTTCTCTAACTTGACCATCCCTTTATATCCTTGTGTTGTGTTCAGATGCTTTACCAATCCTTGGGCAAGTTCTTGGGTTATAGACTAGACATGATGGTTTGGTACCCAAAATACACCTTGATGTTTGTGTTGAAATCAATTGGCATAAGTCTCTTCAAGATTTTTTATCTCGAGTGATCCAAATCTACAAACAATAAAACAAAAAATCATGTATAACAATCTCCCCAAAATTAGTTTCTTTTAAAGCATCCAAGGCAATATTTTGAAAGATTTCCATTGAAGGCAAGCTATGCTCAATGCTATAAAAACGAGAAGCTAATAAACATCTTCTTTGCAAGACACTACTCTTTTCACAAAACCCAATATTGTTGAGGATTTTGTCTCAATCACAAAAGGATAAAAAGAAGTTGCCACCCGACCAAACCCACTTTCACCCAAAAAAAATCAACTCATGAAGAGAGCCAAGAAGAACCTTGGCCCTTGTGAGACAAAGCTATTTTCCGGGGTTGAGGCACATAGGCTTTGGGCATGCACTAGTGGACATATTTTACGAGAAGTGGCTATATAAGTCGGTTAGTAGGCAGCTATTGTATCCTTTTTGAGATCTTGATCATTTGATATTATAGTCATCTTGTCTTCTTGGAGTACATGCTACTACCACCTTAGGCTTTCATGGAAGTTGGCCTATGATCTATCATGTGTAGGTTAACACATGGCTTTTCATGGATACAGCTTAGATCCATTTCCATATCTTAGTTTCATTATGATCTTCTTTATTGCATTGGTATTAAAGCTCTTGACTTGGATCTTGATGTTTTGATTAAGGAGTGATTAGTGTTTAATCTATTAGATTAATGTTTTTATACAATTTTTTAGATTTTGAGAGGATTAGTAGTAAGATTATTATTTAATCATTTTTAGTGTGTTAATTACCATTTTTAGAAACCCTAATCTACACTGTTTTGATAATCTTTGTGATAAATGTTTTTTAAATTTTTGTATTTCTTTGTTTTCTTGAAATCTTGAAATCAGTTTTTTTTAAAAATACTAAACTTACTAGTCTTTCTCTATCCTTGCTAAGATCCATAGGATTCTATGCATTTTTGGGAGAGATTTGAGGTTATCTGCAAGTTTTGGTGAAAACTTCATCGAGAAAGTGATATAGATTTCAGATTTGTTGTTGCAAAAATTGTTCAAAGATTGATGTTCAGAGTTCAAATTTGTTATAGATTGATTGGTGCAGAATTTACAAATCTTGGTGCATAATTTTCAAAGTTTGTAAAGATTATTATGCAGAATCAAATCTTGGTAGTAGTGAGTGATTCTTGATCGAACCTTTCATTTATCTTGATTATTTCTTGCAAGAGTCTGGTTCCTTTAAGCGAAATTGTTACTAATTGCAAGAAAATAATGGATATTGCTAAAAAATTATGCAAGAAAGCAAGATGATTAAATCTTGGTGACATTAGTGCAAGATTATGTCAACAGTTTGTTGATTAAGTATCATTACGATAATTTCTTGATCAAGAACATGACTAATAATAAAGACTAGTGTTAATCTTATGATTAGTGATTAATCTGGATGAAACATAACAAATCAAAGTAGTTTGGACAGTTTATTGATCAAGAAAGTTATTAACAATAGCTTATTAGTGAAGACCTTGTGATTAGTGACTGATTTTGATGAATCTTGGTGAAGCCAAGAAGTTTACAATAAGCTACAATAGTTAATAAGAGATTAAGTGGATAGATTAATCTCTATTAAGTTGGTTAGTAATCGCAACAACTGACCAAAGATCTTTAAGTTTGATTGAGACCTATTTTGTTAAGTCTTGGTACAAAAGAAAGCTTAAGAAGGTTTACTTGATGTTTTGGAAAACATTTTTTTGAAGACTTTTGAGGTTTGCAATCTTTAATAAAGCTTTACACACGTCAACAATGTTTTTGTCACACCTAAAGTTCAAGTAGATTGCTCTGGTTTAAGGCTTCATAGTAGGAAAGATAGAGGAGAGTTTCAAGAGCATTAACGTTTAGAGATATCCTCCCTCAATATATTCAGCATTAACATTTATAGATTATCCTCCCTCAATATATTTAGATCTTGGATATAGAGCATCAGCGCTCAGCTGTACATAGAACAGCTTAAGGCGTGGCAAAAGGCTTGAGCTCAGGCAGGCGCTCCTCCTCCAACACGCTTAGCATACTTCGAGAACCTTGCAATCCTTCCAAAAGGCTGACTGCAGGCCAGCCTTCTGGGACTGGGATACTGGCTTGCTGTTCTTGGGCTTGGCCATGGTGCAGATAATGTCATGGGAGAGGCTGACTGCAGATGATAGAAACCCTAAGGCACTTCAGTTAACAGTGCACAAGCGCAGTTTTGAGTGCATAGAGAGCGCACATTTCATCCGTAGGCGCATTTATTTATTTTTTTTAAAAAAAAACAACAACAACAACAACAAAGCTTCATCGCCGTTGGCTGAGCATTTCATCCGTTGTTTGGTGCATTGAAAAAAACGTCCCCACAGGCTTAGCATGGAAAGTGATGTGAATTTCCTCTCTTTTGTAAAAAGTTTTTTTTCAATCGTCTATCCTTTCACATCCTTAAACCCTCTACCCTTTTAACCTTTTCACACTTCACTCCTTTTACACCGTCTACCCCTTTTAACCTTTTCACACTTATCCTACAAATCATTGTTCACATGACATGGTGGTTGTTTACATGCGTTGTGAGTTTATGTGCATTGCTAGCCTTGTTCACACAACTAGCACATTTGTGAGCATTCCTTCTTGTTGTGTCCACACGCTTTTGTTTCTTTCACACGGGTAGATTTGGTATATTGTTTGGGCTCGTTCACACGATTGGTTCCCTATGCATTGTTAGTTTTTTATTTCAACATGCCTTGTGCATTGCGGGATTGATTTGCAAACTTTTGAGGTTTTGTGGACCTCGTTCAATTTACTACTACTATCCCAACATGTTGCATACCATCATCATCATCGACATCACTATATTACCATCTCAGATCCTGATCTTAGGAGTGTCGCTCATACATTAACTTCATGGCTCTATGATCGATATTTTGGGTTGTAATTTTGTGTTGTGGTTCACATATCGTTTGCTGAGTTCACACATACTTTTGGTGCTTCGAGGTGGCTTAGACCTCTATATCCTCATTTACAGACTATATGCTATGACGAGACACATACATGCCCTCGTTGGATGTTCGAGCTTGTGGGATTGTTGCTAGTCATATGAGGGGTTATTTTCATGAGAAGGATATATGGTCTAGATGGTCCACATACAGCGACTTCATCGACACAGATGGTTTGACATTCTTTGCATTGAATGAGTCTTCTTTTGGTGACTTGTACGAGTGTCCCATGCTCTTGAGTTTCCATGATTATGTTCTTGATGTAGACTACATTGGCACGGATCTAGATGATGATGATGTATCTTATACTCATACACATGATGATGTATTGCATGTGCACACACACATATGATGATATTGATGTATCACACACACGTACACATGATGATAGTGATATATGTTCACACGATGACATGGACATATAATGCACATGATGTTGATGTATGTGATAGTGATGTGTGAGCTAGATCATGCGGGTATTATCCGGGGAGTTTATGTGGATATAGCACATACATTTGAGTAGTCAAGCATTGAGTATAAGGGTAGTGTTGATTTTACTGAGGTGAGATCTATAGGTACTCCCATCTTCTTCCTATTCTTATTCTTCTTCACACATTTGAAAAAGAAGACAAAGAGGAGGTGGATGAGGAGCTTATAGTTTATCTCATCCCTCTCTTTTATCTTATAGAAGAAGTAGAATTAGCTGTGCATAAGAGCTCTATGCATAAACTCCTATGATATAAAATATAAGATCTATGCATAAGCTCTTATGATATAAGAGCTCTATGTATAAGCTCTTATGATAAAAAAGATAAAATCTTGTCTTCATCAATTTTTCCTTCTTGGTTTTAAGGTTTTACATATTTATCAAGTACGACTCTCGATATTAGGCTAACTAGTAAGGGTTTGCTCGATATAACTGGCATATACAACTGGCCAATACAAAAACATAATGGCATATACATCTACATGATGTCTCATCCTCATCTAAGAGGACTTGGTGGTAAGCTCCAGGATGGCATGCTTGCTGTCTCCTCCTTGGCTCCTATACAACCCGCTCTCTGCAATAGTCCTCTTAGTGAGATGCTCCTCTGCCATGGTCGAGGACTCACCACGTGCAATAACATTAGCATCACTAAGCTCCTGATCAATCGTCATCTCCCATAAAAGGAGGTTAGCATACACCCTCGCACAACAAAATGGCCATGTATAGACAGCTCCACTGATGGAAAGTCAATAAAAAAAAAGCCGAAGTGAAGGATGAACCATGTATTGTGCTGATCATGTCTTGAAACCTTGATTTGGGCTTTTGACTGACCAAGATGAAATTGAACCATATGAAACTTTGCAAAGGTGTTTTTGATGATGTTTACTATCCATTTACTAGATAATGCATAGTCCTTTGACATTGGCAAACCTAATTCATGACCTTGCAAGATGTTAGTACTGATGTTTCTAATGATGGTTGAACTCCTTAAACTCCATTTGAAGCCCTTAGATTAGATTAGAATCGTTGTTGTTTACTATATGGCCTAAATTAAATTAAATTGCACAATCACAATCGTGGGCTATTTTTGTCCTACCATCCATGCCTACAAACTCTACCTCTTTTGGTGAAGGGTATAGATCTCTTACGGTCTGCAGTAACATAGCACGTCAACAAAAACAACGATGTGCCTACAAGTAGTAATTACGTGGGCAAGGCCGACAGTAGGAAAGGGCAAGGAGACTTTGGGGCAGAAATGGAGGAAGCCGTTGGCCGTAAAGTGACAGAGGGGGAGAGGAGGGCATCGAACTTGAAAAGGGGGGGGTGTCGGGGACAAATACTGGTTTACCCAAGACGTTAAATAATGACGAGGTGTGGTGTGATCAATCCAATGTCATTCTTGAGCTAACTAAATGTGACAAAAATAGGTGGTAGTGATATTGATAAAGCATTTCTAAATAATCACTATGATTTAATCCCAAGAGGATATCTTGTTGGAAGTTGCTCATTAAAAAGAGGAGGTACAAGTTTCCCTCTATGTTATCAAATGGTTATTAGAATTCATGCAAAGTCAATTATTACACTCAGTAAACTTATAAAAAAGTTTCTTGGATGGGATATACAAAACACTCTATTGGTGGAATTGTAATGTGTAGAGCTTCAAGGAAAAAAATTACGCACACATATCATGGAATGATAGGTAATTGTATGAAAAATTTGGACAAGCCTCATTATAAAAATGTTTCATATACTAATATTATGGAAGATATTTCTATAGGAATACATACATACATGCAATATGGTGTGGATAATCTGAAGAATAAAATATATTTATGATAGACCATTGATTTTTTGGAAGTTCTATTTAAAACATCCTTTAGGAAATCATTTTTGTACTACACTTTATAGCATTATCTAAGAAAGAAGGTACTACCCATGTTTCAATTGGGTAACGCCAAATCAAGGTAGAAAATGCAACTGTGGGACGTTGATTCTTCAAGAAGAACAATGGTATACCCATCCAACACAACAATGAAAGATATCTACAATATTTTTATTATCATTCAAATAATTTTCGATGCTTCACATTCAAGTGCAGATTGTTTTGTAAAAATATTGAAAAGCACGGAGAATGAAGTTGATTGGTGTGCCTACACAAGATGAAACAATAAAGAATGCATACAAGACCAAAAGGCAAATAATTGAAATAATAAAGGAAGAGCAAACATATAGACCTGGTAAAGAGAACAAAATTATTATAGAAAGTGAAGCTGATAGTGAAAATGGAAATTTCCCCATACTACAATACCAAATCAAGAACGAACGGGCACAGGCTTCCATTGAGGAAGGGAATGAGCGTTGGCTTCATGAAATCGGAAAGGAACAGCCGGGGGCTTTGAATCAAATTTGAAACATCCGTGGGCTTTGAATCAGATTTGGAACGGTCGTGGCACACTTTGAACGAGCATGGCACTTGAGTTGAGAAAGGAACACCCGCAGGAAACATGGAATGCTCGTGGCACTGAGAAAAGAACGGCCGTGTGGCAAATGTGGTATGGTCGTGGCTTCTTCTTTCTTTTTTTTATGGGCACCCTAAAGCAAGTTTCGTACCCAAAGGCTATGCTGCCAGCACCCATTTACGGGTTTTGTTACTGAGAGCGTACCCAATTCACCAAAGTAAGGAGTCGATTCAAATTAGGTGATGGCGAGGTGGTGGGAGTCACTTCCTTGAGGGATTTTGAGGCGGGTGGTAAGGATGTACCTGAGAGGCTGAAGGAGCTGATAATGGTGATGGCGAGGTGGTGGGAGTCACTTCCTTGAGGGATTGTGAGGCGGGTGGAAAGGATGTACCTAAGGAGGCTCAAGGAGCTGATAATGGCATTGTTGTACTCTATTGTTGCAGCCTCACAATAATGAAAGGTGGGGGGGGGGGTTTGCTGACATTGAAGGTATATCAGTAGGGAGCTCTATCAATGGGGTAGCATGGGGGTTGTAGTGTCACTATGAAGCTTCTGCTTCCCTTTTTCTTGGGCAGTCTTTACAGCGGATGTCACCTTGGGTTTCCATTCAAGGGTAGGGGACTGCTGTGAGTGACACGGGGTGGAAGTTGATGAGGTTAGGTAGATTTGGGGATCCAAATATGATTATTGGCCTCGTAGAAGTGTTGGGCTCGTAGAAGAGGTTTGGGGATCCACTGGAGAGTTGGTTTTTTGTATAGTTGAGGCTTCGATTGAGGGTTGGAACTTAGTGGGGTGTTCTTGGGCCTGCATTTGTCCTATACCTTGTAGGCCTGTGGTTGGCGAATGTGTTACTGACCGCGGGGGGGGACGAGGAGCTTTGGTTGCCTACGGACTGCCTCTACGGACGAAGGGGATGGTTAGAGCTTTTAGGGATCCATAATTTATATTCACCTTCATAATAACCTTGTGCTGCACAAGAAGCTTTTTAGGTACCCAAAGGCGAGATGGTAAGCCCTGTGGAGTTTTGTTAGCAGTGTTAGTTTGGTTAGTTTGGTTTGATGAGGCAGGAGCTCGTGAGGGGACCCTGTGAGAGTGGGTTGCTACCGTGCATGGTGGTGGGGGAGGTGTGTGAAGCATCAATGTGGTTAGAATGAGAAACGACCTCTTTTTTGGGGGGATGGATTGATGGGGGTGAGGTGATGGAATGCTGGTGGGTGGTGAAATGGGAAGTGCTTGGCATGCGGAAGCAGCAGGTACGGGCTCTTCATCCGTCATGAGGACAGTAACTTGGCCAAAAGCCAGGTGTAGGGTTGCTATCCGAACATCCCAGTTGATGTTGCACACCGGTTATGTCCCATCCAACCCCTTCCAAGGAGTATCTCGACACGCATTGTTCCTGCAGGCATCATGTAGAACTTCCCTTCCAAGGGATTATTTCCAATGTGGAACAAAAGTGTGACTGTGCCTACGCAATGAACATGATGTGATGCCACAGTTGTAACGATTGCAGGGGTCCCTTTGAGTGAGGGTTCCCCAAGGGAATGCCAAGTTTCATAGGACATCAAATTGTAACTAGCCCATGTATCAAAAACAAGAGCTAATTTTTGGACGAAGCTTGTCGGGGTGGTCATTCCTAACCACAACCGAGCTGGCTTCACCTCCCAGTCTTCTTCATCAAGGTCGACCACTTGGGGGCCATATTAACCATGATATGTCTCTGCCTAAGCGTAGCTTGTGCCTTGCTTTGGCCTCTTGTTGTGCGGCTTGTTTCATATCCTCATGGTCTTTCTTTCGCTGTTTTTTTATCCGTGGTGGCTTTTAAGGTGGCCTTCGTGAGAGGACCATAGTAGCGTTTAAAATTGCTACCATTTAAGTAACCAACCATTTCCACACCTTCAAGTGTTTCAATGCACACTGTGCCTTGTGGCGTTATCTCGATGACTAGGAATGGTCCTAGGCCTCTGAGCTTGAGCGTCTTTTTATGTGTCTTGGTACTGAATAAGAGAACCATGTCACCCTCATTCATTTGTTTATCCTTAATCTAGTCATCAAACCATTGTTTACGCCTTAACTTTTCAACAATCATGTTGTATACTGTGAAAATGCATGTTTCGTCAAGCTTTTCAAGCTCGAATAGGTGACAGCTTAAGACATTCCCAGTGAGCTTTTCTTGTACTGCGACACGTAAACTAGGGACTAAGAACTCCATGGGCATAACCGCTTCAGTACCGTAGGTTAAACTGAAAGGGGTGTCATTGGTTGTTGCCTTATAAGAATTTCTATATGCCCAAAGTGCAGCAGTAAATTTTGTTACCAATCGTTGCAGCTAGCCTCCACGGTTTTGGTCATAATGGCACATAGGATTTTGTTCGTGTTTATAAGAATTTCTATATGCCCAAAGTGCAGCGGTAAATTTTGTTACCAATCGTTGCGGCTAGCCTCCACGGTTTTAGTCATAATGGCACATAGGATTTTGTTCGTGTTTTTCGCTTGGCCATTTGCTTGTCGGTAATAAATATGGGGAGGACTTTCTGTGATGAGTGACAAGGAACTCTTACAAAAGGAATTTGATTACCTCATTAATGAAGTGTGTCCCATTGAGAGCTGACAAGCTCAAGGGGGCAACCGAAGCGGGTGATGCGACTGATTCATAGAGAAATTCAGTAGTCGATCTAGCATCGGCCTTACAAGTTGCATGAGCTTCTACCCACTTTAGTGCAATAATTCATAGCAGTTATGATGTATCGAGCTTGAGTGTATTTGGCTGCCGGGCTGATAGGTCCAATGAAATCTATGCCCCATTTTTTGAATGGTTGTAAAGACACTATAGGGTGTATGGGCATGTGGTCTTTGAAATGAGGAATTACTGTACGCTGGCATTCGTCACACCATTTGACATATTCTGCTGCATAACCATTAGAGTGGGCCACCATAACCTAGTTGTGAGGACCCTACGAATAGTGATATTTGCTACAAAGTGCCATGCAACACATGTAGAGTGAGCCTGTTCAAGGAGGAAGACATACTCATCTTTCCGGACACAGCATCGTAGGATTCTATCTTTCCCTTATTTATAAAATTGACCTACAATGAGTTGGTAGGGAGCCGATTGCTTAATTAAGCAAAGGGTGTGGTCTTTGTTGAGAAGGGGATTGACAGGTAAGACATTAGCTAAAAAGTGTGCCACTTCCTCGCCCCATTCAGGAATCAAGCATAGTTGAGATAGGGCAGCATCTGGTAAATCGTCATCTACTCCCATTGGCTGTTCACCATTGGGGATCCTTGACATGTGGTCTGCGAGGACATGCTGAGAACCCTTCCTCACTATAACGGTGAAGTCAAACTCAAGCAGTATAAGCAGCTACTAGGTGATTCTACCTATCATACAAGGCTTGTTTACCATGTACAAGAGGGCTTGGTGGTCTACAAAGAAAAAAAACTTGGTCACTAGAAGATAATGGCGGAACTTCTTGACGGTGTAGACCATGGCTAGTCTCTCTCTCTCAATCGCAGTGGAGTTCCTCTCAGCTTCATTGAGTTGGTGGGCTGGCAAAACTGATGGTTTCTCCTTGTTGGGCCAGCACACATCCTATAGCAAAGGTTGAGGCATCAATGTGGACATGAAAGATGATGTCTCAGTTTGGGGACCTAAGAATTGGAGCGCTTGCCAAGGCTTTTTTGAGCGTAGTGCAGTCTCGTTGGCATTCTTCAGTCCACCCTCTTAGGTTCATTGAGTTGGTAAGCTGGCAAAACTAATGGGGAAATCCATCTTGTGTTCTCCTGGTTGGGCCAGCACACATCCTATAGCAAAGGCTGAGGCATCAATGTGGACATGAAAGATGATGTCCCAGTTTGGGGACCTGAGAATTGGAGCGCTTGGCAAGGCTTTTTTTAGCGTAGTGTAGGCCCCTTTGCATTCTCCAGTCCACTTAAAGACAACGAGGAGCCGGTAAAGAGGTCGAGCAATATCAGCATACATAAAAATGAATTGCCAATAGTAGCCAATGTGTCCCATGAAGCGCTGGACTCCTTTAAAGTTTGTGGGTGGCGACAGCTCAAGGATGAGCTGCACTTTATTGTCATCAATAGAGATTCCATGCGCCTAGAGATGATGTGTCCCAGGTCACTCCATGTCGAAGCCAGAATTGGCATTTGAGGGGGTTTAACGAGATACGTATAGCTTGCACTTTTCTAGCACTTTGCATAAACATGCAAGGTGCTCCTTCCATGAGGAACTGACACAAATGTCATCCATGAAGACCTCGAGGAATTTTTTAAAATATTCTTGGTATGCCATACACATAAGGCATTGGAAGGTTCCAGGGACATTGGTTAGCCCGAAGGACATGACTTGGTATGCATATGTGTCCCATTCGGTGGTAAAGGTTGTTTTGTGCTAGTCCTTGAGATCAATTAGCTAGTCCTTGAGATCAATTAGCACCTGATTGTATCCAGAGAATTTGTCAAGGAAGCTGTAAGCTTCCTTTCTTGTTACTCGTTCTAGCACATGCTTGGTAATGCTTGGTGAAAAGTAAGGGATAGTGGTCCTTGATGATAGCGGCATTGATCTTTTGAGGTCTACGCACACTCTGACTTTTTCGTTCTTTTTCGGTACTATCACGATAGGTGATACCCACTCCGTATGCTCAATTTCATAGATGAATCTAGCATCAATAAGTCTTTTTATCTCTTCGCGAACCATCTTGGAGTATTTAGGGTCCATCGGATACACCCGTTGTTTGACCGGCTCAGCTCCATCAACCATTGGAATGGTATGGTGGACCACTTCTGGAGGTACACTTTTCATGTCCATGTACTTCCATAAGCAAAGCAATCTTGGAATTTAGTAAGTAGAGCAATAAGCTCGGTCTCTTCCTCTGTAGAGAGGTCTTCACCAATATACATCGGGCCTTGGGTCATGCCAAGTTTATCTCCTTGACTTTAGCTAGACCATCATAAGAGGTCCCTGGTTGCCCACTATCAGACCTTTGAGCTGAATCATATTGGACAAATCGGTCGGCCATCTGGAAGGTCTTGAAATGTTTAGGCACTTGTCTGGTCTCTTCAACTTTAGCACTTTCTTCATCGACTAGCCTTTTGGCTTCTTTTTCTGCAAGTGCTAACTCTTTGTTGTTGCGTTCTTTGCATGCTGAGTGGCAAAGCTTTTTTGAGTCTGGTTTGGGTGCAATGGGTTCCAATGGTCGTGGGATGGTAGAGTGGATCAAAATAAAGCTATTGACAAACTCCTTTTGCCACATTTTGTTGAAGTGGTCATGCGCTTCCATATCTCCCACTTACTTCAACAACCAGAGGGTATCTAAATCGTCTAAGAAGACATATCGTTCTGACCCAAGGAATCCCTCAGGCTTGTGCGTTCTATGGGAGTGTGTAACCCGCTGATGGTTTTGTTCTAATAGCCTGTTCAAGTTCTTGATTGGCAACATTAAGCAGGTATGCTAAACTGAGCATCTATAGCGATGTAATCTCTTGCCTGTCTGGCGTAGCAAACCTTGTACCAGTGCGTCTAGGCAAAATGTCTAGGGTAGCAAGGATATGCATCCAGTTCTCAAAGTCTTTAGGCTCTGGAAGCGGTGCACACCCCTCACTCTCCCTTTCATCTTCAAGTGTCTTATGGCATGACAGAGTCCTCTACAAATGGTCTGCCACTCATGGGGTGGACCTTCCATGTTCGTAGACTGATCTTGAATGTTAAATCTTTTCACCGAATGTATATGTGGTCGAAATCCCAATCATGAACCATTTTTTACTCTCTCATGAATGGTCTGCCAAGGATGCAATCGTAAGAGACTGGCTGACGTCCAAAATTTATCACCACGAAGGTGTGGTGGTAAGTAGTTCTTCCTAGGATCTTAATCTTAATGTCCCTTAGTAGACCAATGGGTCTAGCTGTGGCTCCATCAGCAAATTCAACTAGCAAAGTGGTGTCATCCAAGAAGGCAGGTTCTCCCCATTTTTCCCAGCATTTTTTTTGTAACAATGCTCACTCCTGCTCCTTCATCCAAGATTGCTATAACTTGGTGTCCATCGAAGGTTATTGGCAAGGCTGCATTGAGTTCATCACCTTTGAAGTACTGTCCGAGCTTATTTACTCCAATCGTAGGGGTCCCAATTACCTTATGGGGTATACAGAATTCTTCTTCCTTAGATTCATTAGAGCGGCTCCATGGTTTTGTGCATGCCTGCCCTGAGGCATCCTTCCATCCAATCCATCCAATCCTTCAGATCATTCCATAGCCTTAGGCTACTTTGGAGCGAAGTGCTGATAGGGATTTGGACCTAAGAAGACGGGAAAGAAGAGACTTGCAATGTCTCTTGGAGCAGGGGTTGTTTCACACGAGGAAGGTTGGTTTGGCTCAGCCTTAAGCTCTTTTGTGTGTAAGAGATGGGAACAGGGATTTTTGTGCTCATTTTCCTAAAATAGTCATCTCCTAGGTTTTTAAGATATTCGGCTACCTTGTTTCCCTACTGGGGGGTAGTTGCTGCAGTGGAAGCTACTGCTTTAGTTAGCCTTTGTGGGAGTGGTTGGTTTGGAAGCTCTCCAAGATATACCTGAGTTTCTTCAGTGGGTCTTAGGTTTAAGACCGATGGGCATGGTTCAAGGTAGGCAGTAGGAGGCTCATCTTCCAATTGCGATTTGGCATTTCTTGACCAACTCTTGGGCTGGCAAAAGTCTCTCCTTTTTGTAAGGTTCCCCCCTTCCAAAATAGGGGAAACACTTAAGATAGTCCACTAAGTCTTATCTGGGAGAAAATTTCCTAGTCATCGACACCTTGACCATGCAGAGATTCAAGGATACGATTCATAGGTAAGACCTAGTTCTATCCCACAGGGGGAGTGTGGTCTTCTAAAAATCAAATCACCCATAGGGTAATTGATCATAATTTGGGCAACTACTAGTCTTGATTCCTAGAGACAACGCTTTTTTCCTCATCCATGCAAGGCATAGCCGCTAGCCTAGTCTTCTAGAATAGAGTTGCCCAAGAACCTATTTATCTAGCGTAGGGCTTTCACTTAATCTGTTGGAAAGCTACCTGACTAATCGGGTCCACCCGTCCGTAGGATGGTGCCGTCGGGGCATTCCATCCTCCCACTCTCCACCCTACTCACGCGTCAATTTGTTTTCTAATTAATCCTACCACATTGTTTGACATAAATAAACATGTTCCTTAACTAAGGCCCTTTTTCACAAGGTTTATTAAAACAGCCTTTTTCCACAGTACAATAATGCCAAAGACAAGATTTATAAAAAAAGTTTATACATGAATCAATTTCATACAAGCCAAACCGGCTCTCTTATTCTTTTCCTTTATACTGTCGATGATCTAGAATTCGGCCTTCCAGCCTCTACATAATGGGCAAAACCCTACGGGACCATACACCTCATCGTCGGCCGCTCGCGAGGACTCAAGCCGGCCTGTCGCCCTCTCAGGCTCCATCGCTCGATCCTCTCGCCCCTCAGAGAGATGTCTAAGCACTAGGGTGGGCTTATTCACTGCACTAGGCTGAGCCGGCCCTCAGAACTAGGCAGCATCACAATCACTCGCCTCATTCGGCGAACTCAATCTCCCAATGGTATGAGGGATACCATGGCCCAACTCCGAGCCTTACTAACGTCTCCGCCGTTCGGCTATACAAGCACAAGAACGGGGCAGCGTCAAGGCAGGGAGAGTTGTACCTGTATCTTAATTTATCCAAGATAACAATCCATTTACTCAACTAAACCATAAGACTAGAATCCATGTTACCTTCTTAAGAAAACAATCCTTTTCACAAAGATTTTAGCATTTCAACTTGAGATTGCGATAAGACATTCTTTATTAAGGCATATACTGTTGTTTAACAGAATACAAACTTTAACTAGTAAATCAATCAAATAGATCACTATTAACAATTAATAGAGAAGCCGAGGCCATACCTCAACCCATAAGAATGATATATAATTGAAAGACAAAATATGTATATACCTTATACAAATTTATCGTTTATCGTTACCTTTGCTCGTTATAACAGGAGCTTTAGAACTTGACATATGAGAATAGAGTCTTCTAATACCTTATCTTATGATTGAAATCATCCAATCATTTCCAAGCTTTATCTCCTCTTACTCGTACTGTGACTTTTCTCTCTTCTTTCGAAGGTCTATTGCAAAATAGCCTTCTCTTCTTGCAGGGCTACGGCGTACTATTCTTTCTCTAAAAGAAAAGCTATGGAGTTTTGGTCTCTTCCTCCGAAAGACCATAGCAATCTAACCTTATTTTCTAAGATATTAGATAAGAATGAAGGGATATATACATCTCAAGCTCTAGGATTACCTTAAGTTTACTTGCTGCCTTCTTATAGTTTTCCCTATGTAGAGACCCTGACAGAATCAACAAGTTGTTTTGGCCATAACTCTCTCATAAAAACTCAGAATATAGTCGTATAACCAGTCAAAAGAACCGGAAGGCATCTAGTCTAGAAGCCATAAACGTTTGTATATAGCCGTAAACGTGCCATCTTTAGAAACGCATTGCTTTTCCACATTTTTAGTATGCATGGATTCTTAATAAAAGTACTCTAAATACGACCTCCTATCACCTAAATTCGAATTTCTATTTTTGGAGATACTTATCTCTTAATAAAACTATTCTTATCTTCTTATTTCTTTTAGGATTTTTTTGGAGCTAATATTTTTATTCTAACACTTTCCTAATGTTTCTAGCCTTATTGTCTCACTCTTCTCTAAGTACACTCTTTTTTCCTATTGAAATCTATATTGAAAGAGACACATACATGGGAGGGACCTTACAATCTCCCCCCACTTACAATCTCCCCCATGTATGTGTCTCTTTTTGCCTATTGAAATCTATATTGAAAGAGACACATACATGGCTTGGGAGAGACCTTACAATCTCCCCCACTTAAAAGATTCGAGATGTCATCTCATGAGCTGGGGTAGTATCTAAGTAAATCCTCTTGTCTCTTTCAAAGTGGTGTCCCCACTAGGTAGAAATCTTCTTTTATCTAAACATTTAAAGAGTTCTTTATTTCATGTGTTTGGCTCATTTTGTTATGCCTCCAAAAGGTCTTTATTATTTTAAAGTTAATTAGTCTTATTATCCTAATTTCATGCATCCATATATCTCTCATATGATATGAACCTTCGAATTCCTTATTCTATACCCCCATGTAATATGGTACTTAACAAATTAACCTATGATAGCAATTTTATAGTCTTAGTATCGTCTTGTAGAATAGCTCTATTCATCATGCACATTACTTCACATAAATCTTGCACCAATCCTCTTCTATTTACTCATAGAAATACTTGTTGAATTCGATTATCTTTAACCTTACTATCCTTATTTCTTGACCTAACTTTGCTCTAGCTCATGATTCCTTGTAGCCAAGGGTGGGCTTGACATTCCTCTTGAATTAGGGGACCTCTTCTTGATTAACATGGAAGGACTCATGTCCTTCTCGACACTTTCTATATAAAAAAACTTTATCATAGTCTCTAGCTATAATTATGGCTTCTGAAATAGAGGATGGTTTTGCATTCTTGACGAGGTTATTCAATGGTAGATTAAGCTTCCAAATGAATTGATGGAGAAGAGTTACCTCATCCATCTCTAGAGAAAATTGGAGAACTTTAACAAAAGTTTGGTGGTATTCTTTTAGGGTCTTCCTTCCTTAGGTTAGCTCCAAAAATTCATTCATTTTATCCTCTCGAAATCCTAGAGGACAAAACCTTTCTCGAAGGTGTACTTTCATGGCATCCCATAACTGATTCTGGTTCTAGTGTGGTTAGATTGACAACAATGCTTCCAACTAATTTGGCATTTCTTGCAATTTTTAGACGCGAGCAAGGGTGAGCTTGCTTCTTTCATTGTATCCATTGAAAGTTTAAAACTATCAAATACTTATCATAGCACCACATTTGAAGGCAGTCAGGATTAATACATCTGAGATCTTCATTTTTTTGAGAATTACACATCTGGTGCCTTGGGATTGACACATCCAAAGATTATCAGGATTGACACATCTAAGATGATTGGTTTTCTGAAAATTACACATCTAGTATCTTGGGATTAACACATCTAAGAGCATGATCCTCTAGGAATTACACATCCGAGACCCATGTTTGTCTGAGATGGATTCAAGATCTTGGATGATTGTCCTAGTGTAAAGCATCCAATGGATGGCATTCACACGTCAACTATTCAAACCTTAATGGAGTTATAATCTTAATAATTTATAATATGCAATCTAATGAGATATATCCTGAAAATTTCTCTAAACAAAGTTTCGGTCTATCCTTCTAGTCATTTAGTCTCTCACTAGTTTCTGAATTTGATCACCCTATGTTTTTCCTCAAAAGGTTTTCTCCCCAATATTATTTCTCAAATTTTTATTGTACAAATATCTTGCAAGCACAATTTCATAGGATGATTGTCTCAACATGTGAGGATATTTAAATCACTTCTATGGCCAGTAGAGATGATTGATTCGTCCTCATATGATAAACAATCACTTGTTTTAATCCCTTGATAGTTAACCTTTGAAAAATAAATCCTAGGAACTAAGATCGGCTCTGATACCACTTGTAAGGTTCCCCCCTTCCAAAATAGGGGAAACACTTAAGATAGTCCACTAAGTCGTATCTTGGAGAAAATTTCCTACTCGACACCTTGACCATGCAGAGATTCAAGGATACGATTCATAGGTAAGACCTAGTTCTATCCCGCTGGGAGAGCGTGGTCTTCTAAAAATCAAATCACCCATAGGGTAATTGATCATAATTTGGGCAATTACTAGTCTTGATTCCTAGAGACAACACTTTTTTTCTCATCCATGCAAGGCACAACCGAGCCTAGTCTTCTAGAATAGAGTTGCCAAGAACCTATTTATCTAGCGTAGGGCTTTCACTTAATCGGTTGAAAGCTACCTGACTAATCGGGTCCACCCATCCGTCGTAGGATGGTGCCGTCGGGGCATTCCATCCTCCCACTCTCCAAGCTTTATCTCCTCTTACTCGTACGGTGACTTTTCTCTCTTTCGAAGGTCTATGGCAAAATAGCCTTCTCTTGCAGGGCTACGGCATACCTTGGTTTTGCACTGCTCCTTGGGCCCTATACTGATCAGCTATACCTGAAACAAGCACAGCTCTCTAGATTGATGCTTTTGTCTGGGTGGTTTGTTGGCTTCCACTTTTCCCTACTTCCACTCTAGGATCTAGAGAAAGAGTTGGTTCACGTGCTTGTGGTTGGTCCATGCCTCTCACCCTAGGTTGTGGTTCTTCTGACTGTGTATTTCCTAGGATAAAATCACAGAGTCTCAAAGCAAGGCTTCTATGTGAATGTGTGGGAGAGGTAGGAGCTTGCTCTTGGACAGAGCTTGCTCTTGGACAGATGCTATGTCCATGTACTGAAGTTTTGGCTCTCCTGTTTCAAGGTCTGGACTCCCTCGTCCCGTACTTGGGTGGTTGTCGCTTTCATTTGTAATGTCAAAGACATGCACCGTTTGACTCCACTTGGTATTGACCAATGGATCTGAGCTTACAAGCGAAGGAGATTCCTGAGAATTTACTTTGTCGAAAAGAGGGTTATTTCACACCAATCTACTCGATCGTAGGTGCAAGGGAATATGGAACTACTATGCAAAACCCCTCTGTGGAAAATAATAATAATAATAAAGGATGGAACGGTTGTACGCTTTAGAACAAATGAGCATACCCTTTTAAAATGTGAAACGAACGGGTGTTCGCTTCTCAGGGAGAGAAGGAATGGACACTCACTTGTGGAATGGCACGGCATGCGCTTTGGGGATGGAATAAGGGAATGGGTGTTTGCTTCAAGGTTGAGAATTGGAACGGGTGTTCACTTCCTAAAACCTGAATGAAACGGACGTACCAAGTAAATCACAGAGTGGAACAGATGTTCGCTTCCAAAATATGAACACAGAAAGAATGGCACGGGCGTGCACTTTAGAAATGAAGGATGGAATAGATGTTCGCTTCAGGGCAAAAGGGAACAGGCATTCGAATCAGGGGTCCAGAGTGGAACATACATGGCAAAGTTGCCACGGACATTCACTTCAAAAATAGAATAGAACGGACATTCGCTCACAGGGAAGGAACGAATGGGTGTTCTCTTACAAATCAAGAATCGGAGGAAAAGATGCAGGCGTGGTAGTTGCAATTGAGATCTAGAACATGCGTTCGTTCTTCAGATAAAAAGGGAACAGACGTGGCATGTTCGGAACGGCCGACACTTGAGAAATGGACATGGCACTATCACCTCTGGGAATTTTCCAAGATTTGTTTAGGGATTTACGGGTGCAGATCTGACAGCCCTCCTTTTTCCTGAATATTCTCTGACAATACAATTCACCCTCTAGATTGAATGTAATTAAATGCAACTTATGCTCAATTAATTGTAAATATTTTATTTTTAATGCACTTGCAACTTTTAGGCTGAAGATCTAGCTGGATTTGGTTTGTTGAGGAAAGGAACAGATGTGGCAGATGTGCCACGGCCGTGGACCTGGTAAGAAAATGGGTGTGGGCTTCTTAGAAACCTTACAGAATGAATTTTGCTTAGTTTTCTCCTCAATCACCTGTGCTGATTCAGGTGTTTTCCTAGTGTTTTTTGGTGTTTTTATTTCAATAGATGACTAGATCTAATCTCTAACTACCTATTGGTGCCTATAATGCAGGATTAGAACTAACAAATTGAGATTAATTAGATGATTAAGCTAGAATGCAAACATAAGAAAAAAAACAAAAAATTAAGATTTTTCTTGAATGTTAAGGGCAAGATAAGGGCACTCACTTTCTTCTCCCGCTCTTGATGAAGACTCGAATGCTCCAATGCTTGATTAACAACCAAATCTTTGGGTAATCTTCATCAAAAAACAAAACAAAACAAGATTAAACAACCAACTTGTTGAAATATGTAAGTGAATGCGTATGTGCAGGAACAAGCCCTTAGCAAGAGATTGTAAAAGGGAGTCTGTAATTGAGTGGGTAGTAGTGAGATGAGAAGAATCTACTGAATGAGAGAATCAAGGGTAGCATGAGTGAATATAGGGGTGTGGAAATATTCTAGGAAAAGGTGTTCCCAGATGTAAGGGATGTGGCACAAATCAAGGAGAAATCAGTGGGATTAGATGCTTGGCATCTTAAATCGAGGCATTGGCCTAATGACAAATTGTTGGTTTTTGAGTATCCATGCCTACATTAAGCTATTAGATTAATTGTGCACTAATATCATCTTAATCATCTTTTAATTACTTGCTAATCATGTTGATCTTTACATTTGATCCACCATAGCTCATCACATTGCTGCAAAATCAACTTGGTATCAGAGCCAAGCTTAGGAATCAGCTAATATTTAAACCTAATCACTTTACTAATTATAGATTAGAAGTTAATCCCCCTTTTTTAGTCATTTTTCAACTATCCTCTGCACCCCCAGCTGGTGGAGGGGCTTGATCTCCCTCCAGCCTCAACATTAGACTAAAAGCTCTTAGCCATACCTAGGCACAACCCCCGCGCACCCGCTTGTTGCATCAATGCGTTGAATCGCTGCCCAATGTTGTAGATTTTCACCGATTTACAGGCACCTTTTTCTTGAAGAAAATCCTAGATCTACACTCCCACAAGGTGAATCAATCTAATTCCTCTTAGCCCCAAGGGTTTTCAAGGGTGCTCTATAAGCCTATGATCTCAAATTTTGGAAATTTATCAAGGAGAAGTGGCATCAAGCTCTGCATCAAATCTGCAAGTGACTTTGGTAAAACAAAGATTAATCATTCAATGTTTGGTCAAATATTTTATTTTTGGGCTTAATCCTCTACTAGACTAACTACTATTGATGCCTTTGAAAGGATTTGAGCTCATTTGAACTCTAGGGCACCAGATCTGGCCTCCTCGTACACTCTATTTTTTGCACACAAAATAAGAGATTAATTTCACTAATCAATAATTAGTTAGCACTAATCACTATATTTTGGTACAATTGATGGTTCAAATTGACCATTGGGTATTTGATACAGATCTCTATCACTTTAGATTGCAATTTGAAGTTGGTTTGATATCCCAACCATCCAGTACAAACATCCTTGGCTTTATGCAATTTTTGGTGTATTCATGCTTGTAAATATGTTGTAATCATCATTTAACACTAAAATGGAGTTGTAAAAGGGCAAACACTGCCCTTGAATCTTGAATTAAATCAAGAAATAAGACCCCCTTCACATCATCATCATGAGCAGTGCACAAGAAATAGCTAAGTTCAACGGGGAGCAGTTCCATACATGGTAAAGAAGGCTTCCAACTTTTAAAGAGGAAACTTGGAAGTGTTCCGCTGCTACTAGAACCCCCAAAATGGGCAAAGGAGTTCTTTGTCAACCCTAGCACCGGGCCTCATTCTATTGGAGCCATTTTATCGAGATTCTATCATAGAAGGATACATGAGGCCAATCTATTATGTTAGTAGGTTTATGACATGTGGGATATGGATTACTTACCCATAAATAAGATGATGTTGGCTCTCATTCTTGCTATATGGAAGTTTTATCCCTATTGATCTGGGGAGATGGATTACTTGCCCATAGAGAAGCTGCTCTCATTCATGCTATGCAGAAGTTTTGTCCCTATCTACTTCCAAATAAATTCACATTCTTATCCAATGGATCACTTCTCCCTTATGCCACCAATCACATGTATCACTCTAGTCAGATGGGCAAGTGGATGATGGAATTGCAAGAGCTCTAGTAACATTCTTAATGAAGTTACTAGTTGAGCCACCTTGGTTGACTTGCTCATCTAGAAAGAGATGGAGGAGGAGAGGGGAAGAAGAGAAAAGTTGAAGCAAGTAAAGGCTCCCTCCTGCCAGCCATGGAGGAAGAGTTCCTGATGTTGTAACTCTACAATTTGATGGAGCTCACCGTAAACTAAACACATGAAAGCTAGATAGGGGGAATCGTCATCTTGTATGCCAGAGGGAAGAAGGTTTGGGAGAAATCCACACCTCTGTCCGAAGCCAAGACCAACAATGAAGCTGAGTATGTGGCCTTGCATATGAATGCCTCTTAAAGTGCTTAGAACTGCGGATAACCCAGTTCAAGGTAAAAAGAGAAGAGACTCTCTATTGATAATCTATCAACCACAAGGGCATTGGCAAGTGAGAAATCCAAACCTCAGCTTTTGGTATGAACCAGGTCACAGCAAGAAGGAAATAGCCAATTTTGTGTTTGAATACATTTGCGCTCAATTTGGAGCACCCTTGTAAATCCTTATAGATTGGGGGAGGGGGTGCGGATTGCGAGAGGATCGATTGTTGGGGGAACTCTTGTCCAAGATCTCCATCAAGCATAGGAATTCAAGTCCCTATTACCCCCAATGTAATGGGCTTGTGGAGAAGACCAATGGCATCTTATGTAATATTATTGCCAAAATGGTAATGGGCACGGGATAAGAAGCTTTCAGCTACACTTTATGCCTATTGCACCACTTACAAGGAAGCTACACAATTCACTCTGTTTCAGCTAGTATCCAACAAGTAATCCATTCTTTGCATAGAACTTGAGATCTCTAGGATAAAGCTGGTTTGTGAGAAGGAATGTGTGACAAGGACCTTATAAGAAACGTTGGTTGATCTTGAGAACCTATAGTGGAAAATACAAGAGGCTTTGGATCATTTTGTAAGTGTGCATTTGATGCAAAGGAAAATAAGATGAGGCACTAAAAGACAAAGGCATAGAAGAAGGGAGGCTAGTGTTGATGTATGGCAGTTGGCAGGACCTTCATCACAACATCAAATTCATGCTCCACTGGAAGGGACCATACCAAGTGGTAAAAAAGTTCAACAATGGAGTATGAGCTCACTGATTTCAATGGCATCCTACACAAGACAACCGTCAATGGCTTTCATCTCAAGCTCTGCATGCAACGACATAATCTAGACTAGAGTGCCCAAGGACATGAATGTGGCTTGGGAGACTCCAGACGGGGGCTTGAATGATAGAAGAATTTCCCATTGTAAATATTGTACAAATGTGTGAATTGGAACTATGTGTTGGCATGATAACAAGGTGCAATTGGCCTCCATGGTATATCTGCTTCATAGGTAGGAGAACCTCAGCACTAAATCAAAATGAGGATTACGACATTCTATTCATGGGTCAAGTCCAAAATGCACAAAATGAAAGGTTGATTGGAGCTTAACACTTCACTTGAGCATCCTCTTGGCACCAAACATCATGACGAGAGAAACTTCATGTAGAAGGATTTCCTTTCAAGTCCCTATCCCCTCTTCTCCCCAAAACTAGGTCCAACATAGAGGGCATTCATGCTTGACTATTTCCTTGCCTACCCTACCTCCATCCCCACCTCTAGATGGACATGCCAGTTTTTCCTCCCTCATCAATGTACAACCCCACATCACATGGGAGTGCTAAAGCATGGTTTCCTCCACCCCTCCCACCTCACCAAGTCTAGTCTAGCCCCTCATCTCCTATTGGCCACTACCTCACCAATACACACACCCATATTCTTTAATTTTCCCTCTCCCCCCCCCTCATTCAGTGGCTCTCTCTCTCTCTCTCTCTCTCTCTCTCTCTCTCTCTCTCTCTCTCTCTCTCTCTCTCTCTACCCTTACCCCACTACCTTTTCATCTCCTTCCTCCCTTAAGTACCTCCCCCTTATTTTTATCTCCAAAGTTGAAGGAATATATATATATATAATAAATTCCAATGGGCCAAAGAAATGCCATCCTTCACCTCTCTCTCTTTCTCTCTCTCTCTCACTCACACACACACACACACACACACACACACACACACTAGTCGCTCATAAGTTTTGGTCATCAAACTAGCCTCTCTCTCTCTCTCTCTCTCTCTCTCTCTCTCTCTCTCTCTCTCTCACACACACACACAAACACACACACACACGCGTGCATGCACGCACACACACACACACACACACACACAAAGACGATTACTACCACATTCTTTTTTTTAGTTGCTAAAAACTTTTGTAAGCCCCAATTCACACCACCCCACTGAAAACCTCTCCACACATTATGAGAGCTTCACACACACACACACACACACACACACACACACACACACCTAGGTCATGCACACACACACATAACTTTTCATATTGTACATACATATAATAATTTCTTCCTTTCACACTTGATATAAATACACACACACACACACACACACACACACACACACACACACATACATATGTATGTATGTATGTACGTATGTATGTATGTATATAAGAAAAATTGAGAGCTATCTTGAATAGAAGAGCATGGCAACAAGACCTTGAATCCATATAAGGATATTTTGGAATTGCCTCAACCACTACAGGTCAACACCAAGTCGACATTTGCAAGGCTACCTCACTAAGGCACATTCCCATGCAAGAATTGGTGAGCTTTTTTTTTGGAAGTTCCAACAATTCACTTCTTGATGCCCGGGTTTCTGTAAGTGTATGTATAATATCCTTTTTGGACATTGCATTCGGCATTGATGTGGCCGGATAGCTTGTGTCTCAATTGTGCTCATATTTTTTACATGAGGTGCCGTAGAGGTTCTCGTGTGGGTAATCTTTCTCGGAACAAGTGTCTAGCATATTAGATAGGCCACATGAGGGCCACTGTTTCTCGCTACTTTCCCTCTCAGCGAAATGACAAGACATCAGTCCTCCGAGGTAACACACCAGTCAGGCAATGCCGTGGGAGACATGTAGCCACCCGTTAGAGCTTCTGGATTCAAACACCAACTCTAGAGTGGTCATGGGGGGACACTCAGAATGCCACTCGGATTAGAACTTCACACACTCACACTCTGCTCTCACACCACCACATAACTCTCTCTCTCACACACACAACTACACAGCATGTTTCTTAAAACAGAGACATAGCATTCCTATCCAACACATTAAGAGATTACACAGAGATGAAGGGAATATCAACATTGCTCTTTGCTTGATGTATTGCTTCCATAATCAATACAAGTTCACAACTGAGCAATTGCTCGACACACAAGACTAAAACCTCCTAAGAACTATAACCATAGCATGTTTCACATCGCTGGCTGACCACTAGTTGTGACTATCAGCAGAATGCACTTCTACAACCTTTAGCTGGTTCTCTCGCTACTCGCCTTGCACCATCCTTTTAAGCTCGATCTTCTTGATCTTGGCACAATGGCTACTCCGGTGGTTACAGCCGCCATCTTCACACGTGCAATACCGAGGTGGTGCTCACAACATGAAAGGTGGTCAGATTGATTAGACTGACAGCTTTGTCACCCCACTGAGCTACTGGGCACAATACCTGGCATGCTCGATGCTGGAGCTTTTGCTCCAAAACCTGTTTCCTTGACAAATGTTTCCTTAAACTTCACGAACATTTTTGGAGGAGTGTAGTCTGGAATGTACACATTATCAGAGTATGTGGCGTACTTCTGCATCCTCTTTAGTTTTGTCACTTTCTCTTCTAAACCCCCAAGACCCCTATTGTCGGTCTATGGAATCTGCAGGTCAAAAACTCTCACCATGCCTTAAAATTTTATTTTCCACCATTGGAATGGGCCTCCACTGGACATGTGCACCCTCTTCATATTTTGCCAGATATTCTGGAGGTGGGCTTTGCATCTTTTCTGCATCGAGGTCTCCAATGCTCCATTTCCAGACATCCGCGCTGCTTGGTGGTTGCATTCTCAAGCGGGAGCATCTTCCCCCCCTTCGGAGTCTGAGAGAACAAGAATTGAGAGCATGGATGTTTCGAGGGCATGTAGGAGAGGGGTAAGAGTGTGGGAGAGGGAAAAGGAGAGTGATAGGGAGAGAAAGGGACGAGGTTGGGAGAGAGAGATACAGGGGAGGACATAGATTGAGAGGGAGGGTGGATAAAGGAGAAAGAGTGAGAGGGAGAAGATGGTGGGAGAGAGAGACACAGAGAGAACATGAGAGGAAAGATTATGGATAGAGAGAGAGAGAGAGAGAGAGAGAGAGAGAGAGAGAGAGAGAGAGAGAGATACAATGCAAACTAAACCTAACACACACTATGTATAAACTTAACAAACACTAAAAACTAAATTTAAACTAACAAAACAACACATTTAAGCTTAAAAATCATTCTTTTAAAAAACAAAAAAGAGAGCTATTTCTCCCCAAATCACACACAAATCTCCATCAAAACCACATCTTTTTCATGGGAAACTACTAATCAAGACAATGGCTAATGCCTAGATTAGAGGAAAACGATGGAAAAAGCCAAGGGATGATTCCTTGGGACAGCGGCGCCAAAAATGTTATAGCTCACCCTAACCTCCCTTGAAACACATCCAACAAGAGATTACCCTTAAAAATGTTATGGCTTACCCTAACCCCCTTGAAACATATTAACAAGAGATTACCTAGTGAACCGTAATTGTCATCATGAGGATCTTTCCAATGACCGAGCTCGCAACCCTTGAGGTCTCCAAGCTGGTCTCCAAGCTAGTCAACTCCTTGCGAAGCAATTCCACTGCGTCTCCTGCGAGTGTTGTCACACCACCGTATTGCGCTACCCTCCTCTCATCTCACTTCACTCACACACACTCACTAGCATGCATTAGAGAGAGAGATTAGAAAGAGTAAAACTCTATTGCACAATGGGAGAGTTCTTTGTATTATGAGAGATATTCACTTATATACATGGCCATAAGTGTTCACTTATATACATGGCCATAAGTGTTTACACTCACTTAAACTGTGGTCAATCAAGCACTTGGATCCCTGATCAATCAGTACAGTAAGTTTAATTGGATTTTAATGTGACCAAGTACTCGTGGCAATTTCAAGGTCAAGCTCAAAGATGTCTCAGACCCCAACAAGCAATGGAAAGGTAGAATCATAGAGTTCAGGAGATGCACAAATGGTACGAGTACAATAACAGGGGCTTTCATTCAACATGTTTATATACACAAAGAGATTTAACAGTAAGTTTATATCTCTGTGCTTTGCGTTCTTGTGCTTTGAGTCCATGGTTATTAGATAGAGTTTTAATACAAGCATGTTTGTTGCTTGTAGCTTTATATCCATCCACTCTACATGACTGACAGAATGTAGAATGTTTTAGTGGAAAGCTAAATGTTTTACATGTAGAGATAGGTGCCTTGATCTATGACAGCAAGAGTGCAAGTGAATTGGCATCTCAGAATGTTTAATTTTATGATTCAGTGTATGATGTGGAGAGACATAGTTTGGAGTATATTCCACTACCACTATTGTCTAACTATAGGAATGGTATAATCCTAGCTTAGACATGTCAAAAGAATGTATGGTAAAGATAAAAATTGATGTTCATGCTGCCCCATGAAACCATCCACATGTTCTAGAGATGTGCATCTAAGTTGGTTTATACCATTTGGATGTTTGCACATTTGTTTGGATCCTGTGAAGTAGTTAAGAAAACTAACATTACTTATCAATGTAAGTGCCCATCTGAGGATTACTGGGTGAGTCATGGCATCTCAAGAGAACTCACCACGATGATATCATTGAGTGTAGAATTACTGTGTCAGATGTTACCTTTAGGTAAGATTGCACTTCTGGTGATTGTTGATGGTTTTTATTCATAAGTACTTCATTGCAAGAGACTGATTGTTGATGGTTTTTATTTATAAGTACTTCATTGCAGAGACTGATTGTTGTTTGTTGATTTTATGTTTTTTATGTTGGTTTTGTTTGTTTTTTATGATAGGTACTTCATTGTAAGACAAACTTTGTGCATTCGCGTATAGGAGGTGGCGACTTCTATGAGGGGAGTGACTCAGCTTGGACCAAGACATGCAAGATGGCACGCATTCAGCACTCATTGATGTGGTTATTCTTTAGGAGGGTCATAACCCTTTTAGCGTTAATGTAGAGAGTCATTGGTCCCTTAGTTTTTGAGGCAAAAAATCCAACTTATGTCCAATAATCCCCCTTGTAATTTCTATTTTAAGTTGGATGGTAGGAAGGTTGGGAGTCGATGTGAACATTGCAAAACATGCAACCAGTGTGTTGCTCCACACATCCTTGAGTTTGTGGAGTCAATGTAATTCTTATTCTTCCAAGTGTTATAAATTTAATTTTTTTATTTTCATAAAGTGTTGTGATTTTTTAAGTCTACTATGTTTCAAACCCTTTAATATGTAAGAAAATAATGATAAGTATAAGTAAGTACAAACGTAAATATAAATATAAGTATATATTTAAGTACAAATAATGATATAATTAATTATGCTAGAAATATAAATATGTTTTTATGATTTGTTATATTTTAATGAAGTGTCATTAATTTTTAAGTCTATAGATATAAGTTTAAAAATAAATATAACTTTAAGTATAAATAATATTATAAGTAACTATGTAAATATAATAATAATAATAATAATAATAATATAATGTAACAAGAAATAGAAGTATGATTTATGATTTATTATATTTTAATGAAGTGTCCTTTATTTACTAGAGTATAAACATAAGGTATAAAAATAAATATAAGTTCATAGATATTTGTAAGTATATAATAAACACA
Organism: Cibotium barometz; assembly: GCF_041138505.1. Classification (NCBI taxonomy): domain Eukaryota; kingdom Viridiplantae; phylum Streptophyta; class Polypodiopsida; order Cyatheales; family Cibotiaceae; genus Cibotium; species Cibotium barometz. Next base: position 45,661,656 of record NC_141093.1, on the reverse strand, counting down.
AGTATAAATTTATTAAAAGTATTATAAATTTAAGTGTAAGTATAAATATGAGTATAAGTTATAGATCAAGCTCATTTATACTATCTATTCTCTAGCTCTCCCTTTGTGTGTGCTAGCTCTCCCCACTACCCATCATGGATGCCTCCCCTGCTTTCGTCACATGGATTAGTAGCACTCACTATTATGCTCACCTTGGGGACCAGCTCTACCCTAGGTTTTGCAAGAGTTTAGACCTTGAGGCTGTCATCTCCACCTTAGATCCAAACTCCACCTTGCTAGCTACATTTTGCGATGCAATGGATGACTTCACCTACGCTATCCCAAATTCCACCTTGAGTTGGATTCCTTTGGAGTTTCTCTTCAGCATGAAGAGTGGATCCAACCACAAGAAGGCGGTGAAAAGAGCTCTAGCTCATGTTGGACAAGATTTCCACACTACCGTTGTCCCAACCTCCTATGAAGAGCACGTCCCACTCGATCTCATTGAGCAGGATATTGCTTTTTCTATTTACATCTTGAATTTTGATGTTCAAGAGCCAGAGGATGATGACATCCAGGATCTCCCTCTAGTGGAATACATAGACATAGAGCCAGAGGAGACCACTCTAGACCCTATCGTTGAGGCCGCAGAGAGCTCTCACATGGTGCTTGCATCCATCCAGCCTACTGAAACCCAAAGTCATGACCCACCACTAGCTTCATTGAGTGCCATCACCATCGAAGGGGTGGAATACCTCCTCATGCAGAATGTGCTGGAGCTCTTGGACTTGAGGAAGGAGGAACTATATAGTATAATTGTGCGAGATGCTAGATGACTTCCTCAACTTTGATTACCAAGAAGCACTACCACAGGTTGATGAGGTAGGGCGATATGATGAAAGTAGTGTAGATGATATCTCTGCTATCATTGCCATCTAGAAGCAGATTAAGGATGCAGCTCCTCAATATGAGATCACAGATTGAGGATGCAGCTCCTCAATATGAGATCACAGATGAAGAGTTTAAGCGCTTGCAGAATAAACTCTTCGGACCTCAACCACATCATGCGACACCTGTGGTCTAGCCGGACGATGGCAGACCCATTCCAGGAGCAGATCTGGAGGCACCCTTGCAGAAGGATCTAGATGAAGCAGAAAAGGTATCTCCTTTTACTAGTTGCTTCCCAAATTTGATATTTAGATCCTCTAGGGAATGTAGACCCCACATGTATGATCTCATGCCCATCAGAGGCTGGGAAGTGTACTGTCTGAAGGCTCGCCATGGGAAGCCCTGAATAAATCAGGGCTTCCCATGCTAGCCTTCATGGACAGTGCACTTCCCAATCTCTGATGGGGCATGGGATCATACATGTGGGGTCTACATGCCCTAGAGGCCCTAAATATCAAATTTGGGGCTATTCTTTAAAAAAAAAATCATCCTCTCCATGCATTGCATGATCGATGCTCACATCAATTTTATTTTGCAAGAAATTGTGTATCTTGATGAATTTGCATCGAGCCACAGTGGAAGATCTGGGGGCTAAGGAAGGGTTTAGGACTCTGCACTCAAGGATTACATTGGAAAACTTGCCAATGATGTGATAGTCTTCTACACCACACATTGGAAGGAGAGCTTCGGTATGAGCAATTTCACCATCTTTTGGTATTTTCTAATCTCATGGAGAGCCATAGTGCCAGACTCCCACCTATGCTTGCGATGTTGCTGCTGTGGTGGGGTACTCCACGTCCCACCTTAGGGGTACTCCACGTCCCACCTTAGGGGGCCAAACTCTCCTAGCAGCTTGCTTGGTGTGAGCCATGCTCTTGGAGGTGAGAGAGAGAAATGAAAGATGAGAAATGAGGTGAAATGAGGGTTACTTTCATAATTATAGATGAAAATTTATATATTTTCTAAATTAGCTCAGTACATAAATTTAATACTTTTTAATTTTTAAAAATAGTTTTCCTTATCAGAATGAGCTCTAATTTTATGTGTACATATAAGTATCATGGAACACCTCCTAGATAAAATATCAACCCCATCAGAGGTCTGCAGGGCCCTTGTCCTAAGGCTTGCGTGTATAGACCTAGTATTAAAAAAAGAAGACCTCTACACGCGAGCCTTAGGGAACAAGGGCCCTACAGGTCTTTGATAAGGGTTATATTTTATCTAAGACATGTAAACTATATAATCTATGCACAGAATAAATTTTAACCCATTCTGATCATTGCACACCATGCATCAATTTTTTCTGGGAAAACAAATATTATCGTAAAAAATAGCACTTGCACATGCACATGGACTTGCTTGCACATGCACATGCACATGCATGCTCATGATGTAAGCCAAATGATCTATGTACAAAACAAATTTCAGCCCATTATGATCTATACACACCATGTGTTAAATTTTCCTACACATGCATATGCACTTGCAAATTTTTTTCCAAGAAAATATAAGAATATACACTGACATTAGAAATGAAGAAAACTCAAAATATTCAAATCAGTGGGCAAGTTTGGTACACAACATTGAAAACAAGGAAACTTAAAATACCCAAATCCGGTACATCTCATAAAGTATAACTAGTTGAGTAGAACTGAAGGAAAACGTGAAAACACAAAACGATACACGAGCATTTACATAGCTCTTCAAACCATGTCATAGTTAAGGTTGAATGCATCACTATTGTTATGAATCCTATGAACAAGAGTGAGATCTGAGGGCTTCAGTGTGATGCGCTGGGCATGGATGGCTAGCAGCTGACCATCATGCATGAGATCCACCAAGTAACTTTCAGTTGCCTCTTGAAGAGCAAGCAACGCTTGGGCTGACCATCGCTCCACATTATATGTTTGATCTCTTGAAAAGTACCTGTAATGCTTTCCCCTTTGTAGATCTTGCAGTATTTCTTGTACCAACCTCGAGAAAGGCACCTTGGGTATAATCAACTCAGGACTCTTCTGGAACCTCCTAATTTCACGAAGAGCGGTGGTGCCTGGTCTCCATCTTCTCTTCTCATGCGTAGGTGGATGAGCATCTCCAGCTGGAGCAGTTGGAGCAGTGGGAGCAGCTTTCCTAGCTAGAGCAGCGGGAGGAGCAGTATTTCTTGTACCAACCTTGAGAAAGGCACCTTGGGTATGATAAACTCAGGACTCTTCTGGAACGTCCTAATGTCACGAAGAGCGACGGTGCCTAGTCTCCATCTTCTCTTCTTATGCGTAGGTGGATGAGCATCTCCAGCTGGAGCAGTTGGAGCACTTTCCTAGCTGGAGCAGTGGGAGGAGCTCGACCTTCATCATTGTCGGTGTCAGTACGTTCACTAGATTCGGATGAATGAACGAGTGTCTTGGAAGGTATCTTGTTTGCTCTTTGCTTAGTATGCGCCATACTCACAAGCTAGAAGGAATGGAGAGAAATGAAAGAAGTGCCTTTATTTATAAATGGAACTCCTATAGGTTATTGACACTTACTTTTAAAAAATATCAACACTATCAAAAAGTTATCCATGTTGACTTTAGTAAACACTTATTTTGAAAAAGTTATCCATGTTAACTTTAGCAAACACTTATTTCTTCTCAAAACATTAGATTGCTCCAATACTCTCATAAACATAAAATGTTATTTCATAATTACAATTCTATCGATATTTCCATTTTCTATCGGCTCTCTCTTGGGTTGTCAACCATTCTGCATGATGTTCTTTGGCCATGCTATTTTCATATCTTGCTTTCCTCACTTCATATATTGCCCTGCGAACAGCTTTTGTATCATTGGATTTGGACTTTATTAATTTATTCTCATATCTTAGCTCTATTCTCCTATACTACCATTGGAGTAACTGCCTCATAGGATTGGAATCATTGATTCCACCTCCATGTGCCGTTGCTTTTTGGAATCCGCATCGAGCTTGCCAATGAGATTGCTCCATGCCTTGTGTGTGCCATATTGCCAAACTTCCTTGTTTAACAAAGTATGGACCATGAGCCTCAAGTATGTGCTGCATTCAAAAACACAGGATACACAATTAAACTCAAAATATTACATTCACAATTTAATTGTAAAAATGAAATGGAGACCACTCTGACCATATAGTGTGTAATGCAATTTGAAGTCCATGCCTGTGTCATTGAGTTATGAAAGTTTACAACCACCTCTTTAAATGCATTGGCATCATCAGAATTGAATGTATTCTTTTGTAAAAGTGGTGCCAATTTATCAAGTGCAATCCACACATTTTCCTTTGCTATCCGCGTATATCCCTCATTGCTCCTATCAGGGATAGCCATGTGTAGTTTTTTCCATGCTTCGTACTTCTCTAGTTGTTTTACAAGCAACTTACCATCTTCATCTCGTGGTGGAGATAAGACTTCCCTAGCCTTCACTCCCCCAAAACACAGTTTGCATGGCAAATTTCCACTCTTTCCTGACTTTTTCTCATCCTTTTTTATTACTACGTGGCCCCAGTGCAATCCAACATCAGACAAGATTTGTTCTACCTTCTTGCATGTTGCATCAACATGTGAAATAGGCTGCATCTTCTTGTAAGCAAAACACACGTACTCAAACACCAACTTCTCTATTATCCTTCCTATGCAATGCAAGGTGCAAAAGTGGACCCTTGTTAAGGGTATTTCTAAAAAAGGATCCCACTTAGGATCTAATGGCACCAACATTCCATTCCTTTGAACACATTGGTCACTTGTTGGAGAACTATGTTATCCTGTCCTTGCAATCCATTGTCTCTTCCCATCGTTGCATTTCTTTTGGTCGTCTTGGTGGAGTTTTGTTTTTGGTGGAAGTTGAAGGTTATGGCCCTTCTTCACATTGGTTTGCACAAGGTTATGGGTTTGAGACTCATGGGCATTGTTTTTGATGATGAGGCTAGAGTCTCTTGTGGAGCGGCTGTCAATGATGAGGCTTTTGAGTATGCAGTCGTCTCCTGTGGTGGTGAGGGTGGTAGAGTGCTATGGACTTTGAGGATACTTTCAAGGGAACGTGTTCTAGAGAGCTGCACAAGGGCACGTTCAAGGGTTTGTTTAAAACAACCAACACCAGATCTAACAGAAAAGGCAAGGAGTCTACATCAAGACAATAAGTTGAATAGCTGGTTCTGGCATTAATGCAACAAATGACCCAACACTTGAAAATCGGCCGAGGCCAACCCATCTCTACCCTAAGAGGGAACTAGTGTGGTGCCCGATTTGTCAAGCTAACCATACAAGCACGGAGTGTCCACATCTGAGACCCCGTCCCACCCTCTATTGGACATATTGTCAAGCTAACCATACAAGCATGGAGTGTCCACATCTGAGACCCCGTCCCACTCTCTATTGGACATATTGTCAAATATGGGGGGCAGTCATGAAATTGCAAATTGCTATCAGCAAAGAGCTGCTCAATCCCAAGCCCTGCCAGCAAACCCCAGGCAACTGTTGGCCTTGCCAACCAACACCTGCACTTCCTAACACACCTCAACTAGGCCATGAAGTGGCCCAAAGAGAAATCCTTAGGGTACCAGAGATGCCCTTACCACCCCCTATACTTCCACCTCAACCCCCATTACCTCGAGTCACCCCTATTTGTCAACTAACCTTGATAGAAATTTTGAAAGAAGGTGAGGGGGAATTTGCTGAAGGAACCAACACCTTCAAGCCCCTTGAATCAAACACTCCACTGTCCCAGATTCTAAGTCACGTAATGGAGGGAGACCAGATGTACCCCATATACCTAACCATCCCAAATCCATGGGGACGGGACATGAACATTGGGGCTAAATGACCACCCATGCAATGTTATCATTATGCAGGACCTCACCGAGTAGCTGAGTGTTTGATCAAAAAAGGGATGGCAAGTACTCCCGTAAGTGCTTCCACCCAAACCCCTCTATGCACGGGTGTGAAATTGACCACATGTACAAGGACTATCCCCACTAAGAGGCACAATGAGAAAAGCTCGTGAAGCTAATCCCATCACCAGCATTAACTTGCTGAGTGTAAGAGATGGCTTCATCCACACGATCCCTCTTAATGTAGTGACCAGATTATAGAACAAACGAAGGGCCGTTAGCTTACGCTGCTATAGTAGAGGCATCAACCTCGCAAAACTAGGGACACGCAAAAGTTTCATCCCAGAGAGATGTCCCAGTATAAGCAGATGTAACTAGATGCTCGCAAAATAAGGCCACAAAAATTGGCAAAGGGGATAGCCATGTAGTCATAAAAAGTGGTTCAGAGACGAAATGACCACCCATGTTTCAACCTCTTTATCTGAAGAGGAGAAACTACTACCCTCAGCCCCCTCTGCCGCCAGGGAGCCAATTGATCCTAACTAGCTACCTAGAAAATTAGCTGAATACCCTAATCCCATTGGAGGAAAAGGAAAGGCTGAAGGTAGCTCAAGACTTAGTCCGTCGGGACTGCCAAGCTCAACTAGAGGATGAGCCTCCAACAATAGCATACCTCGTGCAAGGGAGCCAATTGATCTTAACCAACTGCCCAGGAGATTAGCCGAATACCCTAATCTGAAGCCATCTCATTGAGGAAAAGGAAAGGCTGAAGGCAGCTCAAGACTTAGTCCGAGACTACCAAGATCAAGTAGAGGATGAGCCTCCAACGGCATACCTCGAGCCATGTCCCTTGGTTTCCAACATGAAACCTATTGAGAAATCTCAAGAGCATATCAGAGATTTCCAAGACCAAGAACCCCCTCAAATAGTCACTCAAGTAGCAGCACCCCATTGAGGAAAAGGAAAGGCTGAAGGGCAGCTCAAGACTTAGTCCGAGACTGCCAAGATCAAGTAGAGGATGAGCCTCCAACTATATACCTTGAGCTATGTCCCTTGGTTTCCAACATGCAACCTACTAAGGAAGATCATAGCATATCAGAGATTTCCAAGACTAAGCACCCCCTCAAAGACTCACTCAAGTAGCAGCACCCAGCGCTACAGCAAATACCCCACACAAGGGAAACCTGGTAGCCGAATATCTCAAAAACTTGGGGGACGACTGCCTCAAAAGGATGGACACAGAAGTCCAAATCCCAATAGCCTATACAAGCAAGAGCCTAAGGACAAGAAAAGGTGACACACCTCAAGAAACCACACTTTTTCTCGTAGACATTGTAAGCCTCTCTTCCTTCCTCTCTGCTCAGATCCAAATCCCCATTGGCACCTTACTCCAAGGTAGCCCAAGCTTATGGAAGGATATAAAAGATTGGATTGAGGGAAGCCTTGGAGTAGGGATGCAAGAATCTGTAGAGCTAGATAGCTCTAATGAGACAGAGGATGAGGAACTCATTGAACCTCATGGGATCACTAGCACCCCCACTATTCGAGTCAACAAACTTGGACAATATTTCAAAGGTGATGAACTTAATGCGGCATTACCCATAACCTTCGATGGCCTCCAGGTCACCGCCATCCTAGATGGAGGGGCAAGAGTAAGCATTGTCACCAAATAATGATAGGAAAAATGGGGAGCACCTACCATGGATGACACAACCTTATTGGTGAAACTCATTGATGGAGCCACCGCTAGGCCCATAGGTCGCTTGAAGGATTTAAAGATCAAGATCCTTGGGACCAACTTCTGCCACACTTTTGCGTGATGAATTTTGGCTGCTTGCTCTGATAGCCTATTTCGTATGATTGCATCCTTGGACGACCCTTTATGAGGGAGACAAAAATGATCCATGACTAGGATACAGACCACATCTACATTCAGAAAAAGAACTAAACAATCAAGATCAACATGCGCACCTGGAAGGTCCATCCCATGAGTGGCCGACCCTTCACAAAGGACTTGATGACAACAACCTGGTCAAACCTGCCCCACAAAACGAATGAGAAGAAGGATAGCAAGGAATGTGCACCCCTCCTAGAGTCTAAAGGCTCTAAGAACTGGATGCATATCCTTGCTTCCTTGGACATACTTTCGAGGTGCACAAGAACCCAATTCACAATCGTTGATGGGTAAGAGATTACGTCTCTCTACATGCTCAACACCACATACTTGCCCGAAGTCACCATCCATGAACCTGAAAAGGCTAATAATGAGAAACCGCAATGGGGAAAACACTTGCATAGAACTTGCAAACCCGATGAGTTCCCTAGACAAGAGACCTATGTCTTCCCTAACTGACTTAGACATGCACTGGCTTAAATATGTAGGGGAAGTTGAGGCACATGAGTACTTCAGCAGCAGCCAAATTTGGCAAAAGGATCTCACTAAGTCCTCCCTCTTGGTCCACTCAACCACTCCCAAACTAAAGGAACTTGTTGATCCCCAACCAAACTCCAAAAGATTTTTCACTCTCTGCATGCAAGGCATGAAAGAAGAAGTTAGCCCTCACAGAAAAAGAGGCCAAGAAATTGGTAGAAGTAGAAAGCGCTAAAGCAAAGGAGACTAAACAAGTCCCCAACCACTTTGGAACTCTCAAAATGGCTGATCATTTTGTGGAATATGACTCGGTCCAAAGGACCCACAACCGGGAACAAGGGCCCTCTTATGATGGTCTAGCAAAGGCATGCTCGGGGGTGAAGATTCGAGGCGTATCTATATCAAGGATAACCTCTCGGCTAAAGAAGAAACAAAACTCATTGCTCTCCTCATAGAATTCTAGGATTTCTTTGCCTGGAAGTACACATATATGAAGGTTGTACCTCCCAAAGTGGTCAAACATACCATCCCTATGGTAGATGGAGCGAGACCGATAAAGCAAAGAGCTTACCCCATGAATCCAAAATACTCAAAGATGGTCTAGGAGGAAATTGATAGACTTATAGAAGCTAGATTCATCTATGAAATAGAGCATGCCACAGAATGGGTCTCACCCATATTGATAGTGCCCAAGAAGAACAAAAAAGTGTGAGTGTGCGTAGATCTCAAAAGGGTCAATGCGCAACTATATATGGGATCACTATCCCTTACCCTTCACACAGCACGTGCTCGAGAGAGTCGTTAGGGAATGAAGTCTACAGATTCCTTGATGGATTCTCTGTCTTTAGCCAAGTGTTGATCAATCCAAAAGATCAACATAAGACAGTTTTTTGCAACGGAATGGGGCACATATGCATATCATGTCATTCCCTTTGGGCTAACCAATGCCCCAGGGGCACCTTCCAATGTCTTAATGTGCACAGCCTATAAGGAGTATCTACAAAAATTCCTTGAAGTTTTTATGCATGACCTCTATGTTAATTCCACTTGGAAAGAACAACTAGAATGTTTACGGAAAGGGCTAGAGAGATGTTGGCTCTACCGCATCTCTGTGAACCCTCTCAAATGCCAATTCTAGGTTCGGCATGGAGTTATCTTGGGACACATTGTCTTAAACCAAATCTCCACATATGATAAGATGTGACTCATCCTTGAGCTACCACCACCAACCAATCAACTTTAAGGGAGTCCAACACTTCATGGGACACATTGGGTACTATCGGTATTTCATTTTCTTGTACGTCGATATAGCCCGCCCCCTTTGCAAACTTCTAATCCTCTTTGAGTTGGACAAAGGAATGCCAAACTGTGTATAACACCCTAAAGAAAGCCTTGGCAAGTGCTCCCATTTTGAGGTCCCCCAATTGGGACATCATATTTCATGTCCACATTGTTGCCTTTGCCTTTGCAGCCGCGTATACTACTAAAAAAGAGGCCCATTTCCACTATGCATACCCAGTTGCCTCGCATACCCTCACCAACACCAAACTCTGCAGAGCTGCCCAAACCCGCATCATATACACCACCACTTTTGCTAGCCCCATTCATAGAACTAACCCCACTAACAATCCTCACTCACACCAAGAACACCTTCATCCCTCCCGAGGCATACAAGGCCAGAGCTCTAGCCCCTGGTTACCCAAGAAGCTCCTCGTAGCCCAACAATATTATGAAGGTGCTACAACCCTATGGATCCCCTGTTGATCCACTTCCCAAACTCACACACTGACATAACCAACCCCTTGTACCTCTCAACAGCCCACCAATTCAACAACCCCAAGCCCACAAGGTATAGGAAAACCGCCAGAGAAAACGCTCCCCAAGGCTAACCCATCATCGACCATAGCCTCAACCTTTCCCATCGACTACTTACAAGTTGATCTTGAAGCCTCTACTCCAAGCTTAGAACTTCTATGAAGGCAATCAGCAAATTTGGATCCCCCGATAATCAAGGTATACTCTTCCTACCCTATGTTGAAATTACAGCAATGTGATGAGCTATGGTGGATCAAATACTAGAATCAACATCATTAACAAAGTGATTAGACGATGTAATTAGTGACAAATAGCTTAATGTAGGCATGGATAATCAAAAACCAGCAAATTCTCATAAGGCCAATGCCTCAATTTATAGAGTTTACATCAAAGCATCTAATCCCACTGATTTCTCCTTGATTCACTCCACCACTTTTGCTTGATTCTCTCCACCTCTCCCAAAATATCTCCACACTTCCTAAATCTTCTCATGCTACCCTTTATTCTCTCCTAGTAGATTCTTCTCACCTTTTCATAGGTTCTCTCACATTTATAGATTCTCTTTTACAGCCTCTAACCAAGGGCTTGTTCCCACACACACCCTATTCACTTGTATATTTCAACACCTCCCCTCAAGTGAATACTCCTAGCACACCTGGACCCTATACCAAGTTTCCCTCTTACTTGATAGTTCATGATGACCAGTGCCTAGCACACCTCCCCTCAAGTGAACTTAGCACACCTGGACCCTGTACCAAGTTTCTCTCTTACTTGATAGTCCGCGACCAGTGCCTTAAGTCCCTAAACTCATAGTCCTTGACACACTCTCTCTCTATGTGTCCAAGGCTTACCTATAAGTGCCCGCGACGTTGACTAAAGTGCTCACACATACATCTACCATGTGGCCTACATCATCGGTGGCTCAGAGGTGGTTTTACTTTGTTGGGGTAGGTTACATTGGGTTGTTGTGTGTGTCTCTCTCTCTCTCTCTCTCTCAGAGATTTTCACATGGCTCCTCACTCTTTGGAGCCTCACCACATCTTCTCTTGTCTTCAGTCTTCTTGTCGTGTGGCAGCTTCTCTCCACGCGTCCATGTCTTCCTCTTCTTTTAGTCTTCTTGTGGCAGCTTCTCTTCTCGTGTCCATGTCTTCCTTCAATGCTTCTTCTTCTCGGTGTGGATCCTCTTCTTGGAAAGAGATGTTCTTCTTCTTTCATGTCTGGGGCCATGAGCTTGTCCGTTAGTTCTTCTTGCTCCATGTGAGCAACATGTTTAAATGTTTGTTTGATAGTTCTTTTGGGTTTTTGATGTTTATCTTGTATCATTATGCAATGCAAACCCAAATCTATGCGGGAGGTCTTACCTCTTGCCTTATTCTGGACAAGGGCAGTGTCTGATCCCATTTTTACACTGATATAATGTGCCTAATACATAATGCATATAGCATTCATTCTTATGCACATTCCAAATGCAACTCTGTCTGTGAATAATCTTGAATTTGAGTGTGATTTATAGGCATTAACCAAGGGTTAAATGCAAAATGATGATTACCACAAATTTATTAGCATATTTTTACCAGAAATTAAATTAAATCAAGGGTAACCAATTTGTACGGAATGGTTGGAGTATCAAACCAACTCCGAATTGCAATCTGAAGTTATAGGGATCTGTATCAGATACCTAATGGTTAATTTGAACCCTCAATTGCACCAAAATATAGTGATTAGTACTGATTAATCATTGATTAGCAAATTAATCCTCTGTTTTGTGTGCAGAAAACAGAGTATGCGGGGAGTCCAGATCTGGGGCCTTAGACTTCAAATGAGCTCAAATCCTTTCAAGGCCATCAATAGCAATTATTCTAGTAGAGGATTAAGCCAAGAAACACAATATTTGACCAAACATTGAATGCTTAATCTCTGTTTTACCATCTCTGTTTTACCAAAGTCACCTGCAGATTTGATGAAGAGCTTGGATCTCACTGTAGACTTGATCAAATCAATTTCTGACTTCACCAGCTTGTAGAGCATGCTTGAAAACCCCTGGAGCTATGAGGAATTAGAGCCATTGCAGCTGAGCAAGAAGAAATCTCAAATTCCCTTCTGAAAAACGATGCCTGCAAAAAACGCGATTTCTCCTGCATCCATCGGCGGTTTGCGCTTCTTATTTGACTGGCTGGAGCGCAAGGGTGTTGGCTATCTATGGCTAGAAGCAATGGAGCTAATGTTGAGTGTGTAAGGAGATAGAGCTCCTCCACCAGCTGGGGGTACAGAAGGCTTCTTGAAAATAACTAAAAATTTGATTATTTCTTAATTATCTACTAATCTTAATTAACTAGATAATGGGCTCATAAACTTGATGGATTCTAGGCATGGCTCTGATACCATGTTGAAATTACAGCAATGTGATGAGCTATGGTGGATCAAATACTAGAATCAACATCAGTAACAAAGTGATTAGATGATTAAGAAGTGATTAGCAAATAGCTTAATGTAGGCATGGATAATCAAAAACCAGCAAATTCTCATTAGGCCAATGTGTCAATTTATAGAGTTTACATCAAAGCATCTAATCCCACTAATTTCTCCTTGATTCACTCCACCTCTTTTGCTTGATTCTCTCCCAGAATATCTCCACACTTCCTAAATCTTCTCATGCTACCCTTTATTCTCTCCCAGTAGATTCTTCTCACCTTTTCACAGGTTCTCTCATTTACAGATTCTCTTTTACAGCCTCTAACCAAGGGCTTGTTCCCGCACACACCCTATTCACTTGTATATTTCAACACCCCAGTCATCCCAAATTTACCTACCTTTCAAGGTATACTCTTCCTATCCCAATCATCCCAAAGTTACCCGATAATCAAGGTATACTCTTCCTACCCTGGTCATCCCAAAGTTACCCACCTTTCAATTGAAGCCCAAGATAGCTTCCACCACTCCCACCACTACTATTACACGGGAAAAAGGGAAAGAAAAGCTTCAAGAAAGCCCCTTGACCATCCGACCCCGTAGTACACTGTCCCTGACAATGATATACCCTCGACGTTGTCTACCCCCCCACCACTTATCATCCAACTATACCTCGACATACTCCCACTCAACCCCTTTCATCTCCAATCCCCGCACCACTTATCATCCAACTATACCTCGGCATACTCCCACTCAACCACTTGCATCTCCAACCCCCCGATGCTCCCTCCATGAAAGCCTCCACACTTCCAATGGAGCTACCAACCTTGCCAAAAACTAAGTTGGAGCTGACTTTTTACTCTAGCAAACTGGGCAAGGAAAAATTCAGCCAAGAGCTACGTGGCAGCCTCGACTTAAGATACCGACAAACTCGACAAGGCTGACATGCTAAATCTAGCAATTTTATAAAATATTGATGTCCTAGATCTCAAATTGCCTTCGTCTCGAATAGGGGATAAAAAGTATTAATTACTAACCAAGATCTTAACTTTATGCATGCTTACTTTCACCATATAAAATGGATGCAAATAGAATGCAAATAATCCATCTAGTAGTAGATAAATAGTTAGATTCTTACCTAGAGTTCTTCCAATTGTGGTGTAGCACACATGGATTCCAGTGATGGTGTTGACTAGGATGGCCACTCTTTAAAAATTTGGCTACACTTTGCCTCAATTTAAGCTCCCACAACTTCCCAATCACCTCCAAGATATTCACAATAGGATCTTGCAATCCTTGAGCAAAACTAGCTTATTGGGAAGCTAAATCTACATTAAAACTCCAAAACCACATAAAGGTGAAAAGTCCCAAAGCAAAGAATGACCACTCCTCTCCACTCATGCATATAACCATGCTTTAGTGCATGCTTGGAAAAGTCCCAAAGCAAAGAATGACCACTCCTCTCCACTCATGCATATAACCATGCTTTAGTGCATGCTTGGAGGTGTTGGTGTGATCCCCAAGCTGAAAATACAACATGCAAGAGTGGGAAAAAACCCAGGCCCATTGCAAAGACTAGGCCCACCTATCCATCATCAATACCCTCCTCAAGGGGCACACCCAGCATACCAAACGGGACTAGGTAGGCCGCCACAATCTGGTCCTCCCATAGGGCAAAGAATCCCACTGGTCTACTATCCGCCCGATCCCACTCCTCCACACACTATTTCCCAACCTGCACCACCTGCTCCCGCCATGACAGGGTTGACACCTGAAATGTTAAGGATTGCCTTGGAAATAGGGAGGGGGTAGCCACTGGCATTACTCCCCTTGCACTAGTTCAACCTAGGCAAGAATGAACTAAACTAGCAACATCTCGAAGCTAATCTCACGAAGTTTGATGGGATAGGTGACTCCCTTACTCACCTGGAGATGTTTAATCAAATCTGCGAAGCATTTGGCCATATAGATGATCAGACTAAGATAAGTGCCTTTGGCCTTACCTTGGATAGCAAAGCTGGCTAATGGTTCAGATCTCTGAAAGTGGAAGATAAAGCTTCCTTCTAGGCTCTAAAAGAAGCTTTCAAAGCGGGGTATTCTAGTCAAGGTACTCAATGGAGCCCTGTTGAATAGCTCAATAATGTCAAACAAAATGAGGGTGAAACCATCAAAGATTACATAAAGACAGTCAAATATCTCCACTCACGCTGTAGTACTGTGCAGACAAGTTCTCTGATGAGAGACTAATTGGGAGAGGAGATGAACATCATAGGGGAACCAATGCAGAAACCCCTGTACCCATCCCATACACCTCCAAAAGCTTGAGACAAAACACACCCGACCTTCCTCAAAGGACAACCTCCGTTCCAAGAGACATTGCAAGTCTCTCTTCTTTCCTTTCTTCTCAGGTCCAAATCCCTATCGGCACCTTGCTCCAAGGTAGCCCAAGCCTATGAACGACCTAAAGACTAGATGGAGAGACATCTCAGGGCAAGCATGCACAAAACTATGGAGCCCAACAACTCTGATGAATCTAAGGAAGAAGAAATCCACATACCTCTTAAGGTAAAAGGTACTCTTACCGTTCAAGTGAAAAAGCTTGGACAATACTTTGAAGGTGATGAACTTAATGCGGCCTTGCCAATAACTTTCAACAGCCACCAAGTTACTACAATCTTGGATGGAGAATCCAAAGTGAGCATTGTGACCAAACAATGCTGGGAAAAATGGGGAGCACCTGCCTTGGATAACACCCGATTGCTAGTTAAACTTGCTGATGGAGCCATCGCTAGACCCATTGGTCTACTAAGTGATCTTAAAATTAAGATTCTTGGAACCACCTACCGCCACACTTTTGTGGTGATGAATTTTTGGACGTTAGCCAGTTTCATATAACTGGATCCTTGGTAGACCCTTTATGTGAGAATCCAAGATGATCTATGATTGGGATACTGACCACATCAAGATCAATCTACACACGTGGAAAGTACACCCCATGAATGGCATACCATTTACAGAGGACTCACTCACAACTACATGAACTACTAAAGTCCATCTATGCCAGACATGCCATAGATGAAAAGGAGAGTGAGGATTGCGGACCACTTCCAGAGCTAGAAGACTCTGAGAACTAGATGCATCTCCTCGCTACCCTAGACATCTTGCCTAGAAAAACTAGTACAAGGTTTACCACGGGAGATGGGCAATAGCTTACATCATTATACATGCTTAGTTTAGCATATCTGCTGAAAGATTCGTGCCCCCTCTGCGCAACAAATTCCGGGGTGCTAGCAGCGGAAGTAGCACTTCTTGCACAGGACAAAATCTCTCACTCGGGGCCTCGCCCCACGGATATCCGGACAAGAGACTAATCCCTCGGTTC
This sequence comes from Cibotium barometz, assembly GCF_041138505.1. NCBI lineage: Eukaryota > Viridiplantae > Streptophyta > Polypodiopsida > Cyatheales > Cibotiaceae > Cibotium > Cibotium barometz. The sequence goes on along the minus strand of NC_141093.1, from coordinate 45,645,912 downwards.
TTCTAAAACCGAACCCAGAAAAACTTCCCTCGCCCAGCAGACAGGCGATTCCTCCAGGCATGGCCGTTGATTCTTTTCCATAGAACAAAGACTATCGAGATTTACTTCATCTATCATAACATAACAGAATTGAGTCTCATTTTGGGGATCCATCAGTCCACCCTAACCCCATCCAATCCCATGGGTTAGCCAACCGCCCAACCACTATAGTGATAGGATCCATTTAGAAATTTGATCATAATCCTCCAAAATATCCAGCTTGAATTTTAATTTCCAATCATTCCTTCATCGGTGTACCTATGGCATCATTGGCAACCAGAATGCTAACCACCTGTTCACTCAGGGGCCTTTTCAATAGTTCCTAGCTCATAGTACCCGACAATATAATCACATAAGAAAATCAAGATGGACTCTCCATTGAAGATCAGCAAGATCAACCAACAGATCCATATAAAAGAGCCATTGACTCATCCGTTGAGGACCAGCAAGGACAATCAACTAGATCCATGCCCGAGTTCAGAAAACAACTCTAACATCTTGTTCCATTTTCTTCCTCAACGCACGGGTGGGTATCTTCGGCGACCCAGAGCCCGAGCACCGTATGGTCAGCACCCTCTAGGCTCCTTCGCACGTCACCTAGTGCTTCACTCATAGGCCGCTTCCTTGGTCCCTCATCCACCATACCAGAAGCTCACCATTTAAATCAAATCGAGACTAGTCAAGACCTCAGCCAAACTTGCTACACGAGACATCCTCCATTGACTCTCCGTCAGCAATTGTTACTTTATCACTTAGGTTTTCCACGATCTCATTCACAAGATGGTCCAAATGCTTCCCCAGCATTCTTGACATAAAACAATGATTTAAAAATAGGTCATAAATATAGTTTCTAACGAACTCTCATCTTTCCACATTGTTCCACATCATTTCTCATTATTCCACATTCTTCCAAATCAATTCACTTTACTTATTCCACATCCAGTCATATCTATTCCCATCATCCTTCATCCATTATCATCCAATCATATCATATTACATCTCATCACATCTATCCATATCACATCACATCTATTCAGATCCTCATCACATCACATCACATCCATCCTCATCTCACAGCTCATCCATTCACATCTACCCATATCCACATCACATCCATTCACATCACATCCATTCACATCACATCTCATCCATTCACATCTACCCTTATCCACATCACATCACATCACATCGCATCCATTCACATCACATCTCATCCATTCACGTCTCATCACATCATATTCACATCCATTTACATCTCATCATATCATATTCACATCACATCACATCCATTCGAATATCATCACATCACATTCACATCTTATCGCATCACATTCACATCTCATCGCATCCATTCACATCCACTCACATTTCATCACATCCATTCATATCTCATCACACCCATTCACATCTCATCACATCCACTCACATCTCATCACATTCATTCACATCTCATCACATCCACTCACATCTCATTGCATTCATTCATATTTCATCACAACCATTCACATCCATCACATTCATTGCATCCACATCACATCACATACATTCCATCCACATCTATCATTATCACATGACATCACACTCATTCCATCCACATTACATCACGTCCACATCTATCCACATTACATCTTATTCATTCCATCCACATTACATCACGTCCACATCTATCCACATCACATCTCATTCATTCCATCCACATTACATCACATCCACATCTCATTCATTCCATCCACATTACATCACATCCACATCTATCCATATCTCATCACATCCATTCACATCTCATCTCATTTATCCACATCCATACATTCACTCACATTCACATCTATCCACATCCATCCATTCATTCACATTCACATCTATCACTTCACATCTCATTCTCATCCATTTACATCACATCACACCATTCACATCTCATCACATTCACATCCATTTACATCGCATCACATCTCATCACATTCACATCCACACCATTCACATCTCATCACATCCACATCCATTTACATCGCATCACATCTCATCACATCCACTCACATCTCCTCACATCTTATCACATCTCATCACATCCACTCACATCTCCTCACATCTTATCACATCACATACACATCTTATCACATTCACATCCACATCCACATCCACATCCATTCAGATATCATCACATCACATTCACATCTTATCACATCACATTCACTTGCATTCATATCACATCTTATCACATCACATTCACTTGCATTCACATCGCATTCACATCGCATTCACATTTAGTACCGTTTTCTATTTTCGATACCGATGGGATTTTTCTAAGTTTCTGTCAATTGCTTGGCCTAGTTAAAGGTACTTTGTCTCGATGAATATTTTCATATTCTTTCTCAAATTTCTCAAGTGAAATATATTCAATATTCTTCTTTTTTAGTAAAAGATTCATAAGATTTACAAAAATCAATTCTACCTATATTTTCCAATAAAATTAATAATGCTCAAAATTTTACTTTTGATAAATACTCATAATTTGAATTATGCCAAAAATTTCTCTTTTACCATTTAATTACTTGGATCTCAATATCATGGAAATTTCTCTTTTTGTATAAAAATAAATTTACCAAAATTTACTCTTTTCTTAGAATCAATTAATTATGCATAATTACAAAAATATTATTTTTCATGAATATGATGAAAATTATTCTTTTTGCATAGGAAGTTCAATCCTAGAATATGGTAGGAATTCCACTTTTAGTATTATGCATAAAATAAGATATGTATTATTTTCTAAAAATTTTACCATAGCTTCGTTGCTGTTACTGATAATTCTCAATTTTTTTCTAAAGAACAAAAAGCTTGTAATGAAAATATGATAGTAGTTCCTCTTTTATACTTAAAATCAACCTATGAATTTAAATCATAATTTTAACCATAATCATAAACTTAATTATGATTATCTCACTAAATTAAGCTAATTCCATTATTTCTCTTTTTTCAAATTGATAAGATAATCTTTTCTCATTTAGAATCAGTCAAAGTAGTTTTTAACTACTTATAAATAATCTAAAAGAAATAACCATTATTTTGTTAACACAAAATCATAAAAATACCATTTTCTTAATCTCTAGCATATCAAGCCTAGAGTTTAGCTTTGAATTAAGAGACTATCAATGAAAAGCATCCTTCTTCAAAGGATACTTTTCATTGATAAAGATGGCTATTCTCGCGAGCTTCTACCCACTTGGTGCAGTAGTCCATGGCAAAAATTATATATCTTGCTTGAGTGTGTTTGGTTGCCGGACTGATGGGTCCTATGAAGTTATGCCCCATTTTTCAAATGGTTGTAAGGACACGATGGGGTTCAAGGGCATGTGATCCTTGAAACGAGGGGTTGCTACGCGCTAGCATTCATTGCATCGTTTGACATACTTGACAGCGTCAGTTATTAAAGTGGGCCACCATAACCCAGCTGTGAGAACCTTACGAGTAGTGATATCTGCTGCAAAGTGCCCGGCCAGCACAGGGGAGAGTGAGCCTGTTCAAGGAGGAAGATATACTCGCCTTCTCTAACACGTCTTAGCATTTTGTCCTTGCCCTTCTTGTAAAAGTTGACCCAGGAGATAAGTTGGTAAGGGGCCACCTTTTTTACTAAACGACACGCACAGTCCCTACTTGAGGAGAGGATCAACTGGTAAGCCATTGGCTAAGAAGTGTGCCACTTCTTCACCCCATTCAGGAATTAAGCAAAGTTGGAATAGGGCGACGTCTAGTAAATCATCGTCTACTCCCGATCCTTGACATATGTTCTACAAGAACATGCTAAGAGCCTTTCCTCACCGACCATAAATGATGATCAAGATAAGAAGCCATTGGGTGATTCTACCTGTTATGTAGGGTTTTTTAACCAGATACAAAAGGGCTTGATGGTCTACAAAGAAGACAAACTTGGTTGTTTGCCAATAGATAGTGGCGGAACTTCTTAACCGTCGTGTAAACCATCGATAACCCTTCTCTCTCAATTGTGGTGTAATTTCTCTCGACTTCATTGAGTTGGCGGCTCGCAATTGTGGTGTAATTTCTCTCAATTGTGGTGTTGTTTCTCTCGACTTCATTGAGTTGGCGACTCGCAAAACTGATGGGGAAGTCCATCTTGTGTTCGCTTGGTTGGGCCAACATGCATCCTATAGCAAATGCTGAGGCGTCAATATGGACATGGAAGATGAGATCCCAGTTGGGGAATCTAAGGATTAGAGCACTTGTTGCCAAGGCTTTTTTGGGTGTGGTGTAGGCCTTTTGGCATTCTTCTGTCCACTCGAAAACTATAAGGAGTCCATAAAGGGGCCTAGCAATATCAGCTTACATAAAAATGAATCGCCAATAATAGTCAACGTGTCCCATGAAGCGCTGGACACCCTTGAATTTGGTAGGTGGGGGCAGCTCAAGAATGAGCCACACTTTGCTGTCATCAGTTGATATTCTTTGCCTGGAGGCAATGTGTCCCAGGATCAATCGGTGTCAAACCCATAATTGGCATTTAAGAGGGTTCGGCGATATCTAGTATAGTCTGCATCGCTCTAGCACCTTGTGCAAACATGTGAGGTGCTCCTTCCAACAAGAATTGACACATATGTCATCCATAAAGACTTTAAGGAACTTCTGAAGATATTCCTTGTAATCCATACACATTAAGCGTTGGAAGGTTCTGGGGGCATTGACCCAAAGTGCATGACTCTATATGCGTAAGTACCCCACTCAGTAGCAAAAATAGTTTTGTGTTGGTCTTTAGGATTGATCAGCACACCTGGTTATATCCTGAGAATTGATCAGCACCTGGTTGTATCTTGAGAATCCATCTAGGAAGCTGTAATCTTCCTTTCCCACCACTCTTTCTAGCACATGTTCAGTGAATGGTAGAGGATAGTGGTCCCTTATGGTGGTGGCATTGACCTTTTTGAGGTCAACACACACTCTGACTTTTTCATTCTTTTTGGGCACTATCACGATTGGTGATGCCCACTCTGTATGTTCAATTTCATAGATGAGTCCGGCATCAATAAGTCTTTCAATATCTTCATGGACCATCTTGGAATATTTAGGGTTCATTGGGTAAGCTCGTTGTTTGACTGGCCTAGATCAATCAACCATGGGAATGGTGTGCTGGACCACTTCTGGAGGTACACCCTTTATATATCCATGTACTTCAAAGCAAAGGAGTCCTGGAATTCGATCAAGAGAGCAACGAGCTCAGCCTCTTCTTCCTTTGAAAGGTCTTCTACAACGAATACGGGCCTCGCCGAGCCTGCCAACTTCACTTCCTTAACCTTGGCTGGACCGTCATATGTGGGGTCCCAGGTTGCCCACTATTAGACCTTTGAGAGCCGAATCATATTGAACAAAGCGATTGGCCATTTGGAAGGTCTTAAAGTGCTTGGGCACTTGTTGTGTTTCTTCGACTTTAGCACTTTCCTCGTCAATTAGCCTTTTGGCTTCTTTTTTTAAGAGTGCTAATTTTTTGTTACGTGCCTTGCATGCAGAGCAGCAAAGCTTCTCTTTATTGACAATATATACAAGTAAATCTAAGACCTTGAAGTTATAAGCAAAAATGCTATCCAAAGGATGAATTCGAATGCTGGTTGATATGATTTTTGAATTCTGGTTGAGAATTGATTTGGATTCTCATTTAAAGATGATGATTTCTGAATTATGGTTGAAAGAAGATAAGTTAAACAAAGCCACAATGAGGATGAATGGGGAGAACCCCAATGATGATGTTAGTAACTGGAAGACGATTATGACCTTCAGCAGATCACTATGAGATTAGTGGATAGTGTTGATAGATTGCTGCTGTTTGACCTTTGACCCAGTGGATCTAATTAAGGGATGACAAATTGAGAACTTGCATAATGGAAATTTTCGTGGGGAATGTTCAGATAGAATTTTCGGTGTGATGGACCATTATTGTGTTAAGGATATGAATGATATGTTCTGAATGAGTTGTTCTCTGATAATGAGTTCTGTATGTTCTTCTTGTAGAAGGGATCTTTATCCCAGATTCTGCGTGGGTTGACCAGACTATAAGGAACCCCAGAATCAGTTGGATCTTAAGGTGAAAGAGTTTATCCTCCAGCTGCGAGATGAGGACATCTCGCGTTTTTTATGTGGGGTAGGATGTAAGATTCTTCCGTCCAGCTTTTGAGGTATAAAGGTGTAAGAACCTCCCCTTCTGTTCTTGAAATTATTTCCCTCTTTGAAAATAGAAGAAAGATCTTGTTTTACCCTGTTTTGACCTAGAGAGAGAAAATATCTAGAGAGAGATAATCCAAAATGAAGATATCTTTGGATATAAAAATCCTCATAGTGTCTAAAATGGATTCCCCTGAAATAGAAGTTCAAAATGAACTTTCCAAGGTGCATTAGGAATTAATTGAAAATGTGTATAAGGGACCTTAGCCTAAGGGTCTACATTTTCAAAAAAATTTAGATTATGGTCCAATTAAGGTTCCAATGGGCCAATTGGATTAATCCAAGTGTTGGGATGAGATAAATCCAAAAGAATGAAAGAAAATACTCCAACATGAGTAAATGCTTACATAAGATGAAGAGTTGACTGAGTACAAGGTTTATTAGTTAAAAATTATGAGGTATTACAAAAAAAAAAGAGATATTTTAGAATAATTCTGCATTTTGACACCTTGGTAAGGAAAGGGGGACTCTTGAGGTAGGCGCCTATTTCACATGTGTGGAAAGGTTTTTAATTCAAAAAAATTATGATATTTTTATCTCTCCTCTCTTCTGGATGAAACCAAATAAAAAAGAGAGCCAAACTGGTCCAAATCTTGTCCAAATTGAGTAAAACTGAACGTGGAAAATTCTAGAACTCAGTTGAACTTGGTTAGTGGTCTCCCTCACCTATAAATAGACCCTGAGTCATTTGTAAAAAAATATTGGAGCTATACCTGGAAAATTCTAGAACTTAGTTGAACTTGGTTAGTGGTCTCCCTCACCTATAAATAGACCCTGAGTCATTTGTAAAAAAATATTGGAGCTATACCATGCCAAAATTATATTAAAATAATCATATTTTCTATTATCTCTTAAATTTTCCTCTCTTGGGAGCTTGGAGCTCTCTCTCTCTCTACAACAACTCTTGGAGTTTCTCTCCTTCTCTTGGTGGACCAATTGATTGGTCGGGGGCTTGACTGCCCATAGAGAATCAAGCGAAACTTGGAGGTAAAATCAATTTTTATGGTTTTTTTCAATTTATCTCAATGACTTTATTCTTCTCAACCCCTCTCAAGCTTGAGAAGCTTTCTAAATGAATGTTTTAATTCAAATCGAACTTAGTCTTAATGCTTAATTAAGAGAAAGTTAATCTTTATGCTTACTTGTAATGCTTTCTTTAAGTAAATCTCTCTCTCTAAAAGAATAGCCATCTTTATGGCTAAATCCCGCAAAGCTGATGCTCGATCGACAAGTAAATTTCTCTATGAGTTTGTGATCACACGCTTCGGTTGCCCCCACCAAAGCGAGGCAAGCCAAGCTTAGGCAAAAACATATTATGGTCAACATGGCCCAAGTAGTTAACTTAGAAAAGAAGAAGACTCGGAGGTGAAGCTAGCTCGGTTATGGTTAGGAATGACCACCCCGACCAGCTTTGTCCAAAAATTAGCTCTTGTAGATACAGGGGCTAGTTACAATTTACTATCCTATGAAATATGGTGTTCCCTCGGGGAACCCACATTGAAAGAAACACCTGCCGTTGTCACCACAATTGCCTCACAACATGTTCATTGCATTGGCACAATCACACTTTTATTCCACATTGGAAATAATCCCTTGGAAGGAAAGTTTTATGTGATGCCTGCAGGAACTATGTGTGAAGAGATCCTCCTAGGCAGGGGATGGAAGGGCCATAACAGATGCAACATCGACTGGGATGCATGGACGGCCACCCTACAATTGGCTTTTCTAGCCACGGTACTGTTCTAATGACAGATGCAGAGGTAGTTCCAGTTGCTTCCCAATGCCAAACACTCCCATTTCCACCATCCACAACACCTCACCCTTATCACTCTGTTCCCCCAAAAAAGAGGCCCCTCAACATGCCATCCACATTAACGCCTCTTGCACCCACACCACCACCACACACAGTGGCAGCGCTCTCACATGGCCAAATCACAAGCAGTTGCCCTACCACATCATACTAACCAAACTAACACTGCGAACCATACTAACAAATCTCCACAAGGTTTGATATCTCACCACTTGGTGCCCAAGAAGCTTCTTACAAGACAAGGCTACTATGAGGAAGCATCTCCATTATGGATCCCCAAAAGATCCCACCATTCCCCTCACCAATAGGCATCTAGAGTTTCTCGTCCCTAGTGTAGGCCCCCCATTCGCCAACCTCAAGCCTACAGGGTACAGGATCAACGCAGACCTACGCGCTCTCCCAGGCATTTTGACCCTTGACCGAACACTAAACCCACGCACTCAACCCTTCAGTGGATCCCAAAATCTCTTCTCTGCGCCAAACATTACTATGAAGGCAATCATACCATATGGACCCCCAAACCTCTCCAACCTAAGCCCCTACCTCGTATCATGCCACAGTCACCTACCCTTCAATGGGTACCCAAGGCAACATCTGCAGTCAAGATTACTCAAGACAAAGGGACGCACCCACCCCCATGCTATTGCTGCTGACACACCTTCTTATACAGATATACCTTTAATGTGAGAAATTCCTCTGCCTATCATTCAGAGGCTTGACAAGACCACAAAACTCCCATCAACCACCTCAGCCCTAGCATCTTCCTTGCCACCCTCATCGGAATCTCTTCAGAAAGTGCCACCCCCTACTTTGCCATTACGTAATTGGAATAGACTCCTCTCTTTGGTGAACTGGGCATGCGATCAATACAAAACCCGCAATGGTGTGCTAGCGACGTAGCCTCTGTGTACAAAACCTGTTGTTACAGGGTGCACAAAAAAAAAACTTCCCACGGTCGTTTCTTTCTTAGACTCTAAGTGCCACAGCCGTTCCTCCTTCAAACACAAAGCGCCCGTCGGTTCCAAGTTTTGCACAATCGTTCCTTTCTCAAATTCTAAATGCCACGTCTATTCCTTGGTCAACCACAAAGCCCCCGGCCGTTCCAAGTTTTTCATGCCCGTTCCTTCTCCCGTCCACTGCCACGGCCGTGTGCCGACTCTCTATTTCAAAGCCCCCGACTATTCCAACCAGTTTTCGTGAGCCCACGGCCGTTCGCTCAAGTTCGCATGGCCATTCGCTCAACTTTCCACCCCTGTTCAATCACACTATTCAACTTCGCACGGTCGTTTGCTCCCTTTCCCACGGCCGTTCGCTTCGCACACCCGTTCCTCCCTGAACTTGCCACGACCTTGTCTTCCTCACAAGGTTATAAATATGGGTTCCCTCCTTCCATTTCCTCACTTTTCACTCTCAGCCTAGCCAAACTATTACAAATTTTTTCCCCAAGCTCTTACCCTCACAACCAACTAGCACTATGTCAGAAGCTTCCAACTCATCCGTGGAAGTGCTACACCACACTTCTTTGAGGAGGAAGAGACCTTGGCAATGGACGCTTCGAGGAGTATGCGAAGCACCCCACCCAGCTCTCCCACTTGGGCAAAGCATTGATGAAGCAAGTCAATGGACACACTGTCCATTCTCTAATAAAGAATCACCGCGTCCGTTAAGTTGAGCACAAGCTCCTTTACTACACCGGTCCATACTATAGAGCTATTACAACCGACCGAGCGGCGGTGCAGAAGTTAGGATGAACCTCTACACAAGAGAGCATAACATGGCCTTGGCCTCACAAGCCCAAGCCTCCAAGCCTCCCTTGAGTGTGCCCCATGTCCCTATTATATAGGAGGGCCCTCAAGTGACTCTTGACTCTCCATTTCCCATGTGTGACCCTTGGATGCCTGACCCTAACCTTAATCCTTAAGGTTAGTCCTAACCCATGCTCCACTAGAGCTTGTTCCCATGCTCCCATGCTCACAAGCCTAATGTGGGTTAGCCTCCTAGTATATGCACACATAATGTGCATATAACAACCTCCAACCTGGCGGCGTGACCACCTACCCCGAACCTGATAGATAACACCGGCCACCCACTGCTCGTCCCATAACGTTTGATCTCATGGGCGAGCAGCTGCAACCCTTCCTCAACAAACCCCCTTCATATGGGAAGTCTACTATAATGCGCCGCGTGCACTAAGGATTAGCCCCGATTACCTTCCCATTCGAAGACGGTGGACAACAACAAAACCCAAAGTTGCAATTCAACTTCCCATGGTTCGCACCCCCGTCACCACCACAACATCCATGTACTAAATAATCCATGGTCAAGCGCTTCCACAAATTCATTCACCCGCCTACAACCAGATCCCCCACCTAACGGCGATTGCCACGATCCGATTCTTCAACCTCATCCTCGCCTTGCTGGAGTCCTTCTCTCGACATGGGACCATTACTTCAAAGGAGTCCAAGACCTCACCTTCGACATCAACAAAGGGCCCACTCTCAAGCAGCTGTTCGGCTACTGTGAACGAGTCATGTGGATGCCCACTTGGTGGCTCCAAACTTTTGAAGACATGATGGAGACAACCTTTTGGACCAGCTACCGCGTCCTCCATCGTGCCCCTCCCACTCCTACCTCGCGATGGGACTTCATCCGCACTACTCTATCTACTACAGATAACTTCTTTGACCAGTTCCGAGGACGGACCTGCAATCGAGAGGGGGGTATGTTAACCACTCTGGTTAACATAACCTTTCACGCAGCTACTATATCTCCTTTGTAACTCATGCTTGCTCTCCCTTCTCTCCTTCACTCCCTTCTCATTGCTCTCCACCTTGCTACTATATCTCCTTTGTAACTCATGCTTGCTCTTCCTTCTCTCCTTCACTCCCTTCTCATTGCTCTCCACCTTGTCTTGTTTGCATACGATTGGCATGAGGTAGAGGTTGAGCTCTCCATAGCTCCTGCCCTCTTGCTCATACCTGGCTTGCTTGGATCTCTCTTTGGGTGACACAAAGAGAGTGTGGAGTGAGCCCCTAGCGGCCTCTCATCGAGGAGTTAACCCTAATAGGGTTGGCCAAGTGCTAATCCCCGGATTTGACAGTTACATGCACGCACTTCTTCTTCTCTCTTGTGCTTGTGAGGTAGTATGTTATCCCATTAACACATATAATCACTAACTTATGCATGATGGAGGAGTGTTGGCTATTCTTTCTTTCCTAGGGGGATTTCTTACCCCTTAACAATTAATATACATATCTGGGTGTTTCTTTGGGTCCGTAGTGGTATGTTTGCAAGGTAGGTTGGTTATTATTAAAAATGAAACAATGTTGTGGATCCTCAACACTATATGCCGCACAGGGGTTTAAATGAAGCCTATGCGGTGGGATCGATAGTAGAGAACCTCGAGCATGAATCGCAAGAGGCGGGCAACCGTCCAATTTTAGTCGGGGGCCCAGTTTACTAAAAGTAAACCATGGCAAAGGTTGAGGGCTAGGCTATTGGAAACTGGAAAAAGTAAATCAGGGCAACGGTTGAGGGGGACCGTTGCCTTGTATTCTAGTGCGAAGATCGGGGGAAGGGGTTGAGGAGGGAGAGGTAGGAGTCATGGAGACGAGGTGCCAACCAGTGGTGCAAAGGTATTGCAGTGCCTAGCTTGAGAGGAGGGGGAGATAGGGGTAAGGAAAGACACCATCTGGTAAGGATAACTCAAAGAGGTCAGATGGGGTTGAGGTAGGGAAACCATAACGAAGTAACAGGCTCCAGGCGGTTTTTAGGGTGGCTTGCAGGGAGTGGAAGGGTTCAAAGAAATCATGAGAGCATGTTGGAAAGTTATCAGCCCCTAGAATAAAAAACAGGGAATGAGTCTCAGGGTATCGAGGGGGATTTTGGAGAGAGCATAGGTGAATTGTTGGGGCGGGAGAGGGACTCCTCAATATAAATATCCTACTAGAGGAGGTTGAGGCGATGGCTTGATACTACAATTTGAGGAGCTGACTAGGAGTTTAAGGGGGGAATGCCAAGATAGGGAGCTCGGTTGCAGTGTCCATAAGATCGGTCAAGCTAGATGAAGGGGCTGATGGGGTGGTTGGTGGCTGGGCAGCCTGAGCCTCTGCCTTACCGAGTTGTTTGCGGGTAGCTTCTGTCAAGTTGCGGTGCCTTACAAAATCCTCGGTTGTGTGGGTGAGAGCTTGCTCCGTAATTTGGGCCTGGCTCTTTGCCTCCTAATGTAGTCCTTTGAGGATGGTCAGCTCTTGGTAGGCTGTTGCGGCCGCTGCATGGGCCTAGGTGACCTGTTGTTCAGTTTGTTGATCAAACTTTGTTTGAAGCTCCATAAACTACAAGTTTGTCTGGTATAACTCCTCAGACACAACGCGCTCTTGGGCTTTAGCTCTAATAACATTTCTCTCTGTGAAATCTGGGCCACTTCTTTACCTCTTGACCATTGTGTATTATCACTATCCTTTACAACTCCTCAACCACCTGACATGGAACCGATGTTTCTACATACGTATCACAATTAGACGTACACTTAACAGTTTTCAAATCACCATCCATGTGCCAATTGACCTTGAAATTCCCAACTCCCTCTACATGGAGAATCTTACCATTAACTTGTCTAGCAATGATATCTTGATAGGGTGTTCTTTCAGAAATCCATTGCAATACATTGTGGGTTTCTTTAGAGACTTCAAAAACTATCAACCACCATTTTTCTTTTTCTAATTACACACTAAATGATTTATTCTTGGACTTATCCTTTGCATAATCCATTGCAAAGTTCATGAATGTCAAACTAACTCTTTCTATCTTGTAACCTTTCACAATCTGACATTTAATACAAACTCAAGATGATTTTTGAAACCTATAAATGCAAAGATAAAGATATAATTTAACACAATTTTGATGGCAAGTACATGAAATGAAGCCAATAATATATGACAAGTATCTTACTTGCTAAAAACGACACTTTATAAAATTAAGCCATGGAAGATTGTAACTTGATCAGATCAACAAAAATATTATTGAACCTATTATAATCATAAGTAATTCTCTTCTCTGCTTTTGATCCTATAACCATATGGTCTTTAGTGAAAGAATATTCTCCAATAAAACTTGAAATTGCTGAATTGTGTCTCCTCCTTGCAATCCTCAATCTATGTGGACTTGAAAGAATTTTACACTTTATATTGTTTTGAACAAGTGCATCTTTTATCACTATAGAAATTGCTTCATAGCCTTGATGGCTCTATTAACACTAGCATTACCACATGCTATATGCACTTCATCCACTTCCAAACATGAGAAGACATTAGCTACAGCTACAACTAGTGTTTCTTGATGAAGTTTCTTGTGATTACGATCTCTCAAAATTTGAAGCAACTGGCCTTGCTGTTAGCAACTCTAGATTTGTATATCCACCTTCTCCACTGGTATTATGAAATAAATTCATTTAACAAACCACATCAAAATAATATTCATAAAGACGTGATGAATAAAACATTGCAAACATATATAACAGTAGGGAAAACCAAATAATATTCATAAATAAATGTTCTCACCTTAAGGCCTGCACACATCTCTTTCATGCACCTCCTTAGATTTCTAGAATTCCAATGGGAAGCAATTGTCACTTTATTTGTTTGTGTCCCATTGGAGTGCATTTTATGTGAGACAGCTTAGATTTCACCTATTGATTCTCTTCTTGAAGTTTCTCTTGGTTTGATACTTTCATAGTCTTGTTTACAAACTAACAATTACTCTTGCTCTTTTGCAGAGCTGCATGGACTTGGGCATCTTCTTCCAATCATTGAGATAGAGTCTTCACTTCCTCTTCCAACTTGCAACACTTAACCTATTGTTCTTGCAAAGCTTGATTACATGCATTATGTAATCCATTCCTTATGAGGCCCTTTTTGAGTTCATATCCCCCCAATGTGCTAAGAGGATTACTATTGGGATGACTGTACAGCAAGCCTCGGTAGTCTCCAGTAGGCCATGGCACTGATCCTATGAATGTATGTGACTATTTGGAAGAGTGCCTCTACTACCATGGGTGCTGTAGCAAATTCTGCCAGGATAATATCATGTGGGACCGATGGTTTTTTGCATATCATACGAGAGAGAATCATGACCTAAGGCTTATCTATCTTCAGCCATTTGGCCGCTATAAGATCACATGCTCAAAAGGGTGCTCCATACATCAATGCAGGAGTCATCCTTAAATCTAAAACCCTATTCAATTTGGGTCACCTAAGGACATTAGAATGCCAAAAATTTGCTCCTATGAGTTTTTAGCACCGTGTAACCTAAGGTAAAGGACTATAAATTTTCACAATACTATTTTTTATTGATTCATTATAAAATTCATGGGATACACTAAATATTCCACTTTTAACCATTTAAAAAAATTTATATGTGTTTTAGCCAATCAAATATCCAATAAATTTAAAAAAAAGATTTGGCAGGTACTATGTACCAGCCTCTTCTCCTCCTTTTTAAACTCATGGACCTGTGTTTGTGTGCAGGGACCTTGGAAATAGCTCTAGCATAAATAACCATGGTTTTAGGCTCCTTAATTGATGTAGATCTTGTTTTTGTAGTACCTTTGGTTGCACTTTGGACCCCAATTGTACACTATGTACCCCTAATGTAGATCTTTTTGTAGTAACTTTGGTTGCACTTTGGACCCAATTGTACACTATGTACCCCCAATGTACTATTGTATGATGTCAGTACCTCACACTATTACCCAAGCCTCTCTAATTAATTAAATGCTAGTTTTAAAACCATAATTCACATCTCCCAAGAAAAAGAACACATTGGCTCAAGAAGAGGATTCCCCTTTTATATAGATGAGCATGTTAGATATTGAGAGCAGTAAAGGGAACCAACCTCTATAGCACCCCTATGCACTCTCATTGTAGAAGACACTCCTCAACCAGCCTCTATAGCACCCCTATGCGCACCCCTATGCAGTCTCACTATAAAAGACACTCCTCGAGCAAGAGCAAGAGTAGAGCACTCCCACATTGGGGCAACACCCATAGTTGAAAACCATAAAGCGAACTCCGAGTCCCCCCCTAGACTAAGGCAAAGTACTATACACACACCCATTGAGGGGGAACAAGACACCAAAGGAAACAACACTTGTAAACTAGGAATAGAGTGAGATAGACTAAGAGAAATGAGATGAGCTCCATAGCATTGACAAAGGTGAACAAAACTCATGAAACAAAAAAAAAACTACTATCATTATTCAACTGCATCTCAAAGGGAATCCCCATACAATCATATGGTGGGGTCAAAATTCCCCTCACATATAGGAATCTAATAAGAGAAAAAAATAGTATGATGAAGGAAGCAAGCATTCCCCATGGTCTGGTCTAGCACAATGAATAGGGGAACGAAAAGCACAAAAAGCTCTCCCTATATCGCGCTCATCCTATGATACACATGGTCTTTTATAGCTTTAGTGGTGGGCTCTTCAATTTCTCTTTCGCTTCCTCTTAACTACTCAAAAGATGAGGCTCTCGGTTAATGGAACTCCACTTGAGGTCCTCGTTAATGCTTTGGCCAAAAAGGATGCCCCTCTAAGCATGCATGTCAATTGCCGTCAATTGCCTCTACTTTACTACGAAAAAATGTGGTTTAAAAACTCCCCTCCTCTGCTTTTTCTTCCCTTTATTTTTAGCCACACATGGCTGCTTTACATGACAAAATGTTTTTTTTTTGAAAAAGGGGATATTTTTGGAGGATGGTGGCTTTGCTTTTTGCATGCGCATGGGCGGCTGACCCAAACAAGAGGCATGGGCAGAGCCCACCAAGTGGGGCTAACCTCCAAGTCAATGACCCAAGGCCATGGGCCACAATGGGAAAGGTCCTAAGGCCCCTCAATAAAAGCATTATCAACACTCACTCAATAGGAATCAAACCCAAATGGGTGTGGCTAGAGGCCAATGACCAAACCACCACACCAAGACCACTTGGTGCCCTCCCTAGCACCATGCAACTTCATAAGCTTTCGTTGCCAGCCTTATAGGGCTCCCCCCTAGGGGCACCTTATTCCTTCTCTCTCATGCTCTTTGAGGTCGGGCAAAGAGTGGTCAAGAGCACTTCTACCCCTACGTTCTATATATAGGGCTCACAAGATCCCACAAAACAAGCACGTGGACTAATTTGGGAGGGTCTCTCGGGGTTTGGTACCATGAGGGGATGGATTGGAAAGAAGGAAAAAACCATTTCGATATCTTGTAGTACTACATTGTGAGGTCATGCACTTATGCCATGGGAACTTTTGTCCCACTAGGTTTTTTCCCACCATCTAGGTGTGAATGAGCACCGTAGGGTTAGCTAGTATATGAGCAACCTCATCCTAAATATATGCTTGTTGTTTATTTTGTACTTCATTATACCATAAGCTCAAGCTCCTAGTGAGCTATCCTTCTACACTCTCTTTCTTCCTTTTTTTCTCTTTGCATTGTGAACATTGAGTGAGTGAGCGTTTGTAGCCTTACTTCCATCAAAGCTAATAGTGGTATCAGAGCCAAGCTTGTCTATAGCTTTAGCTTTTTGTTTTTTCAAGCTACACATCTCAAGCTTTCCATAGCTTGTTTCATAACAGTTTGCAAGTGGTTGCACAGAGAAGCCCTTAGTACAAACATAGCTTATTTCATAGTAGTTTATAGGTGATTATAGAGAAGCTCTCAATGTAAACAGAGCTTATATCATAGTAGTTTATATGTGTTTGTAGAGAAGCTCTTAGTGCAAAATAGAGCTTCCATTTTGGGCTCAAACATCTCTATTTTGTGAACCTAACAGTGGGCTAATGTCACTTAGTTTCTTGTTCAAGATTCCATTGAAGCTTTCACAGCTTCCTAAGCGGCTTCTCATAAGAAGTAGCTATAGTTTAATAGCAGGTGCAATCAGGTAGGCAACTCAATTCGCTGTATATTCAATTTTTTTAGGGTGTATATTAATCAATTAATGTATTGTGACTTTGATAAAGAAAGGTTTCGACTTAATACTAAGGTAAATTACAAATTTATTGAACATTCATTGAAAACAAAGGTTTAAAAACTAATGACATGAAGGTTGAAAGATAAGTTACAAATTTATCAAACAATTTACAATTACGAAGAACTGCATATTATATTATATCGACGAGCCAAAATTTTTTGGAGAAATACATTGTTGGAAAACTGCTGATAATATTGAGGAGGACACCATAAAAGTCATCTTCCTTGTGAAAAGCAGAGTATGCTACAAACGAACTCCAAAGCAAAACCAGACTGTTACAGTGTACGAAATTTTTAAAGACAGAAGATAAAATTAACTCGAGAAAACATCCCTCTTTCTCTGTAAGCCCAACATATTTACAAACTAAAGGTGATAGTGGGACAAACTCTTCATCATCCACGATAGCTTTTTTGAAGTTATATGTTTTCTCATAAACAGAGAGATAAGATTGATTGTCATTTGGCTTTGCTTCAGAAGCTCCATCATTATCATCTACAATAATAGGGTTGTTCTGACTCCCAGGTTGCATGTCAGTATTTGTTCCTTCATTCCTGGGATTTTTATCTTCATCACTGTCTGGATGTTGGTACACTGGATCAAAATATCTCCCTCTACCCCCTGGGTTCTGTGCAAAGAAAATCTCATCAATTTCCATACCTTATGTTAGGTGAGGCGATTTCATTACCTTCCAAATCACTGCTGACCTCCTCCTGCTCATCCCATTTCATGTCTTTGGAATTATCCAAGACGCAGCAGGGTAGTACTTGCTTGTGCGTACCATTTTCAGAAGTGTGCTTTCAAGTGATGCACCTAGCTTGTTAGATACATAGTTGTCCATAAAAACATAAGCTCTCTCAAAAAGATTAACAGGAGACAAACAAACTTTATTTTTAAGATCTGCATGTTCGTACAGTGCATAAAGCTGTTTGCCTCTAGTTATTTCTTCTGCTGATACATTGTGCGAGAAGAATTTGAAGTGTTCCTTGTGAAGATCTTTCATGCAATAACCAACAATGCCTTCGAATGTGTGCATTCGAATCTGTTGTAGCCCTCTGCACATGACTATGGCTCCTTCTGGTTTACAGAACTCCCATCCTCGGTATCGTGTGATGGTTTTACCAATACTAATGAGTGAAGGAGCCATGATAGTTATCACCATCTGGAAATGGAGGTGATTTAGAGTACCTCCTTTTTCAAGGGCAAACAAACCCTTGAGGCATTCCATCCTAACAAATTCTTCTAGTGGTTCCCAGGAGCGAACATTAATATCTCTATTTCCTATAGCAAACTGTTACAGAGACTTCGAACAATTTAATTTTTTTTCTCAGATGGAAATTTAGGTATTTTCTAAATAGAAGGTTCAGACTCTATATTCTTATCATTGGGCAGAGGGGCAACAGAAGGTGTCATTGGCTTTTTCCCTTTTTTTTTGGACCTTCAGATGAACATGCAACACAAACACGATTGAAATGTAGTAATAAACTATCAAGTGACATGAAAAAAAGATAGCAATACACTACTTCATGGGCTACTTCCACACCTGAGGACGACCGGGCTTTCTGCTTCACCGCACGCAGATTGTGAACAACGAAGGAGCCTTCTGGTGGCATCACAATTATGGACGCTGCGGGAATGCACTCAGCTCTTGGAACAATCGATGCAGAGGGTTGAGCCTCATCACACAATAACAGCATGCAAGATGGACCAGGGTCCATGTGTTGACATAACATAGACGAAGAGCAAGGGCCTCGATCTATCTTCATTATATTAGTAATGTTATTGAAGGGCTTTCTTCTCGGAGGCATCACGGCGGTTACAGAACAAAAGCAGGGCAGAAATCAAAAAAATGAAGAAATTATTATGGTCAAAGTTCTTAAATAAGCAATGCTATGTCTAGAATAAGAAACCCATAGCACAGTATGGGCTGAATGATTCGTACAGCATACCAGAAAAAGAAATATGTACTTCCAAAAAAACGCGGACAAAAGAAGAAACATCGTGGAGATAAAACTACATGCACTTGTCCAAGCTTTAAAGTATCTATAGACACGTATCTATTGCATGTACATAGAATGTGCGTAGAATCCAGAAGGTGGAACAGTTAGAAGGCAGTACAGTTAACAGCAGTAAGAAATAGCATGTGTCGTATGCACGTGGCAAAGCTTTAAAGTATCTATAGACACGTGTCTGTTGCATGTTAGAATGTGCATAGAATCCAGAAGGTGAAACAGTTAGAAGGCAATACGGTAAGAAATATCATGTGTCGTTTTGATGCTTGCATGTGCTATCATGGTTGCATGCGTATGATGTAGCCTCACCACCATAATTTACTACATATCCAGAAAGGCAAATAAAATAAATTAAAAAAATTACCACAGTTCAGGAGTGAACGAAATCACCACACTTGAGGGTTGTTTGTCGATACGGCAGAAATTGCCACAGTTCAATTGATAGGGTTGTTCGTCGATTAACGGTAGAAATCGCCATAGTTCAAATAAAATAAATTTAAAAAATTACCACAGTAAAATAATAAAAAACAACACAGCGAGTTACCACCATTCCACGACAGAGCAACTTACCCAAAGCACGCCATCGTCTTTGGCTGATGGCATGATGAGATGGAACAACACAACTCTAGCGGTAGAAAGTTCATGAATACAGAAATTGCCACAGTTCAATTGATAGGGAAATTAGCTTTGTTAAATAATAAAAAACAACACAGCGAGTTACCACCATTCCACGAGTGACAAAGCAAGTTACCACTCAGTTACCACCATTCCACGAGAGATGCGCTCTTAGAGGAGCCGTCTTTCGCTGTTGGCAAGATGAGATGGAACAACAAAACTCCAGCAGTCAGCAGCATTGGTCGAACAGAGGGAGGGTTTAGGATGAGGCATGATGGCACACGAACAGACGAGCGAGGGATAGCAAATGAGTAGACGGCGAGCATGGCAAACGAAGAGACGAGCATGGCAAACGAGACGTGCGCACGGCCAGAACAAGTTACCACCATTCCACGACATTTAGAGGAGCCGTCTTTCGTTGCTGGCAAGATGAGATGGAACAAACTCTAGCAGTCAACAGCAGGTTTAGGACAAGGCTTGATGGCACACGAACAGACGAGCGAGGGATAGCAAACAAGCAGACGGCGAGCATGGCAAACGAAGAGACGAGCATGGCAAACGAGACGAGCACACGGCCAGAGCAATTTACCACCATTCCGCGACATTCAGAGGAGCCATCTTTCGCTGCTGGCAAGATGAGATGGAACAAACTCCAGCAGTCATCAGCAGGTTTAGGACGAGGCATGATGGCACACGAACAGACGAGCAAGGGATAGCAAAAACGAGCAGACGACGAGCATGGCAAACAAAGAGACGAGCATGGCAAACGAGATGAGCACACTCCATGCAAAAAAGAAAACGCCACGCACACAACTTAACTCCGCATGTACTGACAAGTGCGAGCACTTTAATCAACACATGTGTTAGGTGGCCTTACAAAAAAAAAATCAAGCGACACGTGTTAGCCGTGTTGAGAAATTAATTAATTAGTGGTGCGTCCAAAAAATTATTTTGGGTGCATATTCAGTATAATCGTTGCCATCAATTAATTGATGATTGAAAAATTTTGTCGATGTCAATCGGTCAGATCTGTGAAAGGGCCACCACTTCTTGTCCAGCTCGCATGTGGCAAATAAATTTTGTAACTCGCTGAAAACTTAAAAGTTCAATTTCTCAATGGTCCAATATCAGCCGACTGTGTAAATCATTTGGTTCTTCAATCCCAGACACTGTAATCATCAGCATCTACCAATCGCTGGTTTTTTGCAATCGTCGATCGTCTGATTCTTCATCTGGATGGATGTGAGGATGAAGAAGCAGGCTTCTCAGGGCGGGCTTTTTTCTCAACCCCTCCCTCCTTATTCGCTCTCTAGATTTTCAGCCCCCCAACCTCCCCAACCTCCCCAACCCCCTCAGCCCAGCCCAGCCCCTCTCTCTCCCTCTCGCCTCCAACACACAACTCACCATCTCTCCCTCTCCCTCTCTTCCTCCTTGCCCGTATATCCTCCGTCTCTGCTGTTCTTTCTCTCTCTCTCCTTACACACACACACACACTCTCTCTCTCTCCAAGCGGGCTTTCTCTCTCCCTCTCCCCCTCTGTCTATCTCCCTCCATCCCTCTCTCTCCTTGCCACCGTTCACCATCGGTCTATCTCTCTCCCTCTCTATCATTCTCTATCCCTCTTTCTCAATCTCTCCTTCTCCCTCCCCCTCTACCTAGCTCTCTCTCATACTTTTGCTCAGCACTCAACATTTCTTTCCACACCTCCACACACTCTCCTCTCTCTCTCTCTCTCTCTCTCTCTCTCTCTATACCATTTTGTATCCCTCTCTCTTAGTCTCTCCTTCTCCCTCCCTCTCTCCCCCATGTTATCTCACCATTCCTTTCCACCCCTTAGTTCTTCATTTGTCTCTATATCTCTTGTTACATAGATATTATATTCTTGTTCCTTGCATCACAACATTTTACAAACCTATATTGTGCTGAAAATACATACAATTGGATTGCTCACTCTCTCTCCCTCTCTCACAATACACTCATTATACTATAAAATAATTTACAGAAGTGTTGTATATTTATCCATCAGAGAATATTTTTACAACTGAGCAAGTGGCAAGGCACTTTAACATCCGGCTCAACACAAATAACATTTCTCCCAACATGTTTGCATATTATGGCCAAATCACTTGCTCTAGCAAACAAGTCAAGGATAACATCGCTTGGTCTTATCCTTGAACATTGTATTCACATGTATGTCGAGCACGTTGCAAGCCTCCTACACATGTAGACAATTAAAAATATGCCTCAATCATATGTACACTGGGAGTAATAAATGGGATCCACTTTAGAAATTTATCTTACCTCTGCATGGCTTCCCATTCTTGTCTCGTATCCATTCACTTTCATCACAGCCATCTAAAATATAGTCAACTTGTGGAGCGTCATACTGTGGTGCAATGCTTGCTCTCATGAAAGCCATCATCACAAGTGTCTATGTCTATAAACAACCTCAAAACAAATGAAAATCACTACACATGCCAACCATACATTGCACATATTTTTGGATCTCACCAACCTCAAAGACATTTAAACTTACATGTGTACTGCATATCATTCCAACCTCGGTCCTGCACCTTATGGTCTGCCATGAATTGCAACTCTGCTACCAATCCCTTTCTACAGCAATGTTGGACAATTGAATTGCACTATACATAGTGCCTATACTAACTAGTGTCCAATTGTCACACAGGACTCTGCTAGGAATATCAAACAAGTACTCCTCATCCCTTGGAGTATGAAAATTTCAATCCTTCATCCCATCCCTCATTCCATACACATCATCTCCACCAATGGTAAGTCTTGTCACGACCATGTCACATGTCGTTGGCTACCTTTCTCCTCCCATGATGATTGGTGGAGTGACCCCAACGCTCCTATGATACGCTGAAAGTTCAGGGTCTCACTATCCTCCAGTAATTTAGTGACTATGTCTATCGAATCGGTGACCACAACACAAGCAAGACTTTGTCGAGGGCTGTCAACTCTGTTCACATCAAGGCTCCTTTAATTATTTCATGACTCATACAACATGTTTCTGGTGAACCTCATATGTTGAATAAGACAAATTAACCATTACACAATACCTTTTGATTTCGGTTTCACTACTAAATTGAGTTGCCCACTAGGACCACCAGCTACTCTCCTACCCTATTAAACATAAAAATATGTTACTATCCATATACTTCTCGTAAACGGTCAATGTTACATGTGCACTTACTTTTGCCCTAGGAATTGGAGGCTTGTCATCGTCATCGCTCTTACTAAGCTCCTCTACTATATTGGAGTAGGCACACTCTGCTCAGCATAGAGTTTTACATTACATCACATTATTCTAGAGTTGTGAATCCAACATTATTAACAACCCGTACCTTAGGTTTTTTATAAGGATGACCTCCTGATTCGTTGGAACGGAGCAGTGAATCCTCATTGTCAAGTATACCAGTTTAATCTTCTTGAGGGCTTCTCAAATTTCTTCCCTATGTAATAAAACCAAAGGTTGTGTATTTTTACATTGAGTGGGTCCAACATCATTCATCCTTTTTTAACACACGCTTACTTACTTTGGTAGCTTGGTTGACTATCCTTTTCTTTCCTTATAGTACAAATTCTACGTGCTCTTCTATAGGATACTTTCCACCACACGAGGGAAGTCCAACCACCAACAAGGACAAGTACAAAAAA
The DNA here is from genome assembly GCF_041138505.1 of Cibotium barometz. Classification (NCBI taxonomy): domain Eukaryota; kingdom Viridiplantae; phylum Streptophyta; class Polypodiopsida; order Cyatheales; family Cibotiaceae; genus Cibotium; species Cibotium barometz. The sequence goes on along the minus strand of NC_141093.1, from coordinate 45,622,521 downwards.
CATCCTCCTCCCAAAATTCATTGGCCTGCAAATTTGTGTACATTGTGTTTTTGGAGGATCTATCCATCCAAGACTTGACGATTGGGGGAATTGCCTTGATTTCTCGAGCTAAAGTGCATGCTTTTAGCCACCCGCGAGACAACACAAAGAGTTTACTCATTATTTGGCTATGTACAGTGCATGCTCTCCCGTATTAGAAGTCGAAAGCTTGGTCAACAAGAAAGTACCTAGATGCGCATCTCTTGGATGCTTGCTTTAATTCAGGGATGCTTGTCAATTGTGAAGGAAGAACTCACTCTCTTGATTAGCTCTTCGAACACGCTATTCAATTACTTCCTTTTCATTTCGAGTATGGTGATAGAGAATGTGTTGAGTAATTTCATTTTGTAGGTCAGCTCTATGTTCTAGATTATGGAGGTGCTTTGTTCTAAAATTTGGCTCCATAGCACCTCTCTTTTCAAGAACCTCTTAAGATCCCACGTGTCTACAAACATTGTTCAAAACGAAAAAAGTTAGTACCACTCCTGGGTTGGCATGATTACCAAGATGGTCTCATCACTACTATGAACGAAAATTTCACTTTGATTAGATTGAAAATTTCACTTTGATTAGATTGAAAATTTAGTCCGTGAAAAAAATTTGTCGTAAGAAAAAATTTATGTCAAAAACTTTTATCGTCGAAAAAAATCACGTCAAAAAAATTCCGTCAAAAATTCCATACGAATTGGAATTTTCGTCGACGAAAATGTGTTTCCTTCGATGGAAATTTCAATTTGTCGACAGAAATTTGGATTCTAGAATCCAAGTGGATTCTAGTATCCAAATTTTGTGACGAAATTTTTTATGTTGATGAAAATTTTTGACGGAATTTTTTCCATCAACGGGAATTTTTTTCTGGTGACGAATATTTTTGACGGAATTTTTTCCATCGAGACAAAATTTTTCAACGAAATTTTTTTTGGTCAATGGACTAAAATTCTCGTCCAATAAAAGTGAAATTTTCATTCATTATGGACCAAAATTTTTATTTTTTCAGACGAAAATTTCACTCTCACGATAGAAACGTCACTATGTCTAAAATTTTGGATTCTAGAATCCATTTTATCAACAAAGTGGATTCTGGAATCCAAATTTTCATCAATTTTTTAAAACGACAGCTATTGTCATTTTCATGGCTCAAAATCTAATTGTTATAAACTAAAAACTGTGTTTTTGCAAAGACGATAACTCTAAATTGAACCGTTAGATCAAAATATAGTAAAGTGATAAATTGTAACACACTACCATCTAAAATTTGACCATTTGGATCGTTGGTTTTCTATCTGAGTCTAGAGAAATCATTTCTTTCAATAAGCCTCTTCTATGGCCATGGATTATACTAATCTTAACATCAAATATATTCTCTAATTTAATGATTAGATGAGGTGCAATGATGACTGGGATGAAGTTAGTTAAATTTTTGGAGAAAAAAAGTACATTTTTGTAATTCTAAGTAAAGAATATATTATACATTACATAGACATACGTTAATTATTAGTAGTTTTAAAGAATATTAGATCTTGTATATTGACCTTGTTTTTTCCATTTCGTTATTTGACATGAAAAGTTCAAAAAATCACCTTTAAATTAGCAATATATACATTTTTAAAAGAAGTTTAAAACTATGTTTATTTTGTAAAATTTCTAAAAATATTTATCTTCAATGTCTCTAAAAGAGTGTGAAATTGATCAATATTTAAGACTAGTGAAAAATTAAGACAGCTTGTTTTGCAAATGACAACTCATGACTCGTTTTTGTCATTTTTCATGACTCATTGTTTAAAATGTGGGTTTTTTTCACGTTGTCACACCCAAATAATGTTTGATGGTGAAAAAACCTTGTAAATGTTTGGGGGGCACTCCTCCCCACAAAATTGCAAAGTTTAGTCACCATTAAATGTTTTTCAGGCAAGATATAGTGCTCCATCTCTTGTTTTCTACGTGGGTTTTCCCAAGAGATCCCACACCACCAAAATGTGGGTTTTCTCAACCCAAGAGAGTTTCACCAAGAAATCCCACACCAACAAAATGTGGGCTTCCCCAACCCTATCGTGCTTGAATGACCTCGAATGGTGATCAAACCTTGTAAGTGTGTGGGCGGCATCCCTCACCATCTCCCATTTTCTTTGTGGGTTTGTGTTTTCGGGTGAGATATAATGCTCCATCTCCCATTTTCTTGTGGGTTTCCCCAAGTGGCCCAAACCACCAAATTGTGGGTTTTCTCAACCCTATCATGACTAAACAATTCTTGATGGCCAAAACTTGCAAATGTGTGAGGAGAACTGAATGACCTCGAAAGGTGACTAACCTTGTAAGTGTGTGGGTGACATTCCTCAGCATCAATAGGTGAGATATGCTACTCCATCTCCCATTTATGCATCAATAGGTGAGATATGCTACTCCATCTCCCATTGTATATGCAGGTTCCCCCAAGTGGACCCAAATCACCAAAATTTGGGTTGACCAACCTTGCAAATGTGTGAGGAGTGCCCCTCCTCACACTTGCAGTGTATGGTCACCATCAAATGTTGTGCAGGTGAGATATGGTGCTCCATATCTCATTTTCTATGTGAGTCTCCACACCAAGAGGGCCCAAACCACCAAAATGTGGGTTTTCCCAACCCCATCTCTGAAACGACATCAACGATGAACCAAACCTTGCAAGTGTATGGGGGCACCTCTCCCCACACACTTGTAAAGTGTATGGGGGCACCTCTCCCCACACACTTGTAAAGTTCAGTCAACATCAAACATCATTCAAGTGAGATATGTTACTGCATCTCCATTTTCTACGTGGGTTTTTCCAAGAGGGCTCAAACCACCAGAATGAGAGCTTTTGTGACCCCATCATACCTACACAACATTTCATGGTGTGACCAAACCTTGTAAGTGTGTGAGAGGCACCCCTCCCCACACACTTACAAAGTTCGGTATCACTATCTAAAATTATTCGGGTAAGATATGGTGCTTACGTGGGTTTCCCTAAGAGGGTCCAAACTAACAAAATGTGGTTTTTCTTGACTTCATAGTGCTTGAATGATTTTTGATTAGTGAGACCAAACCTTACAAGTGTGTGGGGGGAACCCCTCCCTACACACTTGCAATGTTTAGTCATCAGACGTTGCTTAGGTGAGATATGGTACTCCATCTCTTGTTTTCTATATGCGAGTTTCCCCAAGAGGGCCCAAACCACCAAAATGTGGGTTTTTCAAACCTCGTCATGTCCGATGGTGACCAAAAATTTCAAGTGTGAGGGAGGCATCCCCCTCACACACACTTGCAAAATTTAGTCACCATATTTAGTCACCACATCAGTCATCATTTAGGTGAGTTATGGTGCTCCATATCTTGTTTTCTACGTGGATTTCCCCAAGAGGGCCCAAACAACAAAAATGTTGGTTTTCATGACCCCTTCGCGCCCAAATGATGTTCAATGGTGACCAAGCCTTATAAATGTGTGGGAGGCACCCCTCTTAACACACATGAAAAGTTTGGTCACTATCAGACATCGTTCGAGCGAGATATCATGCTCGAGGGATAAGGAGACACATAATGTTTATGAGAAAATAAATAAAATACAAGAAGATTATAATGCCAAAATCATATAACAACATGGTCGTGAAATAACAGCCCATGAATACCATAATATCTAGTCTATCAACAAATAACAATACAAAGTGCTAGATCAATATATCTCAAAAAACATGAGCATCAACTCAGCATAAAGTGAGATAACCCAACTAGTTTGGTTTTAGACACTATCATAAGATCTAAAATATCATGCTAAAGCTCCTTATCCATCAACAAGAAATCACTTGAAGGATAAGTGTATTGCCTTACCATTCTTCTCTTTAATTGGCTAATTTTGTAGCAACTACTTCATGAGCATACACAAGTCTTGACTCACCCCATTGATAAAATACTACAAGTATGCATGCACCTTAGCCTTGCCATCAACATCCTTCTAAGTATATCTCTAGATGGGGGGGTAAAAGCATGGTCCATGGTATGACTCATCACTTGGATCGTTTGAAAGGTGTAAGCAAAAAATTTCCAGAACAACACAAGCACCCTTAAAAACCTCTTCATAAAATGATCCCCTCATTCATCTTTGAAAAGAATGAAGAAGTTTTTCATTTTCCTTACAAGCCGATCAACTTTAATAGCAACTACATCAAGAGTCTTCTTGACTCACTTTCATGCCTCTCCAATGATCTCAACTTCATCAAGAGTCTTCTTAACTCATTTTCATACACATCGTTGTATATTTTCTTATAAGAGAACTTTAATACACTTAAAAGATGAAAATGCATGGGAAGAATAATGTATGGATGTCCTTCTCAAAGCTCATTTAACAACAATCTTACCCCACAAAGAAAGCATCAAACAAGAAGCAAACATCATACATGTTACTTTAATGTATTTAATGAGGAACAAGGATTTATACTTGTGTTTTGATGATTGTGTGCATACATTCCTTGGTACCCTTATCTCTTTTGATGATTTATACTCTTGTTTTAATTATTGTGTCTACGTTCCTCCCTACGCCCATCTCTTCTCCCCCATTGTTAACAAGCCTTATCTTCTTGCTAATGTCAAAAATAGGACATTGCAACCCTTCTTGTGATTGCTAAAAAAACAAAGTAAGCCATAAATATAAAAATAATAAAATAAAATAGAAAAAACCACCAAAAAACATTCAATATTGGAGTCTACTATTGGGAAAACCCAATATTGTCTTGTGTTAACTAGGAGGTCGCACTCCAAAAAACATTTGATATTGGAATATACTATTGGGAAAAATATTATTGCTCACATCAAAAGCATGTACTTCATTGCATTGTGTTAAGGAGTTGCAAGATTTAGATGATTAGGAGTGAAAATCACTCCAAAAGCTTTGAACTTGAGCTCCAAAGCTAAGGATTGAAGTGTTTGTTTCATGCATTATTGCATTGTAGTAGGAAGAGAAAAGGCATAAAAACCAATCCTAAAAAAAAGCGTTAGGCATCCTCTTTCTTCACACACATCTTTAGTAGGGTGGTTTTAGGAACCTTAAACACTTCCTAATTAATCCAAAAGAATAGAAGAGAACAAAAAAAAAGTGAACATGAGTGCATAGTGCCTACTCAATTATGATTGAACATCAAATCCACCCTTAGCGTCCATCAACAAATTCACTATGAGAGATCTTATCGTGTTTAGATACATCAACTCTTGTCTTGTGTAATGAAGGCATGTGCACTCTATGTACAATTTTTACTAGCCTAAATCTGGACAATATTTTCATAGTGATATTTTATCATGGTCTTCATTCTTCACACCAAATATTATCCTTTATAATCAAAGCGCAATCAAGGCCAATAATGGCCCAATAAAGCATGCTTAAACCCATGGTACATCTAGGTGGCCAAATTTGGCACATGTCCTTGAATTCGTCCCCCTCTAGCTAGGTTTAGTAAAGAGCAAAACTATTGTGAGTGAGACCATCAAAATTTTGAATTGTATTAAACCTATCGACTTATTAAATACATGATGGATAGAAATTACTCCTTGAAAATTGTGATGGGTTGAGCCCATTAACGTGAACCTGTCCACTTAAAACCCCAATCAAACCTATCCACTTAAAACCTCAGTCAAAATTATTTTAATTTGAAACTTAACATTGTCTTTCAACCGTTAAGCACTAATCTATTGTGTATGATTAGATGGATTCTAACCCATGTATGATCAAATTTGTTTGTATGATGAGTTCCTTTCAAACCAATGGAAGACCCACCCACCAGGTTTGACCACACAAGAACTAGTGATCTTAAACCTATTGTATAACTGGTTTTACTTCTGTGATTAGATCCGTCATATTTGATTCCCATCCATTGAAACTACTTAGGGCCATTTCTAACACTGAGTACTATGTAGACCATAAATTTGTTGGGTTCAACTTGAACTCCTAATCTATAAAAACCATTGTACGAACAAATAGAAACATACATAGTTGAACCCACCATGAGTGTGACATTCACTCACAGAGGGAGGAAGTTGAACTTAAAGATTTGGCAAGTTTGATCCCAAAGCTCCACCTATGCTAGCTTGTATGTTAGCTTGGAAATATCTTGATGCGCCTCCACACTTCAAGAAACTTGCACTTTGGTATCACCATCTCACACCCTTGATAGCACAGTTTGGATACCATCTAGACATCCAGAAGCTGAGTGAAACTGTTCTCTAGGGTAACTATAAACCGGTTTGGTGCTAGCATGATGCTAGCTACCACCTTATTGCATTAGGCAAAGACAGTGGGCATGGGGTGATTGCATTTGAAAGCCACAAACTTGATGACAAAGATATGGAGATGCATGTATATGACCAAGAGATGATTACTATCTTGCATGTAGTCAAGAAGTGGCATCACTATCTCTATTCTCAAGTATATCTTGTCTCAACCCAATCTCTCTAAACCTGCCCTTGAAGCCACAAGAGTCTCTATCAAAATGGTTAATGGATCTCTAGAAATACCATTTAGAAAAGTCATCAAAATGTACATCAAAATACACATCGAAACATGCGGAATTACCTTTGAACATACCTTTGTTATTATGGATTAACATAGGCCTACAAACTCTAATGTTATCCTAATTAGGCCATTCATGAGACATTTGTTGATGATCCATGACTAGGAAACCAACAAAATTTACCTAAGAAAGAATGAGAAAATGATAAAGGTTAACTTGGCTAATCATAGTGCTCACCTAATCACTAGATCTCATATGGATCTAGATTTGATACAACATCCCATTCAAGAAAGTCCACTAAAACAAGTGCCAAAAAGGAATGATTTATAAATGAAGTCCTTAATGTGGATCTTAAAAAGAATTGAACAAACATTAAGCGTGAAGAAAGAGAAATAGCTCCTACACTAGACTCATCTTATTATGAGAATTGAATGCAACTATTGGCTACCTTGGATGTAGTACAATAAAAAATTGGGTGTACATTAAATAATGTTGATAGAAAGGAGATTTGTCTTTACATAATGAGTGCTTCTTCTTTTATAGATGTGCCATAGGCTGAATCATCTAAAAAAAATGATTTCGATGACATTCTTTTTGGCAAGATAAGAAAAGCCAAAAAGAAACTGGGAGAAATAATCCATTATTTTAAAAAAAATCCCAATTCCCCACCCCAAATTGGCGAGTGAAGGACATTTCCTAGAATATGTGGAGGCGGTCTAATATTTTGTTAACAAGCTCACCAAAACTTTGGGCGAAGAGTGGAGGAATAGAACTCCTGTCCAAACAATGGATCCTTTTCAAAAAGTTGATAGCCCAAAAAAGAGACAGACTTGGAAGAGGTTCCCTCTAAAAAGTTGTCAAAATCAACCCACAAATATAAAACTAAACTTCCAAAAAGAAAACTTGAGAAGAAGAACAATTGGAAGAGGATGTATCCAAAATATCCAAGCATTTCCAAGATTATAATATAGGCGCAATATCTTTGGCAAAAAGGAAAAAAGGACTAAGGAAAAAAGTTTGAGATCGTCTTATGAAGGACATGCTAAGGTTAAGTGAGTTGATGTTTCTAAGCTCAATGAAGACCTAAGCCAATGTAGATTGCCATAGACCTAACAAAGAAAGATAAAAAAATATCTCATTAATCTTCTCAAATAATTTAAGGATGTGTTTGCATAGAAGTACATGAAAATGAAGGGAGTTCCACCTGAGGTTTGCAAACAAATGATCCCCATCATGGATGATGTATGACCTGTAAGACAAAGAGGTCCTATGGATCCCAATTATGGAAGACTTGTGTATGAAGAGATTGACAAACTGATTAAAGAAGAGTTTATTTATGAGATTGAACACACAAAATGGGTATCTTCCATTGTGGTTATGCCTAAAAAGAATAGAAAACTTAGAGTGTGTAGATCTCAAGAAATTAAATGCTACAACTATAAAATACCATTATCCTTTGCTATTTTACGGTACATGTTTTAGAAAGAATTGTAGGAAAAGAAGCTTATAGTTTCTTGGCTATCAAGTTTAGACTGACCTAGAATGATATTTCAACTAATGTGACAATAAAATCAAAGTAGTTTTAGAATCACCACCTTCGACTAATGCTAAGGGAATATAGAAATTTATGGGACATGTCGGCTAGTATTGAAGATTCATTTTCATGCATGTTGATATTGCACATCCTCTATAGCAACTTTTGATTTTTCATGTTTGGACTAATGAGTGCCAAGAGTCCTACAATAACCCTAAAAGAGCACTTGTATCATCCTTGATTCTCCAGCACCAAAATGGCATACAAATTTTCATGTCCACATTGGTGCATCATCATTTTCTATTGGGTGTATACTAGCACAACCTAGAGCGGATAATATGGATTTTCCTATAAGCTTTGCTAGTGGGAAACTCAATGATACTAAGAAAAAATATACATGTGAAAGGGAAGGGCTAGGAATGGTGTGTATAGTAAAAAAGCTAAGACATTATTTGTTGGCAACCAAATTTGTGTTCTTTATTTATCACTAAGCTCTTCTGTACTTGATACTAGATGCATCACTGGATGGCAATTTAGTTTGTGTTCTTTGTTGATCACTAAGCTCTACTTTACCTGATACTGGATGTATCACTAGGTAGCTCCTTATCCTCATGGAATCTGCTATTATAGTTCAAAAAGGGGTTATCCATGTGCGTGCATACCACTTGTCAAGAGTTACAAATGGTGAACCTCCATTGGGAGTTGATGATGACCTTTGTGATGCTCCTCTTTCCAAGTTAACTTGATTCCTGAGTGGAGCTTGGATATTGTACACTTGTTGTGACCAATGGTCTACCCACAAATCTTGATTTGACCAAGGACAAAGTTCAAAATCTTATTCGCATAGTTGTCCCTTTTTAACTCATTTTTGGATAACTTTATAAACAAGGAAAACATGGAGTCCTTTACAGATGTGTCCTTGAGTCTGAATATGTTGCAGTGCTTAAAGAAGCATATAACGGCATAACATGTGGACATTTTCAAGTAGAAACTAGCCAAAAAAGTCCTTCAATTAGGGTTGTGGTAGTTTACCTTATTTGTAGATGTTGCTGAATTTTTAAAAGGTTGTGGACAAATGCCACGGTTTAATGTCTGTCATAACAAAAACTGCATGCTTCTAAGTGTCCTTACAAGTTTTTAAAAAATGAGGTTTAGAGACTATGTTGGTCCAACTAGCCCTAAAGCAAAATATATTCATGTAAGGTATATTATTGTCACTACTTTTGCTATTGTTCTAAATGGGTAGAGGTGAAAGCAACTGTCAAGGGGCTGATGCACAAAGCATGGCTATTGTTCTAAATGGGTAGAGGTGAAAGCATGGCTATTGTTCTAAATGGGTAGAGGTGAAAGCAACTATCAAGGCTGATGCACAAAACATGGCTAACTTTCTTTACAAGTACATTATCTTGAGATGATATGGATGCCCACTTGAACTAGTAAGTGATAGGGAAACTCATTTCATCAATTAAGTGATCAAGTTTCTCCCAACTGAATTCATGGTAATCCATAGAAAATATTCTCTAGATTACCCACAAGACAAATGGACAAGCTGAAAGAACCACTATTTTGACAAAAATAGTAAATGAGAAGAAAAATGGCTGGGAAAAACGTTACCAGCAACTTTATGGCTTATAGAATTATGTATAAAACTTTGATAGAAATAACCCCATTCCATCTAATTTATGGGCCGAAAGCTATAATTCCTATGGAATTTATAGCACGTTGTCACTCTGAGTGGCAATAATAGGCCATGAACTTTTAGAGAGATTTAACTCAATGGAGCGATTGGATGAAACAAGGCTACAAGCAGCCTATGGGCTTTATGTTAAGAAGCTTCATAGAAAGAAATGGTTTGATCACCCTTTGGTCAAATGGTAATTCAATAAGGGTGACCTAGTACTCATGTATATGGTCATGGAAAACAAATGGAAGTTAAAATTGTTAGGTTTAGGAGTTCACACACTCTAGCACAACAAGACTTGAAGCATTGGATGGTATTTTGTTCAGCTGCTGCTGCTAATGCCAATTCTAGGTGAAGCATGGAGTTTCTTGGATACATCATTTCTGAGAATGGCATCTTCAGAGACAAGAATAAGATCCGTATGATCTTGGAATTTCTACCACCCATCAACTATATGGGGGGTAGAGATTCATGGGACATGTGGGTATTACAGCTTCTTGTATGCCATGTATGCCACACCTTTGTATAAGCTTATATGACAGACCCTCATGTATAAGTGGTAATTATCTTTGATGGGGTAAATGAATGCCAATGGGAATACAAAAAGGTTAGAGAAGGCATTAGCAAGCACACCCATTCTGAGATTCCCCAACAACTGGGGTTTGATTTTCCATACATATGGATGCTTCAACATTTTCTGTTGGATGCATATGAGCACAGTTAGGGGAGAACAACATGGACTTCCGTATAACCTTTGCTAACCGTCAACTCAATGATACCACTAGAGAGAGAGAGAGAGAGAGAGAGAGAGAGAGAGAGAGAGAGAGAGAGAGAGAGAGAGAGAGAGAGAGAGAGAGAGAGGGTTCCCTTGGTGTACGCTATAGTAAATAATTATATAAATTTTCTCTTAGCTACCATATTTATTTTCTTTATCTACCATCAAGATTTGCTTCATTTAGCGAATAAAATATTTGTTTTTGTTCTCCTTCTATAAGAAGGACACTCAGGGTTCTTTGCTTGAACTTGAGAGTTGTAGTTCTTTTCCTCCAATAGATGCTATCACTATGCTTACTGATCCATCCTCTTCCAAGGATGATTTCTTCTGTCATAATTCTTGTAGTCATGATAAAGACACTACCTTCCATGGGATAAGAGTTCATGTGAAACTTAAGTTTTACAACACCTTCATATTCATTGTATAGTCCTAAGGCAGTTTACACTAAGGCCTTTGTGGGATCAAGGATTATTTTACTTAATGAGATCCACATCTCATGGGACATAAGGTTTCTTTCACTCTAATATCTAATAGAGTGAGCTTGGTTGTACGTTTTATAGTGGTGGGGAACATCTTCTTCTCCATCATCAGTGTTTACCTTAACCGCGTGGATAGTAAAATACCTCTCCTCAATTTTGTTTTTCCCTCACAAGCTTTGGCTTCTCGTCAAGCCTCTTTCTTTCTTTCTATTTATTTCTTTTTGATGTCGAGCCAGGTGGATAGCTTGAAGTTGTTCATATAGGAGAGAGGTCCATAGAACTTCCTTAGTCTTGCAGTATGTGTGTTTATGATTTTCAATCTTGTAGTTCTTGAAATGCAAGGGGACTTATCTCCATTCCTCTCATTGAGTTTTTCATGGGCATTAAAAACTATGAGCTATTCATAGTGCAAACACAACCTTACAATTTGTGTTTTCTCAATGTAAGAAGTATGCACTATACTCCCACAATCCAAATGTGGTCTTAAACTTGAGTTTTTCATGACGTGAAGAACTATCTAGTTTTTCACAAGTGTGAAAAATATTTTCACAACGTGAAAAACTATAAAATTTGAGTTTTAATTTGGATATTTGGAATAATACACACTAATGGTCTAGTAATTATTTTGGTCTCAAATCTTTCCTTAATCACAAGATATTGAGTTTTTCGCGAACGTGAAAAACCAGTCGAGTTTTTACGAGCATGAAAATCTCATATTCTTTCAAGATAATGATAAGATTCTTTATACAAGGATTTCTAATTTAACAAGGCAATCCCTAAAATCATAACTCAATTTTTGAGAGTTTTTCATGATCATGAAAAACAACTTTCACGGGCATAAAAATTTGTCGTGAAAAACTAGAGTTTAATTTTATGATGATTTGATGATGTTAATGAGTGTTTTTCCTATCTAAAGTTTCCACTTTGAGTCCTTTTAGCATGAATTTTGTAATTTTGTCACCAATGGGACTTAATTGTACACCATTTTGTTATCAATGGGACTCAATTAAACACCTTTTTTATTATTTTAATGAATTTTAGAAAAAAAAACATTAAAAAACATAAAACCTACAATTTCTCGACGTGAAAAAGAAGGGATCTAAACAAATAAAAATGCACAAAAATATTTGGTTTTCTTCCTCTAAGTCACTCACATACTCACAAACCCAAACAACACATAAAAAATGCAACAACAACCAAATTTTTCTTCTTTTTCTCACAAAACTCAAAACCTTATCCTCTTCTGAACTAAAAGCATGTTGCTTAGAAATAGTGGTTATGGGAAAAGATACGTAATGGAGTGGAGGCTCTAAAAAGAGTAAAGGAATCAATAGCTCTTTCTTAGCACCGGTGCAAAAAATGTTATGGCCTATTCTTGCTCTCTTTGGAACTCAACCATTCACAAAGAAATACACACAAACAAGAAACAACAATTGTGGGTGGGTCTCTTGAAGCCATCCATGCCTAATCAATGTTTGCAAGCTTCTCTCCTCTCTCTGTCTCTGACTATGTATCCCCACAATAGGTTTACGGGGAAAGCAATGCTCCCCTGCTAACCCAATGTTTGAACCTGCACACAGGTATGCACCCCTCCAAATAGTTTCACAAAGCGAGACTACCCACACAACCACAATACTACTCTTGCAATCAACTGAGGAATGAAACTACCTACTAAGACAAAGAGAAATCTCCAAATAATACTTGTCACCAATGAGCTTGAGGTTGACTATGGGCTTAAGTTCAAGGGAGGTCACTGCTGTAGAGCTTTTAAATTAGTTCGATTGCATGATTACAAAATAGGGTTGCAATTATTGGTGCTTGCCTTTTATAGCCTCATGATGATGTGGCATAAGTGACGGCTCCATCAACGATGGGACTTAGTGGATCGATGATGGGAGGTCTAACGATAGGCGATTAGACCTCTTAATGAACAAATGCCTAGGCCCCAATAGGCAATATCATGCCTATTGCATATGTTCTTGATTTTAGTATGACATTGTGCATGTAAAGTCTTGGATTTGCTTTTGTAGTTACTCTTATTATTTAGGTACTCATGTGTGCTCGATCTTTGCTTTCCCCTTATCCTGGCTTTTAGGTATCCATTTTTGCCTTGGTGAGGCTTGTCAATGCACGGTCCAGAGCACAATGATGATTTTGTTAACGATTCTTCTCCCACTCTAGGACAGTTGTTCCTCTATATGGATGGTCTTTTGGGCACCCAAATTTGAGTTCTTCCATGGTAGTATCCTTGGGCTGCTGTTAGTGACCTTTCAATGGCCACCCATCCTTGTGTAGTTGAATCCTTCTAGGATTTTCTATTTCTTCATGGCTTGGGGATCCACATTAGCTTATCTCCTTCCTTGATTGGCACTTTTGGACTTGGGAATCTCAAGGATTCATCCAAGTTTCTATGCACAATTAGGATATCATAGAGGTTGCCTTCGGCATCCTCATACTGAGTTATTTCCTCATTGTTGACTCTAACTCTTTGCGCAAAGAATTCACCTAAGATAACAAGGGGTTGAGACCTTTCTATCTTGGTTTGAGATTTGACTAATTCATTGATCTATGAGGGGTTCCTTAGCTTTAGCAGTCATTCCAATCGATGATAAGACCTTTTAGATAGACAACTACTCATACCAATGATTGGTCATATAATGATTTCACCTTTGCAGTCAATGATCGGAGGAAATTTCAATGACAATAGAGCCCAAAAATTTCTCGTGCCAACTTTTGGTCGTACAACGGTCACAGCGCAGTCAACAATAGGACTTTCACAATGATAGGAATATTTAGCTTGTATGTATCTCCTGACTATTAGATTTGATATTTTTTTTGAGATTTTGTGCAATCAATAGACACGTCCCTCAATATTCTCTGCCAAATATGCTATGAATCTGTCTATTATTCCACATTTAGTGGGTTTCATTGTTATTAATGGCTCTATAGGTCTAAAATAACTAGTAATAGTATTTTCCAATGTGATTGAAAAGTACTATTAATGGCTCTGTAGGTCCAAAATAGCCAGTAATAGTACTTTCCAATGTGATTGGACACCAAATGCTAGCGATAGGACTTTGAAGCCAACAATGGGACTTCCCACTGTGGCAAACAAGACTTTCTAGAGTGTAGTTTTTACCTATGTTTCTTGCATAGTTTTGATTATAACCTTCCCTTTGGGCCTATTTTACCCCCTAAACCACTTATTACGCAGAGAGGAGCCTCATTTTGAAGTTACTAATTAGTCTAACTAAGCTAAAATTAAGTAAAAGTGATATAATTAGTGAGGAGATTAGTACCTTGGGAGGTCGTGGGACTTCAAACTAGTTCTCGGAGGCTCGTCCATCTACCATCACCCTCATTGATCAAAAAACAAGAAAAAACAACAAGGAATAATGGTAAATTACTAGAAAAAAATCACTCAAACATCTACTCTTATCACCCTTCTACTTCACTAACCTCTCAATATGACATTAAACCACTTCACAAACTCCTTCTACCACTCAATATCACACTAAACCACTTCACACATTGCTTCTACCACAAATTTTGCAACTCATGGGCAAGCTAAAACAAGCAATGAATCGATAGAATACTCTAAATCCACTCTAGTTTAATAGTTCTACTCCTCGAGAGAGTGGTGCCTCTTGTTAAATGGTGGGGAAGTTGTAGCACAACAAGCATAGTCTTCACCAGGGAGTATAACCCATTTAGAGCATGAAAGCACATTGGAAAATAGGAATGGAAGCCTCAAGGGGTGTCAAACCCTCAGGGTTTACCAATCCAATTGCTTGGACCCTTACAATCCAACCTTCAAGAGGGAAACTAGAAAGCTTAAGTGAAAGCCTTTGTTGCGTATTTAATCAAACATGGAATGTGCAAGACTATTTTGGATGGAAAAAATCACAAAGTGCATGAGAGTACAATTGAGATGAAATGTTATCTCTTCTATAATTTTAAAGATACAAAGTTTCTAGTTTTAAAGAGAGTTTTTTTAAATGCAATACTATATATACTATGAAAAAGTTATAAAGTTAAAAACAATGGGAATTGTGCATAGCTTTAGTCTTGCCTTTGAGTCCTTATAAATTGAGATTTCTTTCATGAACTTTATCCATAATTCATGGGCAAAGGATGTACTAGAGAGAGCATCATCAAGTGAATAAAATACAAACATGTTAAAAATCTCATAAAGTGTATCAGAATTTGTAAATAAACAGTAGAATGTTTGACAATTTTTTAAATAAAGTAGAATGTCAGAATTTGTAAATAAGCAGCATAATGTTTGACAATTTTTAAATAAAGTGTGTTGATAACATGCATTTTGTTATTATTTAGCTACTTGCACATTTTTCCTCCCTTCATCATAGAATATGAGGCTTCTTTCAAAATATTTCTCTATACAATGTAGTTTAGGATCTAGAATAAAATTTCTTTAACAAAGCATACATCTTTTTAAAAAAGAATTGATGATTGCTTTTTGTGGGTTTCTTAATCTAATTTGAGTGGATGAGTGAAGATAATTTTGTTTCTAGGCTTCAGCAAGCTAATATAATTAGTGTTTCTCTCTTATAGCAAACCATCTTCGTAGGGGTTGTTAAGAGGGGAAAAAATATGCTAACTAATTTATTCTAACACACATATTCTTTGTAGTGGTTATTATGGCAAGTTGGACAACCATGTTGAAGGTATAGATGAATAGTAAGTTTTTGAGATCCATTCATTTGATATAAGAAGAGTAAAGTCTTTGATTTACCTTGATATTTAAAATCTAGTCAAAATGCTTTCTATGGTCTTCCTTAAACATATAGTGCAACACTACACCGTAAAAGGTGGAAAGAAGGACAATTAATAGTAAACGTTGTATGGCATATAAGAGAGATACCTTGTAAATACCTTACATTTCTTTTACCATGAACAACAAAATATTCACAGACTAATATTTCTTATTCCCTCTGACAAGCATAATGCTTTTGACAAATGTCTCTTTGTTACCAAACATGTGCAAGCTCTCACCCATAGGAAAAGAAGGAAAACAAACTTTCTTGCACACTTTTTACAACCCTTGAACCATCACTTAAAGTCATTAGGATTAAAATTGTATTCGAGGTGCTCATCAACAATCACAAGCGAGACAATAGTTTGTGAGATTAGGACCAACAACAAATTATAATGACTTTTTCAATTCAAGAAAGTGTGAAATATTAGATACAAACTTGTCTTCCTCTTTCATCAACATAACTTCTAGATTGCAACAACCACCACCTCCAAAGTAGTTGTGCATACATGATTTGGCCGCCTTATATTAAATTCTCCATCTATCAAACAATGATTGCAAGATTCAAACTTCAAAGTTAAGTTATCTAAAATCTAAAGCTTAAATTAAATCCAAAGAGAAAAGACAGCATGTGATCTTGCTCGACCAACAAGTTTGCTAGTAAAGACCCTAAGTCATTATGATGAAATAGGAATAGTTAGATAAGGATGAAATAAACTCCACTCTCTACTAACTTATTATTTGGTGAATCTTTCCCCATCAACATCAATGGGCCATCTTGCTCGATTTAGGGATGAAATAATCTCCATGTCCATAAGTTATTATTGGGTGATCATTCTCATCCTCACCGCCATCAATAGGCATTTAGATTTCGCTTTACCACATTAAAGAGGTCACTCAATAGGACCCCAACATCTTTTTGTTTTGCTTTAATTTCCATCAAATATTCTTTTTTTCCTTTAATGCAAGAATGAGGGGGGGGAGTGGGCTCCTCTTTTTGAGGCATCGACTTCCATGTCTTGGGTGTCTATGGTTTTTTTAGCCACGTCGTGCTCATTACTAGCCTCTATATGGTTCCCTCGGCATATGGCATTCGTTGGTGTTTGGTCAGGTTGCATGCTACTGCTCGTGGTCTTAAGTCGGTTTGCATGAAGATAACATACAATTTATTTTCTCTATCTTCCTATTGTTGTATCTTCTTTATGTTTTGGGTTATGAGGGGAGTGGTTTAGCATTGATGGGCTTGTCTATGGTACCATGCTCATTGTGTGGGTGGGCACCTTTATAACTTTATCTGGGTCTTGCTTCATTGTCTATGTATGTCTATGCTTTTTCTCATGTCTATCTGTGGTTTGTCTCTCTCTATTTATTGTGGTTTGTTGGTTTGGGTGTGCAGGTCGTGTTGCTTTCTATCTATTTGTGGGGTGTCGAGTACTGTGTTCCTTTCTGTCTGTTTGTGTCTATGTGTGTTCCTTTCTGTCTGTTTGTGTCTATGTGTGTTGCTTTGTATATATTCATTTCTATGTGTGTTGCTTTGTATATATTCATTTCTATGTGTGTTGCTTTCTGTTTGCTGGTATGTCTGCTCCTAAGCATGCTAGGTGTCCTGTTGTAGGCAATATTACAAATGTTGTAATGGCCCATGAGGATATCACTGGAACTTCTATAGATCTAACTATTGCGATGTATGTTTTTTCACTTATTGTTACTCTGCCTCTTTGTCACCATTGGTGTGGGCAATCGTGACATGGATCTTGTTTATTGGGAACCCTTGGATCATTTCATTCATGTCAAGTGCTTATGTGGGCTTTTTGCATTGGAACAAGGTGGTACATTGAGTCATCTATACTTTTAAATGGTTGTTTGGGTCATGGGCTCCTCCTTGGCGAGTATTGGTAAGCTTATTAAGAAGTACATGGGTTGCAATGTGTCCAAACCACCAGCGGGATTGTCATGTGTAAGGGTCTTAGGCAAGTTTGTTTACACACTAATGAAGGCATGCTAGGCTAATGTATGAAGGAAACCCCACTTTAGATTCTTATGCCACAGTGTGATTGCCGAAGAAATCACAAAGGGGAGTGAGAAACATGCACTTTATGGACAAGGTGATTTAGAAAACAAAGTTTCTTTGTCGCCTATCAACTTGTTTGACCAGGCATATGTGTACATGGATATTTTTATACCAAATAGGCTTGGTGTGACCCTTGAGTCGACCTTGTTGCACATGCTGCTTGTAGTGGGAAGTACTACTCTACTATAAATTGGATTATCTCGAAGATAGACGATGGCATGGATAAGAGAAGGGCTATAGCAATGTGGAAAGTCATGAAAATGCCACATGTTACTCCAATACATAGACGTTAATGAAATCTTCTTTTCGAAAATGTTCCTTTTAGGTACTTCAAGGATGATCGTGGTCTTAGTAGAGGGAAGAACCAAAAGGCTATGGTGATGGTCTCGAAGAAGAAATAGAAGACGAAGAAAATGACGTGCTTGGTAGCAAAAGCAACCCAATCCCCTTGGATAGTGATGATGAAGAAGCTTCTCGCCTCGACTACTCCGACGAATATTCTTTTGTGTGGAGGACAATCTACCTAGCAAAGCCTATTGTCAAGTCTCATGATTTTGTTCCTTTTTTGTCTAGAGCTGAAAAAACCGTTTTTAAAAATCTTCAATTATAGACTTTTTTTACTAATTCTATTTTTTGTTAGGATCTTCGGTAAAACTATTTTTGTTTACTTTAATTTCATAAACAATTTTTTCAAACACAAAAAATATTCATAACTTGTTATAATTTAAATAATTCCAAATATGAGACTTTTTTTAAAGCGATTACATATAAACTTAAGCAGGTAAACATTAGACTTTATTTGAAATAGGTGACCCTCACAAAAATCAATTAATTGAATCACAAAAATTAATTAATTGATTGATAAGAGTGTATAGTGCACGTCCTTCCAAAACCAACACACATACACCTAGAAAAAGCAGGGAGGGGAGCGGGTACGTTTTTTCTCGATGATTTAAGAGAGCACTACTGCCAAAGTTGATAAAAAGAAACCACAATCTTGGCTCGGTGATTCCAAAGCAAGCCTGCCTTCTTTTTTTTGCACGCACTTCTCCGTGTCTTCAGTGTTCACATGGAAAACTTTCAAGAGAGAGAGAGAGAAAAAACAGTTAATTTTCATGAAAAGCGTGCAGAATTTAGCAATGGAATTCTTGGAAGTTTTGGAGAAGAGGAGTATGGGGCACCGAAAAGATAGACTTGCGGGCACTCTTTGAATAATGTGATTTATTTTTTTTAAAATTTTTTTTCACGATATTCCCTGTTGTGTCTCCCAAGCAGACACAAGGGGAAGGAAACGGTTAAAAAGGCAACTTCAAAAGCAGAAAGCAAAAATGCAGCAACCTAGAAATTCTCCTTTCATATGCCCACCCACCGTGTGCAGCTCGATACTGTCAAGCTTCGTGGTACATGTTTCCCTCTTCTTTTCCCCTTTGTTTTTGCCATCTCTAGCTCATTTTCTGCTGGAAAAATCTTGTTTAAAAAATAAAATAAAATAAAATTTATTCTTGGCTTTCTTTTGAGCTCGGCAGCCTTCAAAAATTAAGAAGCATCAACTGGATTTTTGAAGGAAAATCCTAACTGGGGAGGCTGAAGGTAAATCTTACCTGTGGCCTCCACAACTCTTAGGTGACTTCGGCTGCCTTTTTTGGAGGCAAAGTCATGCCACATGATTGGAGAATTATTGGTGGTGAGTTGCACAAATTTCTGAGAAACCATGTGAAATCGAAGCCAAAATCTTCTCTACAGGCCCTGCTGGTCTTGGCTCTCCTGGCCTTGATTTGTGTCAGCCTGGTATCACCCCAGCTTCTCCGGCTCAACCTTGTCCTCATACCCTGCCCCCCAGCAGAACAAGAAGACCTGTATGACTGGAATTTGAGGACCACCATGGGCCTCAAAAGGCAGCCTCAGTCGAGAGAACTGAAAGCACAGCAGGAAATCACAGGCACACATCAGCTAGTGGCGGCAGGCTCCATGCACCTGATTCAGGATATGCTCCAACCTCATCTCAATCCCACAGAGAGCATCATTGAGGAATCTCAAGATTTGCATCCAAATGTAGATGGAGGCAGGGCATATATCCGCCCAGAGGACACTCACAACCACGAGAATCTTGCTATTTTTGATGTTGGCAAGCAAGGAAGGTGGGTGCCACCGCTGCCAGAGTATCGCAAAATTAAGGTCAAAGGTTTCCGCAAAGCAGTCAATCTGGCAGTGAAAGCAGGCAGAAAAGCCTGGAGAGAGCGTGAATTCCTCTGCAACAACACAAACTTCTTGCCCCATTCCGATGGGAAAAGAGACACACCGTGCCCAACATCAATCTTTATGGAAGAGCAAGAGATAGAGGAAGCACATCATTTCATGAAGTTCCCTTGCGGCCTGACTGTTGGCTCATCCATAACTGTGGTAGGAATGCTTCGCCCACCGCACTATGAATCTAAGCCCAGCATCGGGCACATCGGTGATGCTGGGTCTGCATTGAACGAGGTTTCACAGTTTATGTTTGAGCTGCATGGTCCCAAGGACTCTGAAAATGAGGAGCCATCCAGGATTCTACACATAAACCCTAGGCTGAAGGGCGATTGGAGTGACAAACCTGTGATTGAGCTGAACTCATTCTCCAAGGGCCAGTGGGGTAAAAGTCAACGCTGTGATGGTAGTCGGTCCCAATATTATGAGACAGGTCTTTCTCTCTCTCTGTCTCTCTGTCTCTCTCTCTCTCTCTCTCACACACACACACACACACACACACACACACACACATCATTGATTATGTTAGAATCATATGCATTCATGCGTTGATTTTTAAGTGTGTGGAGGTTCTCCATTATGACAAAATTATGAAGACCTCAAAGACTGGCTTTGTGCTTACATGTATCTATCTTTTAGATAGATAATGGATATACGTACATAAACATACATGCATTTATGTGTACACATACAGCGTGTGTGTGTGTGTGTGTGACAGAGAGAGAGATTGTATTAAACGTATATGAAAGACCTATAGGGTCTATGAGCCTGAAAATGAGTTATGATCCATGAAAAACTGGATCAGGTACGCCAATGAGGTGATAGCTCAAGTGGTGAAGGTGTTTGCCTAGGACTAAGAGGTCGTGGGTTCAAATCCCCCCTTGGTGCTTCCTCGGCGGCATCGCCTACAGGTGGATAAATAAGCGCCTACGGGCAGCTGTCTATGGACGGTGAAATTTGGTAACTATGGGAGGATCTTGGGCCAAAGGCCAGTTGAAAAAAAAAACTTGGATCACGTACTATACATCTCTATAGCATCTGAGGATGTCCTGTATCTGCAGCTGGGGGAAGGTGTAGATCTCTGGGGGTGGGGACGTTGGGCTTGAGAGAGACCCCGTTCCCTCTCTCTAGTGATTCCCTGGAAGCATGGTCAAGCCCCAGAGGGTCATGGGCTCAGTTGTACTGCCTGTGCTCTCTCCTCTGGACAAGTCTGAGTGGTGGGCATCGTAATTGCCTGATGGGAACCAAAAAAATCTGTGATGAAGGTTTGAGATGTGTCTGGCTCATTGTCTGAGACAAAAGGTGTACAATGTGTCCATGGAATCTCATCATGTAAAAAAAAGATAACATAGTCTGCGAAACCAAGTGTAAATGACTTAATTATGTGTATACAATGTACATATAGGAATTCATATGGACAGACATGCATACATATCTACATAATGGATACATGCACATTCATCCATGCACATATACATGCATACATACATACATATAACATAGATTTGTACCTACACTGTGTGTGTGTGTGAAAAGGGGAAGAGAGAGAGAGAGAGAGAGAGAGAGATGTGGTTTAAGTTTTTTTTGATAATTTTGTAATGGGTTTGCATATGCCAGTGGAAGGCCTTCCAAAGTGTGAAAAGTGGTCTCAAGGAGACCGGGATGGGAATGAGCCATCATGGTGGCTTCACAGACTGATTGAAAAAATGGAGAAACCTGAGTTCAGCTGGCCATACCCTTTTTCTCAGAACCGCTCCTTCATTTTGACGGTGAGGGCAGGATTAGAGGGGTATCACATGAGCGTTGATGGCAAGCATGTCACCTCCTTCCCCTATACTACAGTAAGTAGCAATTTCCTACTTCAAAATGTTGTGAATAGATTTGTGATTTAGGACTTTTGCAACAATATGTTGTATTTGAAAAAAAAAAGCATAGACCTATTAAGGACTACTTAAAGGGTATGCCTTTGTAATGGGGGATTAGGCGCTCTCACATGGCGCAAGTGGATTGGTGTGGCCTCTCTCTATCTGCATCTGCCTCTAGGGCGTCTTGCCTTGACAACCATGTTGGCTTAATCCAATCTGAGTACCATGCAGTGCAGAAAAGGTCTGGGATTTTCAAGCCACTTATTTGAAGAACTTGACAACAGACTGAATACTCCAACCTAAGTACTCCTCTGCTAAGTCTGCAAGTTCATTCTTTGTATAGACCTTGGAGTAGCAAAGGCGCGGGTCAAGATTGCATCCTTCAAAGGGCCCTATAATGAACTGTGCATACACTCATGGATGGTGAACTGTGCATACGCTCATGGAATATGTCCATAATTTCCCTGTCTATGGTCTCCTCTGGATTGGGGATGTGGTTCCAAGAATCCTGGTCCTGTGGGTTTAGTGAGTCTCCAGCGTAAGTATCTGAAGTTTGAGGAGGACGTTCTGATGTAGGCGTATGCTGGCTGGGTGTCCTTGTGTGTCCTCATCGTCTAGCATTCTTGCTTGGCGCCAAACATTATGTGACGAGTGTTTGGCCATGGTCATCTTGCCCCCCATGAGTTTGCCCCTGTGTCTCTATCTCATTCAAGAAAAGTGCCACACATCTCTGGTCCTCAATTTGGATTCATTGTAATGATATTGATCTGGCCCATGAAAATCTAAGTGGTCATGAGGTCTCACATACACTTCATTCTGGAAGGGAGAGTCTCATCCATGTCCTATGAATATATGTTAGCTAACTGTCATCCATCCCTAAGCACTCGTTTTGGAGAGAGAGAGAGAGAGAGAGAGAGAGAGAGAGAGAGAGCAGGTAACTGTAACATAGCAGATGCTAGAAAAGCACTGTGAAGCACTAGTGACTTGTGCGGCAGCAACCTCACCCTCTGTCAAAGAAATGGGGTTACACATGCGTTGGAGAAATGTTATTGTTTGAGGCCATGCATGGTCCATGGAGCATATGCATGATCCATATCTGGCCTGGCTGGCTCCATGGTTGGTACCCCTGCACCACAAATCTTGAGCCTTCTAGATGCTGCAAGTCTTTGGTTGCTATGTGATCTCTAGGTAGTTTCTCAAATCCTGGGTCTGCTTCATGCTGCAAGTTTCCTAGATGTCTCAAGACTAGGCCCCTTCGTGTTGGCCTCAGTCCAAGGTTTGATTGTCTCTCTCCCACACGTTGCGTGTGTGCCTGTACAGGTGTGTGTGTGTGTGTGTTTTCCAAGTATTGATCCTGCTAATCAGTTAATGATGTTTCTCCTCTCCAAGCTCGACCCACAGGGAGCAGGGAGAGTCCAAAGCCTGCCCGTAGGCGAAATATGACGGGTTGTCCATCGGCTTCAGCGAGTGGGGATTGATCTCAAGACCCCCACTCAAGAGTTCAATCACTTACCAACTTGCATATATGCCGTGGCCCGTGGACTCCCGCACTCCGTGTTGGCTGATTAATGGAAAGGAAGAAGTAATGCATGTCTGGGTGGTGTCTTCCTGTCTGCCAGCTTGCTTTTGCAAGATTTTCTCTCTAGGCCTATGAATCTCGTGCAAGTAGAGGACCACACGTCTGATCCCCTCATTCTGCATAGAGTACCCGTCCCTCTTTGAATATTCAGTGACAGCACCTTCAAATCTCATATTAGGGATCTTGTTACATACCCTACAAACCCTGCAGTTTTTTGCCAGTGCCACCTCTTAGCCTGTCTCTACATGCAACTTGTGAGAGACACAGTGCTTCTCCATACATATCTAATTGCAGGTGTCAAAATGAGTCGTTTTGTACCTTGGCATCTCAAAAAACGCTTCCTTGGTTAAGGTGAGAAAGTGCTCTTCTGGCATGTCAGGGTGGATCCATGTCCTATGGATGTAGGTCATGTGTGAGGGCTCTGTTTTGCTCTTGTTTAATCAATCTAGCCTCTTGTCTGAGAGAGAGAGAGAGAGAGAGAGAGAGAGAGAGAGAGAGAGAGCTTGACGTTGATTGCAGGGTCTTTTGGAGGAGAATACAGTCAGTTCCTTTGTTGGTGGTGATGTGGACTTGCAAGCTGTTCTTGCCACGTCACTTCCTTCCATTCCCCCAAAGACATCAGATGAGTGGATCTTCGAGAACTGGCAACTTTGGAGAGCCCCAAAGCTACGTGGTGGGCCAATTAGTCTCTTCATTGGGGTGCTCTCTGCAAGCAATCACTTTGTGGAAAGGATGGCCGTAAGGTCAACTTGGTTTCAAGCAGAACCGATACAGTCAGCTAAAGTGGTGGCACGCTTCTTTGTTGCCATGGTACGAGCCTCCAAAGATCTAAGAGCTTTCAAAAAAAACTGATTATGACTTTACTCTATTGTTGGTATAGTCAGCATTGTTCCCTTCTTTTCAGCAGCACCCAGACAGAGACATCAACCTGCAAACAAAGAAAGAAGCAGAATACTATGGTGACATGGTGATACTGCCTTTCATGGATGACTATGATCTTGTGGTTCTTAAGACCTTGGCAATCTGTGAATATGGGGTATGTGTCTTAAATGCTTACTTGAGCTCTGTATTGATTCTGCATCATATACTGGATTTAGTGAGGATATTTTTGGCACAGGTTCGTAATTTGTCAACGAACTACATAATGAAGTGCGATGATGATTCCTTCATTCGAGTGGATGCAGTTTTGAATGAGCTGAAGATGGTTAATCAAGCAGAGAATTTGTATATGGGAAACTTGAACATGTTCCACAGGCCATTGCGAACTGGAAAATGGGCAGTCACATTTGAGGTATGCCTTTGATCAGAACCACCCCCACTTCTACTACCCCCCCCCCTTTCCCCCTCTCTCTCTCTCTCTGTGTCATGCTGGTATAGCGGTTTGTGCATTGGGTTCCTAATTGAGAAGTCGAGTTCAAGTCCCATTTCCTTGCGATCATGTGGACCATATATAGTCCACTGGCTTGGCTATGACTTTAAAAATTTCCTCTCTCTGTGTCTTTCTTGAGAGAGTTTCGGCCCTGGCCATCTTGACCCCTCCCTTGCCAGCCAACCATCACTAGCTTCTTCCAGACCCAGGAGGAGGACACCCATACAGTGGATCCCATGGACCCACCTTGGGCTGCTCCCGACCCACCTTGCCCGAGAGGAGTTACCTCAGATCGGGCCTCCGCATTCGAGCGTGCCCGACGCTCCCTCCGCATTCGAGGTGCCCGATGCTCCCGCCCCCCCGACGTCGGCCACAATCCTCTCATGAGCACCAAATTCAAGACATGCTACACCGCCATCGAGCTACCTTTCCATGTGACGTAGCTGAGGGAGACCTCTTGGCCATACTGATTAGCCCCATGCTTGATATCTTGGAGAGTGGTGTACCATCTAGTGGGGGCTGATGCTTCTTTCCTGTTCCATGTTCCTGGTATTCCATGATGAGATTTCCATGGATAGTTTTGTATCACCCCAGTGAGATAGCTTTGTTTTGTTTCTATTTTATTTTTCCGTTCCATGATGAGATCTGCAGCTATGCTATGGACATTATATTGTATCACTTTGGTCTCATACGCCCATTGGTCCTTAGTAGACGCTTAATATATCTTTCTTTCTTTCTTCCTCTCTCACACACACTTTTCTTTTTGTGGGGGGATGGCGGCAACGGGCATGGTGTGGCTCTGTGCTAACGTAGGTTTTGAATTTGATGCAGGAATGGCCTGATGAAGAGTACCCTACTTATGCAAATGGTCCAGGATACATTATTTCACGAAAGATTGCAAGCTTTATTGTGACACAGAATAGAAAGAGAGCTCTAGAGGTGCGCTGTAAGAGCCTTTTTGATTCAAATTGTTATTATGTGCTAGAGCATGGTTCATATGATACTCCTCTGTCAACTTACTTGCAGCTATTTAAAATGGAGGATGTTAGCATGGGATTATGGGTCAAGAAATATCAGCATGACAGCGAGAGTGTGCAGTATGTGAACATTTGGAAGTTTTATCAAGCTGGATGTGAGGATGGATATATAATAGCTCATTATCAATCAGCTCGCCAGATGCTATGCATGTGGAAGAAGCTCTTGAAAGGAGAATTGCATTGCTGTAACTACAACAGATGATACAAAAGCAGGACGATGAGACTACATCGGAGCACCACATGTCCGTGCAACACTTCCTGTAGAAGTAATAGATCATTCTTTTATTGATTTGTTAAGATGGCAACCTTTCGATACCTTAGAGCTTGGAATGCAGATACATATATGCAGGGCTTCAAGCATCTCAACCTTCTGCCTTTGGAAGTGAGTGTTAGTTACTTTTAAACATGGCTTCAAGCATCTCAGCCTTCTGCCTCTGGAAGCGAGTATGAGTTACATTTGAGACATGAATTTTCATTCAGAGCTTCTGCCTCAAGCCAGAAGCTCTGTGCACATCTCAAGGCTCAATAATCTGTGCACACTGCCAATCTGTAACATGATTAGAAATGCTTCAAGTATTATGAAGCAACAGCTTGTCCTCTTGACTCATTTTAAATGACAAGAACCAGCCATTTCTGATATCTGATGTTCTTTTTCTCCTTTTCTATTTATTTTGAAGTCCATTAAGTGCCATCTAAGTAACTCAAATGGCTGTTTTTGCCATTCATAAGAGTCGGCTAATCTTTGACCTCTAGCAAATGTTGTGAGCACATGTGATGCTAATATAAACTCTTCTTTGCCAATGAGGTGATAGCTTGTAGAGATGTTTGTCTAGGACTAGGAGGTTCTGGGTTCAAAACCCCACATGGTGCTTCCTCAGTGGCTTCGCCTATGGGTGGTTGAAAAAGCGCCTACGGGTGGGTGCCAACAGGCTGTGAAAAATGGTAACTACAGGCGGATCTTGGGCCTAGGGCCAATCATTTTAGCTGTTAGTTGTTATTTATCATTGCTTCTAGTCTTGCGTAATCATTGCTTTAATAGGGGAGTGATTGTTTTGCTAGTCTAGTTGTAAGTGCTAGCCTTCATCATGGCTGAGTCTGCCCTTTACCTATGGAGAAGTGATAGAAACTCAGCTCGTTGGTCTCTGTATAAAAATTGTCCTCTTGGTTAGGACAAATTTATATATATATGTAAACTTGCACCTACTCTTGGGCACTGATGACGTGAGCAGGGATGTTGTAGCACCTAGTCCATGCTATGCATGATGGAGTTGATGATCTTATACTTCATGATTGGACAATCTTTGAGGTAAAGTTTGCATTTTTTGTATTCTTGTCTTTGCTTGTTTTGTTTTAGTGAATTAGACATTTAAAGTTTGCTTTGTTGTTGCTAATTAGTCATTCAAAATTTGTTTAGCTTGTTTGTTAGAAATTCTTTTGTTGTGGTTCAATAAAGAATGTGTATGTGGGTGTGTGATTTAGTTATGTATTCGTCAAGTTTTGCAAGTTATTATTATTACAATTATTATTTCTTCTCGGGTGTTCTATACTAAGCTTTCCTATTTTTGATTTGTTTGTTTTTAGTGATTCTATTCTTTCTTTTAAAAGTATATATATATATATATATATATAAACTCTTTTTGGAAGTGTTATAGCTGCAAATTGGACTCATGTAGTTTGTGAGCCATCATTAGATCATTGAAGTCATGCATTTGTCAGCATTGTTTTGTGAATCTTTGGTGGTCTTGAACATCATATCAGGTGGAGACCTGCACATGCACATATTGAGAGAGAGAGAGAGAGAGAGAGAGAGAGAGAGAGAACTTTGCCATGTTGTGTCTTTCTGTTAAGTTTATAACTTTGGAGGGTGCTATGCTTGAAACTCAATGGCATACCTGTGTGTTGGGTGTATTACTGAAAAAAACAATTTCTTCCCTTTGGTCTCATAGACCCCTTAAGGTCTTTTGTAGACATCGAACATAGCCTCTCTCTCTCTCTCTCATGTTGATCCCCCACCCCCACAGAGAGTCCTTGTCATGTTGTGCCTTTTTGTTAAGTTTATAACTTCTGAGGGTGCTCAATTCTCTGTGCTTGAAACTCAATGGCATACCTGGGTGTTTTACTGAAAAAAACAATTACTTCCCTTTGGTCTCATAGACCCCTTAAGGTCTTTCGTACACGTCTAACATAGCCTCTCTCTCTCTCTCTCTCTCTCTCTCTCTCTCTCTCTCTTCTCCAAGTATCCCATCTTGAGAGACGGCTAAGAGGTGCCCTCATCGGTGCAGGCCATTAATGATTTTGGTGGTGGTTGTAGATGGTATTGGTGTAGGACATTTGCCTCATATGAAAGACATGAGAGAAGGGACACCAAGAAAATACCGAAAACAAATACTGATGATGTGGTACAGATGTCCCCGCTCTCCCCCATAAGTGCTTCAGTCCATGCCCTCCATCTAGAGCGCCACAGCCCTCCATTCTATAGAGACAGATCTAGGAGATTCTCTGTCGTTATAACACGCTCTCACAGAGGCCTGACATTCCCTTCGCCATTGGATCAGTTTTAGCTGAGGCAGGTGTCGTTATTAGCTGATCATGGCATCTCACTCTGCGTAGGATCATTTGTTGATTACATGTGCATACAGTAGTGTTAGATGTTTTCTCTTTACTTTTTTTTCCCAGTTTTTCATGGCTCAGTATATCCATGGTATCATTGTATCACTTTTGGTCTCATAGACCCTCGGGGTCTTTGGTAGACATTAATATTTCTCTCTCTCTCTCTCTCTCTCTCTCTCTCACTCACACACACACACACACACACACACTTTTCTCATTTAAAAAAACAACAAAAACATTGATCTTGTTTTGATCTTGTATTTGATACATTACTATTCGACAGTATCGTTATGTGGGGAAGTGACTTGAGAACTTTATCAAATCTATACCTAAGCTTGCTCACCACTGAGAAATCCGTGTGCATGTGCAACAGCAATATAGGCATCATTCATGAAATCTATAAGAAAGTCTTCAGCTGCTTCTTGCAAGCACCACAATGTAGAAACTTGCCACTTTTTGTATGGGGTATTACTTTTGGTCAAGAGTCCAATCCAGTCACATATTTGCTTTACTACACGGATGAAGGCAGCCCTTGGGATAAGATGATGAGTGTCATATTGGGCCTTCTTGATCTCTGAAAAACACCTCTTCATATAATACCATCTTGACCTTCTTTTCTTCTTAGGACTGGGTGCAGTAGCAACCTGTGCTATCTTTGGATCTTCAGTATATACTTTCCTTGCAATTTTCTTTGTCCTTTGAGTAGTGCAGAAAGTTGGGGTTGGGTGCTCCAGAAAGTTGGAAAAAAGGATGCCACTGGACCATTCCGTTTCTTGATCTCTAGCATGGAAAATTATATTCATCAATAGAATTATGGTGGCAAGTGTTATTTATATATCGTACTGCTCCAACAGACAGCTGGCTATGTTGGAAGATGTATTATATGAAATGGCAGGAAATCAAAAGTCAAGTGGGAACTATTCTGCTTAACTAAGAAAGCTGGAGGACTGGCTTCTTCTCTCAATTGATTCAGATTTTGCTAATGGATACTGGCCAATAGTCAATATTTACAATTTACAATCAAGGCAGGGTCCTTCCTATGCAAAAATTATCCGGAAGGTATGAGGAACTGAGTTGGATCGACAATCGAAGTCAATTATAATGAACGCTCTAGAACTTTGTCAGACAGGAGGAAGTTGAAGGCCAACACGACGGAACTTGTGATGGCCGCCGTGCTTTCAATAAGTTGTTGCAGGAACTCGATCTTCCTCACACTGATACTAGTGTACTTTTAGCTCTCATAGCAAGAGGAAGAAGTTTACATATAGTGAGAGCAGATGCAGAAAGCCAATAGTGGAGGTAAGATTTCCAGAATATGGTCAACTCCATCAAACCATAGCTCCATGAGCTGACGGTGCTACCAGATCACACTTGTTGATCTCTTTAAGGGAAAGGCTTGCCGCCCAGACATCAACCTCATGAGCATCTTCAGGAGAATGGCTTATACCTCCAGTACATAGAACAAACGAATACCAAACAAAGTAGTTAGTATCATAGATTGAGACCATTGCTTTGCAAGCTCATATAATGATAATTGTCCATGGATACTCAGAACTGGTAAAACAAAGATGTGCATGTATAAAGTGTTGTAATATGCGAAAGCTCTAGGAGTCTTTTTTTTTCCCTAAGCACTCTATAGGAACTCTTGATGCAAGAACAATCAACATAGACAAAGAATATAGAGAGAGAGATGGTTGTATATTCAATATATTCATAAAGTACAAAAGTAGTACAATGTCCTATTGCCATTGACCTTCCCAAAAAGGAAAACATAAAGCCTAATCTAACCTAACTCCAAGTGGAGAGAGATGATCTACAATGAGCAAGGAGATCCCTATTATAGTCTTGGGAAGGAATAATAAACCGGTCTGCTGTCAGATATGTCCACATGGCATTCAAGTGTAGGATGCACATGACATCCCTTTCTGCTGACAGAAGCTACAAAGCCTCCAAGTAGTCTGTCAATAAAGACAAATAATCTTCTAAGAACTTGTCAAGCCACACCGCTTCATTAGTCCGCTAGTCTTGAAACTTTGTGATGAGGAATAGTGTTTCTTTTTAGCGAGAGCCATCTTCATCCACTATGTCTGGTTCGTGTTCAATAGAGAGAGGAGGTCCTATATAAGGCTTCAACCAACTAACATGAAACATATCATGCATGGTCCAATTGGGGGTAGCTTTAGCTTCATAGAAACCTCGTTGGTCTTCTTTAGAATGGAAAAAGGTCCAAAGCTCCGAATGACAACTTTGGGCATCGCTTGCCCACCTGTTTCAACCTTTGCGTTAGTATAGTGTGAATATGGAAGCCTACGTCCGATTGGCTACGTTGCATACTTGTGCAACGTGAAACCATACGGTTGTATACAACAAAAAATTATAATATCGGGAGATTTAGAGGCCCGTTTGTTGCATATTAGTGCAATATAGACCTTGTATAGTGCAAGTCAATACAACACGACATAAGGCTTCCCCTTGCCAACATCCAACATAAATCATGTTGTACTGACATGAAATATAGAAGGTCTTTTTAGCTTGAATATGGAACCCTATTCCATATCTTTGTCTCATAGTCATGTTTGCTGAAATTTTAATAACACAAACTTAGTATAGCTTGAATTCGGAACCATGGAGAACAAAAGGAACACTTAAAGACATTACCGTAAAGCAGGTTTTCTTAGAGATCATCATTACAACATGGTGATACAAAAATGCCTTGTTAAAATTTAGCATGTCAAAATTTTGTACACGTCGAGAGCAGTTAATACAAAGAATTTACACATTGCATCAAAGGTGAATGGGCTGACACAGAATATCATCGTTGGGTAGGGGAAGCTTGCTCTTGCTGTATGTGTGGGTGAGTGCTCTTCTTGTTGGGGGGGGGGGGGGGGGAGAGTCAGCAGCTTGCTCTTGTTGTGCTTGCTCCTATAGAGGGGATGGTGAATCTTCAAGTTGGATCCACTCCCTATCAGTTGGAATTTGTGGATACTGTCTCGTGGAGGTGGCATTGGTCTTGGTTGTTGTGGAGGGGGCACAAATGCATATAGCATATTAGGCTCTCGTTGCCCAATATTGTTAATTAGAGTTTCAATTGTTGTGGCCTTGTATAGTTGTACATCCAAATCTGTATAATCTGCTAATCATAGATTCTACACATACAAAAATTACATGTGTGCTATCAATGAATGTATAAAGAAATTGAGGTATCATTAGAAGAAGAAGTGCATGCTTACATTTTCTAAGGGCAATCCTAACATTAAGTGCAATAGGCAGCAACATGGCGATGTAGCACACTCTCCAACCAAAGCTAAAGCCATCATGTTGCTCTAGGAATCTGCATCTAATTATCTCCGTTGTCTCTAAAATCTCCTCCTAGGTAAGGGCCTCAATACTAGCTATTTACTTTCTAATAGATATGCACACCATTTTTCAATTGTCTCAATACTCTCTCTCTCTCTCTCTCTCTCTCTCTCTCTCTCTCTCTTAGAGTAATATAAAAAATGATCATGTGGACTTACTACCTCACGTTGCCATGAAATCTTGCAGATGAATTCACAAGATAACATCTCTTTGCCTTAGTATCTATAAAAATCAAACTCCAGTGTCAATACAAAAGTCAATAAACAGTATAAGACGGTAAATCTAGTATCTATGTCAGAATACTAAAAGTTCAATTTCATTCACATGACACTTATGCTTCATGGTAGGCCATTACAAAAATCTAGGCATGGTCCAAATCAAGGTGCCTAAACCATGGACATATATCCGCATCGAAAACCTCCTCTGCAACCAGAAGTAGGGATATAAGAGAATCCAAAATATATACCCGTGGGAAGATTTGATAAAACCAGGCTGCACATATAATTAACATCGTATTACTTTGAGAAAGAATAACACTTTAAATTAAAGTTTAAGGCATGGAAATAACAAACCTTAAAATAGCCTGCATAACTCTATCGTTGACTTCCTTATGCATTCTACATAACACCTCAATCCCCACCTCGAAAGGGAAGTACTGAGGAGTGTCACACCGGCAACCTCACAACAAAGGAGGGGCCAAATACCTAAAAGATTGGACATTAGAACTATGCAATTCTTGAAAGTCAAATTCTCTCCTTGCCCTCTCAAATCTCTTTGTATTAGCCTACCTATTTTTGGCTCCATTGTTGGTCTTTTGTACGTTGTGCCGTGTGTCACGCGAATAATTAACCTTTGTCTCTTCAATGACAGTACCTCTTTGCGTTCAGGGGGGGGATCTCCTGGATATCTTTCATCTTTGTGGTGTCAGTGAGGCACAATGGCTCTAAGGTCTTGTCATATTTGAACCTAAGAAGCTGTAAATGAGTACATGTCCTTTTAACATTGCTGTTATGCTCTGCGCATGGGCAGCTAGAACGTAGCTATCTTGAAAATGCTCAATGACCCAATCCTCGTCGTTAGCCTCATGCAAGTAACCCAACGCCGAGCCCTACTAACGCATATACCATAGTGGTTCCTTTCAACAAATGGATTTGACAAGGCGCTGGAATGGGAGATTTGAAATTGCGCACTACATGTGCCTCTGCACCTTTCGCAGTTCACGTAAAATGGACCTATGCTGCTCATACCTTTGAGTCCTCAATTGACCAAAGGCTGGAAATATTCTTTGCCGGTCCATCTTTCTACCCTATATTAGGATCCTTAGATGAGGAGCCCCTCATAGTCCTCTTTGTCCGTGCCATCTATAACAAAATTAGATGGATGGCTCAAATGACTAACCAAGAAATTTTTTGGATAAATATACTACAACCTAATATGTAGACAACAAACACACTCAAGCCCAAACATTGCATTGTACTGCATTCACAATCAAAGAAACTCCAACACCCAAAGAAGGCTCAAGTGAAAAACAAGGAAAACAATTTGGATTAAATTCACTACAACACGATGGGAAGACTTCCAACACATTGGACCCCCCCATATCGCGTTGTATTGAATTCACAAAGAAGGAAACTCCAACACATAAAATCAACGCAAAGGACCAATAAGGACCAATTTTGAACAAAACTCACTACAACGCTATAAGAGGACTTCCAACACATTAAAACGCTATAAGAGAACTTCCAACACATTAAAACCCCCATATTGCGTTGTACTGCATTCACAATCAAAGGAACTCCAACATGCGAAATAGGCTCAAGTGACAAACAAAGAAAACATATTCGATAAAATTCACTACAACGCAATAAGAGGATATCCAACACATTGAATGTTCCATATCGCGTTGTATTGAATCAACAATGAAGGAAAATCCAACACCAAAAATCAGCTCAAATATAATGCGATATGCAAATAAACAACATATTCAAACCAATAAATTGCGTTGTGTTGCATTCACAACAATCAAAGAAATGCAAAATAAGCTCAAAAGATCAACAAGGAAATAATTTTGGATTGAATGCACAACGCAATGGTGGGAAGACTTCCAACACATTTAAACCCCCGTATTGCATTGTATTGACTTCTCATAAATAAAAGAAACTCTCTCGGGAGTCCACATAGAATAGGAAGAAGAAGACATGGTGCAAGTTAATAAACATCGAATTGAGAAATGGACACTAACTCGTCCAGGATGCTGTCCACGATGGGATTAGATGGGGTAGACGACGGAGAGTAGATCACGCAGACGAAAAGTGATGAAGCTGCTGTTTACGGCCTGGCTGTGGAGAGGAAACTCAATGAGCAGTTTGATATTGATGTCCTCAGAAGAGAAGGCACCCAAGTTTACAACTACTGCTGACAAGAGGAGCTTGTTGTGGTAGAGAAAACAGAGCACATTCCGACCTCAGTCCTCCCTATGTATCCAATAGGTGACCACCAGTATATCCTCTTAATAGATATTCAAGCGTTGTTTGACATCAAGGAGGACTTCTATCTCGCCATCAACGCACAGAATCTTGAAGAAGATGATGATTTTGTCGATCCAAGTGTGGATAAGTATCTTCTACTAGTTTAAATGTCAAGGACAGTGAGTACCATACTCTTGCTCAGATATTATCAATGATGTATGAGGATGCTCGTCACTATGAAGCCAACCTTTCCACTGAAGAGGAATTTCAAGATGTTTAGCACAAAGACTCACTAGTTCGCAAAAAGTGAAGAGGAGTCTTCAACTATCCAAGATGTTGAGTCATCAATCAACTGATGAATAAATGATTTACTTTGTTAATGATGAGAATCAGAAGGTTTGATTATAATAATTTTGAATATTGTGGATGAAGCTTCATATTGCATTTGTTTTGTTGGTTTATGGACAACTTTGTTTTGTAGCTCGTGGTGTATGATGATGATTTTCTCATGCGTACATCAAGATCCCGAGTGGGAGGACTCGGAAAGGACTCAGTGCCGGGAGAGTACATTAACCGGCTTAAATTTCGAGAGGTCATTATATTCCACAAAAAGTTTTCAAAGGATAAAGCTGAATTCCCATTGTTTGCAATCAAAACATTATCTAGATGTCTTGGAGGATACCCCGTCAAGTGGAATGTAGATAAAATCATGCTTATGGAGAAGCAAGTAGCAGTGCAAACCTTCGGGTAGGGCCCTAGAGTGTATGCTCTAAGGAGCAAATATTATTTAGCCTACACCGCATAGAGATTAACATGTGGGATCAGGGATCCCTAGATGTTAAGTGAATATGCAAAAGGGAGCTTCTCAAATTCAAAAGACCAAGAGTTTCGCCAGTTTTATGATTGCTAGTTGGCACGATTAAGAGTAGCAGTAGACTCCCATCCATTGTAAAAAAATAAATTTTTAATGTAATACAATGACACTTTCTGGAGTATGGGCTTTTTGATTTGGCTCTATTGTTATATCCATGTTTTTAATGTCTAAAAGTTTAAAAGTACCCATGGGAGGTGGTAAATATAGGGAAGCATAAATTGAAATGAATCAAATTTTTATTCAAGTCACTAATTTATAATTTTCAATATCCAAAGCATTAAGTGTTGAGATATCAAGCTCATCTAGTGTTGGACATTAATGACCCATTGGTGGGTAATAGCTTCCACACTTATGTCACTAGCATGGTTGGTGAGATTATGGTCGATATGCCTCCAGTGGATTACAGGCTCCATGACAGCCAATTTGGAGTACTAAAGTTATGTCATAGTTATAGTGCCAGCTTATATAGTCGGGTTCACACTATGGACCGACCACTTTGTATGTTGTTGTAGGTCCTGTGTCACATGGCCTGACATATCATTAGGTACGTGATCTTGGTCCGATTAGGGATGGAGCCTACTTAGATATTTTCCTTGATAGCCATGGGATGAGGCCTGGGGGGGCGGGCAATCCCCTTACTATTTCGCGGTGTTCGCATCCTCGTATGGCGGAACATATCTATAGTCGATATGTTGCTGCATATGGGAGGATGCCGAACAACCGCCAGATTCCCATATACTTCGCAAAGCAATTATATGCACAGTTTGTCTTAGGGGAGGAGGTGGATTACACAAGCCATCGGCCTGGTGGCGGTGCTAGCCAAGGTCGTCTCCAGGGTAGGCAGCCTCCACCAGCCCTTCGTGTAGCTGCTATACAGATCCTGCGTTTGTGCCTTTATCGACGGTTGAGGCTCTTGGCACCCAGGTTGGCATCGACGTACGGAGTACCACCACGGAGAGCATCCAGCACGTGGTGCACTTGTTCTCACGATTAATACCGATGATGACAGATGTTGAGGTATTTACACATTTATTACTTCTTAAGTTTTTTCATAGTCATTTGTTTACATGTTTATATGTACTTTTCTATATTTTTAAAATGAGCGACATGGTTGATTGTGTCACGTAGGGTCCCACACCTACTAGTGAGAGACTCACTCAGGAGTTAATAGAGGCAAGAGCGGAGATTGACCACCTTAGAGCTGTATTACGGACAGCAAAGGTAGCTACTTGGCAGAGGCACGGCATGCGAGAGAGTCTGACATCCAGCATGTAGGTTTCTCTTGTACGTAAAAGAGCTATAATTAAGGTCCAAAGTTATAAAGTTCTTTAAGTAATACCTAATGAGAGAGACTAATCAATTATTTGTATGCTTTACTTTTTGAGTAAGCTCGGACTGAGGTAGAGAGTTTTAGAGCTGAGGTAGAGAAGCACATGATTATGGAGTGGATTGCACAGCATAGGGTAGAGCAGTTGATGCTGCATGTTCAGGAGTTCCATAGATCCTCAGGCGTGACAGTGCCTTATTGCCTCTATATCCATGGCCTGTTACAAAGGTTTTTAGATGACCTCTCCCTCAGGATGCACCACTATTCCTCGGTGATGCCTACTACGCTCTATGTCTCAAGGACATTGACAGTACTGGTGGATATGCTCCGGGATGTGGACATTTTTTCCATTTGTCTCGCATCACCTAGGAGCTAGTACGCTTCTCAGCATGTCCCTCTTGTCGTGCACGCGTTGACCTAGCAACATACAAAGTTTTGGGCATTAAAGATCTTCAACCAAGCTTTGCTCGAGTAGATGCTAGGACTGGCACGCCTCTTGATTTTACCTCAACTACTGACTTAGGACTCGATGCCACCGATGACAAAGATCAAGAGCCTAAGGTGCCTCTAGAGATTGAGCAGAGTGCACACGAGTTTGATGCATACTATAGAGTCCTTCACGAGAGCCAGCTCACAGCATACGAGAGTGTGGGTGGTGTTGGCCCTAGTGGCACCTTGGGTGATGGTGCTGGCAGTAGTGCTACTTCTCATGAGCAGCGTGTCCTATAGCATAGAGGAGCTTACACACGTAGAGTGGCACGCACGTACCATTTTGCTGATTATAGATTTTGGATTTATGGACAGAGACGTCTTGCAGTAACATGCAATAGAGAGAGGGAGAGGGCTATAGTAGCTTATGGGACTCGTGAGCTCCCGAGTACACCAACACTAGGTTATGATCCCGCCTTTGAGGCAAACATCCCTGCAGATATTCGACGACCCCCACAAGCCGACAGAACCTCCTCGACGTGCACAGCGGCCTCGACACGCACGTCAACCACACTAGTCACAGATGATGATATTGATTGGGTTCTCGTTGATAGCGACTAAACTCATACTAGCTAGGTTAGCTCACTTACATTGTACTTAGATTTATTGGGAGTGACTAATCTCAGACTAGCTGAGGTAGCTCATTTTCATTATGCCTTGATCTTTTGAGTTAGTGGCTAAACCCAGAGTAGCTGGGTTAGCTCACATTCTAATGTACTTAGTTGATGTTTATATCATTATGAGTTTTTTCATTATTGAGGATCATTACATTTTAGTTGATGTTTATGGTTTTTGATTTTTTAACACTTTGGCTATCATATTGTTTGTTGAAAATCCCCATGCCATCGTACCCAAACATGCTCCGATGATGGGGACCAAACTTTGCAAGCATGTGGGGGGGATCTACCCCCCACCCACATGCTTGCAAAGTTTGGTCACCATCGGAGCATGTTTGGGTTAGTAATTAGCGCCTAGTGTGGATTTTTCAAGTCTTTTGGTTCTTAAGAGGCCATGGAAAATCCTGCTCTTTCCCATACCATCGTACCCAAACATGATCTGATGGGGAACAAACTGTGCAAGCATGCAGGAGGGACCCACCCCAAATTCTTACAAATTTTGGTCCACCACTGGAGCATGTTTCAGTTAGTAATTAGCGCCCAGTGCGGATTTTTCAAGTCTCTTGGTGCTTAAGAGGCCATGGAAAATCCTGCTCTTTCCCATACCATCGTACCCAAACATGCTCCGATGGGGGACCAAACTTTGCAAGCATGTGGGGGGACCCACTCCCACATGCTTGCAAAGTTTGGTCCCCATCAAAGCATGTTTGGGTTAGTAATTAGTGCCCAGTGCAGATTTTTCAAATCTCTTGGTGTTTAAGAGGCCATGGAAAATCCCGCTCTTTCGCATACCATCGTACACCCAAACATGCTCTCATGGGGACCAAACTTTGCAAGCATGGGGGGGGACCCATCCCCACATTATTGCAAAGTTTAGTCTCACCACCGGAGCATGTTTGGGTTAGTAATTAGTGCCTAGTGCGGATTTTTCAAGTATCTTGGTGCTTGAGAGGCCATATAAAATCCCGTTCTTCCCTATACCATCATAACCAAACATCCTCCGATGGGGACAAAACTTTGCGAGCATGTGGGGGTGGGTCCCCCCCACATGCTTGCAAAGTTTGGTCCCCATCGGAGTATGTTTGGGTTAGTAATTAGCACCCAGTGTGGATTTTTCAAGTCTCTTGGTGCTTAAGAGGCCATGGAAAATCCCACTCTTTCCCATACCATCATACCCAAACATGCTTCGATGGGGACCAAACTTTGCAAGCACGTGGGGGGCCCCCCACATGCTTGCAAAGTTTGGTCCCCATTGGAGTATGTTTGGGTTAGTAATTAGCACCCAGTGCGGATTTTTAAAGTCTGGTGCTACTTAAGAGGCCATGGAAAATCCCTCTCTTCCCCATACCATCGTACCCAAACATGCTCTGATGGGGACCAAACTTTGGGAGCATGTGGGGGTGGGTCTCCCCCACATGCTTGCAAAGTTTTCTTTCCAACGGAGCATGTTTGGGTATGATGGCATGGGGATTTTCAACAAACAATATGATAGCCAAAGTGTTAAAAAAATCAAAAAACCATGAACATCAACTAAATGCAATGATCCTCAATAATGAAAAAACTCATAATGATAAAAACATTAACTAAATACATCAAAATGTGAGCTAACCCATCCACTTTGGTTTTAGCCACTAACTCAAAAGATCAAGGCATAATGAAAATGAGCTACCCCAGCTATTCTGAGGTTAATCACTACCAATAAATCTAAGTACAATGTAAGTGAGCTAGCCCAGCTAGTCTGAGTTTAGTCACTATCAAGATAGAGATCTAGTCAGCAGCACCCTCTCTAGCTCTCAAATGCTCTAGAACTCTCTCATGGTCATCCACTCAAAGCCAAAAATGAGGGAGAGAACTCTATTTTTGGCTCTGTACTCGATCAAGAGTGAGCCTGGTAGCAACCACTAGATGAGAGAACTAAAATGCCTCTAACTCCTACTTCCACTGTTGGAACTCAAAACTCCCCTGATGAAGTCGAATCTGCTGGTAAAACCGGCCCACCACAATCATGCTATGGGCGTCAAAAGAAAACCCATGATTATCCACTGTATCCTGGTGAAGGATACATTTTGGCCTAGTGCAACTCATCAGATAGTAGTCTACTCCCTCACTATTACCCTTACCGGCAATAATAGCAAATACATCACCCTCATGTAGTAAATCTATCAGGTCATCATAGCTTGCCATGAACATAGGACCTGTGTGCTCATTGGAAAACACTGGATGTGAAGGATGCTCGGGGGAGAGGACTGTCTGTATCCATGCATCTGCCCATCCTCTCGAGGCACAATGTGACCAATCGCCATCCATGCAAACCATCGTGTGTAAATTGTGGGGGTTGCCATGCATGTGCTTCTAATGGAATGTAAGCCCAAGGTGCCAGGTATTGTGTCACAATCATGGGAGGCTCTATGGTCAATCATGCCACCATCCACATGCCTAAAAAAACTCATGACAATCCGAGCATCACGTTTGGGATACGATGATGCTGCAATCCCACACAAATGTTGGGAGCACCACTCGACCATGTGGCCCGCATCTCTAAACCACTCGGCATCCTACCGCAGTTGATGATGCCTCAGGGCAGGTTCACACACGCGCCCGCACCATCATGATCTCCCATTCCGTGATCAGTCTCAAAGAATGACCAAATCACTGGGATACTAGATTGCACATGCCACCTATAAATCCATAAAACAAAGTCTTAGTTATTATTTTCTTTAAGATGTTCTGGTGAATTTAGTTTAATTGCAAATATAAGAGAACCATAAGTACTACCTGTAGAGCCAATAGAATTGTTGTGACGACTTGAACTATGTGCGACAACCCCGACCAATCCCATCTCGCTCGCCATGTGTGATCCCTCAATCTCGTAAAAAATCGTCATGGAGACGAAAACAGTGTTGCACAAAATGTGCATCATGTGAACAATCATCCACTGATATAGAAATGATACTCTCGAATAATGACACGGGCCTCAGGGGTACTCGCTATCCCATCTACATGGGCCTCTGCATGTCAATAGCCAATGTGGACCATAATAGCAACCTGTTGAGGTAAGCAAGAGAGACGATTAGGGCACAAACAATCAAATAAGTAATATAGCTGAAACACGAAACAAATATTATGAAATATAATCATTACTTGCTCCGAGAAGTAATACTCAGATTGTATCTCCTGATGAAAAGGTGTGAAGGTGTAGTTCTTTGCAAAATCAACCATAGAGATGACCACACCAATAGGAAACTCTGCCAGGCATGCTTGAAATTGACGATCCTGCCACTTGGCATAATGACTGTGCTGTATATAGGGGTAGATCTGCTCCCTAAAAGTGACAATGTGGTGTATGTTTTTCCACGAGCTGCAACTTCCTAGACTACCCACCACTCTGGAGCTGGTGTGTCACATACTCATAATGTTGCCATGGGACTATCTCTTGGTCACTTGCATCAAGATCTACCATCTGTAGATGTGCAAGTGAACCACATCTCCACACAAGGCATCCTATGGAACTGGGCATCCTCTGTGCATGCACACAAAAGAGAGTGGATGAAATCACGAGAACTACGAGGCAACTCTCTGTGCCCATGGGCTAAGAGAACAAAACACATCATAAAAAAGTTAGAACTCAACATGGTAGAAGCGACAACAACATGCGTCACGCTATAGTGAGTACCTCACAAACCAAGGCTTACACCCCTCAAATGACCTTTTCCCAATTTTAAGCTTTGGATATGATGCCACAAATTGAGAATACAACTCTGTTTGGATCATTTCAACTTTAAAAATAATATTATTTATCTAATTCTAAAATATAATCCTTTAAAATTAATGACTTTAAATTCTTTTATATTAATAAGTTATATATATATTTTATTATTTAAAATTTATATTTTATTTCTCTTTTTTTTAATATTAAAAATATACTAAATTAACTTTTTCAAAAGTATATTTTTGAAAAAAATGGAAAGGTGGGAAGGAGGTGCCACGTGTCACATGCGTGCATGACATGTGGCATTTTCTTAACATGTGGCACTATTATGGTTGATGTGGCATGCCATGTCACCAAGTGCGAGGAGGCAAGAAGATGTGGCATTAATGATGACTAGGATGATGAGGTGGGGAGTCAACTAGGTTGACCATGTTGACATGGAGGGTGGAGGTGGCAAGGTGAGGTGCAAGCTGCTTATGTGGATCCTCTCGAAGCTGATGTGGACATAAAGTGGAATGCATATATAAGATTTGTGCCTACCCAAGCCTCACACATGGAATGATATCTAGGCTTTGAAGTTTACCAAGCCTAGATTTCCAAACCTAACTAGGATTGGTTTTAGACTCGAAAAGGGAAGAGTGGACACAATATGGGAATTTTCACTTGGGAGGATTAAAAATAGACCTTCCCATACTCAAATTAGCCAAATTTTTTTAATAAATTCATGGCAACAAGTATATTGATCCCTATAGTTTTTATATTGAAAGACTCAATATTTGATTTTCTAGAATTAAATTACAATTGATTTAATGGGTTTCTGACAGTCATAACAAATTTTCCAAAGTAAATCTACAAAAATCCAACTGTTAGATTTGTAATTTTACCTTAGACCCACATTCGACTAATCTTCCCCAATCTAATCATCACTAGATCCATACAAATTGAGCACTGTAAATGGTATATGTGGTGGGAGGACAA
Source organism: Cibotium barometz (assembly GCF_041138505.1). Classification (NCBI taxonomy): domain Eukaryota; kingdom Viridiplantae; phylum Streptophyta; class Polypodiopsida; order Cyatheales; family Cibotiaceae; genus Cibotium; species Cibotium barometz. The sequence continues at coordinate 45,580,133 of NC_141093.1, read as the reverse complement.
AATAGTATGTTTTTTAACAATTCTAATGCCTTTTAAATAATATAGAAAATAGTAGAACAAATCAAAAATTACTCGATAAATCAAGTTTTTGGTTCCCAAAGAAAAGGGAATTTGCAATTCTTCTTAAAAACTAAATGCATGTTTTCAGGCGAAATCCAAGGGCGCCCACTAAATGAAACTAGATAACCTCATCTTGCAACCACCCATTATAGCAACACTTCTTGATGCCCTTGTTGATGCAATAACACTTCCTAGTAGAAAAATAATTGAGTATAGAAAATTGATGAAGGCAAATATGACTTTTTGGTTCCACTTGAAGACACTAGAAAGCCAAATCTCTCTTCATTGTTGTCTATGCAAAAATAGTATGTGAGGAAAGAGGAGATTCAGATGAAAGCTTAATGGCTTCCTTGAGAGATTGAAGATTTGAATGGAGGGAAATTCAAATGGAGAAAAGTGGCTATTAAATTAGGAAAACTTGCCCAATGACAACCACCATCATAACTTCATGAAAATTCACTAGAATAGAACTTAAGTATATTTAATTGCGCTTAAAAAAAAGAACTTTTCAAAATACTAAGTTTGCTTTAATATATATTTGAGTTTTTTTTAATGCCACTATTTCAATCAACATCTTCTAATTCTATGTTGTACTTATGTTAGAAATATAGTTGCATAGTTACATATGTCAGAAATATCCTCATACTTGTTTTCTTACTTTATAGAGTACTAGCTTTTCACATTTATGAATTTTCACTCGTAGTGGTTGAAGTTACGTAGAATTTAAGAACATTAGAATAAAAAAAGCATTGAATCTATTTAGAAAATATGGAAAAAGTCAAATTTAGATTCGAAAAGAAGAGAGAGAAACCCAATATAATAATATATTTTTGTACTTTTAATATATTTTTACACTTTTTCGAGATTTCAAGAGGAGAGAGAAAGCCCTTAAAGAGCCCATTTGGAGCCCAAATTTCCCCTAATGTGTAACTTGTCCCGTTATCCAAGATCGCTGGGATTTCCTCCATATTTTTCTATTCAAGAAGAAAATAAAGATTGTAGCATTTTGGCTCCATTTTGGTCATCAACTTCATAGAAAGTGGCTCCCAAGGGTACTGATGGGTCCCTTCCTATGGATGTTTTCTTAGCAGTCTCATCTGCTACCATTGGGGTTGGGATCTTAGGTTGTGGTTGTTCTACCCAATGTTTCAATAATGCCCATTGTGGATTATGGTGCAATAGGGTTTTCTCAAGGCAAAGGTAGCGATGTTGATGTCAAGGCTGCTAGGAGGGAAGTGTCTTTGTGTGTTATGGTCTCACTTCTCTCAGCTTGATGTGCTACCCCCTTGCTAGCACTTTAGGCAGATCTTGGATGAGATCATCCAATCATGAAGTGGAGACAGGGTTTGGTTCTAAATTTCTTTAAGTATCCTCAACTGATTGGCCAATTTTTATGATTAGTTAAAGCTATTCTTTTGGGTCGAGATACTCTCTTGGGGCAATGCGGATGGGTGTTTGTTTGGGTTTTTGTTGGCCTAGGTTGTCTAATTGGTTTTGTGGTGTGTCATCACTTGTGGGGACATTGAATGATACCTTATGCTTGTCTAATTTTCATTTATTCTTCCTTTTTTTGTTCTTTGCCCACTTAGAATGCCATTTAGCAAGGTTGAACCAGTGATTATCATGCCTTGGTTGTTCTAAGTTTGGGCTCATGTCATGGTTTTAATGGGAATGTTGTCTTTCATGGGATGATTAGGATCTACTATATTAGTGAAGAGATCCAAAGGGAGGACTAGGGTTGTGTTTTTACCTTTTTCACTCTAATATCTCGAGCAATTGATAAGCATGTGAGTGATCTCACACTCGGCACATGGGTTGGTGCCCAAGACGGGATTGGATTGTTCATGGCTAAATGGCCTGGTTGACCAGGCTTCCAAAAAGCTCCTTTAGGACCATAGAATCCTCATCCACGTCCTCTACCACTAAGTGCAAGGGCTCTATAGAACTCGTTGCAATCCATTAGAGTAGAGAGATAATGATAGGAAGGGAGGGTGTGTATGTGTGTGTCTATGAGAGAGAGTGTGAGAAAGAGAAAGAGAGATCAAGAGAGAGATTAAGAGAGAACAAGGAGGAAAGGAGGCGTAGGGGTAGAGAATAGAGAGAGAGAGTATGTGTATGTTGAGGGAGAGAGAGAGCCAAGGTAGAAAGAGAGAGAGAGAGATAGAATTAAGTGAATGTGTTTATGCATAAAGAGAAAGAGAGAGGTTAGAGAGAGAGTGAGAGGAAGAGAGAAGAGGGAGTGAGAATGAGAGAGAGACAAGAGGGTTGAGAGAAAGCGAGTGGAAGAGAGGGTTAGTGTGTGTCTCTATGAGAGAGAGAGAGAGAGAGAGAGAGCGGGAAGAGGTAATGAGGTAGAGAGATATTGAGAGGGTCTATGTATCTTTGTCTCTAAAGGATAGAAAGATGTGAGAAGTAGAGAGGGTGTGTGTGTGTGAGAACACAGAAAGACAGAGATTGAGAGACAGGAGGGGGAGAAAAGGAGATATAGATAGAGAAAGTGAATGGGAATAACGAATGGAAAGAGTAACGGTTGAGAGAGAGAGAGAGAGAGAGAGAGAGAGAGAGAGAGAGATCAAAGACATTAAACCATCTCAAAGACTTTGAGAATGAGGATTACTATAAATCCTCATCTTGAAGAAGATATGATGGTAACAATGCCAATTAACAACAAGTCATTTACATTTGGGCTAATGACATGCTCTAGCACTTACATAAGCAAATAGTTAAATTTTGAGATAATAATGTGTGGGCATGAATACATATGATATCTCTTCAAATTAATGATAAATTGGTGAACCCATGATGAATGGTGTAAACGTAGGAGGATGCTCATTCGGTCATCATACATGTAAGCAAGGTGGTCTAACAAAGCATTTTTTAAATGCCAACTTACTACATGTATGTGTATCTAATTATGCCTATGTATATTCATATTGGATGTACCTAATTGAATGTTGCTTTAATTTGACACTCTTCCCAATTTCAAAAGAGGGTCATCCCACATATAGTTTTGAAAGATGCCTCTCTTGATCCTAAAAGAGGGTCATCCCACATATAATATTGAAAGATGCTTGTCTCTCTCTCAGACACACACATGCACACACGCACATAAGCACACACGTTCACTTTTACTAGCTTACTTTATTTATCTCACTCACACATATATACATTAGATATTCTCTCTCTCTCTCTCTCTCTCTCTCTCTCACACACACACACACACACACACACACACACACACACACACACACACACACACACACGCATGCACGCACGCACGCGTGCGCACATTGGGCATGAGGGTCAATGGTTTATACATATGGTCATGCATTGATTCTCTCTCTCTCTCTCTCTCACACACACACACACACACATTGGGCATGAGAGTCAATGCTGCGTGATCCTAGAAAAAAAGATTAAGGGAAAGGGATAGAGGAAATGAGACATGGAGGTAGAGAGATAGTGGAGATAGAGAGAATGTGTATGTGGAGGGAAGGGGGGAGGGGGGAGGGGGGAAGCGTGCATATGAGGGTGTGTGCACACGTACATCTATGAGACACAAAATGAGAGAGATTGAAGGATGAAAGGATACATGAAGGTAGAGATAGAGAGAAGGGGAGATAGAGTTAGAGAGAAAGACAGAGAAAAGGGAAGAGTAAGGATATACATACATACATGCATACATACATATATAGTATATATAGTATATATATATATATATATATATATATATATATATAGAGAGAGAGAGAGAGAGAGAGAGAGAGAGAGAGAGAGAGAGAGAGAGAGATGACCAAGATAATGCGTGTGTGTGTGAGAGAGAGAGAGTTAGAGGAAGGTAGGGGGAGAGAAACACACACACACATTGTACATGTGTGTGTGTGTAGAGAGAGAGAGAGAGAGAGAGAGAGAGAGAGAGAGAGAGGATGTAGAGATAATGAGAAGCAGAGGGTGTGTGTGTGTGTGTGTGTGTGTGTGTGTGTGTGCATGTGTCTATTATAGTCTATGAGACACAAGAAGAGAGAGGTTGAGAAATAGAGGGAGGATAAAAGAGAGGATGTAAAGATAATGAGAAGTGTGTGTGTGTGTGTGTTTGTGTGTATTATAGTCTATGAGACATAAGAAGAGAGAGATTAAGAAATAGAGGGAGGATGAAAGAGAGACAGAGGGGGAAAATAGAGAGAGAATGAGAGAAATAGAGAGGATGAAAGAGAGACATACATTTGTCTGAACCCACTTTTTGACTAGGGACTATCAATATGAAATTTATAATAGGGAAGGATATAAGTACAAATGGAGTTTACATCTTTAAACCCAATTATTCACTCCATATGGAGTTATATGGCCATGTACTTCTTCAAAGAGTAAACATGAACAAATCAGCATCCAAGGCTAGTACCAAATCAAAATCCATCCAATCAGACAAATTTAGTTAGAACTAAAAGAATTTGAAGGGCATGCATGCTTCAATAGCACTACTTGTTATCCATGTTAAGATGAGACTGTTGATGTTTAGAATACATTTTGACCATTCCATAAGCATGGATTGTTAATGCTACAAAAGATTGTGAATTAATAAAATTGAAAAGCCATTATAAACTATCATTATTTAAGCTATGTTTTATGAGCTATCAATGCTCATAACTCACAATGTGATTGAGAAAACATATCTTCAAATTAAGAGTTCTTATGTCCTAGATCATTACTTGTATGGAGATAACAAACTCATTTGGACACATAACGATTAATATTGAGACCTCACTTATACAATAACTTCCCAAGATTGAAGAGCAAATAAACCATCCATCAGAAACTCAAAGAGATTAGTCAAAATTAAGAGATTTTAGAAGGTACAAAATGCTAAGGGTCAAGTCCGTGTGCATGTATGCCTTATAATCTTGATAGTATGCCTTTGAAGGGATACTAGAAGGTAAGGCTGAAAACAAGACTTAAAAGGGATACTAGAAGGTACTAAAAGCATGCCCATAACACAAAAAAGACTTAACATTAATTTTCAACAAAATAGTGCAAGAAGACTCCCAAACACCAAAGCCTAAACCCTATACTCTAGACTCTGTGGACTCTACATACTAAATCCTAAAACTCAAAATCATTAACCCTAAACCCTAACCATGAATTAAATCTTACACCCCAAACCCTAAACTCTAAACCCTAAAACTCAAATCTTAAAATCAAAATCCTAAACCACATACCCTAGACCCTAGATGCTAGACTTCAAACACGAAACCCTAAACCCTAAATCTTAAAACTCAAAATCCTAAACCCAAAACACTAAACTCTAAACCCTAACTCCCAAACCCTAAACCCTAAACCCTAGACCTGAAACCCTACACCCTATACCCTATATTTGAAACCCTAAACCCTATATTCAAAATCCTAAACCCTAAATCCTAGACCCCAAACCCTAAGTCCTATACCCTGGACCTAAAACCCTATACCCTGGACCTAAAACCCTATACCCTGGACTCCAGACCCTAAACTGCAAACCCTAAACCTAAATCCTAGACCCCAAACCCTAAACCCTAAACATTATATCCTAGATCCCAAACCCTAAACCTTAAACCCTAAATCCTAGACCCCAACCACCAAACCATAAACCATAAACCCTAGACCCTAGATTCTAAACCCTAAACCTTAAATCCTAAATCCCAAAACACTAAATTGTATATCCCAAATGCTAAATCCTAAACCTTAAGTCCGAATAGATCCCAAACCCTAAATCCTAAAACCTAAATCTTAGATCTCAAAGCCTTAACCCTAGCTCCCAAACCCTAAACCGTATGTCCTAAACCTCATTTGATGATTTTCACCTTATAGCCTTTATGGATGTCTAACAATGTCGAACATTAACACATGCTAATAAGGTCTCGATTTTATTAATGTCTCAAAGCTTAAATGAGATCATGGTACCTTGAATAAGCTCAAATCGCATCTGTATTAGCATGAGGTAATACAAACATTAACACATGCTAATAAGGTCTCGATTTTATTAAATATCATCAATGACTTAAAGGTTGAATGAGATTATGATACCTTGAATAAGCTTAAATCAAATTTATATTAGCATGAGCTAATACTTAATTTTCCATCTCAAATGATATTATGTATTATTAAAAAAAACTCAAAACAAAAGTCTTATAATGAAAAACTTGTTTTTGTGACACCTAAATTAGAACACATATTTTCAATTACTTCTCGCCTTTATTTATGAGAAGCTCATAAAGTGCATGTTTCAATAAACACTTGATTGTATATATGGCTAAAAAACAAACTTGATTTTTTTGAATAAATTTTAATGTCCATTTAGTCTAAGATACATGCTTCATGTATGCAATGATTTGGTTTGATAAAATAACATGAATAAGTTTGTAGTTATTTAGTCTTAAATTAAAGTTTGAAATGTAGAGACTAGTTTAGACACCAAGGTTATCAAATTAAGTTGGTTCAACCTTTGTTACTTTGAGCCAAAACTTATTTGATAAAATATTTCCCCTAGAGATATCATGACCTTTAAACTTAATTATCAATTTTGGAACTTCTTTGTTCTCATCTAGATTTGGCTTAGACTCTAACTTATATGTTATTCACAATACAAAGATATAAGATATTTTAGTCCTAATTGAGAAATGCATAGTATAAGTATATAAAAGGCATATAGAATATACATAAAAAAATATATAAAGGCAAAGAAATGGCTATATATATATTTATCATTTAATAATGATAAGAACATTTATATATGTGTATGTGTGTATATTTATATCTATACATATTTACATACATATATGAATAAAGAGGCAAGGGACATGATTCTTCAGGGTCTTGGGAATGCCATCGAAGATGTCTACTCTGAGTTTTCGGATGAACCCATTGCAACTGCACCATTGGGGCAAGTAAGCATTTCTCTTTTTTTTTTTAACATTGTAGAAGCTCCTTAAAAAAGCTGCTTCTTTATCAATCTACTGCTTCTTTATTTGACCTTTGCTAACAGTCTATCGTTTCCATGTTTTCTCAAACATTGGACAAGGTTCTTTATTCTCACATTTCTTGATTCTTCAGGATCTTGGGAATGCCATCGAAGATGTCTACTCTGAGTTTTCGGATGAACCCATTGCAACTGCACCATTGGGGCAAGTAAGCATTTCTCTTTTTTTTTAAAACATTGTAGAAGCTCCTTAAAAAAGCTGCTTCTTTATCAATCTACTGCTTCTTTATTTGACCTTTGCTAACAGTCTATCGTTTCCATGTTTTCTCAAACATTGGACAAGGTTCTTTATTCTCACATTTCTTGATTGATGGGTGAATGCTAAGAGTGACAAGATAGTTGGGGGTGAGGATGATGCAATCAATTACATCTTCTTCACCGACTTCGTAACCCTCTTCAAATCTCCAGCCCAAATGCCATCATAAGTCGCAAAAATGAGGTTTTTTTCCCTAAAAGTTGCCCATTAGGAATTTTTTGGACCCAAAGAGGGCCTCTTGGATTAACTTTTGATTAGGAATGGACCAATAGGAAGAGGCCTTGGTGCACATTTTTGACTTCTCTGACCCTAGGGGGCCTAGGCTTTGGTTTGCTAATGGGGCCTAATTACTACTCTTGTCCCCCTACCTCGTGGGCACAAACTTAGAGGTCCCCCCACCTAGAATTGCGTAAATTAAAAACCCTAAAAATTAAAAATTTTTAATTTTTTTCCAAAAGTGTGTTTTCCCTCTCAAACTTCCTCCCAACATACTCTAGATTTGGAAAGCTCATTTTGAACCTCTTTCTTCCTCTTCTAAGCTCTCCATTACTGCAGAAACTCCATACCTCTCAAGCTCTGCCTCCTTCTCAAGCTCCCTCACAGCCTCAAGCTCTCTCTCCCTCTTTCTTCCTTTTCTAAGCTCTCCATTGCTACAAAAACTCCATCCCTCTGAAGCTCTCCCTTCTTCTCAAGATCCCTCCCTCCCTCCCTCCCTCTCTCTCTCTCTCTCTCTCTCTCTCTCAAGCTCCCTGCCTCTCCATTGTTACAGAAACTCTATCCCTCTTTAGTTTACTCTAGGTTCAGGAAGCCTTTTATCAAACTCTAACCCTCTTTTAAGCTTTCCATTGCCGCACTGAAAACCTTGAACTTTATCTTCTCTCCACTCCTCTGTTGTAAAACAAGCTTTTCTTTTCCCTTCTTCTCTTTTCTTACCACCATGGCCTCTTCCAGTAATGTGAGCAGACCTAGGGAGAAGGTGGAAGAGCTTGTGTTGCATAACACAAGAGATGAGAATGGAGTTTGGGCTCTAACAAGATTCAGGGTTGGGGCTTGGGTCTACATGCAGCCAAGCTCTAAGGGACCACATCGAGTGCGTCAAACTGGGGAATACGCTACATCATTGGAAGGAGGCTTCAAGCATACTAAGAAGGAAGGACTGGTTGCCATAGTGCAACATGTTGCCATAGTGCAACATGTGTATACCCTTGGTGGAGACCTGTACATTCAAGGCCAACGACCAAGGTTTCCTTCAAATTGTCAGTGTAATATAAACACAGCTTTAACAACATGCTAATATTGGATTTTTTGTTTCAAATTTTCTTACGATTCTCCATTTTCTTGTCTCTATCTGCAGATATTTTTCCCTCTAATTATGTTGAGGAACAACCACTCCAAAGCCTCACTGGAGTTTTCTATGCTATGCATGCATCCATTGGAGAGGCAATGTTTGTATCTCAAATCCCAAGTGATCTTGTACAAAACAATATCTTTTTCTTTTCTCACTCATATTTTGTAGATAAAAACCAAGTTTATTTGGCAAGCTAGAAGAGATCCCCAACCCCCCTCTTAACAATCCCGAATGGCCCAAACCTGATGCTTGGACCATCTTATGGTTAAAGTTTAAGATGGTAAGTAATATCAAGACATCACTCAAGTTTTCAAAGGCATCTAGGTCAGTAGGGCTAAATTGGTTTTGTCCTTTACATGTTTTTGTGCACATGTTCAATTCCATGCCAATGCACCAAACAAAAACAATGTATATTTGTAAGGAGGTACGGTCTGACCTCATTCAATGATTACTAAGAGAGTGTTGGGAGGTTAATGAGGCGTCACATCAAGGTGATGTGTACAAGTGCAATGTAGTAGATTCTACAGTGTCTTTCAGGTTCTTGAAGGCACGCTCTATTTTGTACATGCGTCTGCACAACCAAAGATGGATGCAAAAGCACGGGACATGGATCCCACTTCAAGCCTCAGAAGAAGAAATTGTGCCTATTGAGGTAGCTATGATGATGCAAAATGGATGGATTGAGCGAGTGGCAGCAAGCAAGCATTGGAGCCTAGCAGACTTGCGTCAACACTTTAGCATCATGGGCTTTGACAATGTGGAAGAGTCAAGTTTCAAGTTGATGAGAAGAAAGGTATATCTAATTCCACTACATGTCTAGCATTAACCCTTACACTTTCTGGTTATTGTGCCACTTTCTATATTTTTAGAGATTGGGAAGCGTAAGGAGGGGACAACCATGGTCTCAGAATCATGGCAAATGGGGAACCTTGAATTTTCAGCAGAGCAAGGTGCATAGCCCTACCAACACATAGTAGGCATGTGAAAGAGCTTGAAGATGAACTGGGTATATGGGAAAATAGCCTCTGTTCTAATGCACATGAGGGGAAAGAGTTTCAGGATCAAGGTGAAGGCAATGACGAGCTTTCAAGTCAACAAGGAGATGGAGATCAACATGAAGTAAATGTCATAAGAGAGGCAAAAAATGAAGACATTATAACAATTTTAGATTAGATGACATGCTTGTAATTTTGCAGCAAGCTCTTTTTTAACCAATCTTTATTTAATTGAAGTCTTAATATTTTTACAAACTATGATTTTTTTTGTCTAGTGGTCTAGTGTGAAAAGGCCACTTTAAATTTTAACTATAAATAGCCAAAGATGCCTTCTTTCTCATTTTCAAGTGATAGAAACCAAGCACGAACTCACACTATCTCTTTGCATTCACATGGCTACCCACTTTGACAACTTCTGTGAGTTCCTCTCCACCACCCCATGGGCGGGCAAGAGCGAGCTCTTTGCCATGTTCGCTTGTGAAGTCGACTTTGAAAAGTCGCTCGCCCTTGCGTCCCAACATTATGAGACGCATATTATAGGTATACATGGAGAAATACTTGGCTCCCCACTCTGACTCCTTTCCCCATTGCCCCAATGATCGATGGGTGCCTATTGAGTTGCTTAAGTATATTCAACAATATGCCCACCCCTACATCCAGCGCCTTGAAAGTTTCATCAACATCTGCATCCCCACAGGAGCTTACTGTACCTTCAATAAGCAGGAGGTGAAGAGGTTGGGGAAGGGCAATTTAGGAACTAGGATCCTCTCGTGGCTCGCCACTTTTGCGTTCCTCTCATCAGCGAGACGATGAGGAGTTAGAGATATCTGCATTGCAGTTGGCATGGTATTTGAGGGATGACAAGTGAAGGCACTAGGTAGTACGAGTGCTGGTGTGGAAGAGAAGCTTGCATCAAAGCACTTTCCAGGCTACCTTGCACACATGAGGGAAAGAAGAGAGGAAAGATGCATGCAAGAGTCGAATATAGAGAATAGCACTTGGCCACCCTGTGAGGGTTAACTTCTCGATGTGAAGCCCTACTAGGGGCTCACTCCACACTCTCCTTGTCTCACCCAAGAAGAGATCCAATGCTAGGTTGAGAGCAAGAGGGAAGGAGCTATGGAGAGCTCAACCTCTACCTCATGCCACTAGTATGCGAAAAGGACATAGTAGATAGCAAAGAGAAGATAGAGAAGGAGAGCATTACCATTCCTACTCACATACACCGACAATCAAACATGCAAACAAGCATGTAACCACAAGCTCACAATGAGAGAAAGAGAGAGAAAGGAAACTCAAGTGAGACAAATGGGATTGCCCCTTTTCATATTCCATAAAATGTCTTATATACATTGAAACCGATCCCGTCAAGTGGGAATAGACTCCGTTGGACACCCACACGCGTAATAGCACAACTTAATATCACAATTTGAAATGGACAACTTAATTACAACTTGAAATTGAAATGAAATGAAATGAAATAGATGGACACCAGCACTGGGGCCGGAACGGGAAGACCCCCCCTCAATATATGATATATTATTGGGAGTATTTAACAAATACAATGCTCCATGGGTTCAAAGAACCAGATGATGTCCATGTACAAATGAATATAGTACCAAACAGGAGGCTCGAAGTAGATGTTCGAAGTAGAGTGACCACTTGAGTGGTCCAGTCTCTCTACGGTCCTGTGCATTCATCACTGGACTCCGCAGAGAGTGCCCCACTAGTGTTCTAGGACCATGCACAAACAGGCGCTCCCGTACTAACGCCTGGCTCTCCCGATCTCGGCACCTTTGGACCGTGGTTCTCCAAAAGCTTGGACTACCCGGCACCGAACGGGTGTTAGCCGTAGAGAGAGAATCCTTTATCAAATTTACAACACAGTTCTTAACTTAAATCTCAATTCACTTACTTGTAGCTTGCAGATGGAAGACCAATACCCGGGAGTGTCTAGGTGCAGCTACTAGTGGTGGATACCAGGGATGTAGCCGCCTGAGAGATGGTGGCAGGAGCTGCCTGAGGGGATGATATAGTCACTTTATATGGGAGAAGGGGCAGCCGCCACAACGGATAGGAGACACGTGGCTGCAGCCTGCGCAACCACTTGCTGTGTAGTGGGCAACCCGCTGGAGAAGATGAAGCAGCCGCGTGCTAGAGGTGGGCACACAGCCGCCTGAAAGAGGAGGAAGCACAGAAGTCTGTACGGGAGGAGGGGTAGCAGCCACTGTGCAGAGGAGGCAGCCGCCTGTATGGGAGGAGATACTTGGTTGCAGCCTGCGCCGCTTGTGAGGTGTTACAGAAGTAGCCACCTGGCTGCAAAGGAGGAGGAGCCGACTGGCTATAAGAGCAGCCACTTGTGGATAGTGGGCAGCCCCTGGAGATCTAACGCAGCCACCTGCAGCAATTACAGTCGCCACAGCAGAGGTGGTGGAGATGGCGCAGCTTGAGAAGGAGGAGGCGTACAATCATGTGTGATGCTGAAACCACCGGGCTGCAGCCTGTAGAGGAATTCACAGCCGCCTGCTGTGTGCAGCCATCAGGGTGTAGAGGTGGAGGAAGCGTAACCTCAAGAGATGGTGGAATTTCCGGTTTTCTCCCTTCACGAAGGGTGGTCGCCTTCTTTAGTAGAGATTGGAGAAGAAAGTCCACGACCACAGGTGGCCGGCTCCCCACGTTTGCATGGGGGCGGCCAGCTTCATGGTGTGGTGTGGGTAGGTGACCATGCACCCACCCCCACACACACTTAAGGGGCTAAGTGTGGCTCCCCACCTTGGCCCATAAGTGGGTGCCCACTTTTAAATGACATGTGAACTTAGAACCTTATAAAATGAAAGGTTAGAAATAAACTATTAAACCAATAAGTGCAATACACTTACCACCTATTCACACGCAACAGAACTCGTCGTCAGAAGACAGAGCAAACTTCATGACTCACTGGCAAGCATCCCCGCTCATCAGTGAGTGACACGTCAAACAGACAAACACAAAAATACAAGTCATGCAAAAATAGTTTCAAACATGCAAAACATGAGTGCATGTGCAAATAGTATCATGGACATATCTCCCGTTCATGGAACAAGTACAAAATATCTGTCGGGCACAAAAATGGCACGACATAAAACATAAATCCTGGTCTTCCTATGGAGTGACAGTCCCATAGGTAAAACACAGTTCTAGGCACGAGCCTCCCTATGGAGTGACAGTCCCATAGGTAAGACATGGCACAAATACTGGCTCTTCCATGGCCTAACAATCCCATGGATAGAACACAATCCAGGTCATACACGGGTGGCACCAGTCTGGCTCCCGTCCATACGACACCATCCTACTAACACACGGGTGGCACCAATCTGGCTCCCATCCATGTTAGGCAAAAATACTGGCCTCTTCACATGAGACACCTGAACGAGACACAAAATTGGAGATGGACCAAATGGTCGGCCAATTGTTGGCATCCCCCTAGGCTTCTAAAGAGTTGTCCTCAACTGAAAAGCCTCAAGATATGCCTGCAACAACTATGGGTAGTCAACAAAATAATCCTCATTTTGGCATCAATAGGCAAATAATTTTTAAACTTCACAAGGTATCTCCTGGAAAGCTTTCCTGCAGGTAGCTTTCGCTCCTTGTGAAAAACAATATGTTCTAGTTGGAGGATCTCCTCAAGCTCATCAATCTTTGGCGGATCGTCTGTGATAGGCTCGTCAGGGGTCTGGTCCCACATATTTCCAAAAAAGACTCACATGAAATGCGTTGTGAATCTTCCAGTGACTAGGTAAAGCAAGCCTGTATGAGACTTCATTGATCTTTTGAATCACCTTGAAGGGTCCATAATAGCAAGGAGAAAGCTTAGGATATGATCCTTCTCGTCCTGGTCTCTTCCGAAGCCGAGCCCAACTGCATGCCCTTCTTGATTTAGGATAGCTCCTATACATTCGCCACAAGCATCACATTCTACCACGAATGATTTTTGCAAGTCAGGAACAATCAATACGGGTCCACATATGATAGCATGCTTGAGTTGCAAGAAAGCATCCTGTTCTTCTGAAGTCCATTTGAAAGTGGTTTTCTTCTTTGTGAGATCATGTAGAGGGGTGGCTATCATAGCAAAATGCCTTATGAAACGCCTGTGATATGAACATAATCCCAGAAAACTACGTACTTGATGTACATTTTGCAACTCTGGCCAATTTCGAATGGTCTCTATCTTTGCAGGATCCATTGTTACGCCATCTTTGGATACAATGTGACCCAAATAATGTATCTTTGAAAGGAAGAACTCACTTTTCTTAGCATTAATGAAAAGTTTATGCTTCCGCAACTCTTCGAACACTGTGACCAAATGAGTTCTGTGTTCCTGCTTGGAGAAAACCAAGATATCATCAAAGAATACTCCTGTGAATTTGCGATGGGGTCGGAATATCCTATCCATCATATGATTAAACGTGGCAGGAGCATCGGTGAGACCAAAAGGCATTACCAAAAATTCATATAATCTAAAGGCTGTCCTGAATGCAGTTTTATGGACATCTTGTGGCACCACTCGTATTTGGTGATAACCACTCTTCAAATCAAGTCGGCTGAAACAAGCCGAACCATCAAGCTTATCCGAAATGTCATCAATACGCGGAATTGGGAATGTGTTCTTAATGGTAAGCTTGTTTAAAGCTCTATAGTCCACACACATGCGAAATGAGCCGTCTTTCTTTTGAACAAGAAGCACATGAGAGCAATAAGGTGAGGAACTGGGCTGAACCAAACCTTTCTCTAAAAGCTCATTTACCTGCTTCATGATCTCTTCTTGTTGTGCAGCACTCACATGGTATGCGGGTTTGTTAGGTGGAGAACTACCTGGCACAAGATCTATGCGATGATCTTCGGGCCTTTGGGGAGGTAATTCACTTGGCAATGCATCAGCAAAACAGTCGTTGAATGCATGAAGAAAATTCAGCCTATCATTAGTCATAGCATCCACATTTTGATGACTTGGCACAATGCTATCACGAACAAAAACCAAGTACGCAGAAAGACTCTTTTTCATTGCTTTATTAATTTGGATGTGAGATACAAGTGGGATGGAATCCCCTTCTTTGCCAGCATCAATGAAATGCATGTGGCCTTTATGCATAAAAGAAATCATATTGGTCTTGTACTCTTTGCGGGGCTCAAGCCGATGATGCCATGGCTTGCCCAACAATACATCACATCCATTTAGTGGTGCAACTAAGAAATGTTCATTATCAAAGGTAGCCTTGGATATGTATGTGCAACTTCCCTATCAATGGGGTAACCTGCACCTCTTTACCAACAAATGCAGCCTTTGGCTTCAATCTGAGGTCCCATGTTCTCAACCTCAATACCCAAGGCAGCTGCCGTTTGTATAGAGATGAAGTTATCGGTTGTACAGTCGTCAAACATGAATAAGACGGGGTGATCCTTGATTTGACCCCAAGCCTTGCATACCATCTGCTCTTTTGCATCATGATTTGTGTTTCCCTGCACATCGAGAATTGCATGTACATTAGCCTTGGTCTGCTTGTCTTCATGCTTAGGTTTGCGGTCAGGGCATTGTCGAAACATGTGGTCTTTGCTACCATAAGAAAAACATTTTCCATCCTTGGCATATTACTCTCTTTGCTCTGGGGTCAAGCCGAATTTGTTCTTCTTTGGGCCCTGATCTTTAGATGAGGTATTTTCAGCTCTACCTCCCTTGTGGGTCTCCCGAAAGTTCTTTTTAGGTGGCTGTCCACCTTTTTGCAGATTTGGGACAGCCTTGTCTTTCCCCTTTGAACCGCCTTGATCCTGCTTAATTTTGACCACCAATTGCTCCGTAGCAAGAGCAGAGGCTGTGAGCTGTTGCAAAGTATGTTTCGGGTGCAATTCAATGCCCGAACGATAAGCTAGTTGCAATCCAGAGTGAAACTTCCTCTTTCTTTCATCCTAAGTGATTTGCATAAAAGGAGTTACCTCAAGCAACAC
This sequence comes from Cibotium barometz, assembly GCF_041138505.1. Taxonomy (NCBI): domain Eukaryota; kingdom Viridiplantae; phylum Streptophyta; class Polypodiopsida; order Cyatheales; family Cibotiaceae; genus Cibotium; species Cibotium barometz. The sequence continues at coordinate 45,564,489 of NC_141093.1, read as the reverse complement.
TTTCCAAAACTTGTTGACATACTGTTGCACGCTTTTATTATCTCTTTGCTCAAGTCTATCCCACTTTTGGGTGAGAGTTTGCTCTGCATTTGGTGGTAAAAACTGAGCATAGAATCTGTCCTTAAACTCCTTCCAGGTGCAAATGGGATCCTTGGTGATCTTTTCGTGATCCACCAATGAGCAGCGATCCCTTTCAAAAACATGCTAGCATGGCGTACTTTAGACTTCTCAGTGAAGTCCTCATCGCTAAAAGCAATGTCAAACTGTGCCACAAATGCTAACACTTTGGAAGCATCATGCTCTCCATGAAAAACATCAAACTTAACAGACTTGTCACCTGCTTTAAATTCCTTGAGCTTTCTGGCATGAGGCTCATGGTCCTCTCTTTTTCTTTTCCCTTTATTCAACGGGGCAGCCCTATCTCCTTTAAATTCATGGGCCATCATGGAAGTTTCATGAAGCACGGTGGCATGTGCTCCACGAACTTGAGAATCGGATGCATGTGACTTTCCTGCATAAGGCAATGTCTCTCCATGAGACAACTCAGAAGGCAAAGCTCTTCTGGTGGGAGACCTGTCACCCCTACCATGGGATACATGTCTTGAATTCATATGACCATCATGCCCTCCATGAGCACTAGCATACATATACCTGTCAGGCTTTGTGCCTTGTGGAGAAGATGCATGACGAGAGGTGACTGTCACCTCTTCCTTTTGCATAAATGACCTCAACCTTTGAGATGCGGGATCTCCATGCTTCAAGCGAGGTGAATTTCTGAATTTCAGCTCTCTGTCTTCCCCCTCTTTGATGTCACCTCTTGCCTACTTCCCGTGCCATGGACTCAAAAGTCACATCTACCATTGCATCAGCTTTCTTTGCTTCAATGGCACTTTGCACATCGGGATCTTCTTCTAGCAAAAATTTCAGCTCTTGCTCTTGTGCCTGCAAAAGCTTTCTCATATGCTCCATTTCAGCCCTCATTGCATCAGGCTCTTCTTCTAGCATGACTGTCTTTCCTTGAGACAGTTGTCCCTTTGAATCACTATCATTTACCCTTTCAAGGGGCTTGTGCCTTCCTCGTAGAGCATCAGAACCACGAGAGGCACTAGATGGACCCCTCGAATCAGCCACTTCCAAAGGGTGGCCTTGGCTGTCCATTGTGTTAAGTGTGCTAGAAGCGGGGTGTCCAATACACAGGTTCGTTGCCCCACTAAGAAGAGGGAAACAACCGTGCTCTGATACCAATGAAACCGATCCCGTCAAGTGGGAATAGACTCCGTTGGACACCCACACGCGTAATAGCACAACTTAATATCACAATTTGAAATGGACAACTTAATTACAACTTGAAATTGAAATGAAATGAAATGAAATAGATGGACACCAGCACTGCGGCGGCGGCCGGAATGGGCCGACCCCCCCTCAATATATGATATATTATTGGGAGTATTTAACAAATACAATACTCCATGGGTTCAAAGAACCAGATGATGTCCATGTACAAATGAATATAGTACCAAACAGGAGGCTTGAAGTAGATGTTCGAAGTAGAGTGACCACTTGAGTGGTCCAGTCTCTACGGTCCTGTGCCTTCACTGGACTCCACGGAGAGCGCCCCACTGGTGTTCCAGGACCACGCACAAACAGGCGCTCCCGTACTAATGCTTGGCTCTCCTGATCTCGGCACCTTTGGACCGTGGTTCTCCAAAAGCTTGGACTACCCGGCAAACGGGTGTTAGCCGTAGAGAGAGAATCCTTTATCAGATTTACAACACAGTTCTTAACTGAAATCTGAATTCACTTACTTGTAGCTTGCAGATGGAAGACCAATACCCGGGAGTGTCTGGGTGCAGCTACTAGTGATGGATACCACGGATGCAGCCGCCTGAGAGATGGTGGCAGGAGCCGCTTGAGGGGATGATATAGTCACTTTGTATGGGAGAAGGGGTAGCCGCTAACGGATAGGAGACACCTGGCTGCGGCGTGCGCAACCATGTTGGGGGTAAAGGCCCCTGTATATGGGTATTTAGCCCATTATATATAAATGGAAGAAAAGAAAGATAAGGTAGTGTGAGCTAACACCAAAATACAAGTCGTCTCCTCCTGCTTCCGCTCTCTCTCTCTCTCTCAACTGGTATTAGAGCTATGGAATCTTGAGCTTATCGACGCTTTCAGCACGGTCGGCGCGGGAACGGCCTCTTCCCGGCCTTATCCAAAGTGCAGCAGAGCTGGAGATATTGCAGTAGAGAATCGTGGTGCAGAGCATCGTGCAGAGCAGGAAGCTTGCAGAGAGTCGCAAGGAAGTCGTGCAGCATGAGTAGCTAGGATAGCCGTGAGGCGCAAGCAAAAGAAGAAGCTGAAGCTTCTTGTTCTTTCTACACACACACACACACACCAGCATGAGTGCCATGAGGAGTGCTGGAGCATGCCGAGACAGTCACAGGCAAAGCGTGAGGTGCGTCGTGAGCGCCGTGGACAGTCGTGGGTGCAGTTGTGAGGAGTACGTGTGTGTGCCAGCAGGTGCTGGGACGCTTCATTGACACTATTATGCACATGTGTGTTCGTGTGGTACGCATAGCTGACAGGGTTCGTCAGTGGTCTTGCTTGATGCGGTATATGCATTGAGCATATGTGCGAGATCCATCAACTGGGCTGTGATGCTTTGATCTTCGGGCTACAAGTTATGTGTTTTATGCCTTGGATGAAGGTCGAATGTGTTCCACAGTGGTAGTGAAATGTTATGGAAGATGCAACATTATGGGTCTGTAAGAGTAGGAGGAAGAGAAATTGTTGCTGTTGTTGTTTTTTGTTTCTAAGTGCAAACAGTCACTTTCAGGAGAGAATATCTCTCAAAATGTGAGGATTCAAAATCTGAGTTGAACAGAGAAGTTGTAGATCATTTCAAGGACTAAAACTTTGCTTTTGAAAGTTTTTTGATCTGGATTTTCTGTCAAAAGTTATCAGATTTGCAAAACAAGCAAAAGTTGTAGTTTGCAGCCTGCAAAGCCTGATTCTGACCTGAATATCTTTTCGACTGTAAAGAATTCAGTCTAGGTCTGAATTGGACAGTTTGCGACCATTAAACAGGCTATAAGTTTGCTTTTGACAACCGGTTCATCTGGATTATGCATCACAAGTTATAAGGTCTGCAAGACAGCAAAAAGTTACAGCCTGCACAATGTTTTAGCTACAGTTTGGATGTCGTATGCCATGATGGGTCAATGCAATTGTATCCAAGGATTATGCACTTGTTGCTGAAGGTTTTGGCACTGGTTTAAGTGCGGGATAGAGTGTTTTTGGTTAGCAAATCAGCTTCCAGCTGCCTACATCAACACTCTTTTTTCGATACGCGGTTTGCATACTTTTCTTGCAGGTGCAGGTACATCAGTTTTGGCAGTTGGATACATGCCAGTGGATGTCAGCACACATGCCTGCTTGATGTGACAGTACGCATTGGTTTATGCATCTGTCTGTGACACTTGGATAGTGATTTTGGCATACAGTTTGAGGTGGATACTGAGGTTTTGCAGGGGAAACTTTGCCCAATTTTTTCAAAATCTGTGATCTTTGCCATTGGTGTTGTACATCATGTCTTCGTCGCATTCAGAGCGCGAATTGTACAACATCAAGAAGTTCGATGGTACGAACTTCTCGCTCTGGAAAGAGCAGATTCAGGATGTGCTCATTCAGAAGAAGCAGTTGAAGCCCTTGAAGGGGATAACTGCTAAGCCTGCAGATATGGATGCAGAGGATTGGAATGAGTTGGATGCCTTAGCAAAGTCTACTATCAGACTTCATCTTGCTGAGTCAGTGTACTTTACAATGGTAAATGAGAAGACTACGCATGAGCTGTGGATGCAGCTATGTGCCACATATGAGAAAGAGATTGCCTCCAACAAAGTCTATCTCATGAAACGTTATTTGAGCTGCAAATGAAAGAGGGTGGATCCATTGCGTCGCACTTGAATGAATTCAATATCATCTTCAGTCAGCTTCAAGCACAGAAGCTGAATTTTGATGCGGAGATGAAGGCGATATTTCTCTTATGTTCATTGCCATCATCATGGGATACTTTCCGCACTGCTATCAATAACTCTGCACCTGGTGGAGTACTGAACTTTGATGATGTTGTGGGTAGCTTGCTTATAGAAGAGATCAGAAAGAAGTCTGTAGATCATGGCAAGCAAGATGCAGCTCTCAATGTTGACCGTGGTAGACGGCAGTTCAGGGGGAAGTCTACAGAAAGAGGCAGGTCACGCAGTAAGTCACGCAGTCGCAAGGATATTGAGTGCCATCATTGTGGCAAGAAGGGGCACATCAAGCGTGACTGTTATGCATGGAAAAGAGAGCAAAAAGAGAAGAAAAAGGATGCAAAGAAGAATGACGACGGACCAAAAGATGATGACAGGAAAGGGAAAGCAAAGATTGAGGAAATCAATGCAGTCACCACTGATAGTAGTGACACTGAGATACTTTTCATGTCATGCCTACCTGCAGAAGCGCTTACTACATCCGATGATGGATATTCTCAGGATTGGATCCTAGATTCAGGTGCTTCATTTCATGTCACTCCCCATAGGGATTGGTTCAACACCTAAGATAGTGGAATGCATGGCTATGTTTATCTTGGAAACAACTATGCATGTGACATAGTGGGAGCAAGGGACATTAAGTTCTCATTTGCAAATGGTTCGTCATTTACTCTAAAGAATGTACGTCATGTACCCAAGCTGACTAAGAGTCTTATATCGGCTGGTCAGTTGGATGATAGTGGTTATCATACTATCTTTGGATCTCAGAGTTGGAAGATTCAAAAGGGCTCTATGGTTTTGGTGAGAGGTGCCAAATGTGGGACGCTGTATGCCTTGCATGTATCAGGTGTTTTTGATAATGTTGCTATAACCGAGCAGCCAAGCACTTCTTTGTGGCATTGCCGATTGGGCCATATGAGCCAGAATGAAATGAAAAGCTTATGCCGTTTGGGTTATGTGCCAAGTTTGAGCTTTTCTGATTTTGAATTTTGTGAACATTGTGTGTATGGCAACAAGCAGTCTAAATCAGCCCACAAGCGGCAGGCTAAGAAAGAGCTTGACAAGTTGGATTTGGTTCATTCAGATGTATGTGGTCCTAACTCGATCATTAGGAGGGGCTGAATATTTTGTCACATTCATTGACGATGCAACCAGGAAAGTTTGGGCTTATCCTATGGCTCGTAAGAGTGATGCATTCAATGTGTTTCAGAAATGGTTGGCTTTGGTTGAGAATCAGTCAGATGGAAAGCTTAAATGCTTGCGGACTGATAATGGCAGAGGATATGTCTCTGATGAGTTTCGACATTTCTGTGACACACGTGGCATAAAGAGGGAGCTTACCACTCCTTGTACTCCAGCTCAAAATGGAGTTGTAGAGAGAATGAACCGGACTATTCAGGAGAGGATGCAGTGTATGCTTTCTCATGCTACCTTGTCAGGTGGATTTTGGGCTGAGGCATTGAAGATTGCAGTGCATGTGATTAACAGATCACCGAATAAGAATTTGGATCATGGCGTTCCTGAACAGGCATGGAGTGGCAAGAAGCCCTCTTACAATCACTTACGCATATTTGGGTGTGAGGCATTTGCACATGTGCCAAAAGAGCTTCGGAAGAAGCTAGATCCGAAATCTAAGAAATGCATCTTTGTGGGTTATGGTGAAAGTGGAGAGATGGGATATCGTCTCTGGGATCCAGAAGGCAAGAAGATCATACGTAGCCATGATGTGGTCTTCAATGAGAAGAAGATGCATAAGACACCCATCAAACATGTGGAAATGCGCAGAGTCACCTTTCAGGATGTTAATCCGCAGGCACATGATGGTAGAAGGCAAGTTGTTCATGCACCGACGAATGTGGATCAAATGGTACAGCCAGGTACTCTCAGTGGTTCACAACAAAGGGCAGATGATAGTTCATCAATTGGTGGACGTGATGAGCAGGATATGGCTGATATGAATGATGGACAACAACTTGACATGCCTTTGAGATGGTCAACCAGAATCAGATAGATTTGTGCTAGGTGCGGACTATGTTATGTTGACTGACTGCGGAGAACCGTCATGCTACAAAGAGGCTATGCTTCGTGATGACAAGTGCAAGTGGGAGCTTGCTATGCAGTCAGAGATGGATTCACTCAGAAATAATGATACGTGGGATCTTGTTTCTTTGCCTAGAGAGAAGCATGCGCTCCCATGCAAGTGGGTGTTCAAGATGAAAGTCACAGGTGATGCAGTGCCTAAGTATAAGGCACGGTTAGTTGCCAAGGGATTCAAGCAGGAAAAGGGTGTGGACTTTGATGAGATCTTCTCGCCAGTCATGAAGATGACTACACTCAGATGTGTGCTTGGCTTGGTAGCTAAAGATGACATGGAGTTAAAGCAGATGGATGTCAAGACTGCGTTTCTTCATGGTGACTTGCATGAGGACATCTACATGCAGCAGCCTGAGGGCTTTGTGCAAAAAGGCCGAGAGAAGCTCGTATGCAAGCTTAAGAAGAGCCTATATGGTCTTAAGCAGGCACCCAGGGAATGGTATCACAAGTTTGATGCATTCATGAGATCTCAGCATTTTAGGCAGAGTGAGTCAGATCACTGTCTTTACACCAAGAAGGCCGCAGATGGCAGCCTGGTTATACTCATTCTATATGTGGATGATATGCTACTTGCTAGCAGGAATAGCTATAAGCTAGATGGTATTCGGGCCAAGTTGCATGAGGCATTTGACATGAAGGACTTGGGAGATGCAAGACACATTTTGGGCATGCGCATTACGCGTGACAAAAAGCAAGGACTCTTATGGTTATCCCAGAAAGAGTATGTCGGCAAAGTGCTTGAGCATTTCAATATAGCGGGGGGGAAGGCATTGAGCACTCCTCTTCCTCCATATGTGAAACTCAACCAGAAAGATTGTCCGAAGTTAGATGGTGAGAAGGCCGAGATGGCTAAGGTTCCTTATGCATTAGCAGTTGGCAGTTTGATGTATGCTATGATAGCTACCAGGCCCGACATTGCATTTGCAGTGGGAGTTGTTAGCAGGTATATGGCAAATCCAGGCAAGAAGCATTGCCTGAGGCAGTGAAAGTAGATGCGTTACTTGTGAGGTACGCAAGAGATGTGCATATGCTTTGGTAGACGAGATGCATGTGTATTGGGCTACACAGATGCAGATTATGCAGGTCACCCTGACACGAGGAGGTCTACTTCTAGCTATGTGTTTACCTTTGCTGGAGGTGCAGTGTCATGGATGTCACGTGCACAGAAGTGTGTTTCACTTTCTACCACAGAGGCTGAGTATATTTCAGTCACAGAGGCATGCAAGGAAGCCATTTGGCTTAGTCGGCTAGTGGGGAGATTTGGGAGTTACAGTTGATGAGTACTCCTGTGTTGCATAGTGATAGTATGAGTGCTATACAGTTGGCACGAAATCCAGTCTTTCATGCAAAGACCAAGCACATAGAGGTCAAGTATCATTTCATCAGAGAGGTACTTGAGGACAAGCGGCTTGAGCTTGTCAAGGTGCATACGGATGATAATCTTGCAGACCTTTTGACGAAGGGTCTAGCATCTGAGAGATTCGCATGTCTCAGAGAGATGATGGGCATTGGGGGTGAGCACTATTCTTGCATGTACCACTCTCGCTTAGAGCCACATTGGCCTTTAAGTGGGAGGTTGTTGGGGGTAAAGGCCCCTGTATATGGGTATTTAGCCCATCATATATAAATGGAAGAAAAGAAAGATAAGGTAGTGTGAGCTACCACCAAAATACGAGTCGTCTCCTCCTGCTTCCGCTCTCTCTCTCCTCACAACCACCTGCTGTGTAGTGGGCAGCCCGCTGGAGAAGATGAAGCAGCCACCTGCTGGAGGTGGGCACACAGCCGCCTGGAAGAGGGGCAGTGCAGAAGTTTGTACGAGAGGAGGGGCAGCAGCCACTGTGCAGAGGAGGCAGTCGCCTGTATGGGAGGAGATACCTGGCTGTTGCAGCCTGCACCGTGCCTGTGAGGTGATACAGAAGTAGCCGCCTGGCTGCAGAGGAGGAGGAGCCGACTGGCTGTAGGAGCAGCCGCCTGTGGATAGTGGGCAGCCCGCTGGAGATCTAACGCAGCCACCTGTAGCAATTACAGCCGCCAGGAGGTGGTGGAGATGGCACAGCTTGAGGAGGAGGCGTACAATCATGTGTGATGCTGAAACCACCGAGCTGCAGCCTGTAGAGGAATTCACAACCGCTTGCTGTGTGCAGCCATCAGGGTGTAGAGGTGGAGGAAGCGTAACCTCAAGAGATGGTGGAATCGCCGGTTTTCTCCCTTCACGAAGGGTGGTTGCCTTCTTTAGTAGAGATTGGAGAAGAAAGTCCACGACCACAGGTGGCCGGCTCCCCACGTTTGCATGGGGGCGGCCAGCTTCATGGTGTGGTGTGGGTAGGTGACCATGCACGCACCCCCACACACACTTAAGGGGCTAAGTGTGGCTCCCCACCTTGGCCCATAAGTGGGTGCCCACTTTTAAATGACATGTGAACTTAGAACCTTATAAAATGAAAGGTTAGAAATAAACTATTAAACCAACAAGTGCAATACACTTACCACCTGTTCACATGCAACAAAAACTCGTCTCAGAAGACAGAGCAAACTTCACGACTCACTGGCAGGCGTCCCCGCTCATCAGTAAAGTGACACGTCAAACAGGCAAACACAAAAATACAAGTCATGCGAAAACAGTTTCAAACATGCAAAACATGAGTGCATGTGCAAATAGTATCATGGATATATCTCCTGTTCATGGAATAAGTACAAAATATCTGTCGGGCACAAAAATGGCACGACGTAAAACATAAATCTTGGTCTTCCTATGGAGTGACAGTCCCATAGGTAAAACACAGTTCCAGGCATGAGCCTCCCTATGGAGTGACAGTCCCATAGGTAAGACACGGCACAAATACTGGCTCTTCCATGGCGTGACAATCCCATGGATAGAGCACAGTCCAGGTCATACACGGGTGGCACCAGTCTGGCTCCCGTCCATGTTAGGCAAAAATACTGGCCTCTTCACATGAGACACCGGCCTGGCCTCAAGTGAACGAGACACAAAACTAGAGATGGACCAAATGGTCGGCCAATTGGTGACATACATGAGCTCATATTTACAATGTCCGCCGCCCATTTACACGTGGGGGCTCAAAACTAGTCTTCCTAGTTCTCTAGCTCTATGTACATCTATTCCTCATGTTCGGCGTTACACAAGCCATAAGCTTGGTCATCCCATGTCTCATATAAAATCAGTGCATTGCGCGGTTACAAAAAGATAAAGTACAAGGGGTGTAGCCGTGCAAAAGGTCATTTTAGCTAGAGTGGTTAATATACCCCCCTCCCTAATGCAAGTCCGTTCTCGGAACTAGCCGGATCTAGAAATAATAGATTGAGTAGGTGCAGAGATGAAATCCCGGCGTGAGGTAGGAGAAAGAGGTGCTCGATTAAAGACCTTGTAGCTCGTCCAAAAAGTGGTCTCCATCATATCTTCAAAGGTTTGAAGGCACCAAGCACGTATCCACATAATGTGTTCGTAATAGTCGAAGATCTGCTTGAGGGTGGGCTCTTTGTTGATGTCAAAAGTAAGACCTTGCACACCTTCAAAGTAATGGTCCTAGTCAGGAATAACTCCAGCAACATGATGAGATTGAAGAAGCGATGGTGGCAATCACGACTGGGTCAGGGACTTGGTCGTAGTAGCGGGGTGGATGAATTCGTGGAAGCACCAGACCATGCTTTCTTCAGTGCAAGGATGCTGTGCAGATGAGGGAAGTTAAACTTCAACTTGGGGTTCTTTGTTTGCTCCTCATGGAATACGTTCGATGCCCATCATCTGCGAATTGGGAGGTAGTCGGGGCTGATCTTGATTGCGTGTGGCACGTTACAGTATGTCTCCCAGATAAAGGGTTTTGCGAGGAAAGGTCACCTCCAGGCCAGCTACTCGCCCATGATTTCAATCATTATGGGGCAAGTAGCGAGAGATGGCCGCCGGTGGTAGCCACCACAAGTTCAGGTTGGGTGGTTGCGCCCCGCCATGGGTGATGCTTCGCCTCGAGGTACGAAGCTTTCATGAATTAAAATCGTATAAGTGAAGGATAAAATAAGTGGCGCTGCCTTTCTTTAAACTGCTTGACATTTGGATCTATTGTTGTTCTTTGATGATTTGGCAAATGGTGTGTTCACTGTACATAATTTGTATATAGCATGAAAATTATTTGTGAAAATTGTCACATTATATATAAATGGATTCCATTCGGGTAGAAAAGTGAAGTAAGAAGGCATTCAACTTCCAAGTAGAAGTTTAGGCCGGGTGCAGACGCAAAGGTAGCCAGGGCCCATAGGATATCATTTTCTCCTGGAAACTGAGGTGGAACCAGTGGCCGCCTCTCCTCCAATTAAGATGGAGTGCCCGGTACCTTTTCCACTAGGAAACTGAGGTGGAACCAGTGGCCGCCTCTCCTCCAATTAAGATGGAGTGCCCGGTACCTTTTCCACTAGGAGCCATGTCCTCCTTTGCAATCATGCTATTCAAAGGTGTTAAATATTACTTGTTCATGGCATTTATAAAAAAGACAGGTTTGCCTTGAAAATACTTTCATTTTCTTTTAAAAAAATGGCGATATGAACATTAAACACATTAGTAAAAAACCCTATTTTTTATTATCAAAATGAAGAAAACATGTTAGAGAGCAAAAGATTGAACATTTATTAAAAAAAATAAACTAAGAATAAAAATGAAATGCATTTTAAACATAGATATAATTTTGTTTAGCATTAAACTAAATAAAGAATATAAAACTGAAAAAATCAATTAGTCAATGTTGTTAGAATTAAAACATTTAACATTTAAAAATAAGATACATTAGAAGCAAATGTACCTTTGCTAATGGATGGCTTGAACTCGTGAAAGATGGTGTTGCCTCTTGAAGTTCCTTGTATACCTAAGCAGATCTACAATACTACCATAACGTGCCTCTGCAAGCTGCTGGAAAAGGAGCTAAGGGGAAGAAGCGATAAAGTGACAGCCTGAACGATGTGGAAGAGAAGCGGGAGGGAAGAAGTATTTTCCTATAAACAATGTGGAAGAAGAGTTGCAAGGAAGATCTATTATGAGCACTACAGAGAAAGCACAATGAACAAAAGCGTGGTATTTGTAGGTGATGGCGGGAAATTAAGAAAAGAATATTATTGGTTGATTTTCAGAAAATTGGTGGGTGGGCGAGGGTGCCAGGGCGATAGAGATTGCAGGGAATAGGGCCGCTAGTAGCCGGCATGCTAGCTCGAAATTATGTTGTGGCTGCCTCTCGGTGGTGTGAATAAGGATCTCCACGTGTCGAGACACCATTTACTTGTGCTCACTGATGGCCGCAACTGGTATGCCAGCTCAAAATAATGTTGTGGTTGCCTTTGGGTGGTGTGAATAAGGATCTCCACGTGTCAAGACACCATTTGCCTATGCTCACTGAGGGTATGCTGCTTGTCGAGACGTGAGTGCAAGCAAATGGTGTCCCGACACGTGGAGATCTTTATGCATGCCATGTAGAGGCAGCCCACAGCTTGATTTCGAGTTGGCATGCTAGCTAGCGGCTCTATTCCTTGCAAACTCTATCACCCTGGAACCCTCGCCCACCCACCAGTTTTTTGAAAATCAACCAATAATATTCTTTGCTTGATTTTCCCCTATCACGTAGCTTGTGATCACCTACAAATACCACAATTGCACACGCTTTTGTTCATTGTGCTTTCTCTGAAATGCTCACAAATCTTCCCTTTAGCTCTTCTTCCACATTGTTTATAGGGAAATACTTCTTCCCTTTAGCACTTCTTCCACATTGTTTATAGGGAAATACTTCTTCCACATTGTTTATAGGGAAATACTTCTTCCCTTTAGCACTTCTTCCACATTGTTTATAGGATCTCCACGTGTCGAGACACCATTTGCTTGTGCTCATCACTGATGGCCGCAACTGGTATGCTAGCTCGAAATAATGTTGTGGTTGCCTTAAGGATCTCCACGTGTCGAGACACCATTTGCTTGTGCTCACTGATGGCCGCACAACTGGTATGCTAGCTCGAAATAATGTTGTGGTTGCCGTTGGGTGGTGTGAATAAGGATCTCCACGTGTCAGGACACCATTTGCCTATGCTCACTGAGGGTATGCTGCTTGTTGAGACGTGAGCGCAAGCAAATGGTGTCCCGACACGTGGAGATCTTTATGCATGCCATGTAGAGGCAGCCCACAGCTTGATTTCGAGTTGGCATGCTAGCTAGCGGCTCTATTCCTTGCAAACTCTATCACCCTGGTACCCTCGCCCACCCACCACTTTTCTGAAAATCAACCAATAATATTCTTTGCTTGATTTTCCCCTATCACGTAGCTTGTGATCACCTACAAATACCATAATTGCACATGCTTTTGTTCATTGTGCTTTCTCTGAAATGCTCACAAACCTTCCCTTTAGCTCTTCTTCCACATTGTCTATAGGGAAATACTTCTTCCACATTGTTTATAGGGAAATACTTCTTCCCTCCCGCTTCTCTTTCACATTGTTTATAGGGAAATACTTCTTCCCTCCCGCTTCGCTTTCACATCGTTCAGGTTGTCACCTTATTGCTTCTTCCCCTTATCTCCTTTTCCAGCAGCTTGCAGAGGCACATTATGGTAGTATTTATCTTCTTAGGCGTGTGGGGAACTTCAAGTGACTAGAGAATATATAAGAGACAACACCATCTTTCACGAGTTCAAGCCATCTATGAGCAAAGGTACATTTGTTTCTAATGTACCTTATTTTTAAATGTTAAATGTTTTAATTCTAACAACATTGACTAATTGATTTTTTTCACTTTTATATTCTTCATTTAGTTTAATGTTAAAAAAATTATATATATATATATATATATATAATGCATTTCATTTTTATTCTTGAGTTATTAATTTTAATAAGTTTATTTATTTTTTATAAATGTTCAATCTTTTGCTCTCTAACATGTTTTCTTCATTTTGATAAAAAAATAGGGCTTTTTACTAATGTGTTTAATGTTCAACATATCGCCATTTTTAAAAAAAGAAAATGGAGGTATTTTCAAGGCAAACCTGCCTTTTTTATAACTCGCATGGACAACTAATATTTAACACCTTTGAGTAGCATGATTGCAGAGGAGGACGTGGCTACTAGTGGAAAAGGTGCCGTGCGCTCCATTTGATTTGGAGGAGAGAGGCGGCCACATTGGTTCAACCTCCGTTTTCAGGCGGAAACGATATCCTTCGGGCCTTGGCTGCTACCTTTGCGTCTACACATGGCCTAAACTTCTACTTGGAAGTTGAATGCCTTCCTACTTCACTTTTCTACCCAAATGGAATCCATTTATACATTATGCGACAATTTTCACAAATAATTTTCATGCTACGTACAATTCTATTACATATTAACGAGAGACCGATTTTTGCCAATGTGGCAGCATGGAGGACTAGAGGAGCTAAAATCGAGTTTTTCCTTTCGTTTGCTCATGGCAATCTCGGCTTTCATTTGCTCTGACGCTTTGTTTCGTTTGCTCTAATGTTTCGACGCTTCATTTCGTTTGCTCTGTATCGGCTGATGGATTACAGGCTACCTGAAGTGGAAGCTCTTCATGGAAGAAGAAGAACTCCTCCTCTCTTCTCCTTGATTGCTGGGTCCTCCTCTCTTCTGCTGGGTTTGTTTGGAAAGTTTTGAAAGCCAGTGTGACGGTCACACCTGAGGATCCTTCAGCCACAAGCCAGCGTGACGATCACGCTCGAGGATCGTTCAGTCCCAAGCCTTAGCGCACCAGCTCAATCTGGGTCACTTCTGTGGGGCTATAATGGAAGGTGCAACGCTCAACGTGGCTAGGAGGACATCGATGGTTTTGTGGCGTCATAACAATGATCAACACGACGACTGCGGGTGTGGGTGGACACATTTCCAAGAGTTTGTTTGAGATTCATAAGACGAGAGGTTGTTCTACTCCTCTGCTCCTCCTCCTCTTAGTACTCCTCTTGCCATTTTCTCTTCACCTCTTGCCTCCTCCTCCACCTACCTTACATCTCTTCTCTTCCTGCCTTCTCTTGCACTTAAGGTTTACGTCTGCATTTTGAGATAATCATATTATTGAATGAACCTTTTGCTCATACGTGCATGGTTATGTTAGTCTCTCTCTCTCTCTATGTCTTGAGTGCTTTGCTGGTGGTTTTTTCACCTTCGAGCAGAGGTGCTCCTAAAGGGGTTGGGAGGAGTAGGGGTGGGCTTCTGAGGGATGAGGGTTAAAGGTTTAGGGCAGCGATGACTGGAGGGGGCACGGGGCAGGAGGGCGGGGCAAGAGAAGGACGCGGATGTGGGCAGGAGAGTGGGGAGGGGTTGGGGTTAGGTGGGGGGTGGTTGCCCGGGTAGGGCGTGCAGGGCTTTTATATGGTAGATATAAATAGAAATATATAATCTAATGTATATACACACACATACGACATACACGCACATATATATACATGTACTCACATGCATGCACACAATTAGATATATATAATATAACAGTATATGTACATACATATTCTTAGACACATGCACGACATACAAACACATAGAAACATGGGCACGTGGGCGCGCGCGCGCACACACACAAAGTTTAATGTTTTCAATAAAAGGGGAAGGGTGGAGGAGAGAGAGAGAGAGGCTTGATGGGTTGGCAATAGGGTCGCCCGCAGCAACGCACTGGTCCAATACTAGTTATGTACAATGTACACCCATAAAAGATCGATTGTCTACTTTATATTCTCCACTTTTTAAAAAATCATAGGATTTCAGTTTAGAAGCATATTTTAATTTGGAAAAACTAGCAACAAGCGGCCACCACTGAACTGCAACTTAAAGTGTAGATTGTATTTCCTCGATTTTGAAAAAATCGCAAGGTTCAAGTTACTTGCCGTCAAAAGCTTTTGCAAATGTAAACAAAGGTTATGTGATGAGTACTGAGGTGGGCGCTTTGACTAGAAGAAGAGGGAACATCCGACATCTTCTACCACCATGGAAAGTAAGGTACAGTCACAAGATACGTTTAAATTTTCGAATACTAATCATATAAACAGATGGCTAACATAATATAATCCACATTTACGCTCAACATCTTTAGCGGAAAGCCACGATGGCAAGAACGTTAACAGAGTGGATGCTAATAGTTCGTTCCGCAGCAGGCATACTAGGCTGACAAGTTCCTTCTCATATATCATATTTCCCTCGTTTTTCTTGCCGCACTTTCACTTTGATTTGCTATTCCATGCGCCTTTTCTTCTGGCCAGTTTTTATGAAGACGATTTTAGAGACTACATTATGTCATTTCCGTTCTCTCGCGATGGGATGTTTTACTAGTATATATATACATATGGATTTCTTCCATCCTGGTCGTCGAAGATTTTCACAATCTTATTGCGTATTCAAAACGATGGAAATCGGGTATTTAAGACTCCCAAATCGCGCTTATCAAAACAGGACGCAAACTGCTACTAGATGGACGCAAACTACTACTAGATGAAACATCAACAGAGAGATAATACGACCACTTTCAATCCACTGCATTTGAGCGCCTGCAACACACAAGCCCGTAATTGGTGCCTTATTAAGAACACCCACGTATGAGAATGATCAGCACATTATCAACACATTTTTACCTTCGGTAGCTTAAGATACTTGCAAAAAAGCAAGCATGGGCGATGACCACATGGCTACCCAAGTCTTAAAAAAGCGTGCTAAAAAAGCACGCTTAAACAAACGTTACGTTTAAACGCGCTGAACGGTTCGATGCTCCTCTCTCTACTTGCAGTCTCTTCGCTATAGGGAAGACAACGCCTTCTCCTCTCTGTACACTCTCCCTCTGCAGTAAGTCAGCGTTCCTCTCTCCATGTGACAGCAGCAGCGTCTCCCTACACGATGGCGATCGCTCCCCACTAGGCCCCGAAGGCCAATGCCTTGCTGGTTCTTCGCTGCACGAGGTCACAGTTGTCGAAGCTTCTCCCCTCTTTGCAACAACACAGTACTTGAAGGGCTGGAAGCCCTTCTCTCTCTACTAGCAATCTCTTCAGTTCAGGGCAGACAACGCCTTCTCCTTTCCCTACACTCTCTCTCTCTGCAGGTTCCAGCAATCTTCACAGGAGTATCCAAAATCGAGGATATAATCTCCACAATTGTCACACACTATGGAAGAGGATATGAGAAAAAAGAGGCTTTTGCGTTCATTGAAGTCGAGGGAGCCATTTCCGTCAATATCCAAGACAGAGAAGACGTTTCGCAGACGAGATTCCATCACCGATAACGGCCCGCCAAGCTCTCTACAACTCTGAACAAGCCAAGATAAGGCCGTTTTCGTCGCTATCCATAGAGCGGAACCTTTCCATGAGACAACACTGCGATTCGGGGGGGAGTTGGTCATAGAAAAGACGAGCGGCGGTGTGAAGGTTTGATTTGAACCTCTCTCCAAGCGATAGCAGCAACATCTCCCTACACTATCGCGATCGCTCCCCACTAGGCCCGGAAGGCCAACGCCTTGCTAGCTCTTCGCTGAACTGGGTCATAGCTGTCAAAGATTCTCTCCTCTATGCAACAACGCAAGGCATGGAGATCGGCCAGCTCCTGTTTCCTCTGTTCACCGCACGATGCCAGGCTCAGGGGCGGCGGTCCCTTCTCTTTCCTTGCAGTTCACACTGACATTTTCGCTCCTCTCTTTCCAACACATCGAGCATTCTTTTCTCTCTCCCCATGAGAATGGTTCTAGTGGCTTTCTCTCCTCACGTAGATGCGAGTTCATGGGACGCAACACACACCCCGTCTCTCTCATATCACAGGGGCGGGTTCATGGGACGCAGTGGAACAGATCCCGTCAAGTGGGAAAGACTCCGTTGGACACCCACACGCATAATAGCACAACTTTAAAACCACAATTTGAAATGGACAACTTAATACAACTTGAAATTGAAATGAAAATGAAATGGAAAGAAGCACTGGGGCCGGAACGGGCCGACCCCCCCTCAATATATGATATATTTATTGGGAGTATTTAACAAATACAATGCTCCATGGGTTCCAAGAACCAGATGATGTCCATGTACATATGAAAACAGTACCAAACAAATATGCTCGAAGTTGACGTTCGAAGAAGATACTCGAAGCAGAACGACCACTAGCGTGGTCCAGTCTCTACGGTCCTGTGCTTTCACTGGACTCCGCGGAGAGCGCCTCACTGGTGTTCCGAGACCACGCACAAACACGCGCTCTCGTACGAACGCTTGGCTCTCCCGATCTCAGCACCTTTGGACCGAGGTTCTCCAATAAAGCTTGGACTACCCGGCACTGAATGGGTGTTGGCCGTATAGGGAGTCGGGAATCCCTTATCAGATTTAACACAAAATACTTTACTTAAATCTGAAATTCACTTACTTGTATGGATAGTAGATAGAGGACCAATACCCGTGGTATTTGTGTAGAAGATGTAGCCACCCAGGAGATGTGAAGTCCTCTTGTGGTGGCCAGTGGAGAAGACGTGCAGCCTTGTTGAAATGGCACAGCCGCCTCGTAGAGAACTTAGCGCAGCCACCAAGATAAATACAACCGCAAAGACCACAGCCACCTGCTGTGAAAAGAGGAGCACCCTCTTGCAAGGGAGGAGATGCCTGGCTGCAACGTGGAGGAACCGGCTGATTTGAAGAGGCAGCCACCTGTAGATAGTGGACAGTCCTGTTGGAAGACAAGCGCTGCACGTGAGGTTTGCAGCCGCCAGTAGTAGATGGTGGGCAGCCTTGCAGGTAAAACAGGCGCACCCTGTGAACTGTAGAAGGTGGGCAGCCGCCTGTAGATGGTGGGCAGCCTGCAGGTAAAACAGGCGCAGCCAGTGAAGTTTGCAGTCGCCTGGAAGAGAGTCAAGCAGCCTGTAGTGTAGGGAGTACAGCCGCCGGTTTGGAGGAGTATACACAGCAGCCTGCGCAGGATGTAAGGAGTAGCAGCCAGTCGCTTGCAGAGGAGCATGGGGAGGTGCTTTGGCTGCAGCCTGTAGTGCAGAGGATAGGGCAGCCAGCAACCTTAGATGCAGTCGCCTGTTGTAGAGGTAAAGCCTGCGCCGTCTGTGTGGGAGAGGTAGCATGCACAGTGGGAGAGGCAGCATGCGCAGTAGTCTTGCTGCAAATGGAGCGCACAGCCTACTGGAAGAGCATGCGCAGCCAGCTTCAGCCGCCTGGGAGCAGAAGCGTAAGAGATGGTCGTCGAGTCTTGATCTGCACGAAGATGGTGGAAGCGGGTGATGGAGGCACACAAAAATAATTGTATCTCCAAGGTGGTTGTGGGGTTCCTTTTTATTAAGGTGGGAGAGGGAGTGATACAACTAGTGATTTGGCTGGCCCCCCCCCATGCTTGCATGTGGGTGGCCAGTTCCAAAGGGGTGTGGTAGGTGACCATGCCCACTCCCACACTCACTTAAGTGGGGCTCCCTACCTTGGCCCTTAAGTGGGTGCCCACTTTTAAGTGGGTGTGAACCTGTAACCTTATAAATCAAAAGGTTAGAAATAAAGTATTTAAAACAACATGTTAATTATACTTACCACCTGTTCACATGCACCAAAACTTGTCAGAAGAGAGAGCAGACTTCACGACTCACTAGCAGGCGTCCCCGCTCAGTAAGTAACACGTCAAATAGGCAAACACAAAAATACATGTCATGTGAAAACAGTTTCAAACATGCAAATCATGTGTGCATGTGCAAATAGTAACATGGACATATCTCCCGTTCATGGAACAAGTACAAAATATCTGTCGGCACAAAACTGGCACGACGTAAAACATAAAAAACTGGTCTTCCTATGGAGTGACAGTCCCATAGGTAAGACACAGTTCCAGGCACGAGTCTCCCTATGTTGTGACAGTCCCATAGACAAAACACGGCACGAATACTGGCTCTTCCATGGCGTGACAATCCCATGGGTCGAACACAGTCCAGGTCATACACGGGTGGCACCAGTCTGGCTCCCGTCCCTACGACACCATCCTGCTAACACACGGGTGGCACCAGTCTGGCTCCCGTCCATGTCAGCAAAATACTGGCCTATTCACATGAGACACCGACCTAGCCTCAAGTGAACGAGACGCAAAAACTGGAGATGGACCAAATGGTCAGCCAATTGGTGACATCCCCCCAGGCTTCTAAAGAGTTTTCCTCAGTTGAAAAGCCTCAAGATATGCCTGGAACAATTGTGGGTAATCAACAAAATAATCATCATTTACCCATGGCATCAATAGGGAGATAATTCTTAAACTTCACAAGGTATCTCCTGGAAAGCTTTCCTGCAGGTAGCTTTCTCTCCTTGTTGTGAAAAACAATCTGTTCTGGCTAGAGGATCTCCTCAAGCTCTTCAATCTCTGGCGGACCTTCTGTGACAGGCTCATCAGGATCTGGCCCCACATATTTCCGAAATAGACTCACATGAAAAGCATTGTGAATCTTCCAGTGACTAGGTAAAGCAAGCCTATATGACACTTCATTGATCTTGTGAATCACCTTGAAGGGTCCATAATAGCGAGGAGACAGCTTAGGATATGATCCTTCTCATCCTGGGCCGCTTCCGAAGCCTAGCCTTCTCAAATTTCAGCAAAACCCAATCACCTTCTTTGACTTCCATGTCCCTTCTGTGCTTGTCATGCCATTTTATGCTTATCCTGAGATCTTGCAATGGCTGTCCGGACCTGACCAAAGGCAACATCCAAGTCACGAACATATTCATCAGCTACAAAAATCTCATCCTTTGTACGAAGGATGGGTGGCAATACCACTCTGCCATAGATAATCTCAAAGGGAGGTTTTCCCGTGGAAGCATGGATCGTATTGTTGTAGGCAAACTCGACAAGTGGAAGATACTGCTCCCATGCACTCTTTTGATCTGCCACATAACACTTCAATAAATCCAACACGGCTGAATTTGCAGCTTCACTTTGGCCATCTGTTTGGGGATGATAAGCTGATGAAAACTCAAGTTTAGTACCCATATTATCAAATAAAGCCCTCCAAAAGAGGCTCGTAGTCCTGGAATCTCTATCCCCAACAATGGATTTAGGCATACCATGATGCTTGAAAATATTAGCAAGAAAAAGCTTTACCACATGATCAGCTTTAATGGTTTTCTTGACGGGCAAGAAATGAGCTTGCTTGCTAAACCTGTCCACAATGGTCCAAATAGCATCATTTCCATGCTGGGATCTAGGTAAATCCATAATAAAATCCATAGTAATGCTGTCCCAAGGTTGCGAGGGAATAGGCAATGGCTGAAGCAAACTTGGAGGTTTTTGCCTATCAAATTTCACCTTTTGGCAAGTAATACATGCACGCACATAAGCCTCAATGTCTTTACGCATGCTTGGCCAAAAGAAATATCTCTGAATCATGCAAGTAGTGGGCATAATACCTCTATGACCAGCATATGGTGGAGCGTGACATTCGTCCATAACCTTTGGACGCAAATCCTTCACCACACATAGGCAATTATCCTTCATAAGATAACCCTCGTTTGATAACATAAGAGGCATGTGAATGACTAGCCATCAAATCAGTCCATATATGGCAAAAATCAGCATCCAAATGATACAAATCTCTCATAGCAGATAAGTCTCCATGAGAGGCCACTGAGACTACAGCTACATAACGCCTCCTGGATAGTGCATCGGCCACCACATTTTTCTTTCCTGGAGTATGCACAATCTGAAAATGAAACATGGAAAGAAAGTTTGCCATTCTCATCTGCTTCTCTGAAAACTTTGTTTGAGATAGAAAGTATCTCAAGCTTTGATGATCTGTCTTGACTACAAATTCAGCCCCAAGAAGATAATGTTTCCATATCTTTAAGGCGTGAATTACAGCCAAGAGCTCTTTCTCATAGATATCCATATGAAGCTCGGCATCATGCAAACGACGGCTCTCGAATGCAACTGCATGCCCTTCTTGATTTAGGACAGCTCCAATACAATCACCACAAGCATCACATTCAACGACGAATGACTTGTGCAAGTCAGGAACAATCAATACTGGACCACATATAATAGCATGCTTGAGCTGCAAGAAAGCATCCTGTTCCTTTGAAGTCCATTTGAAAGTGATTTTCTTCTTTGTGAGATCATGTAGAGGAGTGGCAATCATGGCGAAATGCCTTATGAAACGCCCGTAATACGAACATAATCCCAAAAAACTACGTACTTGATGTATGTTTTGCAATTCGGGCCAATTGCGAATGGTCTCTATCTTTGCAGGATCCATTGTAACTCCATCTTTGGATACAATATGACCCAAATAATGAATCTTTGAAAGGAAAAACTCACTTTTCTTGGTATTAATGAAAAGTTTATGCTTCCGCAACTCTTCGAATACTGTGACCAAATGAGTTTTGTGTTCCTGCTCATTCTTGGAGAAAACCAAGATATCATCAAAGAATACTCTTGTGAATTTGCGATGGGGTCGGAATATCCTATCCATCATACGATTAAATGTAGCAGGAGCATTGGTAAGACCAAAAGGCATTACCAAAAATTCATATAATCCGAAGGCTGTCCTGAATGCAGTCTTATGGACATCTTGTGGCACCACGCGTATCTGGTGATAACCACTCTTCAAATCAAGTCTGCTAAAGCAAGCTGAGCCATTAAGCTTATCCAAGATATCATCAATTCGCGGAATTGGGAATCTGTTCTTAATGGTAAGCTTGTTCAAAGCTCTATAGTCCACACACATACGGAATGATCCATCCTTCTTTTGAACAAGAAGCACAGGAGAGCAATAAGGTGAGGAACTGGGCTGAACCAAACCTTTCTCTAAAAGCTCATTTACCTGCTTCATGATTTCTTCTTGTTGTGCAGCACTCACTCGGTATGCGGGTTTGTTGGGTGGAGAACTACCTAGCACAAGATCTATGCGATGATCTTCGGGCCTTTGGGGAGGTAATTCACCTGGCAATGAATCAGCAAAACAGTCGTTGAATGCATAAAGAAAATTCAGCCTATCATTAGACATAGCATCCACATTTTGATGATTTGGCACAAGGCTATCACGAACAAAAACCAAGTACGTTGAAAGACTCTTTTTCATTGCTTTATTAATTTGGATGTGTGATACAAGTGGGATGGAATCCCCTTCTTTGCCAGCATCAATAAAATGCATGCGGCCTTTATGCATAAAAGAAATCATATTAGACTTGTAGTGTCATGGCCCTGTGTGAAAATGGAACAGCACAAGTGTGGGCATGGTGGTTGCTGAGTCAAAATATTGAATGATTCACATGGGGGGTGCCCGGACAGAGTTAATGATGTGTGGACATCCCTAGGTGTGAAGGGGGGAACTAGAACATTAAAATTTTAATGTTTAATGAAGGTTGCCCCTAGGCCTTAGTGGCCCCTAGGGAACTTTAATATTTATTAAAGTTGGGGACCTAGGATTATTATGGGGAGGGGGCAACTCCACTTTTGGAGTGTATGCCTCTCTCTTCTCTCTCTCTCTCTCTCTTCTTTTTGGGAAACGTGGAGCATACGTGCTATTGGGAAGCGTGGAAAGCAAGAGGGAAAGGAGTCGACTACTGAAGGGTGTGCTGCTGCTGTTTTCTCTGTGCAAACCAATCGTACAGCTCTGTACGGACAGGCTGTGCACAGGTGTTGCTCCGGGTACAACTGCTAGTACAGGCTGCGCACAGGTGCAGAACTGCTGCTGCAAGTTCTGTTTGCAGGTACAGCTGTACGGACAGCTATACGGACAGGACAAAAATGCTCTGACAGAGGCCGTATAGCAGGTACAGTCACCTGTACGACTGCTGACAGGTGGCCGTACAGTAGGTACAGAACTGTACCATCAGGTACAGTCAGGTACAACAGGAGCAGGCGCATCAGTCCAGCTACAGGCGGTGTGCTTTCTGGTACAGATAGAGCCGTACAGTTACAGGCGGTGCTCTCCTTGGTACAGTGCAGAATTTTCAGGTCTGTACAGTCAAGTACAGCACTGAGGTGGATGCAAAGAGGAAGGTACAGACAAGTACACTCACACGTGTGAAGCAGGGTTGTTGAAACAAGTGCCTGCAAGTACAGATTGGTACCGTTACTTCCTCCGGTGCAGATCCACGAGCTAATTTTGGTAAGCTCTGCATCTGTTCATCTATCTCTCTTTCTATTGCTTTATGTCTGTTGCAGATTTGAGCTATCTGGCCCCTTGTGAGAGGAGGGGTATGGCAGATTGAAAAGGGTGGAGATAGAGGTTGAACAGTGAATGTATGTATGAGCTGAGATGTTGAATCATGTGCTTGAGATATGCCAGATGTATGCTCATGGTGGCTGCCCTGCTTAGTGGTCTTGGCTGATCAGAGGGAGGTACGGTGTGTTGCTTTGAGACACAGATCTGTGTATGTGAATCCTCTGTGCTAAGAGGTATTGTCGGCTATCAGATTGGACATACAAGTGTAATCTCTTGGCTGATTTTGGTGTACTCAGCCTTTCATACTTTTGAAATTGAATAAAGAAATACCGTAAGGGGTGCCAAGCTTTGGGGCCAACAGGTGTCGCTTTGTTTTCAGATTTGGGCACTCTAGCTCCAATCTGTTTTGTTTTCATATCTAGACTACAAGTGGACGGGTGACTGCTAGTCCACCGCACTCTGGTTTCTATCAAAGGCCGGTTTCAAGGTTCCGTTGTCGGGACCAATCATCAACTTTCTGAAGGGGGTGAGCTCGTGGTTGCCTCGAAGAAAGCCATCGCTGAAAAATTCAGCAAACATGTCTGATACTACAGAGGATGAGTACTTCTATCATGAAGAAGAAGAGCAAGAGACTTCTCTTGATAGAGATGTATCTGAGGATATTCATGCAGGAGAACAAGCTGCAGATGTTGAGCAATATGAGGATGTAACACAGCCAGAAGATGTACTTGGTAAAGAGGATGATGATGCTCGGTTTAAAGATCGTTTGGCTGGTGTTATGGATGTATTTATGCAGCTCACACAGAGTGAGAGATTTGCTGAATTTATGAGATCCCGTACAGAGCCCAAAAAGAAGAAGAAGAAGGTTCGTTCTAAGAATCTTCCTCAGGGTCATAGTGGTGCCATCCCACAGGATCCATCTTTTGGCCAGTTTCCGAACATGCAGCATGCTTATGGTGCAAACTCACAGAGTTCCTCCTTTGGACAGCCATCAATTCCTCAGCAGAATATGCATCCAGGTTATTTTGGTGGGGGCTCGGTGTTCCAATCCATGACTGGGGGTTACCCTCAGGAAGGCATGGGTATGCATGGGCCTTTTGGAGCTAATTTTCAGCCTGGTATGCAGGGGAATATGTATGGTGGTATGCAGTCCGGTATGCGAGGAAATATGTTTGGAGGCATGCAACCTGGAATGCAAGGCAATATGTATGGTGGCATGCAGCCAGGTATGCATAATGGAATGTTTGGAAACATGGCTGGAATGTATGGTATGCCAGGTGTGGAAATGGATAATGTTGACCCAATGATGGGCATGAATGTTGGGGGCAGCAATCTTGCAAAGCCACTTCCATATGATAATCTAACGCCTATGGGAAAGGCGAAGGATTACAAGGAAGGGGGAGCTGCAGTGAAGTTTGATACATTCAGTGGGGCCAAAGATAAACTTAAAGCACTCACCTTTTTACAGCAGTTTGATGTTGCTTTTTTTCTGGTGGGAATTACACAGAGTCCTCTAAGGTGAGGAAAGCTGCCACTTTTCTCAAGGGCAAT
Source organism: Cibotium barometz (assembly GCF_041138505.1). Classification (NCBI taxonomy): domain Eukaryota; kingdom Viridiplantae; phylum Streptophyta; class Polypodiopsida; order Cyatheales; family Cibotiaceae; genus Cibotium; species Cibotium barometz. The sequence goes on along the minus strand of NC_141093.1, from coordinate 45,539,679 downwards.
GCTTTGTAGTGGTGGTCTACTCTTCTTTTGCAGGGCATAGCACCCACTACTTGGGTACAATTTAAACAGGTCTTCTCTTCCGTATGGCTCACATCTACATTTGAGGTGGATGTTATGACCGCATGGCACAAGTTGGATGCTTCAAAATGTGAAAATTTGGAAGATTATAACAAGAAGTTTTGGGAAGCTTTACTCCCAGTGACTTCTTACCGTGCAGTGCCTTTGTCTGAGCAGGTAGAGAAGTATTGTTGTGGGCTGCCCAAAGAGGTGCGTGATTATTGTATCAAGACAAGAGTAACGAACATGTCATAGATGATTGAAAATGCTATGACAGCTAATGCGTTACTCACTGGAGGATCATCTGGGTTTAAAAGCAGTAAGAACATGAGCAAGAAAGCTGAAAAATCTGGGCATGCTTCTCGTGATGCTAAAGGGTCTTCAGAGATGAAGTATAAGAAGTTGCCAATGCCCAAGAGGACTTCTGAGGAAAGACAGGCTTTGAGAGATGCTGGTAAATGTTTTTACTGTACTGAAGAGGGGCATATGTCATTTAATTGTCCCAAGAGAAAGTCCCAAAAGGACTCTGACAATAAAGGAGAGCCCAAGTCAAAGAAACCAAAACCTTCTGCAGGGTTAGTTCCTGATCTTGTGGGGGAACAGCCAGGTGGTGAAGAGACAGAGTTGTGCAGGGCATGGGGCAAAGTGAGAGATCAGAATGCCTTGATATTCTTTGACACAGGTGCTAGAGCCAACTTCATTTCACCAGATTTGGCTGGCCGATTGGGGATTCGCGCAGAGGAGATGGGGCCGTTACATGAGGCTAATATGGCTTGTCCCCAGGGTATGCAGAACCCGTTACTCCTATCATTGGGAAGCTCCGGCTTCATTTGCAGGGTTATGTGGACAGCGAAGAGTTCTTCATCATGCCTTTTGATGGCTGTGATGTTTTGTTGGGGATGCCATGGGCCACAGAGTACATGCGATGGTGGACACCTACAATAGGAAAATCACTCTGACTCATAGAGGGAAAGAACATGTACTGGATGTAAAACTCAAAGGGGAATCTGTTCCTATTGTATCCGCTTCGGCGATTTCATCAGTAATGAAAAAGCATCTTTCGGCGTACTTGATTTATGTAAAGGATGCACATGATGATGAGTCAAAGTCTAATTTGTCAATGTTAGATAAGGATAGGACTGATTTCTTATGTGGGTTTCAAGATTGTTTTTCCGAGTCATTGCCAGGAGAACTTCCTCCTGAGAGGCCAGAAGATCATGCCATTGATCTAATTCCTGGTAGTACTCCACCGAATAGACCGCCGTACCGTGTTAGTGCAGCCCAACAGGAAGAGATTATGAGTCAGGTGCAGGAGCTTTTGAATAAGGTTGATACAGCCTAGCTCATCACCCTTTTGCTCACCTGTACTCTTGGTGCAAAAGAAGGATGGTTCTTGGCACATGTGTATTGATTACAGGGCACTGAACAAGAACACCATCAAGAACCGATTCCCCATACCGAGGATCGATGACATTTTGGACCGCTTACAGGGCTCCACAGTCTTTAGTCGTATTGACTTGAAAAGCGGGTATCATCAGATACGAATTAGACTCGAGGATATGCATAAGACAGCATTCCGAACCACGTTTGGGTTGTATGAGTTCTTGGTTATGCCCTTTGGTTTGACAAATGCACCTGCCACATTTAACAGAATGATGGACAGGATTTTCAGGCCTCATAGAGAGTTTGTGGGCACATTCTTTGATGATATGATTGTGCATTCACAAACTGAGGAAAAGCATAGAAGGCATTTGGCCATTGTGTTTGCAGAACTCAGAAACCATAGGCTGGTTGTTAATGGCAAGAAGAGTGAATTTTTCTTGCAAGAGATACATTTCTTGGGGCATATTGTGTCTAAGCATGGAGTCCGAATGGATCCAGCAAAGGTGGAAGCAATTCTTAATTGGCCAGATTTGAGGACCGTGCATGATGTACGCAGTTTTCTAGGATTGTGTTCCTACTACAGGTGTTACATACGGTACTTTGCTGAAACTACTTCGCCTCTTCATGCCTTGACAAAGAAGGCAACTCCGTTTAGATGGGCTGATCGGGAAATTATACAGCATTCAAAAAGCTCAAAGAAAAGCTTACTTCGGATCAGTATTGCTGTTATCGGACCTCCGAAAGGCTTTTATTGTCTAGTGTGATGCATGCGGAAGTAGCATTGGTGCAGTTCTCATGCAAGAGGGACATGTGATAGCCTATGAGAGTAGAATATTGCAAGATGCCGAGAAGCATTTACAGGTTTATGAGAAAGAGATGTTGGCTATAATTCACGCTCTTTCTACATGGAAACACTACTTGCTTAGGGCTGATTTCACTGTGCAGAGACAGATCATCAGACCTTGCGCTATTTCCTCACGCAAACTAAGCTTTCAGAGAAGCATATGCGTTGGGCAAACTTTTTGTCTATGTTTCACTTCCAGATTGTGCATGTGGAAGGCAAAAAGAATGTAGTGGCATATGCTTTGTCACGCAAGCCACAGGTCTCTGCAGTTTCACTTGCTTATCATCATGAGCTTGATGAAATGAAAGAGCAGTATGCCCATGATGAGGACTTTGAAAAGTTGTATGATCAGATGTCTGAGGGTCAGCGGCACGAGCATCACACTCTCAAAGATGGGTTTTTATTGATGCGGCAGACTGTGTGTTACCAAGCCATTGCGACTCAAGGTTATGATTGAAAGTCATGCTCCACCGTATGCAGGTCATAGAGGTATTGACACCACGGTAAAAGCAGTGGAGACTTTCTTTTATTGGCCAACCTTGAGACGAGATGTTGATGCCTTTGTGATGCAATGCATGGTATGTCAGAAGGTAAAGTTTGACCGTCACAAAAGACACCGGGGTTATTACAGCCTTTACCTATTCCAGATAGACCTTGGGAGAGCATTGCCATGGATTTTATATTTGATCTTCCACGGACACAAACGGGTAATGATGGCATTTGGACTATCATATGTAGGTTCAGTAAGCAGGCTCATTTCATTCCCGTGCGTAAGACGATCAAAGTGGATCATATGGTGAAGTTGTTCATGGCGAACATCTTCAAGTATCATGGCTTGCCTACGTCTATCATTAGTGACCGTGATCCACGGATGACGAGTTTGTTCTGGAGAGGGTTGTTTGACAACATGGGTACAACTCTCAAGTTTTCATCGTCATTTCATCCACAAACAGATGGTCAGTCAGAAGAGGCTAACTCGACAGTGTTAGATCTTCTCAAGTGTTATGTGTCAGAGCACAAGCAACAATGGGAAAAGTATCTTCCTTTGGTGGAGTTTGCATATAACAACACTGTACATACCTCGACAGGCAAGCCTTTTGAGATTGTGGAAGGAGGGAAGAAGGTACCACCCATTTTGCATACAAAGGATAAGATCTTTGAGGCTGATCAGTATGTGGAGAGTATGGATGAAGCTTATCGGAGAGTTAAGTTGGCACTCCAGAAAACTCAGCAGAAGCAAAAGAAAGCCGCCGCAGACCGTCACAGACGTGCTTTAGAGTTTGCATTGGGTGATTGGGTTCTTTTGCGTTTTGAAAAGGCTAGACTCAAGAAGATGAAGGGTAAAGAGCACTTATTCCCTAAGTTGAGCATGCGCTTATTCCCTAAGTTGAGCATGCGTTATTTTGGGCCTTTTCAGGTATTGGAAAAGATTGGTGAGGTAGCCTATCGTCTGAAGCTACCAGATCACTGGAAGATTCACAATGCTTTTCACGTGAGTCTCCTTAGACCTTTCCGTGGGGATGTGCCGCCTGAGGATGTATCAGATGAGGCTCAACCGGAAGTTGAGGAACTTGATGAGGTTCTGATTCCAGAGCAGATACTGGCACATAAGGAAAGAAAGGTACGAGGTAAAGTTTCTCGTCACTATCTTGTGAAGTTCAAGAACTATTCACCGATGGATGCGAAGTGGATGGAGGAAGGTAACTTAACAGATTCACCTCAGGTTTTGCAGCTTTATCTCGATGCCTTTGAGTTAGAGCCGACTCTTGTTGTGGCTCATTCAGGTTCAGTAGAGCATGGGTCTGGAGCATTACCTGATGCTCAAGAGGGGGGTAGCACCTCCACTCCCTTGATATACAGACAGGCTCAGATGACATCTAGCTTGGTGCAGTTTTTATCTCACCTGAAGGTACTGAGGCTGACAGTACATCTGTTTATGGGACTTCTATGATATATGTGTACTAGTAGTCACATGGGATTTTGTGGATATGTATGGTTCACAGTGGTATACAACTTGGACTATTACTATGCCATTGGTTTGCAGCGAATGATGATACATGTGCATGGCTTAGAGAGATTGGGACGCTGATCTTGCCATATTGTATATTTCACTTTGGATATTTTGCTGTATCACCAGAATGCAATCGAGGACGCTTGCCATTTTTCAAGAGGGGGGTATGTCATGGCCCTAAGAAAATGGAATAGCACAAGTGTGGGCATGGTGGTTGCTGAGTCAAAATATTGAATGATTCACATGGGGGGTGCCCGGACAGAGTTAATGATGTGTGGACATCCCTAGGTGTGAAGGGGGGAACTAGAACATTAAAATTTTAATGTTTAATGAAGGTTGCCCCTAGGCCTTAGTGGCCCCTAGGGAACTCTAATATTTATTAAAGTTGGGGCCCTAGGATTATTATGGGGAGGGGGCAACTCGACTTTTGGAGTGTATGCCTCTCTCTTCTCTCTCTCTCTCTCTTCTTTTTGGGAAACGTGGAGCATACGTGCTGTTGGGAAGCGTGGAAAGCAAGAGGGAAAGGAGTCGACTGCTGAAGGGTGTGCTGCTGCTGTTTTCTCTGTGCAAACCAGCCGTACAGCTCTGTACGAACAGGTTGCTCTGCAGGTACACTCTCTGGTACAGGCTGCGCACAGGTGTTGCTGCGGGTACAACTGCTGGTACAGGCTGCGCACAGGTGCAGAACTGCTGCTGCAGGTTCTGTTGCAGGTATAGCTGTACGGACATCTGTACGGACAGGACATAAACGCTCTAACAGAGGCCGTACAGCAGGTATAGTAATGTACCATCAGGTACAGCGGGAGCAGGCGCATCAGTCCCAGCTGCTGCAGGCGGCGTGCTTTTTGGTACAGATAGAGCCATACAGTTAATACAGGCGGCGGTGCTCTCCTTGGTACAGTGCAGAATTTTCAGGTCTGTACAGTCAAGTACAATATTGGGGTGGATGCAAAGAGGAAGGTACAGAGAGACAAGTACACTCACACGAGTGAAGCACGGTTGTTGAAACAAGTGCCTGCAAGTACAGATTGGTACCGTTACTTCCTCCGATGTAGATCCACGAGCTGATTTTGGTAAGCTCTGCATCTATTCATCTATCTCTCTTTCTATTGCTTTATGTCTCTTTTGCAGATTTGAGCTATCTGGCCCCTTGTGAGAGGAGGGGTATGGCAGATTGAAAAGGGTGGAGACAGAGGTTGAACAGTGAATGTATGTATGAGCTGAGATGTTGAATCATGTGCTTGAGATATGCCAGATGTTGCTCATGGCTGCCCTGCTTAGTGGTCTTGGCTGATCAGAGGCACAGTGTGTTGCTTTGAGACACAGATCTGTGTATGTGAATCCTCTGTGCTAAGAGGTATTGTGGGCTGTCAGATTGGACATACAGGTGTAATCTCTTTGGCTGATTTTGGTGTACTCAGCCTTTCATACTTTTGAAATTGAATAAAGAAATACCGCAAGGAGCGCCAAGCTTTGGAGCCAACAGGTGTCGCTTTGTTTTCAGATTTGGGCACTCTAGCTCCAATCTGTTTTGTTTTCATATCTAGACTACAAGTGGACGGGTGACTGCTAGTCCACCGCACTCTGGTTTCTATCGGAGGCCGGTTTCATGTAGTCTTTGCGGGGCTCAAGCCTATGGTGCCACGGCTTGCCCAACAATACATCACATCCATTCAGTGGAGCAATTAGGAAATGCTCATTATCAAGGTAGCCCTGGATATGGATGCACAACTTCCCTATCAATGGGGTAACCTGCACCTCTTTACCAATAAATACAGCTTCGGCTTCAATCTGAGGTCTCATGTTCTCAACCTCAATACCTAATGCAGCTGCCATTTGCATAGAGATGAAGTTGTCAGTTGCATAGTCATCAAACATGAATAAGGCGGGTTGATCCTTGATTTGCCCCCAAGCCTTGCAAACCATTCGCTCTTTTGCATCATGACTTGTATTGCCTTGCACATCAGGAACTGCATGTACATTAGCCTTAGTTTGCTTGTCCTCGTGCTTTGGTTTGCGATCTGGGCATTGTCGGAACATGTGGTCTTTGCTACCACAAGAAAAGCATTTTCCATCCTTGGCATATTGCTCTCTTTGCTCCGAGGTCAAGCCGAATTTGTTCTTCCTTGGGCCCTGATCATGAGGCACGGTGGCATGTGCTCCACGAACTTGAAACTCAGATGCATGTGACTTACCTACATAAGGCAGTGTCTCTCCATGAGACAACTCAGAAGGCAAAATTTTTCTAGCAGCAGACCTCTCGCCCTTACCAAGAGAATGCATGTGACTTTCATGCCCTCCATGAGCACTGGCATACATATATCTGTCAGGCTTAGTGCCTTGTGGAGAAGACGCATGTCGAGAGGTGACTGTCTCCTCTTCCTTTTGCTTCAAACGAGGTGGATTCTTGAATTTCAGCTCTCCGTCACATCCCCCTCTTTAATATCACCTTTGCGGAGAGTGCCAACTCCCTTGGTTTCTTGCCAACTTCCCGTGCCGTTGATTCAAAAGTTACTTGCATATCCCACATCCAAAGGCTCAACATCATCTACAACTTTGTTTCCATTTGCAACTTCAACAAAACAATCAACACCGATCTCATTGAGGAAGGTATCAACCAAACATAGAGGATCATTGTCCAATCCAGCTTTACCAACTTCCCGTGCCATTGATTCAAAAGTTACTTGCATATCCCACATCCAAAGGCTCAACATCATCTACAACTTTGTTTCCATTTGCAACTTCAACAAAATAATCAACACCGATCTCATTGAGGAAGGTATCAACCAAACATAGAGGATCATTGTCCAATCCAGCTTTACCACACACATCATCCTTAATAGTAGCCACTAAGCTCCTCGCCACCTCTATCATAGTTTCAAATTGCTCCAAAGGGCTTTCCTCCCTCAGATTATCCTTCAAAACTATGTTAGCTTCCTTAACATGCACCTTGGCATCTAGCTCTAAAGCTCCCCGGACTTCAATGGCATGGGACTTCCATATCTGCTTCCAATAGACCCTCATCCAGATCTATATCATTGGTCTCATATGAGAACTCTTCTCCTTCCATGACTACTCTAAACATATTCACATCTCTACATTTCCCCTGAGACTGCCACTTGATCCCAATCAGCTCTCTATAAGAACCTCCAGCACAACAAGATTTAAACTCCCAACTTGCCCAATCAATCTTTGTATTTCTCGATGTAATCCATTCTGCCCTCTACCTGGTTCCTCAACTCTTGGGGTTTTCACATAAGGCTCCCTCTGCATACACAAATTCATTGGCAAAGCTACCTCCATAGGCTTACTTTGGCAAAGCTACCTCCATAGGCTTACTTGTGATGTGGATAGATGTGATGAGATGTAATATGATATGATTGGATGAGAATGAGCCTTTCTAGCTTCAATAGCACTTTGCATATGGGGATCTTCATGCAAAAACTTTAACTCTTGCTCTTGAGCCTGCAGAAGTTTTCTCATATGTTCCATTTCAGCCCTCAGAGCATCAGGCTCTTGTTCAAGCATAATGTCTTTCCTGGAGACAGTTGACCCTTTGATTCACTATCATTAACCCTTTCAAGGGGCTTGTGTCTTCCTCGCAGGGCATCAGACCCACAAGAGGCACTAGATGGACCCCTCGAATTAGGCACTTCCAAAGGGTTGCCTTGGCTGTCCATTGTGTTTAAAGTGTGCTTAAAGTGGAATGTCCAGTACACAGGTTCGTTTCCCCACTAGGAAGAGGGAAACAACCTGGCTCTGATACCAATGAAACCGATCCCGTCAAGTGGAAAAGACTCCGTTGGACACCCTTTAAAACCACAATTTGAAATGGACAACTTAATACAACTTGAAATGGAAATGAAAATGAAATGGAAAGATGGACACTAGCACTAGGGCCGGAACGGGCCGACCCTCCCTCAATATATGATATATTTATTGGGAGTATTTAACAAATACAATGCTCCATGGGTTCCAAGAACCAGATGATGTCCATGTACATATGAAAACAGTACCAAACAAATATGCTCGAAGTCAACGTTCGAAGAAGATACTCGAAGCAGAACAACCACTAGCGTGGTCCAGTCTCTACGGTCCTGTGCTTTCACTGGACTCCGCGGAGAGCACCTCACTGGTGTTCCGAGACCACGCACAAACAGGCGCTCTCGTACTAACGCCTGGCTCTCCCGATCTCAGCACCTTTGGACCGAGGTTCTCCAATAAAGCTTGGACTACCCGGCACCGAACGAGTGTTGGCCGTATAGGGAGTCGGGAATCCCTTATCAGATTTAACACAAAATACTTTACTTAAATCTGAAATTCACTTACTTGTGGATGGTAGATAGAGGACCAATACCCGTGATATTTGTGTAGAAGATGTAGCCACCCAGGAGATGTGAAGTCCTCTTGTGGTGGCCAGTGGAGAAGACGTGCAGCCTTGTTGAAATGGCACAGCCGCCTCGTAGAGAACTTAGCGCAGCCACCAAGATAAATACAACCGCAAAGACCACAGCCACCTGCTGTGAAAAGAGGAGCACCCTCTTGCAAGGGAGGAGATGCCTGGCTGCAACAACGTGGAGGAACCGGCTGATTTGAAGAGGCAGCCGCCTGTAGATAGTGGACAGTCCTGTTGGAAGACAAGCGCTGCACGTGAGGTTTGCAGCCCCGCCAGTAGATTGTGGGCAGCCTTGCAGGTAAAACAGGCACACCCTGTGAACTGTAGAAGGTGGGCAGTCGCCTGTAGATGGTGGGCAGCCTACAGGTAAAACAGGCATAGCCAGTGAAGTTTGCAGCCGCCTGGAAGAGAGTCAAGCAGCCTATAGTGCAGGGAGTACAGCCGCCGGTTGGAGGAGGATACACAGCAGCCTGCGCAGCATGTAAGGAGTAGCAGCCAGTCGCTTGCAGGGGAGCATGGGGAGGTGCTTTGGCTGCAGCCTGTAGTGCAGAGGATAGGGCAGCCAGCAGCCTTAGATGCAGTCATCTGTTGTAGAGGTAAAACATGTGCCGTCTGTATGGGAGAGGTAGCATGCACAGTGGGAGAGGCAGCATGCGCAGTAGTCTTGCTCTGCAGATGGAGAGCACAGCCTACTGGAAGAGCATGCGGAACCAGCTTCAGTCGCTTGGGAGCAGAAGCGTAAGAGATGGTCACCGGTTCTTGATCTTCACGAAGATGGTGGAAGCGGGTGATGGAGGCGCACAAAAATAATCATATCTCCAAGGTGGTCGTGGGGTTCCTGTTTATTAAGGTGGGAGAGGGAGTGATACAACTAGTGATTTGGCTTGCCCCCCCCACGCTTGCATGTGGGTGGCCAGTTCCAAAGGGGTGTGGTAGGTGACCATGCCCACTCCCACACTCACCTTGGCCCCTAAGTGGGTGCCCAACCAAAGGGGGTGCCCACTTTTAAGTGGGTGTGAACCTGTAACCTTATAAATCAAAAGGTTAGAAATAAAGTATTTAAAACAACATGTTAATTATACTTACCACCTGTTCACATGCACCAAAACTTGTCAGAAGACAGAGCAGACTTCACGACTCATTGGTAGGTGTCCCCGCTCAGTAAGTAACACGTCAAACAGGCAAACACAAAAATACATGTCATGCGAAAACAGCTTCAAACATGCAAATCATGTGTGCATGTGCAAATAGTAACATGGACGTATCTCCCGTTCATGGAACAACTACAAAATATCTGTCGACACAAAACTGGCACGACGTAAAACATAAAAACCTGGTCTTCCTATGGAGTGACAGTCCCATAGGTAAGACACAGTTCCAGGCACGAGTCTCCTTATGGTGTGACAGTCCCATAGGCAAAACACGGCACGAATACTGGCTCTTCCATGGCGTGACAATCCCATGGGTCGAACACAGTCCAGGTCATACACGGGTGGCACCAGTCTGGCTCCCGTCCATGTCAGCAAAATACTGGCCTCTTCACATGAGACACCGGCCTGGCCTCAAGTGAACGAGACGCAAAAACTGGAGATGGACCAAATGGTCGGCCAATTGGTGACGCAGCATGCAGCCCCTCTCCTAGCACAGGTCAAACACCAAGTGATTTCTTCTCTCTGCATGAGCATGGTCAAACATTGAGTTTTTTCTTCTCTCTCCCCACGTCGAGTGTAGGTAGAGATATTTTTTTTGGTAAGAGCTCGTGTTTGCAACAGCTTTTTCAGTTTATGCTGAAGCATCGAATTTTTTTTGTTGAGCTTCGTTGCGTTAACAAGGGGCTAAAGGTGGTTGTATGGTCAGCAAATGGAGGTGCTAAAAAGCTAGTTAACTTGAAAGCAGAGATGAGGAAGAGGAAGCAGGTGATGAAGAAATGCAAGCCTGGGCTTCTCACATCTACTAGCTCGAATTATCTTGGCGATACTCATGAAAGTCTAGGAATACATCAAGGTGCAAAAGCGTACTTCTCTCTCTTTCTCTCTCAATCTCGCTGGAATCCTTTGGATTTGTTTTATGAAATAATTTTGCCTAAAGCTACTATTGTTGATTCTTTGCAGATGAACTGTCATGTTTACGTATCCCTGTAGTGGCCATCATTGGTTAGTACTAACAACGCAGACCACGCCCCTAAGCAATTCAATGATACTGCTGTGCTTTGTCGTGTGATGAAGAAACGCAAACTCAGGCTGGATCTACCAGCTCGAATTATCTCAACAATACTCATGAAAGTTTGGGAATACACCAAGGCGTAGTTCTAAGCTCAAGGTACTTCTCTCTCTCTCTCTCTCTCTCTCTCTCTCTCTCTCTCTCTCTCTCGCTTGAGCCCTTTGGATTTGTTAACCTTACAAAATCATTTTTGCCTAAAGCTTCTATTGCTGGTTCTGTGTTGATGAATTGCTGTGTTTATGTATCCATATAGTGGCCATCATTGGTGGAAGGCATGTTGTGAAGGGTACGGCCGTACCATTGTGAAGCCACGATCATACCCTTCTCATTGGTGGATAAAAATATGGCAATGCTTGAAATGCTCGAATGAACATGAATTTGAAAGCATACTTAGAAACAATGCTAGATTGATATTTGCAATTGATGAGCTTTAAGCATGTTCTTATGTTCGATGGTGATTCAAAAGTACCTCGGAAATTAGAAAATTACAAATTCATTACCACATTTGAAAATGAGTTTTGTATCATAAATCAATATGTAGGACTAATGGCCACCTTCAACACTTAAAAGTGTTTTGGTCCACTTTCGATATTGAAAGTGCTATTTCAGAAATGGGGAAAGGGCACGTTCTCCTATGTTTATTAAATTTCGGGGAAGACTGTGCCAACTCCCCGCCATACTTATGTATGGTTTTTTTAATTACTTCATTCACACAAACGAGTATGAAAATCCTATGACTTGATGAATGACATGTAACTCAGATTCAAATGTGGTAATGAATTTGAAATTATCTACCTTATGATGTACTTTGAGATCTTTGTCGATGTCCAACGATTCCTCACATTGAATATAATCATAGGCTTGATGTTCATGCTCGTTCGAGCTCTATAAGCTATTCATATAAACTTGAGAAAGACATGCATACGAACAAGAAGCACTGCAGAAAAAATGGTATGAGTTACAGTGTCCATCTTCATTCAAGCGCTTCAAAATATTTATACATGAACGGAAGGACACACGTTCTTTTAAACTATGTTGACAATGCACAGATGCAAGTAATCAAGAGGATAAAGATACCCAAGCATTCTAGTTGAAAGATTAAGTTCATTACCAAAACATCTATTATACATTTGCGACTAGCACCGGCAGACGTATTCGAATATTGAATAGAAATACATAATAGAGATCTATATTGAATTGGTCTACGAGCATGAGGAGCAAGGGAAATGCCCTTTGCCTCGGCAAGAATTGCAAGGGGAAGGGGGTAGAGCTGCAGTCTTCTCTTCGGTCAGAAGTGAGGGAAAAAAGGAGATCCATCCAGGCGTTATTCTCCCCCTGCCTTTGCACTTGGGGCAGTACACCCTCCCCAAGCCACCGCATTCCACGCACAAGCCTAGGGTTCTGCCAACATTAACGGAATACACGCCGAGAAGCTCTCGATTCACAGAAATTCTCCCACACAGACAAACAAAAATCATCGAATGAAAGAGAAGAGGAGGATTTGGGAGTGTGTGCATGTGTGTGTCTGTGTGTGTTGTTTCTAACCTGTGTTGGATGAAGAGATCCTGAAAAGATGCAGGGGGGAAGAGAGCTTGAGCTCTTGCAAGCACACACACACACTCACAAAACCCTAATAGAGAACACACAAGGTGAGAGGCTGAAAATCTTCTTCTTCTCTACTCAACACTCAACACACCATATACAAGAATAAGAGTACACACAATATGAAAGGTACTCAACCAATACATACACGGGTTCTCTATAGTGTAAACCCGACTAAATGAGCTGGCGCTATAACTATGCCAGTCTCTAGAATGGCTGTCACACAGCCTGTCATCCCACTGGCCGCATATCTCCCATGATCTCACCAACCATGCCAGTGGTGTAAGTGTGGGGCCTATCCCCCACGCGGGTCATCAGTGTCCACCGCCTCACTAGACGAGCTCGATATCTCAACAGATCCACCCTCGGGGCTCCGATTGTGGCCCGCCACAAGCAACGACCCGACGCACGCAGAAGCCCGCAACCTCACTCAATGTAGCGTTCTCCATTAGCACAATGAATGGAGCTTCCTGCTCTACACAGTCGTTATCCAAAAGCCTTTCAAAGTCAAAAATTTTGTTGAAATATTCTGAAGTAATATACAATTTTTTCTTCCCCCTACTTTCAATCCCCCCAGCTGGAAAGGGAACCGTTTGGTGCTGTCCGCTCTTTACCCCATGCTGAGGGAGAGCTTCTTGCTCTACGATATACCATATACTGCCCAACCAAAGGATGATCGGAAGGAAGTCAGAGGTGAGCTGGCTAAACTTTAGAGGCATGCTAGCTCCTAAGGTACAACATAATGTAATCTGTCCTGTATGCCATACGGGTTCGACATGTCCTCATTTAGCAGCCAGGTATCCAAGCAAACCGGCACCTTGTGTCTATTGTGGAAAATTGGCAAAGCTAAGCAAGGGGCGCACACACACACACTTTCCCTGCACAAAGCTAGCTATGCAACGAGCACAAAGCCACACGTGCAAGCCGTTGTAGGGGGATGGACGTTGGCCTTGCTTCGCAACAACAAGAGGGGGTAAAAGTCAGTGCGGTGTGTGTGTGTGAGAGAGAGAGAGAGAGAGAGAGACGATGATGAATCCAGAGGGAGGAATCGTTACCGTTTCTCTCTCTCTCTCTCTAAATATAGGCAGGCGTTCGTGAACATCCATATGTTTCACCTATTATTCAGCAAAAGAGGTTGAAACTTATGCACATCTCAGATTCTCCAGTCTCATCCACAATCCTCAGTACTATATGCCACAGGGTCTTAAATGAAGCCTAAGCAGTGGGATCGACGATGGAGAAGCTCGGGCATGAATTGCAAGAGTAGGCAGCTATCCAATTTGAGTCATGGGCTCGGTTTACTAAAAGCAAACTAGGACAAAGGCCAAGGTGGGGATTTTGTTCGTTGGATCGGTCGCGTCTTGTTTTTCATGGGTAGTTGGGCGACAAGAATAGTTCTGTTAACAGTGGTCCAACCGGTGGCGACAGGCAAGTACAGTTTTGGGGGTGGCCTGGTTTACTCTGGCCATCTGATTTTAGTGGCTTTTTGGGTAAACCATGGCACCTGTGTTTATCGATCGTCAGAGGTCTCTTTATTAAGGGTATGTCGCAAATCACCGGGCTATTGAGTAGCATCATGCATGCTTTGGCGAGCTTGTTGCTACCTTCGTGGGGGTCACGGATTCGAATCTTGGTGGTGGTAGGGATGGCCTAGTTTACTTTTGGTAGGCACGGTTTGGTTTAATTTTTAATTTTACCCACAGAGTAAACCCAGCCTGGCATGGCCTAGTTTAATTTCTAAGTAAAAGTGTCAGGCGTAAAATGAGTTTTGAACTCAACACCCGCATTATGAAAGTCGAGAGACCTACCATCACACTATAATACCATTGAGAAAAAATCCCTTCAAAAGCCATACGATTAAAAATATTGGCCCAGTTTACTCAAAAAGTAAACCTGGCCCACTACCTGTATTCTGGCACCGAGGGGGGGGGTGCACACTAGCCGATCAGAGTGTGTAGCGGCCCGGCCCCTCCTCAATGATCCTCTACCTCCCTACTCCGCACCCGGCCTCCTCATCCTCGTCTCCATGACTCCTACCTCTCCCTCCTCGATGATCCTCTACCTCCCTACTCCGCACCCGGCCTCCTCATCCTCTACCAACGTTGCTTCACCCAAATCGAGGTCATGGAAGCCATTGGCATTTGCCAGCTCAACAACATGCACATTGCCTTTCCATGGGATTTCAGCGATGTTGAGGTAGCCCTTACAGTCACCTTCTTCTATGTCCATGGTCCTTAGCCTGCCGCTACAATTGGCCCTGCCCCTGATAACAAAATGATGATGGCACAGATGGGTAGGGAAGCTTGCCCCCTCCAAACCCACAAGGCTCTTCACCGTCGCCCCCTCCTCCACTATCAAAACCCACATCAGTATCACCTCACATGCAACCACCGCCCCCCACCATTCCCCTCGAGCACCACCACACTTTCACTTCTTGGTGCTTCAACTTCTTCTTCCCCCCTTCACTTTTCCACTCCACCCCCATCACCCCCCTTGCCACCTTCACTATCCCTTCACTTAGGCTTGCACTCAGCATTCATGGATATTCCCTCCACCTCTGCTAGACCCCCACTGTTCCTCGACACGAGCCTCACCACCCAACCTCCATCATCATCGACACCCCCTCCACCACTCGAAGAAGGGGAAATCCTGCCATGGCCACCATATGAGTGCGAGGAAGTCGACCTTCCGCCAAACCCCTTGAACTGGTGCAATCCCCTAGACCGCACGGAGTTTGAGCAGGCAATCGCCATCCTCCTTGGTCAATAGCTCCATGATCACCCCATCACCAGCATCACCAACTGCCTCAATCTCCATGTCCTCCTCCCGTACCTAGATGCAAAGCATATGACATGGAGGCGTGAGCACTCACCTCGAACCCGTGGTGGCGGCTACCACCAGCCCCCCGCCGCTGCACATCCCATCACCTTCGATCTCATGGGTGAGCAGCCGGCCTCGCACGAGACGGCCCTTCCTCAGTAGGCCCTTTATTTGGGAGTTCTATTGCAATGCACCCCACCCAGGTCCTCGCATTTGACATCAACAAAGGGCCCACACTTAAGCATCTATTTGACTACTACAAACGTGTCATGTGGATGCTTGCTTGGTGACTCCAGACTTTCGAAGACATGATGGAGACCACGTTCTGGATGAGCTACCACATCTTCCATTAAGCCCCTCCCTCCTGTAAGATTCCTCCTCAGACTGAATAATGAATAAGCTTTACTTCAATCCCCTGTAATCATTCCCTACTTCTGAATACAAGAAAATATTATTTTTCCTTGTTTTTGTCTAGAGAGAAGAAAAATTCTAGAGAGTGGTAATTCAATATTGAGATATTTTTGGATAAACAAATTCTCCTAATATAAAAAATATGTTTCCCTAAAACAAAAAATCAAAATAAATTCTCCAAGGTGCATTAGGAATCAATTAAAAATGATTTAAAAGACCTTAGCCTAAGGGTCAAGATTTTTTAAAATTTTGGGATTATGGTCCAATTAAGGTTCCTATGGGCCAATAAGATTAATCCAAGTGTTGGGATGAGATAAATCCAATGAATAAAAGAAAATACCCAAAAATGAGTAAATGCTCACATAAGATGAAGAGTTGAGTGAGTACAAGGTTTATTAGTTAAAAACTATGAGATATTACTAAAAAAATGAGATATTTTGGTATAATGATACATTTTTGACACCTTGGTAAGGAGAGGAGGAGACTTTAAGGAGGCACCTATTTCACACATGTGAATGAGTTTTTAATTCAAAAATATTAAGATATTTTTATCTCTCCTCTCTCTTGGATCAAACTGGATCAAAATGGGAGCTAAACTGGTCCAAATCTTGTCCAAATTCAGCCAAACTGAAGCTAGAAAGATCTAGAACTTAGTTGGACTCAGTTAGTGGCCTCCCTCACCTATAAATAGACCCTCATTATTTTGTATTCTCATCTGTGAACTAGACCATGCCAGTAGTACATTAAAATAAGCATATTTTCTATTATTCCCTAAAAATCCTCTATAATTTGGAGAGATTGGAGTTTCTCTCTCTCTTCAACCTTCCTTGGAGCTTTCCTCTCAGCATACTTACCAATTGATTGGTTGGGGGCTTCTTCTAAGAATAGAGAAGCAAGCAAATCAAGAGGTAAGATGTGATTTTATGGTTTTTTCTCTAATATTCTAAATGTTTTCACTTCTCAACCCCTCTCAAGCTTGAGAAGTATTAAAATGAATGGTTTTTCAATGCAAATGAAGCTCTCTAATGAATTCTAATGATTAATCACAAAGAGATTATCTTTATGCTTAATTTAGGATGTTTTTTAAGTATATCTCTCTCTCCCCCAAAGAATGGTCATTCCTATGACCAATTCTCTATTTAAATGATGCTTCTCATGGAGCAATTCTTAATTCTAAAATCAAACTCTATGCTAGTTAAGCTAGAGGCTAAAGAAATGGCTTTTTAATGCTTTTATGTTACATAAACTATGATGAACTTATGATTTAGATCCACAAATTGGATTTAGATCTATTGATAGTTAATCTATCATAATTGTATTACTAAGTTTTATTCTTTTCAAAATTATTAAAAATTATCAGTAATAGCAGCGGAGCTATGGTAATTTTTTTAGAAAAAATAATTCTCATCATATCCATGGAAAATTAATTTTTAATGTTTATGCATAAATAGTTAATTAAAGAAAAAGAGAAATTTTTAGTAATTTCATTTTTATGATAAAAGATGAATTCCCATGATAATGGAGATCCATGTATTTTCAATGGAGAAAGAGAAAAATAGGTATATTAAAATAATGAATGTTTTTATTTAAAATTAAAGAGAAATTTTAGATAAATTATTTTTATGCATGAATAAATTTAAATGATGAAAGAGGAATTCCCATCATATTTGGAATTCAACCATTTAAATGAAAAAAGTGAATTTTTTGTCATATTTAGATATTTTTATTTAATTTTTAAGAGAAATTTTAGTTAAAATTATTTTATGCATGAATTAAATTAAATGATGAAAGAGGAATTCCCATCATATTTGGAATTCAATCATTTAAATGGAAATAGAGAAATTCTTGTTATATTTAGAATAATCCATATTTTTATTTAATTTAAAGAGAAAATTTAGATAGATTTATTTTATGATAAAAGAGGAATTCCCATGATTATTGGAATCCAATCATTAAATGAGGAAAAGAGGAATTTTAAGCTCATTCCAAAAAATGGATATTGGTATTTAGTTAAAAGAAGAATTTTTATGATATTTAAGTAAAGAAAGATTTGAATTAATTTTTGGTGTCAAAGAGGAATTTTCACCATAATTCCACCTAGGGAATTAAGGTTGAGAAATTAGAGGGTTCTGACCAGGTGATGCATGGGCTCGCGGTTTAGGACACCCATGCGTGCGTCGAGAGGAAGATTCGGATGGAGGACTAAAAAGAATGACTTTTGTGAATCAAATTTTGATATTGGATCTCGTTGGTTGGCCAGCTGGTCTTCAACGGAGAGTCCAGATGACATATTTTGTAATACAATGGACCCAGAATTTTGGAGGATGATGATCAATAATATTATGATTTTCATTGAAGGATTGTTTTAAAGTCAGTCGAATGTGTTATAAATGGCAATTTCATATCGGGTGTGTACGTGGTATGCCTACTTTAAATTTTGCTTGAAAGCCGGCGGCTAGGGGGCCTGGGAACTCTTTTCCTCAGTATCCGGGCAAAACATAACCAAATCTTTATAAAGGAATCCCACAAATACAGTGGTCGGGTGGTTGGCTAACCCATGGGCCGGTTGGGGTCCCACAAATAGAGCGGTCGAGTGCTAACTAATAGGCTGGATCGAGGGATTCCTGCGAAACAATTAAGATACGATTAGTTACGTTAGTTAGATTAAGTCCTGAGAAGACCCTTGTTCTGTGGGAGGGAATTAGCAACAAGTGGTGATTCTATGGACCAAGTACAAGTCTCTTCTTTGATCTGGCCATGTGACTTCAGGTTCGGTCGGATCAGTTTAACTAGTTAAGACTTTGACTCAGATTAATTCCCCCGTTAGAAGATTTTCCTAAGTGGAATCGCGTGTGCCTTTCGGGCGAGGGAAGTTTTTCCGGGTTCAGTTTTGGAGGAACCGCTGGACTAGTCTCTTGTCCGAAAATCTGTGCGGGCGAGGCCCTGATGAGTGTGGATCCCTGCCCCGTGCGAGAGGCTAATGCTGCTTCCGCCCCGCCAGTGCCCTCGGAAGGGGTTGGGGGTCTCACACTCCCATTCCTACTTTGAGATGGGACTTCGTCTCTGCACATACCCTATCTACTATAGATAGACTTTTTTTTGACTAGTTTCGAGGACGGACCTGCAATTGGGAGGGGGGTATGTTAACTACTCTGGTTAACATGACCTTTTGCGTGGCTACCACATCAATCTTGTAATCTATCTTTTTTGTAACCGCACTAAGCGCCAATTGTAAATGAGACAAGGGATGACCGAGCTTACAACTTGTGTAATGCTAGTCATAAGGAATTGATGTACATAGAGCTAGTTAAACTAGGAAGACTAGTTTTGGGCCCCTATTTGTAATTGGGCAGCCCCGGCCATTGTAAAAAGAGAGCTCATGTATATAAGACTTTTTATGGAATATGAAAAGGTACAATCCCATTTGTCTCAATTAAGTTTTGCTTTCTCTCTCTCACTCTCTCTTGAGTTTATGGTAGCTTGCTTGCTTGTGATTGTTGGTGTATGTGAATCTCGGGGGGGTCACTCGTATAAATATGTAAGTATCACGTGGGTTCAACAGAATGACATTTTAAATATTTAAAACTTACAGAAATATATTTACATAGGGGATTTATTTATTGTATTTTAAAAAAAAATTACAGATTTTAATAGGAAAGGATATATTATATTCACTCAAAAATTCACAGATAAGGGACTTTTTAAATAGGCCTTGAACGCACGTGATATAGAGGATTTACATATAGTGACCCCCCCGAGATGTGAATAGGAATAGTGTTGCTCTCCCTTCTCTCCTTCACTCCCTTCTTATTGCTCTCCACCTTGTCTTGTTTGCATACGATTGGTGTTGAAATATGCAAGTGAATGGGTGTGCGAGAGCAAGCCCTTAGCAAGAGACTATAAAAGGGAGTCTGTAATAAAGTGGGTAGCAGTGAAAAGGTGAGAGGAATCTATACTGATGAGAGAATCAGAGGTAGGATGAGTGAATATAGGGGTGTGGAACGATTATAGGAAAAGGTGCCCCCAGCAGATGTGGGGGAGGTGGCACAAATCAAGGAGAAATCAATGGGATTAGATGCTTGGCATCTTGTGGATGTAGAACCTATAAATTGAGGCATTGGCCTAATGAGAAATTGCTGGTTTTTGAGTACCCATGCCTACATTATCTTATTAGATTAATTTCTCACTAATCTCATCTTAATCATTATCTAATCACTTGTTAATTATGTTGATTCTTGCATTTGATCCACCATAGCCCACTCTTGCTTGCATTTTATCAATTGGCATGAGGTGGTTGAGTTCTCCATAGCTCCTTCCCTCTTGCTCCTACCTAGCTTGCTTGTATCTCTCTTTGGGTGACACAAAGAGAGTGTAGAGTGAGCCCCTAGTGGTGTCACATTGGGGAGTTTACCTTAATAGGGTTGGCCATGTGAAAGTCACCAGACTCGACCCTTGCAAGCACTCTCTTCTTATTCTCTCTTGTGTTTGTGAGGTAGCATGTTAAACCGTTAACAAGGAGATTTTTCAAGTATTCAAGTTCACTTAGGTCCTTATGCAGCATGTTTATATGCACACGAACATAATGCTACATCACCACGATGAAAGTACAAGATCTAAGACAAATAGTAAGATTCAATAAGTAGTCTTTGTAATCTGTGTTCAATACCTAATTGTTTTGTGCTCTATAGCTAAGAATTAAAATTTTCTTCTAGCTTTATATCCATCGAATGTTGAGGAGTGGTAGAATGTAGAGTGCATCAATGGAAGAATCAATGTCTTCCATATAGAGATAGGCACACTGTTATATGATAACCCACCCATCCATTTAGCAACACATGGAATATTCTTTTATAATTCCATGTATGTTTTGGCTAATGCAAATGATAATGTTGATAGATTGAAGTCTATCCCACTACCACCATTGTCTAGCCGAAAAATGGGTTTGTTCTTGCACAAACATCAAGCATACAAGAATAAGATAAGAACAAATATGCATGCATCAATGAAATCATCAAGGTCTAAGGACGTCCATTTGAGTTGGTTTATACCATTTAGCGCCTTTGCACAGATGTTTGCATCATGTGAGGTTGTCAAGAAAATAAAGTTAACATATCAAGTGAGGTACCTTGATAATGATTGGATGAACCAATGTTTGGGGGAGGAATGGGGTGTAAAGAGGACCTCTATAGAAGATGCCATTGAATGCAACGTAACAATGCTAGATGTTACATTCAAGTGAAATCAAAACATAAAGTTTGTTTGTGTTTGTAGCAAATTCTCTTAGGGGTGAGATCCATTAATTTTAAGCATTGATTGTTTTTATGACCAAGTATTTCATTGGGAGGCAAACATTATGCATGTGATTTCATTTTATAGAAGATGGCGACTATGGAGAGGCATCTGGCAAAGGTTGGATCAAGACATGCGTGATAGAACTCACTCTTCCATTATCGATGTTGTAATCCAATTACAAGGTTGAGACCCGTTTTAGTGGTTAATCTAGAAATCCATAGGCCATTGGCCTTTCTTAGACAAGAGATCTAATTGATGTGTAGTGATGCACCGAGGGATTTCTATTTTAAGTTGGATGGTAGGAAAATCAAAAGCAGGAGTAAAGCTTCCAAAACTTGCTCTGTTTGTATCGAACCACATATCCTAGAGGTTGTGGAATCACCTTGAGATTATAACCTTTCCATCTATAATAAAATTTCAAGAGTTATATTTGGTCTATATGTTATTGTATAAATGTTACTTCTTTCTTCTTTTTGCATTTTTTTCCTTCTATTTGCTTCAATGGCAAACACACGTGGGCATCCCTGCTCCTCTACCTTCTTCTCCTCTACCTTGAAAACATCTAGATTTGAACATTCTCCTGCACTTTAGCCAGCCTGTCTATCTCGCAGATTCTAAAATCTCGTGTAAGACTCCATCAACAATCGGATACCTTTAGGCATTGAGGATGATGTTCTGGTAAAAAAAGACTAGAACGGTCTTCCAAATGCTGACTCATATTGAATCCTACCAATAGTTGAAGAGAAAGATTCATTCAACATAGCTTCAACTAAGTCAAAAACTATTCCCACTTACCTTGCTAGACGTTGTCATGCGCACTTTGGAAAAAAACTCAGTTTTTTGTACATATTGTATATATGCGTGCATAAGCGGATGAAAGCATGATGGTTTGGCTTTTTTTGGGTTTACAAACCTTATTTAGAACCCATGTGCACATGCAAGGAAAGTCGCTCAGACTACGCCAGCTACCAGGCTAGTTTTGGCACTTTCGCTTGAGATTTTGTGTGCTGTACTTTATATATAAGTTTTTTTCTTTAAAAAAAAAGAAGAAGAAGTAAAAGTTCAAAAAAAGTACAATAAAAAATTGAGTTTTTGGTCGTGGAACCTTGGTGGGTTTCCTCCTTCTGGGTGGGTGTATCTGCTACCTCCCTCTCCATGCAGGCTTTCTAGGATAGCATCTCCTTGTCACCAATTTTGTATGTAGCTATCAATCGAATCAATAAAAACCATGTGCAGAGCTTTTGTTGCTGATCTTTTGAAGTTTCTTTCAAGCTAAAGAGTGTTCTATTTGGAGGTTTTTTGTGGGAGTTATGACCGGTTTCCTGCAGGCTACAGTCTATGGCAGCTTTGGTGTAATTCCGTGTAGTGGGCGCTACTTCCATATGTACGCAAATAGAGGAAGATATGTTTGAAGTGGATGATTTGGAGTGTTGAATTGCTGAAGAGGAAGCTCTTACCTTCAAGTGCATTGGTTGACATGCATCGTAATTCCATGTCAGAACAGGTGCTTTCTGGGTGTATGGAGTGATCTTTCGGGTGAGCGTGTGCTAGTAAATTCCCAAGAGATCATTTCCTTGAGTCTTCATGGTTCTTGGAAGATGGTGTGTTGTGATTTGTGGTGTTGATCTTGTGTCTTGAGCACTTTCGGGAGACACTGCTATAGAGGTGTTTCAATTTCTTGTTATCCCAACAACGTGAACATAACACTTCAGCATGTCAACGCCAACTGATTGTAGATCTCCATTTGGCAATCCGTCTATGGGTGAAATGCAGTAGAAAAATTCAACTTAGTCCCAAAGTTATCAAATATTTCTCTCCAAAAATGAGTTGTAGACTTGGCATCGTGATTTGACACAATGGTCCTAGGTATGCCATCAAGACATCCCAAAAAGGTTCTTTGAGAATAAGCAATGGTTGTAACAACCCTATCTTCTTCCCACACAAGGAGCTTTCACTTTTTGACAAACCAAACAGTGCTGCTGTTCACGAGACCTCATGTATTTCTTGAAGAAATTAATCAAACTCACATATACATCAATGAGATAGAGTAGACATCACTCCCCCCTTATGCGTGTAGCTCCCACTCCACGACATGAGTATTTTGAGAATTTTATTCAATACATAGCCCAAGGAGCTATTTATAGTTGTGCGTACGAAATAGGGCTTGCTTTTTCACTTTTACAAAAATAGCTCAAACACTAGAGCTTGTTCACACACTAATTGTAAAAAATAACCAAAACTCTTCTAACATATATGCTAATTATATAGCAATGCCACACACAAGCGTTTATAAATAATATATACAATCATTTGACACGTGGATAACAAAATAATATAAAATAATAATAATCCAAGATGATATAAACAAGATCCTCCATGTGCTACATACACGCTACTCATCACCTATCTCACAAATGTAAACACATTAGTTGTTCCAATTAATTGCTGTATCCACATTAGTTGTTCCAATTAATTGTTGTATTCACAATTAATTATTGCATCCACATTAGTTGTTCCAATTAGTTATTGTAAACACATTAGTTGTTCCAATTAATTAATCCTCATATGAAACATTGATAGGCATAAACACAACATACACTCACCACTTGTTACACTACGATGAGAGTATCATTATACACATCATCTAGCCTGGCGTGTATTACCACTTGTCACACATCAATTAGCATGGCATATCAATTGCATAAACCACTTGTTACGTTTCGACCATGTGTAGTTGTCTAGCATAGTCCAATTGTTTCACTTTGACCATAATACAGTCGTCAAGCATGGTGCCCACTACTTGTTACACCTCAAAAACATACACCTGTCAAGCATGGTCTCAAGCTATACCAATAACACTAGGTAACTAGTATTTAACGTGAGGGTCACCCACGATACCAATTCACTAGGATGGCACACTAACATCCGGGTGTCCCCATTCAGCTAAAGGGTGGACATTATGGAATAGAGCTGCACATAAATAAGCAAGCCTTGCCTCATTCGACACCAATAACATTGCCACTCTAACTTCTCTAAAGTTGAATTCTAGCCCCTATGACCACCAGTAATGGCATCCTGGGTATCATTCTACACTTATAACACTGCCACTCTAACTTCTCTAAAGTCGAGTTCTAGCCCCTATGACCACCAATAATGGCATCATAGACAATGTAGAGAAGAGTTCCCTGGAATTGTCTCAATACACAAAGGTGACCTTTGTAGAAAAGAGAACCATCATGTATCAAGAAATGGCACAATTCTATGGCATCCAATGGATGTTCCCACTAAGTACCGAATTCCACGGAATCTGTGTACTTGTCTGCATCTCATCTAGTCTTGAACAAGGAGATCCATCCATTTGGATCGGATGTGAGACACGATTCCTTTCTTGCTCAAGGCATTGGCACTAGGTTGGCCTTGCCCGGAACGTACTCATTCATTCCACCAAATTGTTAAAAAATCTAGCTCCAACGATGCTAATGGTCACTCCAATGTGCTTGGCATCGTTTAAAGCCAACTCAAAGTCTGGTGATTTGTGCGAACTTCCACGCCTATAAAGAAAATGCTTCCAATGCTTCAGGGCATGTATCTTTGTTGAGAAGAGGAGTTCTCGATCATAGACCGAGTAGTTCTTTTCTGTAGGAATCAGCTATATGGGACATGTAAGTGACCAGATAGCGATGTTACTCGCATCCGTGATCACCGGGAATGGGTCATCCCAGGATGCTGATCCTAAACAAGGATTTAATGCAACCTTAAGGTTCTTGAAAGCCTGTAATTCATGAAGGGTCATGTGATTCTTCACACCTTTAAGCAGATCAATGAGAGTTGCTGAGACATCAAAAAACTTATCAATGTGGGTGGAATATGCATGGCAAATATTTGTCCACAAACGACTAAATGTTATAATATAAGAAGTTTTTGGGATTTTGCAATTAGGGATTTTTTCCATCTTTGCAGGGGCTAATCGGATGCCTTCGGCACTGATTATATTCCAAGGTAATGAACCTTATATAGATAAAACTTTGATTTTTTCTCATTGACATAAAGCTCGTTGCTTTCTAGCAATTTCATCTTTTTTCTATGGAAATGTCATGCTGCTCTTATGTAGTTGAAAAATCAGTATGTCCTCCAAAAAGATGAAGACACACTTGCCTATCAAGTCCCTAAAAACCCACATCATCATGCAGTTAAATGTAGCTGGGGTGTGTGTCACGCTAAAGGGCATGACCATGAACTTGTAATGGGCCCCCTCAATTCGGAATGCGGCTATGGGAATTTTCCTATCCACACTTTGTGCTTGATGGTACCCACTTTTGAGGTCAATCTTCAAAAACACATTATCTCCATTTAGCCTCTCTAAAATGTAGTCAATCCGAGGCATTGGGAACTTGCCCTTGATCATTAGCTTGTTGAGAATCTGATAATCTACGCAAAGTTGAGAAGAGAGTGGATGAAACTAGATTGCAACAATTTGTGGAGTTGACGGTCCAACTCTGTCTCCATGGCCTTGCTAAGGCGATATGGAAACTTGCTTGAGGGTTCGGAACCTAGAAGGAGTTCAATTTTGTGGTCCTCTGATCCAGATGTGGAAGCTTAGGAGGGAGGTTGTCCCAAAGAAATGTCTTCTAGAGCCTGTCACACATGGCCTTGTACTTCTTAGAAGCACTCATAATCATCTGGGTGGTTTGAACATAGATCACTGCACATTGTGCACCTTTTCGAATCTCTCATTTAGCTTGGATAGGCTAATGACCGGAAACCTAGCTCACACTTAATGATCACGAGAGCCTTGGACACATTTCAGGTAATCCAAAATGTGCACTTTTCCCTGTCAACATTTGGGGTGAGCTTGTGCAACAACTGGATCCTAAGATTATGTCTACACCTACAAGAGGAGCAACTATGAAATCGTGCACAAATTCTCTAGATGACTAATTTAGCACGAAGAGCTTTAAGCTTGATGCTCATTGTTATGCCTGTGCTTAATCTCTCCACTTTCTTATCTACCGAGGTCAACTGAAAACGAGCTCGTCGAGGGGCCTGTTCCATGACCACATCCTCTGTACCGCTATCAAATAAGACAATGATTTGTTGGCCAGCTATGTAGCCAAATATCTTGAGCAATTCATTTCACTCATAATCTTGATCATGATTATTTCCCTTCTGCTTATGTTTGAGCTCTCGAAGATAAGCACTAAACATAGGAGTGGGACTTGGAGGACTAGCGACAACTTGTTGGTATGGGAGACTGGCTCACCACAACAAAAGCTATCGAGGCCGAGGTGGTCCACTACAACATACAAAGAGCATAGCCGCATCCAGAACTACATAAATTTAAAAGAATCCATTTATGAAAAAAAAACTTTTAGGTGGCTATAAGCGCGGCTATGAGCATGCAGTTATAGCCGTGCATATAACTGTGTATATAGCCGTACATATAACCATGGATTTTCTGATATGTGTCTCCACATCTCTCCCCCATTATGTCCTTACTTTTGTTTAATCACATTATTTAAACACTACTAAATCACATTTTTTTAAAACACTTAATGATCACTTAAAACATTAAAAAAAATTGCAATACAATATTGGTCTTGGATTATATTACAAATTACATAGTTGCAAATTACATAAGGTGTTCATGTCCAAAAATAAATAAAGATGAAGACATCAAAAAATAATTAAATTAATGTATCATTTTCATCTTTATCTTCATCAAGATTCTGCTCGCCCTGCATCTTCACCACATGCACTACCACCTTCACCATCACCGCCGCCACTTTCAGCATCGTCTTCCTCGTTAAATAGTGATGGGTTGTTGCAAGATCAGGGTGTCCAGTTTTGTCCAGTTTATGTTGGACTGGGATAATTCTTGGAGAGCAAATTTGGGGAGACAAGGTACTTCAAATGAGATCAAGCACCTAATAGAAAATACACATGCACTCAAATAACTCAATATAACTTAAATTAATATAAATTATTATAATTAATAAAAATTAATCAAAAATATGATGAAATGATTAAAAAATGATCTTTCCATACTTAGAACGATCCAATTTTTTTTCCATAGATACACTATTACAAGTACACTAGTCCATATAGGTTTTAGATTATTTACATCAAAAATGTAATTTTACTAATTAGATTATTAATATTTACAGGCTTTCTGATAGCATGGAATAATTTTGGAAAAGAGATAGATAATCATCCCATATGTGTATGGATAAAAATAGTACCAAAGAACTATATAAGCAGCACGAGGAGGTTTCATAAAACCACTCTTTTGATCTACAAAATTGAGCATTTTAAGTGGTAGTTATTGTGGGTATAAAATGTGGCATATATTGTAACACTTTAAAGACATTGAAGTATTTAAAGAAAATAGACAAATAGCTTAAAATTTTCTCAAAAAATAAGTTAAGCTCTATATTATGTGAAGATCTAAGGTCCAAAGTGGGAATCCCATATGAATTTATAAGTAAAAGATATTAGCATTTTATGGAATCAATCCAAATTTGGGACATGGTGCATACATTGACTTTGTACCTAACTAAATGAGGACTTTCGACTATCTAATGCTTAATCAGATTATGCAACTATATTCCCAACTTTGCATGTGATGTTTCAAAAAAAGAACTTAAAAGGACATTCCTTCGTTCGCTAGGAGAGATTAGCCACTAAAGGTAAACAAATGCCTGTTCTTTTACTGTTTACTCAAGGAGTGTTTACTCAAGGAGTGGACAAAATTGGGCACCCTGATCTTGCAACCACCTTGATCCTGCAACCACCCTGATACAATGTAAAAAAGTTAGCCACAAGTGAAACAAGCTGGGTGATAATTAAAATGCAAGTTTAACTACTCACTAAGTCACCCTGTTGAGCTCATTGGATATTCGCATCAGTGACCACTCCCTCATGTTTGAGCCACTCCCACGTCTCGGCTTGGTTGTAATGCTTGCGGTACCTATTCTTTCAAGCCATTGGGGGGGCAATATACTACCCTTTCCTACAACAAACAACATGCATGAGATGAAATTCACGATGATAAATGAACTAAACTTAGTGAAAAATGACAAACTGTGTGAGCAAACCTACCTTTCCTCTGGATCCATACTTTGTTGCATCATACTTTAGTAGTTGACTCGCATGTGCCGCCTTTTGTTGAGGGTGTTGAGTACCCTCCATGGCTTCTTTCTTCGCCTTCTTCCATGCAATTGGTGGAAATTTGTGAACCATTTTTCATGCACCTCCTTGTGTAAGACCTCTTATTTTGAGGATCTTTATTATGCGATTCCTTTCCCATTTGTTGAAAAAATGTGTGTGTGGTGGGTTTGGGAACCCCTCATGCATGTATTACACCACATACATGAAATCTCTATCCTTCTGGTCTCCTCATGGTTTGAAGGCATCTTTCTAGGTTTGGTTGACTAGTTGACGGGAGTTATAATAAACCCTCCATCCCATGTCATCCATAAAAGGCCCCTCCTCCTCATGAAGGGTATGGTAAAGCATACCACCCTCCTCGGGCACGTCGTCTCTGTTGCCATAGATGAAGGTGACTGCGCGCCTCCCCCCAAAGCATCCCCTACACCCACCTCCCCCACTACTAGATGATCAATGGTTCTGAGAAGCCCTCAAGCTATCACCACCTAGGTGGCATGAAGATGCCACATACTGGGGAGGAGATGGCACTGCAGATGGGACAGGAGTGCACTGAGCACTATGATGAGCTGAAGGACAAGAGTAGGGAAAGTGGAAGAGTGAGGGGTAGGCAAAGTAGAAGTGAAGGGGGAGGGAAGGCAGTGGGACACATGGAAACGGGTGACTGTGGGATACTTGAAGTATCTGGCACATAGAAGGCAAGGGATAAGCCCAAGTGACTAAATTTCTTAGCCTCGTACCTAGGGTTCAGCTAGTTCCAAGCTGACTGTGCCTCAAAAACACTATGCAAATAAGGGTTATCTATGGGTATAGGTGGTGTACTAAAGGACGCCCCTCTATATATCAGATCTTAGTCTGTTTGGTGATGATCCCCATGATGGCCACATCTATAAAACTTAATAACATTAGTATTGAGCTTAATGTATTAATAATAATGCATTAAGCTTAATGTATTAATAATAATGCATTAAGCTTTAAGCTCTATGCATGATCTATATGCATGTATGCATAGAGCCTATGTATGCTCTATGATGTGAGAGGATCCCACTTCACAATACTTGCCAGACCTCCTTACATTAGCATGCAATGTCACTTCTCATTGAACTCTAACATAAGGAGGTTTGGCAAGCATTGTGATGACTATGTCTGTATACATGTAAACTTTATGAATAGAGAGTATACCTTATGCATAGAAAAAGAGAGCATAAATAATATATGATATATGTATAAGAGAGTATAAACATTCAAAAAGCTTATACTCCCATCTATGCATAGCAGTCCACATCAAAAAACTTCATGCATAAAAGCATTATATAGCTCACATATGCATACATAGCTTACGTAGGGCATGTGTATGCTCTATGCATAAACATATGCACACATGTGTATGCTCTATGCATAGCAGTCCACATCAAAAAACTTCATGCATAAAAGCAATATAGCTCACATATGCATACATAGCTTACGTAGGGCATGTGTATGCTCTATGCATAAACATATGCACACATAGCTCATAATGCATCAGCTTAATACATAAGTTAGTGCAATAATGCTTTATGCATAATGCATTATTGCATAATCTTATGCAATAATGCTTTATGCATAAGCTTATATAATAATGCTTTATGCATAAGCTTAATACATTACGCATAAAGTATTATGCAATAATGCTTTATGCATAAGCTTATGAAGCTTAATGTATTATGTTAAAGCTTATGCATAAGCATTATTGCATTAACTTATGTATTAAGCTTATGCATTATGAGTTAAGTCAAGGGCTTAACTCTTATCCTTTTTAGAAGCTTGTACGTTGTTGGAGTTTGGAGAAGTCTATCTTGACCTAGCCACCCAAAGAAAAAGATGATTAAAGTTTAAGCCATATGCATTATGCCATAATGACTTAAGCTTAAAGCATTAATGTATTATACATAAGCTTAATGCATTAATGCATTAAGCATAAGCCATTATACATAAGGATTATATATTAAGCATTATGCATACAACATTAAGCATAAGCCATTATGCAATAATGCGTTAAGGATAAGCTTAATGTATAATATAATAATACATTAAGCATAAGCTTAATCCATGAATGCATAATGCAATACCTTAGGCATAAGCATTCATGCATTCAAGCATAAGCCATTATGCAATAATGTGTTGAGGATAAGCTTAATGCATAATGCAATAATACATTAAGCAAAAGCTTAATCCATGAATGCATAATGCAATACATTAGGCATAAGCATTCATGCATAATGCAATACATTATGCATAAGCATTCATGCATTAATACATTAAGCTTAAATATATTAAGCTTAATGCATAATGCAACAATACATTAAGCATAAGCTTAATGCATGAATGCATAATGTAATAAGCTTAATGCATTATACATTAAGTATTATGCATTAAGCTTATGCTTAATGCATTTTTGTATAATGCATTATGCATAAACTTAATGAATTAATGCATCATACACTAATACATTAAGCATAAGCTTAATGCATGAATGCATAATGCAATAAGCTTACTACATTATGTAATAATATATTAAGCATGAGATTAATGTATGAATGCATAATGCAATAAGATTAATGCATTATGAATAAGCTTAAGGCTTTATGCATAATGCATGCATAACTACTAGAGGAAAAAAAAACTCAAGAAATAATCCCCGACATTTGAAGGTACAAAGATAACAAAGAGTCCAGTCATCAAGGGCTTACCTCTTATGATTTTTAGAAGCTTGTACGCGGTTGATCTTCTTTGGAGAATCTTTCCTTAACCTAGCCAAACAATTCCTTGACTTAGCCACAAAAAGAAAAAGATGAGTAAAGTTTTTATTTATAAATAACTATTAATACAACTAGTTAAGTATAGAAGAGAGAATACAAGCATACAAGAGAGCAAGCAATACATTTGAGGTAAGTCTCAAACCTTAGCAATTTGTTCACTTAAAAAAAAGATTAAAGAAAACAAAGAAGATAAGGATATGGTACATATCTTGATATGGATTGCTTGTGATGCTTGTGGAGGGAGGCCTTTCTTCCTTGTGAATGGAGAAGAAAGTTTGCTTGTGAAGGGGGAGAAGAGGGTTTTCTTGTGAAGGAAGAAGGGCTTGTGAAGGTGAGAAAAGGGTTTGCTTGTGAGAAGGGCTTGTGAAGGTGAGAAGGGGGTTTGCTTGTGAAGGTGAGAAGGGGGTTTGCTTGTGAAGGTCAGGGAGGGCTTGTGAGACGGGAGAAGAGGAGAAGGGCTTGTGAAGGTGAGGGAGAGCTTGTGAAGGGAGAAGAGGAGAAGGGACTATAAAGGGAGGATAAGGGCTTATGAAGGGCAAGGGAGGGCTTGTGAAGGGAGAAGAGAAGAAGAGCTTGTGAAGGGCAAGGGAGCTTAGGGAGCCATAGCCTGCATAGGGTCGACCTATAAATGCATGTAAGGAGAGGACTTGAGAAAGTGAAAGCACACGACGTAGCATGTGGGAGGCAGGTATAATTTTTTTTCCTAGTACATGAATATGGGTGTGGGTATAGTCGCGCCTAGCCTTTTTCCTAGTACATGAATATGGGTGTGGGTATAGTCGCGCCTAGCCACGTATTGGGGACAAAATTCTAGTGAGTTGTTTTTTGCAGACTCCAGAGAGCTAACTTTTTGTTTAATGAAATGGAATGGAGTGTTGATACACTTTTGTATTTTGGATGTTGACAACTAGGTGCCCACCATGCATAGATGACCGCCATCGACCTTCTTCTTCTAATGATGACACGACACCAATGTGAAGTCGACGTGAGTGGTTACGTTAGAAGATTCCATGTCCATGTGAGAGATGTAGGGGAGAAATCATGCATTTATGATGAATCACAATAAAGCACATGCAAGATTATGGCACCCATGTGAAGTCGACGTGAGTGGTTACGTTGAAAGATTCCATGTCCATGTGAGAGATGCAGGTGAGAAATTATGCATTTATGATGAATCACAATAAAGCATGTGCAAGATTACAGTTGATTCAAAGATGTACCGCATCCAAAGACTTCGAGGTGAGTGTATATATTCACTATTGCATGTTCTTATGCATATGATTTAGGTATTCATAAGGTAGTCCACCATTTTTTAGGATGAGAAGGAGGTGGAGATATGTCATAGAATGAGGGAGTCTATGCCTCATTAATCCGTGATGAGTGGATGACTACGTAGAGGCTTTAGAGACCTCCATGATACAAATGGGGTGAGCCCGCATTTCTAACATGGATTTATTTTATTGTTGCGCTAGTTTTTAAGACATGTCATGCTAATTAAATGGACTCAACTCCATTTTAGGTACATAAGCTCCAAGGAGATCCATCCATCCACTATTGATGCAACCTACGTAATGGCCGTGAGGCAGTGTGCATGATAGAGGAACATCTCCCAAGAACTATCCTCAGTATAGTTAATTATATCTTGTGGTACACTTGATAGATGAAGTGTCAGTGTACGGTGTTGTGCATGCTTGGTGGATGTTCTTCCTTGAGCATTTCATGAAGAACTTGAAGGATTTTTATTAGGTAAAGAGTTAGGCCAAAAGGAAGCATGGCAGAGGGTTGGTTAGTGTAAGAAGCATGTGTCCACATTTCAAAGTATTTCTTTCAAGTGGATCCCACAATGCCTCAATTGTGGAGTAATGAGGACGATCAGCGCATGGTGTCCCACGTACCACAAAGAAAAGGAAGAGCAAGGACAGTAGACACGTCAATGTTGAATAAGGTGAATACATTTTGTATTCTCAATAGTGAAGTTATGAAGAGGTGGGGAGAAAATGACAAGAGGAGAGAAGAGCATCTAGGATGCATTTGAGAGGCTTGAAATTTCCTCTAGAGCTTGCATCACTTCCAAAATATTGTACCATTGTTTGGATTTATGAAGAAATGGAAAAGGATGAATAACAAGGAGAGATGGTGATAGAAGAAGAGTGGGAGTACGCAAAAGGATGCGAGCCTATGTAAGCGTTTCTCTACTTTCTCTTTTTTATTTAAGTAGAATCTCATGATATGGTTATTTAATATTATAAATATATTTCATTTGGTGTTGGTGGGAGTATAAGGTATACAATGCAATGTGGTCCAAAGGAAGGCATTTTCACCGTAGTCAACACATACATACCCAAGATTTTGGGGTTATGACAAAATTTGAGCAAGAGAGTGAAGCAATGCTTGATTATTGTAGCATGATTCAAAACATCCTAAAGGTTGGATTCATGACATTCCAAATTTTTATATTGTATGTGAAGTGGTTCAAGGATGTGGTGTGTGGAGGCACTTAAGAAACCACGAAAAGCATCCAAATGGAATATGGCACTCGATTTCACAACATTTTGGCAAACAAAGAGACACAGTTGTGCTACCTCACTTTTGTGAACAAGTAAATTCTAACCAATAAGATTTTATTATATCATCCTTATGCATGTTTAATTAACATTCGATGTGTTTCTTCTTACAAGGTTGTGTTTCACATGGATATAAATGACAAGAAATGGTAGTATGTCATACAAGGCAGGAATGTGAAATACTACCAACTAATCAAGATGAAGGTGTCCCTATCAAAGATAATAAGGAAGGAATTGAATCCGAACATAATGATGATGATGTTGAGTCCACTAGCAGTGGGATAGATATTTTTTGTTGATCTTGTAATGGGACATATGGATCTTTAGATAGACCAATTAGCATGTATGGATTTGATGGAAGATGTGACAGATGTTGGGCCAAGATCACCCTAATTCATTAAGAAATTTCTCAAATTTTCAATCTTGATTTAGTCCATATTTGATTGTATGTTAATACATTTAGTGCGTCTTCTTTTGTGATATTGGGATCACATTTCATGCATCTTCTTTTATGATATTGGGATATTTTGAGCTCTCTAGAATGCTCTTTGGAATGTTTGGATTTTTTTCCCAGTACGCGGCTTTGCACGAGGCTACACCCACGTATTAGCCATGCAAACGGCTTTAGCCACGTACTGAAATTGTGCATACCCTATGCACCTACCCGAGTCTCCTCTCTCTACTATCTCTCCTCTTCATGCAGCTATGCTTCCCATATTTTGTAGTGGTGGCATGTGCACGGTTCTTCTTAGGGCATGCCTTAGAATTATGTCCTTTTGTATGACAAAAGAACCCCATCGACCCTCCTTATACATTAGGCGAAGGTTGAGATATTTCAGGGGCCCTTTAAGAGTGCATATGATTAAAAAGAGGATTAGTAAAAGGGTCCAATGGGATGATGCCAACTTGGAAAAAATGTTGGGTGGTTCCTTACCTTAAAAAGGTGTGGTGAAAGATTTGGGTCCTATAAAATGTCCCTTTTAAAGGCTAAAATGTCACTTTTGAAAGCTACTAGTGTCACTTTTTAATACTAGGATGTCACTTTTGAAAGCAAATAAATGTCACTATTATACATATCACTTTCAAAATTAAAAAATTATCCTTTCTTCTATATCTCACTTTCCCTCTTTTGCATATGCATAACTCACTTTTCCTCCTTTGAGCACCTCCTCCCTTCCTCCCTCCCTCCTCCCTCCTCCTTTGATTTGAGCACCTCTCTCTCTCTCTCTCCTCCCTCGTCCCTCTCTCCTGTCTCTCTCCTCCCTCTCCTCTCTAGCTCCTCCCTTTCTCACAGGTGCCTTTCTTGTGGTGATAGACCACGTCCATTCTCTCTTTTGGTCCATTTCTCACCTCCCTTTCTCACAAGTGCCTTACTTGTGATAGACCACTTCCACTCTTTCCTTTGCTCCATTTCTCACCTATAGTAAGCTCTTCCCTTGCTACCTACCATCTTCCACCTCTCTTTCTCATCTTCCACCACATCTAAATTCTAGTTCAACCTTTTGTATCTTATCCTAGGCTCTATAGCACCCTTCATCTACCCCTTCTAGATCTGTAGCACCCATACATTGTCATAAAATCTTGTATAATGGTTCCACCTTAGTAGAAGAATACCAAAATCCATCATTGAGTCCATGAGCTCATGTAATGTGTAGGACAATGGATTTGTACTCTATACAGTAGGCTAATGTGGGTTACCATGCAACTGTCTATGAAAGGGTCTCATAAGATTTCAAGAAGGTTTATCTCATCTCCTAGCCACCATTGGAAAGGTATAATCCTTGATTTTCAAATCAGTTAAGGAAGGCAAACATATGGTGAAAGTTCAACATGCGTATCCACTATCACTACTGAAGTTGGAGACAATACAATCTACAAAATTTGGAGCAAACTATAAGTACAAACTTGTTGGCTGATTGCATGCTTTCTTTAGTTATTATTGATTGTTTTGATGTTTTTTGGGCTTTTGTATGTATGATGTAGACATTTTTCCCTCAAATTGTGTTATGGAAGTCCCTAGATAGCTTGACAGGGTCATTCAAAGCACTCTAAGGTCTGCGCTTCATGTAGACCTTGGAGAGATCTTATATGTAGGAGAGAAAGCATCTACACTTGTTGGTGTGACGGGGTTTTCTTCTACAATGCCTCCTACATTATCCCATCATTTCAAAATGGCTATGGGAGACTTGAAGCTTTCTCTCTTCCATCCCTAAATAACTAAGAATGGTCTCTCTCTGACAACTTCACCATTGAAAGCTTTCAATGAAGGCTGCATGTCGACATCCATGCCTCCATATAGTGCACATATGGCTCACATAGAGCCAACTTGGCTTGGTTCATGCCACTTCATGTTTTTATTTTCATTTTCCTTAAATGTGGAGTGCATAGGACGTCCACCCACTATATATGTTTGGTAAGGAGAGTGCTAGTGAGGAACTTGATATGCTTTCCCAAAGGTGGTTGAACATCAAGGGGACTTGATTAAATGTTCAGTGGTCATGGAGAAGATCATAGTGAGGTTTCACATAGGCAAGAAAAATCTCACAATGGTGTTCTCATAGAGGCGGTGGAAGAGTACTAAGAATGAGTGTTAGATGATAATACCATGACTAGGAAAGAAGTTGAGCTTCCAATAATGGTGCATGAAAATGAAATGCACCACATTATAGTAAATGATGATTGGAACTTGTAAAAACATGAGAGTATACCTAGTTTTACTTTTTGGGCTAGATTCACTTTTGTGGTGGAAATCAATCTGAGATATGGCGTAAGGTGGAGAAATTGGCCGCTTGCATTGACTTATAGCCTCCCCATGTTATCTCAATCAAGCATGCTCCACATGTCAAGCGAGCTATAGGCGTTCATGAAATGTGAACCATGAGTGTACAAGATGTGCTACAGATACCAAACAAAACCACCATTCAAGAAAAGTGCATTGGAAGAAGAAATCTGTTTTGCAAAACCCTTAAAAGCATTATATTACCATGTAATGCACAATATTCAATTCACCCCCTGTGAGGACCATGGCCTCAATGAAGCTTTACAACTCTGCTTGAAATTGTTTATGGTTTTCATGCTGCTTTGACTCATTAACCGCACTACCTTATTGAAATTTTCCCACACGTGCTCATTCAAAACAACAATGTTTGCATCTAAGCAGTCTAAAGTAGTATAAGCACAAAGGTCTTTCCACAGCTCCCATCTTTGCAGGAACATTTTCACCTTCCTCAACATGTTGCCTGTCTGCATTTCTTTAAACTTTGTCGCGTTTATTGAAAGGCTTCTGGAGAAACCTTCTTGAAATTGTTTATGGTTTTCATGCTGCTTTGACTCATTAACCGCACTACCTTATTGAAATTTTCCCACACTTGCTCATTCAAAACAACAATGTTTGCATCTAAGCAGTCTAAAGTAGTATAAGCACAAAGGTCTTTCCACAGCTCCCATCGCTTTGCAGGAACATTTTCACCTTCCTCAACATGTTGCCTGTCTGCATTTCTTTAAACTTTGTCGCGTTTGTTGAAAGGCTTCTGGAGAAACCTTCTCCCCTTGTCTCCACTCATTGAAACCTTTTGAGCAACCATATGTGAAACTCCAGAGGTCTTTTGGTTAACTCGTATCTCCACGTTACCCCCATGGCAACCAATGTCATTTAAAATCTTCTCCACTCTAGCAAGCACCTCATCCTATCGAGTTTTACCAAGCATAGTGAATGCATAGTCTATGTGACACTTTAAGAGACGATCAAAGATACGCATGAAAGTATGCAAAGTATAAGAGTGAACATTCCTAAGAAGGAAAGGAATTATCGGGTTCCAGCTATTATCCCTTAAGTCCCTATTTGGAGGCGCCAACATAGGTGATGAAAGTACACCATCGTCCCACTCTCCCTTGCAATTTCCAGTTTCCTTGCATTCCTCTTCACCATTGGCCGTCCCCCTGCATTTCTTCTTGTTTTTTTTGTTTCAATCCATGCATGCACCAAGGGCATGGGTGACCTGTATTTGCACCTTGAGTGCAACCCAGCATACACTTAATTGTCTTTAGATTCCCACCAAGATGCCAATCAATGTCAAATCTCCATAAACCATCAACATCTAGCTTCTCACCCCCTATTTGTGACTTTATCACATCACTAACCCAATGCAACCTCTCAAAGACCCATGCTAGCACCTCGTGTGTCTCCTTGGGAACCTCAAATGCTCCTAACCACCATATATCTTTCTTTGATTGAACAATGAATGATTGTTTAGTGTGTGAAATATTGTCATTCCCTTGCTCTTGAAAATCAACTTTGCTCTCTCCCTCATCTCATCGGTTCCACCATAGCGCGGTTCATGAGTGTGACACTCATTCTCTTTAGTCTTCTTTCACAATTTGGCACTCATCCAACTTCAGCACGAAGGAGACCTTGGAACCTATAAAAATGAAAATCAAACAAAATGTTAAGTCGTTTCCCATAAATGAGCACAGAACTAATGTGTACAATGTTACAAAACCTACTTGTATCCAGAAGGCAACCCATAGAATAATATCATTACCTTTTGTAGCTTTTGCATTTCAACAAAAATGTTGTTGAACTCATTGAATTCGAATGAAACATTACCATCTGCAGTCTTCTTCTTTCCCCATGCTGCAATGCAAAGTGTATCATTGATGTGGTAGTAATTCCCAATCCTGCATTTTACATCTTGATTGCTCACTCTCTTTGCTAGACGAACCCTCTTTGGCGATGAGAAAAGGTTGTGTGTGATACCTTTCTTATTACGAAGGGTGTCTCCTAGCAATTGATGAAGAGCTTTGTAGCCCTTCGTGCTAATGCCTACCTCATCGCATGCATTAACAACATCAACATAACAACATCAACACTGCTGATACTTTGGGAAACCTCTTGTATGATTTCATTAGAAACAGCCCTACGTATCTTCTTGCAACTGGGATCCCTAATCGTTTTAAGCACATGCTCCCTTGTTGTGAAAGAGTGCGTAAGAGCTCATTACAATCCTTGGTTTGATTAGAACCTGTGGCATCTTGAAGGAATACTCTAAAAACCAGTAAAATTACATTGAAATTACACAAGTGCACACATAATTTATGTTGGCATTTTGAATTGGAAGTGCTAGAGAATAAGAAAGAGGAGTCATATTGCGCTGCTTGAATTCTCCACTTACGAGTGCCCCCCCAAGGACAAGTATTTCGATGTGGTTGAGTGGCCTCTTACGCTCCCTAGCTCCAAAATAGGAGTGCCTTTCATGTGGGAGATGGTCTACATAAGCTTTTCCACACATGCTGCTCTCTCTTGATTTACACCATCAAGCTCCTTGATTTTTGCTTGAGCCTGAAGTAGGCCTTGGTGTACACTAGCAAGGTTAACTTGGAGCGTATGCAACTGTGATGACAAGTAGAAGACTCTACTAGCATCAGTTATTGCTAATCTCTTACAGTAGCCGAGCATCCCATTCTCACCATCTCCCAAATACTGAATAAATGATGGTAATTCTTTGAAAGTGGGTGGGTAATGAACTCTTGGGTCAGCTGGGTATAGATGCCCATCAACCTATAGATCCACATTAGTGTGACCCCATTGTCTACGTACATTCCTCTCCGCGAGATAAACCTTGCTCGAAGTTGTATACTCTTTAAACACTCGCAGTTGCAAATCCACCTTACGTTGATGCAATGGCACATTAGTGTTAGCGATTTCACGCAATGCCATGCTTAGAGGGAGTTGATAGTGGAAAAGAAGAGGGAGACACTAAGCTTATAGTAGAGAGAGAGAGAGAGAGAGAGAGAGAGAGAGAGAGAGAGAGAGAGAGAATGAGAGAAGTTGAGATTAGAGGGAGTGAGTGCATGCCATAACCTTCAAGGAGTTGAGATTAGAGAGAGGGAGGATGCAGTCACAGGAGAGAGAGAGAGAGAGTGTGTGTGTGTTTGCAGGCCATTATTAGCTCACAGTAGAGAGAGAAAGGGAGAGTTGAGAGTAGATGGAGTGAGGCTATGCAAGCCAAGCTCACAATGAGAGAGATATTCCAAGGAGTTGAGATTAGAAAGAGGGAGGATGCAGTCACAGGAGAGAGAGAGAGAGAGAAAGAGAGAGAGAGAGAGAGAGTTGGTTCAATTTTGGGGGGAAAAAGAGGTTGAAAAACGATTTTTTGACATATATATGGGTTTGGGATAACTTTTAAAGCAAAAAAGTTCAAAAAAGAGAAAAGAAAATCACTATTTTGCCCCCCCTAGTTGGGAGATTGATGATGTGGAAAGTGACAACAGATCTTGACACTTTCCACACTGATTTGGTTGATTTAGTGGGGAAGTGGAGGCATTAAATGATGGATAGAGTGGGTTTTAGGGGGAAATCAAGGTTAAAAATTGAATGATTTACATATATATGGGTTTGGGGTCAGTTTCAAAGTATAAAAAATATAAAATGGAAAAAACAAATTGTCCATTTTGCCCCCCCCTTCCCCCCTAGTTACGAGCTTGCTAGAAAGAGAAGAGGAGAGAGAATGACAACATAAGACCCTATTTTTGTAGGGGAGTTATGGGCTAGAAAGCTCAAATTATAGGCTCCAAGTAGGCCTCTTGATTGACCTTGTCTCCTTAAGAAAGCACAAAATTAGCCTTAATCCCTAAAAACTAGGAATCCTTACAAGGCCCAAAAGATGTCCAAAGGTCTCCTAATGATATTGCTTGTGTGTGAGAGTGTGTGAGTATGTACTTTCCGTCTTACCCTTCTTTAGCTTGCATATGAGTGGATGTGTGAGAGAGGATTGTGGTGGCTTGAGAGGCTAGCAAGGTCTCTTCTCTCTTGAAGCTCCCAAGCTCTACATAGACAACTCTTACAGTGACAAATAAGAGACAGGTCTTCTCAAGTGCTAGATAGTGTCAGTGCGATTGCCTCTTCTCCAAGATGGTGGGTGAGCATCCAAGTTCTCGATGACAAGGGAAAGGTAAGTGCACTCCAGTTGGTTAGTCTTGTGCTAGTGACTGTAGTGCGTTTGGGCTTTACAAACTCAGTATAGTCACAATTTCCAAACTTGATAGTTGGAATTGGTTGGTGGGCACAAGGGCAGGATTAGGGCTTTCCATGAACAAGTCATGTGGATCGACTTTTCAAGGTACTCTTAATTATTTAAATATCAGTGTTTTAATCTAGTTTCTAATCACAAATAGACCATTTAGAAAAACTAGATCTATGAAGTGTGTTTAACTAGCAACATCAACAATAATGAACAACTTACAAACTTGTAGTGTGTAAGTCTAAGAGAAATTGTCGAATGAATTAATCAATGGTCAAATAGCCTTAATGTACACAATTGTGTGTTTGTGCCTCTTTTATCAAAATCAAAAGTTAAATGTTCTAAAGTTCTAGAGTTACAACTTATTGCAACATCTGGTTCTATCGCTCACATACCTCTTATTTAGGCTATACATATTAATTAATTAATTAAGCCATATCAGGCTTGATTAATTAGTTAAGCCTTACTATTTCTATGGTTTTTCGTGTAGCCTTCATTGCTCCTTCCTGGCTCCTCATCTTCCTCTCCCCCCTCCTCTACCTTGTCTTACCCCCACCTTTCTCTCCACACAAACGCAATGTATCAAGCCAATTTTATTTCCATTTGAAGAGGTTATCTTTTTTCTTTTTTTTAAGTTTGGTTGGAATTAGATAGAAAACACACACACCCTACATGCCACCGTTTGCAAGGGGAGGCTTGAACCCATGACCTTGGGACTCTCAAGAACGACCTTAAGTACTCCACTAACTCGAAGTCAACATATTTAAGGAGGTTACCAAAAACTTCTCCAAAAATCTTGAAAGTTACCATATATTTTTTTTCGGGGTTACACTTTCTTTGTTAAGGCTGGATGTCCATGTTCCTAAGGTCAGATTCACTCATGAAAAAGAAGATTCAGGGTCCATATTTACTCTTTTTTTTTCCCAAAAAGCACGCAGGCAAGGGAAGTAAAGTGTGTAGGTATAGAGGGTTCCACAAAAACATTTCAATGTACTTTTACCAAGTGATCGAGCCCTGCAGTAGAGGGAGTAAGGTTTACTAGATAAGAATGTGTGTCACAAGTCTCTCGTAATCTGTAGGGCAGCCTTTAGCTAGCTCTGCAATTTGATCTCGCCATGGCGCTTACAAGGGGAGCTTCAACTGCGCGATCAAGTACGGGATCCTTCTCAGTGGACCGTTGCAAGCGCTCAGCTACACGCTCTCTTCACAGCCGGCGGCCAGCTTCCTGGTCTTCATCATGACCTGCTTTGATTTTCAAATTTGCAGTAGTTGTTGATCATCTCTTGCAAGCGCAGTTAATCTCAACGCAGTTCGTTTGTTGTTGTATAACTGAAGCAGCTCCACATTTTTTCCACGTCTGCATTGTTGTTGCTCGAGGTTGATTCAGCGACTAATTGTCTGGTTTACCTCTTAAAATTTCTCTTTTCTAATCGATAAGCGTTGTCCTGTGAAATTGGCGCCGGTTTAAACTTTAGCTGTAAATATTTCTGCATGCACGCACTAATCAATTGCTGATGTCAAGGTTATCATCTGCTGTGATCATTATCTGGATCGGTTCGTGCAATTAGGCCGGCGCGGCTGCAGAGAGTTCTTTTTTTCCCCAAATTAGAGACACCAGATTATAGCGGCTATGGATAGACTTATGAAACTGCATTCGGATTAAACATAAATTAGCCCTAATAAGAATTTTCTGAGCGAATTAACAGATACCAAAGGTTGTCATTGTGAATATATATCTGTGATCAATGCGTGTTAGGCTGCAGAGAGTATTTTTATTTCAAAGAGACGCAAGTTTGGCTGCATCTGGAAACATGAACTAGTGCTGATCAGAGAGTGTCTTTTTTTGTCTATCGTCTGTGAGAGAACTTCAGTTTGTCGTCTCAACTCGCAGTACTTTTGTGCATGCTCCATAGTAGTACAGATCAGCTGCTAACCAGATCTATATGTTCTCTGTAGCTGTAGCCTAGGCCTGCAGTTTGTGCTAACAGAAACTTTTTACGCAGTAAGGGCATTGTTTTCCCCAAATTAGACTTCTGCTTGCCTGGTATAGCTTTCTGCTACCCAGGTTAATAATATGCATTAGCAATCGTTTTGTATTCAACCAGAGAGTTCGCTGGTTCTTTCAGCATTGCCAGAGTTTTCTCCACCAACTTTCTGCTTGTTTCTAGCTGCCGCTTATATTCACCCATAAATCGTTGATATATTGTTGCAGGTGTGATCAGGACATCTGGTTCATGGTCATGAAATTCTTAAGCGCCAAATCCCTTATGCGGCTTGCACTGGTAAATCGGGCGTTCTATCGCCTGGTAATGGAAAAATGCGTCTGGAAGACAGCGTGCCATCGGGATTTGAAGGTCCCTTACGATGCCACTCCTAAGTTCTCGTGGCGCGATTTGTATACTTCTGCTGTCGGTAAACACTCTGTCTAACAAAATTATCCCTTGAGATTTCCCGCTCAAGCTCGCTAATTATTCGCCTGAAATCCAGTTCAATTCGACTTAATTACTTCTTAATCGTCTAATGTTTTGCTCAAATTTGCTTGATCGCCTGAATGTATCCCTTGATGCCTCATGTTCACTCGCATAACCACCTGAATTTTCCTCTCCAAAATCTCTTAATCGCCTGTGGCCGATATGTTTCCTTTTCAATCTGCCTTAATCAACTCTTAATCGCCGGAATTCCTCTCCGAATCCGCTTGATCGACTGAAATTCTGGTCAATAATTTTGCTTCATTCTCCATCAATCGCTTGAAACTCTGCTCAATTCCGCTAGATATTCTCTTAATCGCATGAAATTGTCTGTTTCCTCCTTGCGTAATATTCGACTCAGTTTTCTATGTTCAACTTCGGCTCAGATTTCCACTTCGAATCACCTTAATTGACTCTTAATCACCTACCGTCTGCTATTAATCTTCTGAAAAGTGAATGCAGATGGAAGCCATGCTTACAGCCTTCACGAATCGGATCGGCACCTTGGTAATTAGTAAATAGATTGCTGTTGGAAAACTAATTCGAAGCTTTAAAACAAAATACTGATAAGATTACAGTCGTTTAATGTTTCAACAATGCCGTAGTACTGATGAGGACTGTTCTATCTATATCTTGCAGATTGGCTGAGAGTAGGAAGCTTTCGCATTCAATCTGGAGAGGCTCTGGCGACAGGGGATTTCTCCAGGCTAGCTTCATATTTAGGACAAAACAAAACATCGAACATTGAAGATTGCGACCCTGTCAAGCCGTATACCATATCCAATGTGCAAACAGGAAGCTGGATTGCAGGTCTAGAGAACAGACAAATTATAGCTATATTTTGCAAAACTGAACTGATCCGCTGTTCTCAGTCTTAGATTGCACACTAAGTTTTGCTTTCA
The DNA here is from genome assembly GCF_041138505.1 of Cibotium barometz. Lineage (NCBI taxonomy): Eukaryota > Viridiplantae > Streptophyta > Polypodiopsida > Cyatheales > Cibotiaceae > Cibotium > Cibotium barometz. The sequence goes on along the minus strand of NC_141093.1, from coordinate 45,495,728 downwards.
TGCGTTAATATCCAGATCTACATTTGTTACGCTGCCCTCTTTGCACCCAGCCAGCTTGTAATGGTAAAGTGTCCATTCTCTCCTGGACGTGCAGAAGCTATATTGTTCATGAAGAATATTATCATGTATATGCATCTATTTAGCTCTGAGATTACAACGCTTGTTAAGCATCAAGTCCTTCAAAATTTTTAATATACTGAGGCTCCTGCTATGAGAACCTTTGCATCAGGGACTATGCAAGTGCTCGATGCTCGCCATTGGGAGCTATTCCTGCACGAAGAGTACAGGAAGGGAGAATGGACTTATGAAGAAATGGAGGAGCGTGCTGTTTGTCCCCCCTGTCATGCAGCCACTGCTGGCATTTTGGATTCTCAAAATCTGAAAAGCCAGAGCACCAAAGGTGTGAGTGCAGATTCGTGTGAAAGAATAAAAAAGGGCGCACAATATCAGGCTATGGATATTCACACTCTCGAAAATCTGTGCTCAAATCCTTTAACGTCTGAAGTTTTGCTTCACATGACGTACATACGGCAGCACCCACAATAATTTACTAGTGGAATTTCTCTATGAAGCCATTTTGTCACGTGATACATGGCAAGGCGTACCTTTTTATTCATGAAAATTTCCTAAGCGATTCTTCTGCTTTCTTTTACATAAGTTAGCTGCACAAATCAGCACTTCTATCCACCAGGATTCCGTAATTATCAGAATAGGGCATTACATTTTCCTTCAAAATATTTGATGATGCCATTGGAGACATTGCCGCCTTCTTGTTCTCGTTTACAGTGTAAATATATCCAGCTTGCTGCAATGCAGAGTTGCTGGATTTGAAGTCATCGCTTTCCCCTTCGGGCGATTATCAGCCAGCGGCCGAATCCAAAATGTTTGCCGCCGCAGCAAGCACAAATCTACGGCCGGAAAATGAACCTGCATGTACACTCACTGCTTTGCAATCGATCAATAATGACACTACATTCATGGAGGAACGAAGCTAGTTATTTCTGTCTGAGTTGTCAGCTGAAAAGAGCATCTTTTGGTTGGAATGCTGACCATAAGCTCATGTATCATCATCTCAGGTTTGGTGGTGAAAATCTACACCATGAGAGCAGGGAAGGACGTCGGACCTGCCGTTGCCATTCGCATTACACAATGCCTCGCCCAATGAGCAGGAACAAAGAAGCCAATTCCAGCTAGCTATCCCCGAATACTCTCTGTGATATGCAAATGCAAATGCGAACTGCTACATCATCATTCGCCTACGTATGAGTTTGTGTGTTCTCAAGTCTGAAGAACATAAGCATTTTAGGAAGTTTAGCTGCAACACTGTCCTTTTAAATTCTTGTTTTACATAGAGACACTTACGTATTACTTAAGAAAGCAACCAGTTTGTCACAAAGAAGCTGCTTCTGCTTGATTCTAGTTGCTATTCTTGTGGCTACAACAGCCAAATTCGATCCGTCAATAGTATAATTGACCTTCCCGATAAGTTTTGAAGGGAAAAACCAGTTACCATCACGTATTGGCCCGGATATCATTAATTAGTGTTGTATTGTTTAGATTTATAGTTGAGCAGGTTATAACCATAGGATTGTCTCTGGATGTTTATCTTTCTAGAATGAAACCGGAAGTTACAATGCACATCATCACATAGTATACCGGTTTTGCGTAATTATGGACAGTGTTCATGTTGAGACTATTAATAATTAGACACTCTCGAAGTGGGTTTAAAATACTATATGTCAAAACTCACTAAATTTCCTACTTTTTAAAGAGATTGTTCCTACGATTGTCGAGTTCATCAACAGAGAACGCTGCAAGAGTGTCTTCTAAAGTTGTGCTATCCGTCAATTGCCAGGGTTCAGTATTGCGGCGTGTTGTGAGAACAATGATGCAAAGGGGTCACTCGCCAAAAGTTATCGCGGTGTGTTTATCATAGTATAAACCTTACTTGAACAGCATAACATCAATTTTTTCAATGTTCTGTTTTTTTTTCGAGCGAGGGTCTAACAAGGCGTCAGATTGCGGCCCTTAGAGGCTTAGATTCGAATCGAGAAACGGTTTTCCTAAAACCTTCATCTATGATCACGTTTACAGGGAGCGGTTTCCACTGCAAATCTGCATAGAGAATTTCCTATTAGCTTCATCTTTACCTTGAGGCATAATTTTTTGCAAAGCAAATAAATAATATAATAATATGATAAACTTCTCCTTTTTACCTTGGCAAAAGAAACATGAAAGGAGGAAAATCCAAGCGGCATGTGGCATGCAAATAAATTATATTATGAAAATAACTTCCTAAAAATAGCTAAAAAAAACTCAGTCGATCATGTAAATAAAACTAGAATCAACGTTTGATCGTCGATCCCTAGATAGCATCCAGTCAGCTAGGGCCCAACCCGGTCGCATCTATACAAGATTAAGGAAAATCCCACCTCTCTCCACGTGGGCAAAGGAGGTGAGGCTAATTCAAAATAACCACTCCTCCTGCAAGCGTGAGGAGGAGCCAAATCTCACATCTTCCAATGCAATTTTGAATTTGAATCTAAGAAGATCTCATCTCACATCTTTCAATGAAATCTTTGTATACATGCTTACATACTTATAGATACACACACTTATATATATTATGTATGTATGTGTATCTATAGGTATGTAAGCATACATGTATATATAAATAGATTTATATGTATATCGACGCACACACATGTATGTTCATGCACACACACACACAACACACAGACACCAGCGCATGATACGTACACACATGCATACAAACACACATACACACTCGCACGCATGGACACACGTGCAACATATAGAGATATACACACTTGCACACATACTCAAGCTTGCACATACACACACAAACATATATATTATGTGCATGTGTAAGAGAGATAGTATACATACACACACACGTATATATATTATGTATGTATGTGTATCTATAGGTATGTAAGCATGTATATATAAATAGATTCATATGTATATCGACGCACACACATGTATGTTCATGCATACACACACACATAACACACAGACACAAGCACATGATATGTGCACACACGCATACAAACACACATACACACTCACACACATGGACACACATGCAACATATAGAGATATGCACACTTGCACACATACTCAAGCTTGCACATACACACAAGCACGTAAATACACTCACATACACAAGTACATGTGCACACACATGGACATGCACACACTCACACACACACATATGCACCTGCACGTGCACACACATAGATGTACACACGAGTATATTCACATGCTCACACACATGTACATGCAGACACTCGCTATGGATACACATATATAAAAACATACACACCATGTACACACACACACACACAACAAATACACACTAACACATGCACACAATCAAGACACTTGCACAACACATGCACGCGTGAAGACTTTACACAATCATACATACGTGTGTATGTGCACACACAATCACATACATATGTATGCAAAAGAGAAGACAAAAGACATTGTATATAAGATACACTTATTTAAGAGTGAACACACCTCATCATGCATCCCCACTTGTTAAAATTTAATATTAATTAAAAATATATGTGTATATGTGTTTATTTATTTTATATATACACATGTATATATAGGTATACGTCTCTAAATATAATAAAACATAATATTATAGATAATATATATTTACATGTGGGTGTGTGTTTGTGAGTGAGAGAGAGAGAGAGAGAGTGTGTGTGTGTGTGTGTGTGCACGTGTGCATGAGAAAGAAGTGTGTTTGTGTGTGTGCATGAATGTATCTGTGCATGTGTGTGTGTGTGTGTGTGTGAGAGAGAGAGAGAGAGAGAGAGAGAGAGAGAGAGAGTTTCTATATGTGGGAATGTGTGTGAGAAGAGAGATAGCGTGTGTGTGTGTGTGTGTGTGAGAGAGAGAGAGAGAGAGAGAGAGAGAGAGAGAAACAGAGAGAGACAGATACATGAAAGTCTATGTGTGAGAGTGTGTAGGGGGAAAGAGTGTGTGTTTGCATTAGTACATGTGTGTGTGTGTAAGAGAGAGAGAGAGAGAGAGAGAGAGAGAGAGAGTTTCGACATTTGAGAGTGTGTGCATGTGTATGTGAGAGAAAGAGGATGTGCATGTGCATGTGCATGTGTGTGTGTGAGAGAAAGAGGGTGTGCATGTGCATGTGCATGTGCATGTGTGTGTGTGTGTGTGTGTGTGAGAGAGAGAGAGAGAGAGAGAGAGAGAGAGAGAGATTACATGTAAGATGCATTTATTTGAGACTGAGCACACCTCACCGCTCATCCCTACCATTAAAATTTAATCTAAAATTTAATTAATTAAAATTATATAAATGTGTGTAAATCTATTTAAGTGTGTGTGTGTGTGTGTGTGTGAGAGAGAGAGAGAGAGAGAGAGAGAGAGGCTGAGAATTTCTATGTAGGAGATAGCTTGTGTGGGAGGAGATAGTGTGTGTTTTCATTAGTGTGTGTGTGCGAGTGTGTAGGGGGAAAGAGTGTGTAGGGGGAAAGAGTGTGTGTTTGCATTAGTACATGTGCATGTGTGTACATGTGTGTGTGTGTGTGTGTATAAGAGAGAGAGAGAGAGAGAGAGAGAGAGAGAGAGAGTTTTGACATTTGAGAGTGTGTGCATGTGTATGTGAGAGAAAGAGGGTGTGCATGTGCATGTGCATGTGTGTGTGTGTGGTGTGTGTGTGTGAGAGAGAGAGAGATTACATGTAAGATGCATTTATTTGAGAGTGAGTACACCTCACCACTCATCCCTACCATTAAAATTTAATCTAAAATTTTTAATTAATTAAAATTAAAATATATGTGTAAATCTATTTATGTGTGTGTGTGTGTGAGAGAGAGAGAGAGAGAGAGAGAGAGAGAGAGAGTTTCTATGTGAGAGAGTGTGCGTAAGAGAGAGAGTGTGCGTAAGAGAGAGAGTGTGTGTGTGTGCATGAGAGAGAGACAGAGAGAGAGAGAGAGGCTGAGAATTTCTATGTAGGAGATAGTTTGTGTGGGAGGAGATAGTGTGTGTTTTCATTAGTGTATGGGGGTGTGTACATGTGTGTGTGTGTGTGTGAGAGAGAGAGAGAGAGAGAGAGAGAGTGAGAGAGGCAGATAATTTCTACGTAGGAGATGGGAGGAGAGAGTGCGCGTTTATATTAGTGTATTTGCAGTGTGTACGTGTGTGTGTGTGTGTGTGTGTGTGTGTGAGAGAGAGAGAGAGAGAGAGAGAGAGAGAGAGAGTATATGCATGCATGTGCATACATCTGCATCTATGTGTAGAATGTGCTTGAGAGAGAGTGAGATGGGGCAGACCTGGAGAGAGAGAGAGAGAGAGAGAGAGAGATGTAATGAGAGAGGGTGAAAAGAGAGAGAAAGAAAGTGAGAGATAGAGAATAAAAAGTAGCTTTTAATAAAATATAAATTAAACAGAAAACATATATGTATATGTGTATACATGTGTGTGTGTGTGTGTTTTTATTTACATTTATATATACATACATACATATGTATGTATGTATGTATATATATATATATATATATATATATATATATATATGTTTGTGTGTGTGTGTGTATTGCAGGGCCTAGTGGTGAAGAGTCCATTTTGGTGGACCAAATAATTACTCTAGAGCAACAGACATGAGAGAAATTCTAGGCATGGGTCCTGGTAGAGTTTGCTTTACGGCGGAGATAGTGCTTTCGGAGGCTAAACCCCACCACCAAGGATGTAGAGTTTAGGGCAATACATGTGGATGCTATAGTAGAGATTTAGTTTGCCTTAGGCTCTAACCCAGGCCCATGGACATAATGTGGCCCACGAGGCTGCGGCCCATGCCCACGGCACATTTTTTGACGTGGATTCAGATAGTGACTCAAAGTAGCTAGGTTGCTCTCTATTTTATGATTTCTAATGTACTTTCATGCTAAACCCAGAGTTGTTGGGTTAGCAGAGAACAAGTTGTACTCTTGTCATATAATACATATCGAGATTCTCTATGTTCATCTAATCTTTTTTCAAATTTTTATGTGTGGATAAATCACTATGATGATATATCAAGATTCTCTACGTTCATCTAATCTTGTTTAAATTTTTATATATGTGAATAACTCACTATGATGATATATTAAGATTCTACGTGTTTGAGTTTCTACGTGTTCATCTAATCTTGTTTCAATTTTTTTGTATGTGGGTAAATCGCTCCATCACAATTAAATTGTTTTATATTCACTGTCTAGCCAAAATCACCTAAGTCAAGACAGTGGAAGGAGGAGAGAAATAGATGGAAAGAGAGATTATATTAGATGGCATTTTGAATAATTTCAGCAATGTTTAAAGATAGTTTCCTAAATGGTTTCATAAATTCTTAAAGACAGTGCAAAACAATGTTTATAATCTCTTTACGGCATTTTAAATAAGTTCAAAAATTTTTAAAGATGACATTTTAAATGGTTTTATAAATTCTCCAAGATAGACTAAAAAAGTGTGTGGAATTGTTTTGTTTACATTGTCATCTTTGCATGGACGTTTAGCCATAATCACCCAAGTAAAGATAGAGGTAGGAGAGAGAGAGAGAGAGAGAGAGAGAGAGAGAGAGAATATCATCTATTTTTAGTGTTATTTCGCTTATTACTTTGTTACTTTGATTTTACTATTTCGTGAAATGAGACTTGTAGACAATATGATTTAAACTATGACCCAAGTGATACTTAGGCCGCGTTACCGACCAAGTATCACATGTATCACACGCAATAAAAACAACACAGGCCGCGTTACCGGCAAACCAAACAAATTTACGACATTTTTTGACCGCGTTACCGATCAAATGTCTCAATATGCAATCAAAGCATATGCACTAGCGAACGACACCATTTGCTGCGTTACCAACAAGGTGCCGCCCGAATCTATGGGAATAGGAATTGGATACGGACATAAATTAGCCGCGTTACCGACCATATGCCCGCATTTGATAAAGGGAAGGGAAGGTGACATCGTCATAATGATACTATGCTTGTCGCGTTACCGACTAGTACCATTACAACGTGCCATACTTACCATAGGACACAACTCGGCCGCGTTACCGACCATGTGCCCCATGATAAGTACCATTCCAAAGAATGGCCTTACACACACGCGCATCTCTCGTGTGGTGGACCACCCACATCTAGCTGCGCACTACGACTGTGGGCGGCTGCCCGCACGAGTACTCACACACCCACACTACCCACATGCAGATAAGACAGTACCTGTGTGTAAACAGCTGTCAAGTAATACTGTCAAGAAATAAATCCCCAAAGGGCCCCACGGGCTTCATATATATAGAAATATGTTGCCCGGCGAGAATTCTGACGGCCCCGCGATTCCCGCCGGGTTTTAATTATACCCGGCAGGCCCGTCGGGTTTTTTCGAATCTCGGCGGGATTTTGGCAGGTTGCCAGGTAACCAGCAACCTGCTATTTTGTGAACGTGTAATCATGTAAACATGTTATTAACATGTTCACATGTGTTATTAACAAGAAAAAACTTGTGATCACGTGAATATTAAATCCCTGGTGAGAATGAAAATGATGTGATTGGGTGAGAATAGGAATACATATGAAATGGATGTGGATTAAATAATGTGGATTAATGTGGAACAATGTGGAAAGACGAGAGTTCGTTATAGAAATTTTTTTTTATGACCTGTTTTTAAATGACTGTTTTATGTCAAGAATGCTGGGGAAGCATTTTGACCGTCTTGTCATCAATGGAGTCTTCTTGGGCCATTTAATTTGGACGTTTAGTGAAATGCTTAAAATGCTAATCCATCTTTGACCAAGCCTAGAGGCCTAGTCCTAAAAGCACATATTTGATTTTTCACAAAAAATAAGAAAAATGAAAAAAAGGAGATCTTCTTAGATCTGGCCACCTAGGTGACTTTAAAGCTTACTTTTGGGCTGTCAATCAGTTATCATAGCCTCTCTCTACCTTTTCCAACTCCAAACATTCCAAAAATTCGTCACTTTCTTCCCCCTTTTTTTGTGTATGCACCAGATCTCTTTCTCTCTCTACATCCTCTCTCTAAAACGCCCTGCACTCCTTCTCCATGGAAAAAAGCTTCTTTCTCTACTCCAAAGGCCATAGCTAGCAGATCTGTACTCCTAAATGAGCCTTCTCTCTCCAAACCCACAGTAGTAGCCATGGCTTGCAAGGAAGAAGCTTACCATGAGCATTCTCTCTACAATACTTGGTCCTCTCTCCATAGCTAGCAGATCTGTACTCCTAAATGAGTGCTCTCTCTCCAAACCCACAGTAGTAGCCATGGATTGCAAGGAAGAAGCTTACCATGAGGGTTCTCTCTACAATACTTGGTCCTCTCTCCAAACCCACAGTAATAGCCATGACTTGCACAGAAGAACCTTTCCATGATGTATTCTCTCTCTATAGTGCTTAGCAGCCATAGCTTGCACTAAAGAAGCTTCCCATGATGCATTGTCTCCTTTACATTTCCTTCTCACCATTGCCAACCCTCTCTATGTTTCTTTTGCTCCCTTTGCGGCTTCTTTCTCTATCCACAATGCAGCTCTAGAGAAGCAACCCTCATCTCCATTCTTCCCATTATTTTTTGATTCCATATCCTGCTCCTTCCACTCTTATTCAACCCAAGCTTACAAGCCTACTTTCTTGTAGAGATGGCACTACAAGACATCACCAATAAGCCTTCTAAGTTCCGCCTTCAGGTTGATTTGGAGACAGAATACGCAACCCTACGCAGTAGGCATGTTGCACCCAATATTTCATACGATCAGCTTCGAATGCAAGGAGCAAAGGCCATTGATCTTTGGATTGATGGAAATATTTATTCACCAGATCCAATATCTGGTGCCCCTCCACCATTCAAAAGCATTACAATGTTTTTGAAGTTTGTTGGTGATGGTTTCAATGGCCTTCTTGGCTATTGTAGGAGATTACACATGTTGTGGCTAGATGAGGCAGCTGGAAAGAGGCAAACACAATTTGCCTTCGACCAGCTTCAAGCGGCGTCGACTAAGCAGATCAATAGTTTGATGCAGAGGATCAAAGAGCTCTCAGAGGAGCTTGAGGTGCAAAAGAATAATTTAGCAGATCGTG